>NC_133417.1:60770000-61475000 GCF_049350105.2 Macaca mulatta | reverse complement strand
TCTTCCCCTTTGCTATACTAGCAAATCACAGAATGTTCTTTAATATCAAGCTATTTTTGACTTATAAAATAGATGAAATATTTTGTACATGAATTAAATTCTTCACGGTACCAGAGGAATTAATTTGTAATGTTATGAAATTTTGATTAGCCTGCTGTAAAATCAGAATTGTTTACCACAAGTGTCTAGGTTCTGACTCTTATAGTCTTTCCAAACAGATAATGAAATGAACTGAGAATGGGGCGGGGTGGGGGGGGGGCGGCAGAGTAATTTATGAAAACATGGTACACCATAATTTTGCCATTTGTCTGCAATAAGGATGGCAAATGATTCATGGGATAAAATGAAATATCTCTCACTGTCATTTCAATGGATCTAAGATTTACAGCTTCTTAACTTGGATAGGAAAAACTCTATGCAGAAAAATGAACTGTAAATCAATTAATGATGGGGATGAAAAACAAAAAAATGATATTGACGCAAAGGTGAGAAAAATCTAAGCAAGAAATTAAAAGGGAAGAAGTGACTATTGACTTTGAATCTTTGAGGCCAGGAGGTAGTAGAGAGGGAAGCCTCTGTTTAAGAGGGCATTAAGGTCAAGTTAAAGAATGGTGATATGTTGATTGAGCTCATTACATTTAGATCACTTAAACAATAACACAGCTTTTAAAGCAAAATCAGATATGCCTAAATTGGATTTAAATAATAAATTTAGACCTAGTTTTATAGTAGAAGACTAAAACAAATACAGAAATTCTGTGCTTATGAAAGATCTGCCTCCAATTCAAGATTGTCCTTAACCAAAACTATTATCTTACAGGCACCAGTGCCAAAACATATAAAATACATATATATGTATTTTACACTCCCAACTGCTTGGTACAATGAAGGAAAGCTAGCAGCAGCAAATGAAAAAACTGAACCTAGGCTCTATTGGAGTCAGTGTACCTGGAAAAGGAGAGCAGGGATGTCTGCTGTAGGCACAGACCATGGGCATGAATGGCTCAGAAGCTGGTGGAACTAGCTGTAGTCTGGGCCATGCGCTAATAAAAAAGGTAGGTACTATGAAACTCAATCCTCCCACCTCCTCGACTGAAACATGATATATTACCTATGACTACAGCATAGAAACTTTAACCTCCCTAGTTTGAAGGAGCTCCAATGTGAATACAATTAACAGGGAACCAAAGGTAGGGTATGCTGAGCAATGCAATTCAAATGCCAAATGTGGAAAACAAAGATGGTCCTGATAATTCTGCTAAAATAGTATTTTGCTTAGATCACATGAATCTTATTATTCTGGACCAGGTATTTAACAAAATATAAAGATACCTATTACTTTTTGCAAAGAGCCCAGGACCCACAGGACTACCTCTGGTATCATCAAGGCTCAAATATATCATGTTCTGTGCCAATATTTCACAAGTTGGGCAGCTAATTAGAGACCTAAAATACAAAACACATGCACAAAAAGCTCATCATCTCTGCCTCCTATACAGAATTTGTTTCACTATGAGGGTGCCAGATCAATTTAAAACTTTTGTTGCTTCCTTCCTTCATAAGTCAAATGTCATCAGGTGAAATCTGACACCAGGGACAGTACAATGTTGACAAAGATAGTAAAATATTGATGCTAGTATCATATTTTTTGATGACCATAAATTTTATATAATTGTGAGCAATATTTTGATAAACTGTATGTTCAAAAATTTTAAAGCACTATCAGATTTGATAAGCTAGATCAATAAAAAATGTTTTAAGCTGCCACGTATTTTTTTCTAGGCACTGAACAAACAGTTAATTGTTCCAAGTCTGTCTGGGAGCCATTGCTTTGGGGTATTCTATATAATTTTAAAGAACCTTCAGAAGCTCACACATACCTTTGGGCATGCAGAACCAGGAGGCAGCACATCTAAACCACAAATGGAGAATATACTCCATATATGCATGTAAATTAAACCCTATAAAATAACACGGGCATTATAAAATTTGTGTTAAAACTGATAACAGCTTTACTGATTTACTGACAATGAAAATATATAGCATTTTTTTCTGTCAGAGCATTTATCAACACTTGGCAACCCTGCACTAACTTGACATGTAAGATGATCAAAATGGATTATGTAATCTTTTCCATTCATTTCTATTGATTTTAGTCATGATAAAATTCATCAGTGTGCCTGGGAACGCTTAGGCTGAAAGGCTCTGGTAGATTAAAAAAAATAAATAAATAAGGAAAGGAAAAGAAAAAAGAATTCAACTGAGTTGTAATAGGATGAATGTAATTGTAGAATAGGATTGCACAAATATAGAAGTCATGCCCTAAAGGCTACAGCAACAAATTAATACAAATAATTCTGGCAGTCTTATAAAATTACATCTATCTCTGTAGATATTTCACTTTGTGCCATCAAAAATACAGTTTGTAAAAATATTTTCAAACTTTTTAAAAACTTCAACAGTAATCAAAGTTATCTGACTGCAAGTGACATCAAAATGCTAGCAAATGGACAATTTTAATCAGTTTTATTGATTCATGCTTCCAGTTCTTATTCAGTTAAAAACAAGGCACATTAAATACATCCTCTTATTGCTCTAAAAATGCATGCAGCTCATTCTGTATACCAAAAGTAATAAATAATGGCCATAAAACACCAAGACAGTTATAAAAATGACAACCCAGTCTCAAACATAGTATTTAACAGTCCAATCTAGAACAATAACCCAACACAATACATAAAAGTGCCACATATGAAAACATGCAGTGTGTATATCCACTCTAGTACTGAGCTTACACTTGCTATTCTTTAAAAACATAGTAGGGCTTTTTCACTCCTTAAAAAAGGTTGACATGATGCAAACATTGCAAGTTATAGCATCATTGACTTTAATATTACATTCATATGCCAAAAATCTTTACAGATACATAAGAGAAAAATAACATCAATGATGACTCTTACAGTATATTTAGTAAAAGTGAGAATGAGTTTTTTTGTTGTACAAAAGAGAAAGCTACATATTTTGAAACAGACAAAGCAAAGCCAGAAACTGAAGCAGAACAGAGAGCATGCATTTAATAGCAGAAATCCTAAAGTTACACTCAGTATAAATTGATTGAAAGCAAGAATATTGCAAACAGCATGATGGATATGAGGCAGACAACCTTGGCTTAACAAATAATCCAGCATTATCATTATTGTTATGACTGTGGTGGGGGCTATTTAAAGGAGTATCCAACTCTCCAGCACAGATGGGGGTTCCTTCACCTGAATCCCCTCAAAGGCTCTTGAAATAAATCACTTGATAATAAAAGGCAATCCCTGCATACCCACCACGACCCCAACAGAATCAACTGATGTCAAGTTTATATGCAAAGGAAAAAAATTCTTTTGTGCTTGGAATGAATTTTAAAGAAGCTTATTCCCCCCTATTTCTTGTCTCCCTTTCTTAAATCAGGTAAAGAAGCTGTACAGGTTTAATTAAGAACTTATACAAAATGCTGGGGTGCTTTGTTCACAGTAACGGCTTGAAATCAGTTCATTTCCAAATTGAGTCTATGGGATTGGTGAAGGACTCTATGTTTTAGAAATCAGCAGATTTAAAGTAAAAGCAGAGATGCTCAGAAGAAGAAAAGTGTGCTTTTCTTTGTCCTTAAAGGAACTTCATTCATAGCAAAGCATGCACAAACAAGGCCTGTTTAACACACACAGATCTGCCCCGGCCCTACTGTAATGGAATCAGGAGGGTACAAGTCATCGTTATCTTGATCTAACTAGAAAGAGAAAGAGAGAAAAACAGAGAGAGAGAGTACAAATGTACCATATTGTGTATATCATCTGGGATATTTTAAAGGACAATTCATCTACCTATTAAGTGTCACTGGGTTCTAAACAATGAAATTTGTTATCCGGTTAGAAAACAAACACTAAGTTGTAAAGCCACAAGCTTTCATTTGCTTTAAAAAAATGAAAAAGCCAGTGTAAAAATTCACACTTTGAAAGAAGAAAGTTCACAGTGATACCTGGGAGCATCACTTGCTCTGTTTTAGGTTTTCCCTTAGGAAGTGGCAAGCATCTAAAACTTCATTTAAAAACAAAATGAGCTAAGATGCTGTCTTTCTTTGCAGTTTCTGTTTGTTTCAGAGGTGGTGGGTGGGTGCGTAGGTGAGTGAACCTCCAGTGTTTACATTGTGACATACAGGCTCAGAATCCACTTGAATAAGGCATAAAGCTACTCTGCAGTATTGACATAAATAAAAATAACAGCACAAAAGTGTTTTATGTGCCAGTTTAAAAAACAACTAAGACTTCAAGTCTGTGCAATAAAAACCTGCCGCGAAATGACGTGTTACATCTCCTATTAGATACAGAATCTGATGTTAAAAAAACAACAAAAAAGTAAGTAGTTAACTTTACAAGAAGAAGTACGATTAATAAATATTCAGATAACTAGTTAAAATGCCACCAAAATATAGCAAGAGCATCCCAAACTGCATTACTTGTTAAATTCAATACACACTGACTTTTGCTTTGGACTGCGTGTGTGTCAGGATGGGGGGTGGTGATTATTTTTCCATTTTTGTTTTTGGTTTACTGAGAATAGTTCCATGGAGTACAGAAGGGGAAAGACTTTAAGCAACCACGTTGACCTTGGAAACTGGTTTTGTGCCTTATTTTACATATAATTATAATTAAAGTTAACTAAAGTCTATTCTATCCTCCTACACTATGTTTGCAAGTACCCCCAAAAAAGATGGTAAGCTAGATTTGACAATACTACATGCTTCAAAATTTAGGCTTCGGAATTGAATCTTTTGTTATATGTGAATATATAAAAACACATTTTTAACTCTTAAATGTATTACTACTGTAATAATTAGATAAATTTGGTCTCATTCCATGACATCCAAATTGCCACTTAAATGCTGGTTTTAAAGTAAGAAGAGCAAGGATCTTCCTGGCAACTATATTAGTCAAAGAAAACCAGCAGTGACTGAAGAAAAAAATGAACTGCTGAGACGAAACTATCACTGTAACTCCCAGCAAATGTCAATGCTATCCTTATCTTCTACCTGTGATTCTGGAAGCTTTCAGAGTTTCTCTTTGGGACTTGCTCCTATAACCAGATCTACACTTTTCCTTCCCTCTCCAGTTAGCCAGTCATGCTCTACATATAAAAATGTGGAACAGTGTTTGCATGAGGAAGGTAGGACAAGCTGGAGGAAGATGGAGCTGAGAAATCTCCAGAAACACTATCATTTCAATAGGTAATTCTTTTTAATAACACAAGCTGTCTATATGCATGTCACAAAATTTCTCCAGCTTTTTTCAATTTTTGCCCAAATATTCTGTTTTTAGAACTCATTTAGAATAAAGGAATAAACAAACAGTGAATGTGTCACATCTAACAGGTCACAAAATAGATGCAAAACTAATGTGCATTGAAAATGAGAAAAAGAATAAATACACTTAAAAGCTAGATTGAATGGCAAATACAAATAAAGTACAGCAATAAAGCTGGCAAATACACCAACACCCTAAAGTTTTGGAATGTTTTCTAGTGTTAAAAAAGGCAGCTATCCACATTCATTATTTTAGGGTGGTTTCAGTCATCTCTGGTTGTTACATGGTGATTTGTCGTTCCTATGTTTGTTGGCTGTGGATTTACTGCCCAGACTCACAATCCTCCACAACTACGGTCCACTGGAATTGGAACTCTTCTGTCGAGGTTCTCTTCTGCAGTTTTCATTAGTATAGCAAGCCGGCTTCCAGATACCCTTCCTTTTTGAATAGCACTCATCAGCTTAAAGAGAAAATATGCAACAGATTCAGAACGCAGGCCAGCTTACTCTCTTCTTCATGGCATTATAATCGTTAGCATTGCAGCAGACAGAGGTAATTAAGTGCTCCATCAAAAACCTTAACAAATACTACAGCTCAGATAAGAAAAGTCTAATTTTTAAACATTTCCAAAAGAGGGGAAGAAGCAGGTATTTCACTACTGCTGCAAAAACTACATCCATCTAGTAAATCAGCCTGCCTCTAAAAGCAAATCTTAATGCATCTTTTTGTCTTTTAATGTGCTTAAGGCACTTTTATTATTATTATTATTTTTTTAGCAACTTCAAATATTGGATCTTTAATTCCATTTAAAATCTTAAAAAGGAATCTCAGGGATTGAACAAAGACAAACCATGACCTATATTTATCTACCCTTTTTTTAATGTTACTGTACTTGACAACTTCAAGTCCCCTAAATCCAAATTCCTTAAAGACTTTTTAACGTAATTTACATTTAATTCCTTGAAAATGGACCCAGAGATCTACCTTAAGAATTAAAAGCACTCCACAGCCCAGATTTTAGCTAATTCATTTTTATCCAATGGATAAAATCAGAATTAGTCTTGAAATTACATGCAGGCAGCGGGCAAAGGCCTTTAATCTGGAAGGCACTTTGCAATTATGAGCATAGGGATTTTTTTCCTTTTCAAGTTTGATGTGGTTTCAACTATTTGCTTTTCTTGATCTTACTTCCCTAATCTTTTTTATTTATTTTAAAAAGATTTAGCTATTCGTCATATATATACACACACATGCACACATATATATATACACACATTATATATATATGATGTATCTATGTATGTATGTAAATTCTCAAAATAATTTTAGGTTTATAGCTTTTAGCCTATAGATACACGTTGCTTAAAAAGAGCTCTGAATAAGAGTCAGAGACATCTGCTAAGGGGCTGGATCAGAATTTCATGACCTTATTAAAAGCTGTTTCACAAGCTATTGCTTATTAGAGATGGACTCCTACATGCAAAAGTGTCATTAAAACCCAGACTTAGAAATAAAGTCATATAACCACGAGATATCTATAGTGATCCTTCTGTGAAGATTATTAAAAATCGTATCTATATTCAAAAAATATATTTAATGGGATAAACATGGGCTCTTAGTCTGCAGAAGAGCAAAATGTTAAAAAAAAAAAAAAACTCAAAAAAACCCTCCAAATATACTTTATATCTGAGGAATGGTGTAACATAAGGAATGCTGACATCTAAAGACAGAACAATTTATTGTTTATTGCTTTGTCTCTGATTCCAGGAAGACCTGCGAAGTTTATCAGAGCTAACACAACTGACAAAGCTAGAGGTTTTCTAAGCCATACACAGTATATGATGTGCCAACTTCTAAAAACTCAAAGTTTTCTTTAAACACTACATGTATCTAGAAACCATATTACAAGAAAAAAATAACATTTGGGTGTGAATATATTTCATGAGGAATATGGTCAGCATTTTAAAGTTGAAAATTATACTGTGTATTTGTTCTTAGTAGAAGCAAGAATAGTCCCTTTCATTTGGAATTGGACAAAAAATATTCAATTATTTAAAAAAAAAAAAACTCTACAAGAAAACCTGCAGATAGTTTAAATTATCTCCTGCTTTTAACTCAACCACATTCAAGGAAATTACTTAAAACCTAAACCACATAGCATATTCATAAAATCAGATTCTTATTGTTTCTAAAGCGCCATGTCTTTCAACCCTAAATTCTGCTGTTTATTTACAACACATATGAAATGAAGCACAGGCCATTTCTTTGAAGAAAAGTTTTCTAACATTGTGAGGGCAACAATAAAATATTCTCCGGAAAAACTACACAAAAAATGCATTAAATGGTGCTTTAATTCCCAAGCATAAATTTTAAATTCAATTTAAAATGTGTATTTAGTTAAACAGTAAGCTAAAGAACCAAACATTCTTTTTTGTAATGCTGGACACAACCTGTGAAAATTTTCTGCATTTAGATTCAACAATGCTCTTATCTGCAGCTCATCTCCAGAGAGACAATTACCATTTCCTTTGCCTTGATCTTGTTTGTTTAACTTGACACAGTGAAGAAAGGGCTGACATTGACCAAAATCCCCAGCATTAATTTATTTCATGTTCAGCATTCATCATTGCCATGGTGCAAGCAAGACCTGGCATTCATTTGAAATACCTGCCCAAGAAGCACTACAGAAAAAAACCTAGCTGCTTGGAAACCCAATACATTCTTCATATGATCAGAGTCATATGGACAGCTAGAAATAATGTATGGGTTTGTTGAAATTTCTTTTAAGAAACAATATGTAGCATCCAGTTTGAAGTTAAAGTAACAAAATTTATTTCCTGCATGACTACAAAGATGAAACAACAGAGCCTTGAATAAATTAACAATTGGAAATGGAAATATTTAAATTATATGGTCTCGACCCCAAAGTACAAGATTCCTTCCTTATGTTTTTCTAGTTCTTTATAATGCCAGAATCTAATCACTAACTTCTCAAATGAATATGATTCATTAGTGAATGGAACCATACTTTTTAAAAATTTTCTGCATAAAAGACTAAAAATCTTGTGTTGCCTCTTATGAAGTAGAGGAAAAGAAAAAGTAAGTAAAAGAAAAGTAAGTAAAAGAAAAAGGTCCAGCGGTGATACGCCATGGCGTATGTCTTTAAAAAGCATGCTTCATATTCAACCCTTTATGATAAATAACTTGGATTTAATTTAAATTGCCCAACATAACGGAATGTTTCTTATACAATAAAAGGAGAAGAACATGCACCACAGTACAGCCTTACACTTGAGGGCAGACATATCAACCTCTGCTGGCTTCGAGCTTTCTTCTTCAGAATAATCTGACAATTGTGTGGACTTAAATATCCATTCCTGAACAGGCATTTACGATCATGACAAACAAAAGATAAAAGCAAACATTCTTGTTTCTTTCACCACAACTTACCTGCAAAAATTCATTGAGTTCAACCTGTCCATTTTTATTCAAATCGACTTCATTTAGAATTTCATGGAGTGTATTTTCATCCATTTGGACATTGATACTCTAAGTAAAAGAAAAGCACAGAATGATAGTTTGATTAAAAATTATGCATATTCTTTGGCTGGGCAAGGTGGCTCACGCCTGTAATCCCAGCACTTTGGGAGGCCAAGGCGGGCAGCTCAGTTGAGGTCAGGAGTTCGAGACCAGCCTGGCCAACATGGTGAAACCCCATCTCTGCAAAAAGTATTTTAAAAATTAGCCAGGCATGGTGGCACGCACTTGTAGTCCCAGCTACTCTGGAGGCTGAGGCAGGAGAACCCCTTGAACCCAGGAAGAGGAAGTTACAGTGAGCTGAGATCGTGCAACACTGCACTCCAGCCTAGGCAACAGAGTGAGACTCTGTCTCAAAACCTGGGCAACAGAGTGAGACTCTGTCTCAAAACAAAAAGAAAAAAAAATTATGCATATGCTTTTACTAACATTACTAATCTTTTAAAAATTATAATAAAAATATTACTTGTAGAAAACACTAGATGAGAAAAACATCTAATATCTTTACATTCTTCTAGTATCAGAGGCTGACATCGAACCAAAGAAAATTACCTCTAATACACGCTGAACATCAACAATGGTAATAAAGCCTTTCTTGTCTGCATCAAACTTATGAAATCTCTTCTTATACCTGGAACACAAGATTAAATAATGGAAAAATATACTTACATAGGCCAAAAAAAGAGAGAAAAAGATAGACACTTATTGTAAATACCTGTCAATGTCTGAAGGCAGTAGGCTAATTTCAGAGCGATCCGTTAACTGTTCTGATCGAGATTTATAGCCCATTTCATAATATAGAAACTTCTTGGCTGTTTCAAGTTGTTCCTAAAACAGAGATACACACAAGTTCAAAGATACGTGGAAAGCATTACTGATTTTTCTTCCTTTACTGTTGATCTTCATAAAATGAAGTTGATCCTCACTTATCTAACCAGCACAATTTTTTTATTTCTTCCAGTTTCATTGAAGTATAATTTATATTGAATAAAATGTACTTGCTACCATGATTAAGATCTACAGCATCTCCATCACTCTAAAACTTTCCTCATGTCCATTTGCAGCTGATCCATTCCCATGATCTCTCGACACAGGCAAACACTGACTGCCTTCTTGTCACCAGAGTTTGCCTTTTCTGGAATTTCTTATAAAAGGTTTCATATAGTACGTAGTCTTCCGTTTGACTGCTTTCACACAGGATAGTAATTCTGAGATTCATTCATGTTGCTGCATGTTTTAATATTTTGTTTTTTTACTGCTGAGTATTCTTTTTTTTTTTTTTTTTTTTTTTTTTGAGACGGAGTCTCGCTCTATTGCCCAGGCTGGAGTGCAGTGGCCGGATCTCAGCTCACTGCAAGCTCCGCCTCCCGGGTTCACGCCATTCTCCTGCCTCAGCCTCCCGAGTAGCTGGGACTACAGGCGCTCACCACCTCGCCCGGCTAGTTTTTTGTATTTTTTTAGTAGAGACGGGGTTTCACCGTGTTAGCCAGGATGGTCTCGATCTCCTGACCTCGTGATCCGCCCATCTCGGCCTCCCAAAGTGCTGGGATTACAGGCTTGAGCCACCGCGCCCGGCCCCCCTGCTGAGTATTCTTACACAGAAATTAACCAGCAAAATCTACAGGATCAAATTCTTGTAGTTCAGTGACAAAGAAAGTAATTAAAGGTGAAGATATCTTGGATTTGAACAACTTGGATTTGGACAAACCCAAGATAACTTGGATTTGTCACTATAATGTGACATGAAGTACGAAGGTATATCTCATGAGATTAGCTGTGCTGAGATTTTGCCACTGAGATTCTGATACTTAGGTGAAGTTACAGAGTCATGAGAAGAAATGAGCTATCCTCAAGTTATTCTTCCTGTTTTCAATGTCCCCAGTGTCAATTAATACTAACTGCTGCTGCAAATATTGTCTTTCTTAGTTTTCATCACGTCACTCTCCCATCTAAAAACTTCCGAAATGACTTCATTGTAGCGTATATTGTTCACAAATCTCTTTCCTCATATATATGTTATGTTACACACACACACACACATTCTCCGCCACACATACACTTCTCAACTGTATTGATGTGAGCTGGCCATGTGACTTATTTGGCCAGTGGAACATGAATAGGTATGATATATGCTACTTTTGAGTAAAAGCTTTCATGGTAACTTTATAGGTTTGCTTAGCCTCTTACTCCTGTGCCATAAGAAGGGCACATCTCAGATGAGATCTGAAGCCAATCTAGAATGCGGAGAAGAGCCACAGCAGCTAACATGCAGCCTTCATGTAATGTGAGGGAAGAAGAAATGCTTGCTGCGATGAACCACTCAGAGTTTGAAATTGACTGTTACTGAGTATAACCTAGAACAAGTCTTAAATTCCCCAACTTCCTATCAAAGGATCTTGTGAACTCAATGGTTCCCAAATTCTGGTCTGAAGAACAGTGCCAGTGTGAAGTTAAATGAAGAAAATGAAACAATGACACATACACTTGCATGAAATGTGTTTATACGTGTTTGGTTATGTTGGTGATAAGACCCCTTATTGATTTTTCTTGAGGAAATAAACTTTTTTTCTGGGACAGTGTCTTGCTCAGTCGCCCAGATTGGAGTGTAGGAGCACAATCATGGCTCACTGCAGCCTCTACCTTGCAGGCTCAATCCTCCCACTTCAGCCTCCCAAGTGGCTGGGATTACAGGCACATGCCACCATGCCTGGCTAATTTATTATTATTATTATTATTTGTAGAGATGGAGTCTCCCTATGTTGCCTAAGCTGGTCTTGAACTACTGGGCTCAAGTGATTTTCCTGCCTCAGCTTCCCAAAGTGCTGGGATTACAGACATGAAGCACTGTGCCCAGCCATCAGTTGTTTTTTCTGACATGATTCCTTTCCTGCTTTCCTTTGTCTTAGGAAGTAAATACTAGAAATATTCTTCCTTCATGTTCTTAAATAACAAAATAAAAAATTATCAATGTGAAATAATTCTCTCAGCTTAAAAAAGTAAATTTAAAATGTGTGTGTGTGTGTGTGTGTGTGTACATGTGTATCTCATACACAAAACTTGTCTGTGAAGTCTCCATCGCCAAGGGCATTTTTTGCTGGCAGATTTTTCACAAGAAAATCCACTAGTTTTCATAAATAAAATTATTTTGCTGTTCTACTGCTTTTACCCAGCATTTTCTACACAACGTGTTCAAAATCCACCTCCTTGGAAATGCCACCTCTGATGCTTCCCTGCAAAAACAATTTCTTTCTCGATTTATGGCCCTTCATTGTGTATGTAATTTATCTATACTCCATCAAGCAAGGAATTATGGAATTTCAAAGCAGGAAGATATTTTTTCATAAACGGTACTCAATGTACTTCCCTTACCCCACATTTCCTTTATAACATTCCAAAAATGGAAGAACAAAGCCTTTGTCTAAACAACTCTAGCATTGGGGAGGTAACTTAATACTGCTGAAAGTTGCTTCCAATTATTAGAAGGTTTTACAGTGAGATTAAATCCACCTCCTTGAAATTCTTCCAGTTTTGGGGGGATTAACAAATCTTTCCCACAGTAGAATAAACCTAATGTGTTTTTTTTTTCTGTATCACAGTTTAATAAGTATTTAAAGATAGTATCATGTGCCTCCTCCTTAAGAGTTTTCTTTTAGTCTAGAACTACTATATAAAACATTATTTCAAATCCCTAGACCATGTTGTATAATTTCTTCCAGACCACAACCGGTTTGTCATATAATACAATTATCAGAACAAAATACAACACTGCAACAGAGATCTGGCAAGTACCTAGAAGGGAGTAACTATCAGCGTCATCAATCTAGATATATGATTTCTATTAATGCAGCTTAAGATTGCAATTGGATTTGGGGGCAGCCATGGTCCACTGTTAACGGCTATGCATTCACAGTTAACTAAAACCATATTTCTTTTTCACATGTGCTATTGTTAAGCCTTGTCAAATCTATCTTGAATGGATGGAGTTGTTTTCCTACCTAATGTAAGGTTTGCCATTTATCTCTATTAAATTATATCTAATGAAATTTCATCCATTGTTTCAATCCATCATCAAACATTCACTCTCCCTCTGGTATCTTGCTATTGGTACATCAAAGATGCATGCCATCAACACTGTAATTTAACCATTTGAATCAAGGTAGACTAGGTCAAGATCTAGGACAAGGTGCTTATGACTTACTACCAGAGACCTCTTCTGAGGCCAACACTGTCATTTAACTGGTTATAAATCTACCAATTTTACAGATATCATATGGGGCTTTCTAAAATGCTTTATAGAATCAAAATTCCCTAATCTAGCCATCTGCTTGCTCTATCTAAAAAGGAAATGAGGACCGTGTGTGATGGCTCATGCCTATGATCCCAGCACTTTGGGAGGCTGAAGCAGGTGGATCACATGAGCCCAGGAGTTTGAGACCAGCCTGGACAGCATGGCAAAACCATGTATCTACAAAAAATGTTTTTAAAGTTAGTTGGGCATGGTGGTGCATGCCTGTAGTCCCAGGTACTTGGGAAGCTGAGGTGGGAGAATCACCTGAGCCTGGGAGTTTGAGGCTGTACTGAGCCATGATCACATCGCTGCACTCCAGCCTGGGCAACATAGCAAGACCTTGTCTCAAAAAAAAAAAAAGGAGATATCTGAAATGATTTTGCCATTTTGCCTAAGTGATTCCTTACTAGCTTCTGTGATCACTATTTCTTGATAAATGCTGATTAAAAAAAAAACTTAAAATGTCACAATCTAGAAAACCACGCAAGATCAATGCCAAGACCATTAGTTTCTAGGTTGCAAACTATGTTTTTCTTTCCTCTCATTTTTGAAATTTGGTATTACATTTTCCCATTCTGTCTTCTGGTTCCATTCCTGTTTCCTACAGTATTTTAAAGTTGAACAGTAAGCTGATCCCAAGCAAGAGAATCTTAACTGCAAATTCTCTGAGTACTCTAAGGTATAATTTTTCTGGACTGGCATAAAACTCATTCAGAGTAGCCTCCTATTTCAATATCTATTCGTTCTTACCAATATTTATATTTCGCTCTTTTCACACATAAAAATAGAGAGAGAAAAGGAAAAAGATATTGATAGTAAATTATAAATTGAATAGTTCTCCTTACTCTCCAGCATTGAAGAATATGCCTGTCACCTTAAGCAATGATCTAGATTAGGTCTTAAACATTACATTTGGTGCCCTGAGTATTTTTTCCCCAACACTCAAACAACACCTGACACTACTCATATACATCCACATTATTCCTGATATCACTCCTTCCATTTTTGAGCACTTGGCTTCTATGTGTTTTACATTTGGTATTTATCAGCTTGCTTTAATCAGTCACTCAAAGTCTTCACATGCCTCCCCTTTTTCCTCCTCATTGGAATCAATTTTGAAAAAAAACTGTATTTTTGTGAGACTCTCAGTCTACTTAAATGTCTTCTCTTTATAGTCTCTGAATGAAAAATGAATCTTTTGTCTGAACATGATAAAATCCATTTTATCAAATCGTATAGGGCAGCATTTCCCAAAATATGTTCTAAGTACTAGCCCCCTTCCTACCCAGTTCTACCAAAAAGTGAGAGTTGGGTCTGTCTCCAAATAAGTTCCTTTTTGGAAACTGAAAACATACATAACCATTTTAAAGGTTCTAATTGCAATTGCACTAAAGGAAGTGCTTTTATTTGTTTAACTCAGAATTTCTCACACTCTTTTGACCATTTAGTCATCTTTTCACATATATTAATTTGTACCCTGCATAACACCATTTGGCATTTTTTTTTCTCTAAATGTTCCTGCCAACTATTCTAACAATCCCCGACTCCCCAAGACATTGCCTTCTTCCTTAATCAGTTCTTCCAAGTTGGTTGGATTTTGGTCTTGAGTAACAGTTTCTCGAAATATTTCTCCAAATTTTGGAAAATATGCATAAATGTCAGAGCTGTACATGTGTTATAACAACCCAATTAGATTTTAAGATCTTAAAACTATGAGCTATTTAGTATTCTCCTAAAATATTTGGGGCAATGTTCAGTATACAAGCCACTCATTAAGTATTGACTGGTAAAAACAAGCACAATTCATCTACAGAGAGTTATTTATCACCTTGTTCCTCTTTCACTTTTGCAGGTTAAATAATCCCAATGCTTTTAACCTTTTCTCAGAAGTCCAACTTTCTAACCTTTTAATTCTTTTTCCCCCCCTCCTTGTTCTCTCTGGACTGTCCATAGCTCTCATTAATACTCCTACATCTCAGATACTGAGTAATAGCTTTAGATCTTTATTTATGTTACTTTGTTAAGGGGGATGGGAGAGTATTTCTGAGCACATAAATCTGTTCATAAAATATGAACTGAAGTTAAATCTAGCTTCCTTGGTAGGGCCAAACACAACCAGTTTACAGAATTTTCTTCCTCCTTCCTACCTCCTACAGCCTGAATTCCTAGCATAAAATATGTTCCTGCATATTCAAATCATTCCAACCATAATTTTTGGAAGAACACATCATCCCCAATCCTTCTATATGGTAAAAGGACTGACAGAAGCACAGGAGTAAGTTTCATTCCTGTGCTGCCTCTGTACAAAGCTTTAGCTAATCAAACTAAAGCTCAAGACTTCAATAGCTATAAACCAGTACAGCTAATGCAGACGCAGCAAGACAGGATGGAGAAAGCTTATGATCTAGGATCAGAATACCTGGTTTCAATCCCTGCGCAACAATTGACTGTTGGTATAAACTCTGAAAAGAGTCTTACTCTGTGAACCTGTTTTCTCAGCTATAAAATGGGGGTTAATTTTATCCCTGTCAGAGACATGATCAGGATTAAGAAACTCCTAAAATCAAACCCTTTTCTCCCACATTTCCCAGGTGACTCTGATATGTAACCATCTTTGGAAATCTATACCAGAATGAGAATACTTTAGAAACAGACCATGTGACCAATGCTTTCCTTGCACTGTCAGCATGTATCATGGATGCCCAATAATGTTCATTCACTCATGCCATGGGAGAACACAGCAATACAATGTCAGTCTATAAACTAGGACACAGGCCCCCACCAGATCCCAAATCTGCTGATGCCTTGATCTTGGACTTCTCAGCCTCTAGAACCATGAGAAATAAATGTTTGTTGCTTAAGCCACCCAGTCTATGGTATTTCTGTTATAGCAGCCCAAATGAACTAAGACATACTTTCTTACCAAAACTCCCTCTTGCATCTTCTTACACCTCCTCTAGCCTCATTAGCTATTATTTCCCCTTTTTCCTGGATTCCTCCTTATATCCTATGCTTCTAAACTTTGGTATTCTCCAGTGCTTGGCCTTTGGACTGTTTTCGTTATTTGACTACATTAACTCCCTATATAATCTCACCCAGTCTGATGGCTTAAATATCAACTCAAATTTATATCTCTAGCCCAAGCCTTCCCTTTGAATTTCACACTGACATATCCAATGATCAGGATTTGTATTAATAAACTGAACTCTGAAGTTGTTAAAGAGGGGACATCAGTTTAGGGGAGGGAAGCTATTGCGGTAATCCATGTAACAGACACCAGTAACCTGAATCAGGGTGATGGCAGTTGGATGTGTTATGTTAAGAAATGGTTGAATTCACTTCAACACAAGTGTTTGTTAAAAAAATTTAAAAATAAAATAATTTTTTAAATGAAAGGGTTGAATTCAAACTGTTATTTAAACATAAATATGGTATGATTTGCTGATGGATTTAGGTAGGGTGTAAGAGAATGCATAAAGTATGATACTATTGTTTAGGCTTGAGAAACTGAAGGATAGCTATTTATGACATGGAAGAGTCTACAGGAGTAGTAGTTTTGGGGAGGTAAGAGGAGATCCAAGAGAGGTGGTGTTCCAGAAAGCAAAATATTGTTCAAGAAGGAGGGGGGGATCAATTGTGCCAAATGCTGCTAATTGGCCAAGTAAAACAAGGACTGAAAGTTAACAAATTTATTGAGTAACATGGAGGTTACTGGTGAGATTGACCACAGCTAATGTAGCAAAGTGGTGGCAAAAGTGCCTAAATGAAATGGATTCAAGAGATCCTGAGGGAAAGGAACAGAGCCCAAAGAATATAGGAAGTATTTTATGAATATATAAAAATGATTCATTACCCTCTGCATATCAAAATAGTTGGGTTTATTAAAAATCATACAGATCTACTTAGCCTAACCCTGTGTGTATGTTTGTGTCCGTGTATATGTATGTGTTGTGCGTGTGTGTGTGTGTGTGTATGCATCTGAGCATCACCGGCTTTTAAAATTTGGAATATAAATATAAAATCTCAATTGACACAAATGATACGCATTTAGTGCTCAGGCAGAAAAACCACACTTCTTACGAAAGGCACATTAGCAGGAGTGTGCCTCTCACTGATTATGTTCCAAGAGTGTTTTCAATGAAAACTAGAAAAGGTTCCATACTACAATCATTATTATCTTTCTTTTTCAGGAATTATGACCACAAATTTATGAGCATTTTCTACAAAAGATTTTCCATAAACAACTAAATTTTGGTACAAGAATATCTTTCCATTTTCCTAAGGCCTAACAATATTAAACACGACACACAGAAAAACTGGTAAGAAATCTAAGGTTATCATCAAAAACTATGCTAGCTTCTACTAACAAATTAAGCCATTCCACGTTTACAATAGGAATTGTGGTTTAAAGACTTCTATATAATACCTGCTTCTTATGATCATCCCAATTCAGTTCCCTGCCCATCAGTTCAACAATCCTGGGTAGGGCTTCCTCTGCTGCCTGGACATTTAGAAAGGCCAGGCGAGTACGACGTGAAATCATATCCACAGCAGTGCAGGCATACTCTTTAATCCCATATTTCACCTGAGTTTGAATTAAAGAAAAATTATTAGTTGACACCCTTCTTTAGAAAATGAGAAATGATGTTTCACTAAAAAAATAATAAATGTGTGCTTCAGAAAAGTAACATTTTTCTTTATACTCTCTGGTCCTCCAGCAGGCATGAGACAAACAGTGGCACCACACAAGTTTTCCATCTGCCTGCCAAAGGAGGTTTGGAAAATGGCAAAAATTGGACGAAGAGTTGATGCCTTTTTCCTGAATAGAACCTGGCATAAACATGCAAATTGCATCACTTCTCATTAACCATCCACAGTCATCACTTACCTCTCTATGCTTATACATAATGTGGATTTTAATTTACATAGCTGACTAGGAAAAGGACGAGTGTCAAAAAGTTATGATCTCACCTCTTCAGTCTGTATAGTTTTTTGTCTTAGAGTAACCAGAATATAGGAACCCTGAATTCAATCAAGAAGTAAATGTTCACTGGACATCGATATTTTAAGGCACAGTGAATTACAAATAAATACAAAGCCTGGTCTCTGATTTCACAAAACTGGAAAGCTTGATGGGAAACAAGACCTAAATCTTTGAGAAACTGTCACAACAAGATATGTAGGTAGGACATGAGTGGTGCAAACTTAAAGAGCTGCAAATGCACAAAAGGGACAACTGTGAATTAACACGTTTAGAGATAGTTTGATGGAGAAAAAAGAAATCTATATTTTATATTGTTATTATTACTATCAATGTCGCTTCAGAGTTAAGATTAAAATTTTATAAATAAAAGGATCTGTATTGGAAAGACATAGTAGTCATGGTTTTAGCTGACACATGTGCATTAAAACTCAGCTACATATAATTTTCAAAGAAGATGACGAATGAACAGATAAATGGTATCCCATGGCGGACATGAAATTCCTATGTGATCATTCACATACCTCTGCTTCAATATATGGAAATTCTGACACAAGACGTACTCCAACAATAGGCCACCTTTTGCCAGTCACACTTGCCATTTTGGCCACCTCAAAGGCCTTATCACCATAGGTGGCGGCAAGATGCTGTGCCACCTAGAGAAATAAAGCTGCGTTAGGCAGGCACTTTGAATATCAATACCTTCTAGGCACAAAGCAAAAAGCACACATGCTTATCTTGTCAGTTTTCTTACAGCCTGTAACTAATAGCTCTCGGAGAGTATTAGATTTTGATTTTGTGGGAGGAAACCACTTGGGCTTCGAATGCTTAGGCCAGCACTAACTCTCTTACACATGCATCACTGTATCAATGACTGATGAAGCTTCAGCCTCATTTTGCTCCTGATAGCACTTCTGAAGAACAGCCTTCTTCGTGCCTGAGACAGAATTTGGGATGTCCTATACGCTAGAAACAAACCAAATAAACTCCACGTTTTAATAAAATACATTTCATAAAGTGTACATTGCTTGTTGGGCAAGTAAAGCAAAGTGAGATCATCTTTTTTTCCTTCCACAGTAGACTGGCAGAAATGTATTCAGCAAAAGGAAATGTCAATCAGGGAGATCTGATTGCTGCCAGTTCTGTTACTGGCAACAGTGAGAGATTGGGTAAAGAGTAAGATGATGTGGCAATGCACACTCACCTCACTTTCAAGTCCATAATCTTGGACAAGCCTAATGTAGAGTGTGGGGCTCCAATCTTTACCCCCTTGAAGGAAAAGCCCAACTGTTCTACTTGGTCCTGCTTTTAAATTATGAGTTTTGATAGCAGCATTTATGGTATCTTCTGCCATAGACCGATAAGTTGTCCACTTTCCACCTACAAAGAAATTGACAGACAATTCATCAGGTTGCCACCACTTATTTTTCTTATAATTAACCATTTATCAACTTATCAATAACAAAATTTTCCTGTTGTTTGTAACAAACATGGGATTGTGTAAAACTTTACTCAGAATAAAAAAAAAAAAATGCTTGTTCAATAAAGTTAAAAGAGATTCTGGCAGGACAATTTAAGTCAAATTTGTATCTAAAGCACATCCAAATTACAAGACAGAAAGCCAGGTGTAGTGACTCATGCCTGTAATCCCAACACTTTGGGAGGCTGAGGTGGGAGAATCACCTTAGCCCAGGAGTTCAAGACCCTCCTGGGCATCATGGTGAGACCCTGTCCCTATAACAAAAAAAAAAAAAAGAAAAGAAAAGAAAATAACAAGGTAGTATCTCATACCTGCTATAGTAATAAGGCCACTCTCACTGATATCAACAACATGATTTCGGGAGATAGACTGGGTATCTGCAGATTTGGGGTCTGTAACAAGAGGACGGATACCACTCCATGCTGCCAGGACGTCCCCTCTTCTCACTGGTAGGAATCAATGCCAAGCATTATGAACATCGCTCAAAAATATTTCGATAAAAATATTAAACAGTCAATAAAAAGAGTTCAGTGACAGGAATACACATATGTGCACTTTAAAAAGGAGAGAAAGCATAAAGATGAGAACTAAGTTGTGGATAGGTGCAAGAAAAACTCATAAAGAATTATTCTGTTACAAAGATAATTTCCATGAAAAAGAAAAGAACTTTGGAAATCACTGACATTGATACCACAGAGGAAGCAAAAGAGGCAAATGTTAGCAACCTTCCAGCTGAAGCAACCTGGAGCAGTTAGAAAAACAAGAAAGAAAAAAAAAGCAGAAACAATCAAAACCAATCCTAAAGATGCATGAATTGTTAAATTTCCTTCTAGAATACATCTTCCTGTCTCTTCTCAGGGAAAACAAAGATCCTTATTAAATTAAACAAACCTGTAACAGGATATTATATTTTCTCCCCTCATCAAAACCATCCTCTTCCTGAGTGTTTACAGCAGGCCTACCACTGTGCAAAGCACTTGACATAGACATCTCATTTAATCTCACAAAGCCCAATAGCAATGGTTATTATTATTCTCACCATACAGATCAGAAAACAGATGAATGCAAACATTTAACAAACCAAGTTGGGCAACAAACCTGGCCAAGGCAAATATCTTATATATGGTAAAAAAAAAAAAAAAAAAAAAGCATCAGAACCTTCTTCTTTCTGAGCTTAAGGTCCATATTCTTACCTCTTAAATTGTACTCTCTCTCAACTTCTGACAACTTCCATACTCTGCCTTTTTTCTTTTCTCATCCCATTATCTTTAGCACTGACACAGAAACAGGTATACTGGCTTCTCCCAGTAGGTACATTATACTTGAGTTATATTGTATGGAAGTTCTTTCAATACTCAAGATGCCATGAAAATATCTTTACTATCTCTGTCAAAATACAATGCCCAACTATATCCAGGCTGATTAAGTTTATTATTAGAATTAGACAGCTGTTGAACAGCACTCATTACTAACCTAAAAATGACTAAAGAGAGACGGTGAGCTATGCTTCTGGTCTTTCAGGTACAAGGGCAAGACCCAAGGGCAGAATTTTCAGAATCTGCCCTTCTTCATGTAGATCAGCTTCAGGAATGGCTTAGCTATGGCAGCTGACTATGGGCACGAGACTGAAAGTTGCCTGATGATATAGACTACCGGGAAATGAATGCCTACCTGGTCCTGCTGCATTTATTGTGATAAATCATCTAATCCATCACTGGATAACAGAAACATGAGTATAACTGTGCTTCAACTGGGACTTGGGGTCATGAGTGCCCCCCTTCTTCATCGTACTCCCAGCTATTACCCATGTTGATAAAAAATTGACTGTATATAGTCTTGAAAACTTCAAGATAATGGGAAAACTGGATCTCCACATGTGAAAGAATGAAGGTGGACCCTTACCTTATATCATATACAAAAATTAACTTATAATGCATCAAAGACCTAAACATAAGAGCTAAAACTATAAAAACTCAGAAGAAAATATATAAGAAGAGCTTTATGACACTAGATTTGTCAATAATTCATGGATGCGACATCAAAAGCACAGGCAACAAAAGAAAACAACAGATAAAACACACTTCATCAATATTAAAAAGAGACTATTAACAGAATGAATAGGTACCTCATAGAATAAACATCTGCAAATCATATACTGATAAGAATATATCATATACGCAGAACATATGAGAAATCCCTAAAATGCAACAACAAAAAGCAAACAACTTGAATTAAAAAACGAAAAAGGTACTTTAATAAATATTTCTCCAAAAAAGATATACAAATATCCAATGAGCACATTAAAAGATACTAAACATCACTAATGATTCGGGAAATGCAAATGAAAACCACAATGAGATACCACTTCACACCCATTAAAATGGATATTATCGAACAAAAACAAAACAAAACAGAAAATAACAAATACTGGTGAAGACGTGGAGAAACTGAACCCCTTGTACACTGCTAGTTAGAAGGTAAAATGCTGCAGCTACTATCAAAAATGTATGGCAATTCCTCAAAAATTAAACATTTAGAATTACCATAAGATCTAGCAATTACACTTCTGGGTACGTACTCCACAGAAATGGAGCAGAGAAAAGTTTCACAACCTTGTGCATATCATTATTAACAACAGCCAAAGGGTGGAAGCAAACCAAGTGTCCATCAACAGATGAATAAACAAAATGTAACATACACTTACAACGAACTATTATCTAGCCTTAAAAAGGAAGAAAATTCTGACACATGCAACATGGATGAACCTTGAAGACACTATGCTAAATGAATAATCCAGTCACAAAAGGAAAAATATTGTACAATTACACTTATATGAGTTACTTGGCGTACTCAAACTCATAGAAGCAGGAAGTTGAATGGTAGTTGCCAAGCGGTTGGGAGAGGGGGAATAAGAGTTAGTATTGAATGATTACTGAATTTCAGTTGAGGAAGACAAAAATGTTCTGGAGATGGAAGGTGGTGATGGTTGCATGACAAAGTGAATGTACGTAATGCCACAGAACTGTATACTTAAAAATGGTTAAAATGGTAAACTTTATGTTCTGCATATTTAACCAAAATCTAAAAATCAAGATAAAAGGATAAATTGATATAATTCAAGTCTCAAATTATGAAAGGGTTAAGGAAATATTTTACATAGAATACAGAAGTATCAGGACCTTTATTAGCCCATACCATGTCCATGTTTTAGTTCAAATCCATAAATCCCATGCGGGGATCACAGTTTCGTGAGCAGAGGGCAGGGCTGGATTTTGGTTCCTACTCAAACCTTGGTCATGTGTCTTTGTACAGTAAACATCCTGTATATTTATACACAACACCACCTGAAAAGTAGTTAGGTATATATCTAGCAGACTTTTTGTGTAAAAAGTCACAAAGACTCCTTGAAATGACTGGAATAGTTCTTACTGAAACAACAACAACAACAACACAAAAATGCCTTACCAAGTATAAGAAAAAGACCCTAACAAGAAGCTATGTTGGATGACAGATAATTTCTCCATCTTGATCTAAAATGAGTAATAGGTTTCTGCTAAAAATAAATTCAACTCAAGTTAATCTGGCATATTTTACTATAGATTCTTAAAGACTACACTCTTGACATGACATAACTATAATCTGAAAGAACAGATACCCATCACCTCTATAGGATGTTCAGTCAAACCGATAATCCAAACACTGTAACTGAAACACCAACATAATTAACTGGCGAGGAAAGCCTAAGCCTTCTCAGTCTTACTAATTGGAGGCAATACAGGATCTCAATGCTGGGATTCCATCCCTAGATCTGCCCCCTCTGATGTGTGCATTCTCTTAAATAGATTTAATCTGGATGGCTTCTGTGGAATGGGGATTAATTCCTGCTTTACACAATTTTGCCAGTCATATAAAACCTCAAAACAAGTTGTAAAAAGTGTTTTAATCTTTACCAAAAACTTAACGAGGAAATTACCACTATTTTCCATTAGAGTTCACATCACCCTCTGAGATAAAAATAAAACTTAGCAAACCCACTTACAACGTCATTGTGGTCACCCCACAGTCCCTCTAGTGTCTGTGAAATTCCTTAGGTAGCCACACTGATCAGGAATTTGCTTTCAACTCTTGAAGCTCTCTGACTAATTTTAAAGTTATTTGATGGAAAATTAGGCTTTGCAGAGTAATCTGAGGCATATGCAAATAATCTGTGGCAAATGCCTTACCTTTTCTGTTATAACAGGCAGAAAAGCACATCTATGAAATTGCATTGTCTGAAACAAAAGATGAAACTGAAACATTCAAGTTTTTCATTCATCCAGGAATACTATGTAAAACATTATCTATATTGATACCATTTTTAATGCTTACTCCTAGAGTTGATACTCAAAAAAAAAAAAAAAAAAAAGAGTTCAGGAAATATTCCTAGTCACAAAGAGTTCATAATGTGTTAAGAACTTTAACTTACTTTGCTTGACGTCTTAGCATTCAGCTTTTTAGTCTGAGAATTGTATCAGTTGAATGTTGGGAATAAATTTATCGAAAATAATACATTTAAGGACGATCAAATTTCCTTACTTAAAATATGAATTCGTCTTTATGGCCTGCAGGATTTATATAGTATTAAACCAGAAGGTGGTTGGATTACGTTACCTATAACCGTTCCCCTCCCAACCTTGAGATGTAATGGTTTTTATGGATGATTCAAGATTCTATTTGCCACTGAAGTATTAAGAGCTTATACCTCCTCACCACTCATTCAGTAATGACTGCTCAGGACCTTGGGTATAATCCATGTCTGAGGGGCACAGCACAGCTAAACATGTGACACATTAATTCTAACTTCTTGAATAAAAGATAGCAACTGACGAAGCTAACAGGTTCCTCTCCATATTACCTATTTACCCACAGTGGAAATCTTGTACACTGCTAAACCCTAATGAAAGTTTTTTCAAGAAAGATTCAATGTAGTAGATGCTAGTCTGAATAAAGTATCATCAGGATATTTAGAAATTCTGCATGGTGCTGTTGCAGCCATGAGGTAACCACAGGGGAAACAACCTTAGGATGAAACCACCTTGGAAGATGGTAGAGTGAAGATAAATAAGGGTAATGTGTCTTAGATACTGATAAACCATTAAAGTAATCACCTCTTGAGGCTTGTTGTATCTGGAGTTCCTGTTTTATAAGACAATGAATTTCTTTATTTTACTTAACAAACAAACAAAAAAAAACCCAAATTCAAAGATTCTATTAATTGAGTATGCCCTTCTCTAAGTGTATATTTAAACACCTTTAGATTCTGAAGATCAGCACTGCCCCACGGACTTCACCGCAGAGATGGAGACATTCTGTACATAGCTCCACGATCCAATTCGCTAGCCGTTAGCAGCCTGTGGCTATTAAGCGCTTGAAATGTGGTTCACCTGACTAAGCAACTGAATTTCAAATTTCAGTTAATTTTAACTAATTTAAATTTAAATAACTACAAGTGGCTAATGGCTATCATATAGTACAGAGCAGCTCTATAGTTAAAAAAACCTCCAAGCAGTAGATCTCAGACTTGTCTGGTAGATTAAGCTAGCTATTTCTACTGGCCACCTTGCCTACATCTCCAGTGGAGCTACCATTCACTGAAATTGGACTGTACTTCCTTTGCTCATGAGAATACAATAAAATCTGCTGTAATAGCTCCCAAATACTTTATTGTCATTCATGTCAATATGTACATTTCAACCTTTCTCCTCTCTTGCTAATCTCATAAATTCAAACAAATGAAACATATTTTCATTCAATTAAGTATTTCCACCCTCAAGTTCTCATCCAGAAACCGGTTCTACCATACAGGTTACAGTCAACATTAATAAGTGACCACCACCCACTTTAACTCTCCAAGGTACAACATGTGAAAAACATAACATAACTCATGGCCTCTATGCTTTAGAGCTCACATTTTTTTCTAGTTCTCATACTGCCAGGATAGTTTAACAAAATTTCATTATTGTTTCATCTCTTTCTCACCATGCTGAAAGTCTCCAGCAGTTCCAGTTGTAATATTTTTCAATACCCCAAATAGTGTATCTAGTAAAGGGTCATATGTAGTTATCAGTAAATATTAAGTGGAATATTAAAGCATTCTCTAAACTTTTTATATCAAACTATAAAAGCTGGTATTACCAAAACCAAAGCAAGAACACTTGGGCCTCTGAGATAAGGCTTCATATAGGATTCTAGTGACTATATGTTCAACAACTGGATATTCCCTTTCAAATTACATGAATGCTTTAAATAAAACAAGATGAAAGAAAAAAACACTACTACTAAATAAAGTTGAGAAAAATCCATCATTAAAGACCACTTATTAGACTGTCTCATCTTGAGGGCACCCAGTTAATTTTTTAAGTGACAACTATAAAAGTACTTGGCAATATCTTCAAAAGGTAGTGAGAAAGTAAAATACTCTTACCATCATGTTTAAGAATCATTTGTATTACATTCCCAAAAAATAACTCATTCAGGTTTTAGTATATGTAATATGTAAAGGGTAAAAATATCAATGGTAAAGTTGAACAGAATTTTCATGGCTAGTTGAAAAAATTAAGTATGATGTGATTATTTCAAACTATAATTCATATTTTTACTCTTATACTTGGCAAGATAAGTGTTTGTTTTAAAAATTAGTAGAAAATAAAGCCCATAGGAAGTGACAATTAAGAGCTAAATGTGTGGTTTAGCTTCACATTAGTTATTTAGGCGTATGTTTTGGGGTGTTTTTTTTTTTTCATGTTTGCCACTTTCAAAAAAGAATCAATAAAAGGCATGTGAAAATATCTAAATGAACACAGGGGAAATAGTGTCAGAAATCAATACTTCTCTACCAGCATGTTTAACCTGCTGAAATGAAGTGTTAATCACAGAAATAAGATACCATATTACATTTATAAACTAATGAAACTAGAAAAAGCAAAGCGTGTGACACTATAATTAAACAGCTGGAAGACATCCAAGCCTGTGTAAGTTGATAACCCTGGTACAATCTCTGGCAGTGAAAAGGCAGGTCTGCAGTGAGTTGATATGGCCAGCTCAGTTGTTAATTGAATAACAGGCAATCTATAAACACTACTAATTGCCTGTGTGAAAACCTGTGTACAAGTAGAGAAGCTGCCTAAAGAAGCACACCAGGAAAAACTACATGGATAAAGCACTCAGCAAATCTTCTGTCTCTCTCAATTCTGTTAAGTCATAGCTTAGTTTTGTCACTGCATCCTTCTGATTAACCTCTACACAGCAGACTTAATGATACATTTTTCAAAAGATCATTTTTCTTCCTAACTCAATACGAAACACAGAACTATCAATTACCCATTTCAGAAAAGAACAAACAAGTAATCTAGAAAATTCAGCCTGTGAATGGAAAGCTTTCTAAATTGTAAAAGAAGACATGGTCTCATTCCCAACAGGCAAAATGCTTTTCGGAATTGTTCCGACGCATTCTGCAGAAGTGTGGCAGCTGCTGTGAATAGCATGGAGTGTTAAGATTTGACACTTTTTTTTTTCTTAAGGATATAGCCATTTGGGGAGGCTCAGAAACTGTTGCTGGAATTTTACTTACCCATTTAATAAATCCTTTTAGAATGATTATTTCAACCCTGGTGAATATAAAACATTTCAAAACTATTGCTCTAGGATCTAAATCAAACTTTATATTTTAAATCTGTAAAGAAGACTGGCCCAAGGGATTAGTTATGAGACAGGAAACCTCCTCTAGTTTAACATTCAAATTCAAATAAGGTCAGTGGAGAGCAAAGGTCATTGTCATGCTAAAGGTATCTAGCAGCTTCCATGAAATGAATTGATAAGCTTACCACTCCCTAGTGCACACAGTATTCCATCAGGAAACCCAGAACCAACAATCAGAGTACTACACAATATTGAGAAGCACAAGTATTAGAACCAGATTTACTTATACTCAATTATGGCTCCAGTACTAACTAGCTATAGGCAAAAAGCTTAGGCTAGGCGCGGTGGCTCATGCCTGTAATCCCAGAACTTGGGAGTCCAAGGCGGGTGTATCAAGAGGTCAGGAGTTCGAGACCAGCTTGACCTACATGGTGAAACCTAGTCTCTACTAAAAATACAAAAATTAGCCGGGTGTGGTGGTGCACACCTGTAATCCCAGCTACTCAGGAGGCTGAGGCAGGAGAATTGTTTGAACCCAGGAGGCGGAAGTTGCAGTGAGCTGAGATCATACCGCCATACTCCAGCCTGAGCTAGAGTGAGACTGTGTCTCAAAAAAAAAAAAAAAAAAAAAGCTTAATGTCACTGGGCCTCAGTTTCTTCAACTAGAAAGTAGGACTTAGTAAATAAATCTCACAGGGTTGTTAATGAGGAATCAAAGATCTAACAGGTAATATACTTGCTTAGCAGGGTCTCACATAAGAAGTGCTTAATAATAGGAAAAGTTTTTTAAAATGAGGCATATAACTGTAAATAAAAATATCTTTAGCAGTAGCATGTAACTGAATAACTGAATGGTGCCTGAAGCTGAGCTTCTCTTTCATGTTTGATCAGTCTAGAAGAGAATAGCAGCTTTCACCAAAATTCCTTGAGAAAAAATATGGATTTGACTGGCCTCACTTTAAGATATAGACACACTTCAGCTAATTGATACTTTTTATTAAGACCAAGTGTAATTCTTCAAATATGAATCCTTCAGTCAATTAGAAATAAGAATGAAAAGAAGCTATTAAGAATCATTGTTAAATATTTTTTGAAGAATAAGTTTATAAGTATAAAAGGTGTGACAGGTGCTGCACACAGGGAAATCAATAAAGTCTAGGAAAGGGCTGTTATGTCTGCTTTTACCCTGGAGGACTCTTAATCTAAAGAGGTCCCCAGATATCCAGGAGAAAGACCTGATTTGCATTGTTTAGATATTAATTTCAAACACTCCTATCAAACATCAGAATTAACAATAACTGTTTGTTAGTTTCACCAATTCGCTGACTACAAAATGGTATGTTAATTGAAAAGACTTTTATGGACCAACCAGGTATGCCAAGTCTTCCATGTATTTATAGGTAGAACATAAGTGATCCAGTCTCCGTTAAAGCCCCACGCTCACTTCACGGGTAGAGATCCCCACCCACAATATGGGCACGGCAGCCTTCTGGAACCCACACCTGCTTCCAGCACATCCAGCTTCTTAGCAGGATAGGGAGTTACATTTCTCATCCTCGCTGCATTTGAACTTTAAGATTTTGGAAACTGTCAACATTGAGTTCTCTGCTCTTGAATTAATTTTATATCTTGCTCCAACAATCTAAACTTCCTGATCTTCAGGCCCAGATATAAACCCAGTTTCAACAAATATTAAAAACAGATAAATTACAAATGAAGCAAGATTCATTAACAATAAATATGTTAAAATATAATCATAATCCAATGTTGAAGCTCCTCCTAGAACACAAAATAAAAAAAAAGTACCAAACTAAAATTGCAATGCAGTTTCAGTATTTAAACACGGATGTTAAACAAATCTAACTATTTTTCAAATACCATGTATGAGTGTGTATGTGTGTGAGTATAAACCTTAACCACACATGGATTTCAATGATATGTATTTAGTGTATTTTATACTATTATTGTAGATATCCAAAGGGACCCTATTAAGAATGAAGTTACATCTATTACTTTAGATTAAAAGCAACTAATACTATACAGCATGGATTCATCAATTAAACTAGGAGTCACTTGAACCATTTTTGAAGCAGTTTGTTTTGTTTACAAATGCATGATCACATAACAAAAAAAAAATTCTTTAGGGAAAAACGATACACAGATGTTAGTGAGTGGCATTCAGACTAAAGTAGCGTTTTTCCATGTCCTTCACTGATATCAACGTTATAAGATTTCTGATATAAATATATGATGATTATTTTTAATCATAAACTTGTGTACTTTAATATAGATTTTCAAATGGCTACCATATCAAAAACCATGAATCCATAACTAACTTATTTTAATCCAAAACAATCAAGAGTAGCATATGAATAAGATACCAAGATTTGTAGCTAAATACAAATAAAGAATCCTTACCCTCAAGGAGCTTCAAGTGAGAATACATCTTGGACTATTACCTATAATGTAATGTTGTGATATACAAACGGTATGATCAACATCCCACAGGAATACAAAGAATAGGTGATTTCTCAAGTATAAAAATTTTGCCAAGATGAAGAGTTGGGGAAAAGGGTGTCCCAAAGCAAAGCTTCAACCTAAATTAGACATGAAGGTTCAACCTAATAAGGTATGAAACCTACTGAGACAATATTCACCCTAATAAGAACATAGAATTCAGGGATGGGGAGTAGTTGAATATAAACATGCAAAGACAAGTTGTAAAAAGCCTTATGTTTCGTCCAGGCACGGTGGCTCACTCTGTAATCCCAGCACTTTGGGAGGCCGAGGCATCTGAGACCAACCTGGCTAACATAGTGAAACCCCGTCTCTACTAAAAAAAAAAAAAAAAAAAAAAAAAAATTAGCTGGGTATGGTGGCAGGCGCCTGTAGTCCCAGCTACTTGGGAGGCTGAGGCAGAAGAATCGCTTGAACCTGGGAGGCAGAGATTGCAGTCAACCAAGATCACACCGTTGCACTCCAACCCAAGTGACAGAGTAAGATTCCATCTCAAACAAAAGAAAGCAAAACAAAACAAAAAGCCTTATGTTTCATGCAAGAGAATTTAGCATTTTTCCTAAAGTCAATGAGAAGATATCTAAAGCATATTTTTGTGCAGAGAAGTGATGATCAGAATTGTGTTTTAGAAAGTTCTAGTAGAAGGACTAGACTGGACAGGGATAGAGAACTGACCTAAAGAGGCCACTGAGGGGCCAGTGCAACTGTTCAAGTGAGAAATGGCACAGATGTGAACCAGGGCAATGAAGTGGCTGAGGGACTTGCCTGGTATTCAGAGTGAGCATAGATAGGCATTAGACTGGATATGGAAAGAGAAAGGATACCAAAAATAAGCACACCATTTCTAGTTTGAGTGACTAGATGCATGGTGAGACTCAACTGAGAGAGGAAATATAGAAGCACAACGTTGGGGAACTTCTGAGACTGGCCTGAATGAAAAAAAAATAAAAACTATATAAATTACCAAAGAAAATGCTCTGACAGTCAAGTTGAAATGCCCCGGTAAGAACAGGAAGAAAGTAAACTTTGGCTTTTTCCATTAAAATAAGTAACTTATCCTTCTTTGCTAAACCCACTGGTCAACATTATACTTTCCATGTAGCAACAGACCATTAAGCATCTTACAAATACAGTTCTAGCCTCTTGTTTATTTGCTTAATTATTTCCTATCGATATCCTGCATCTGTAAATCAGACCTTCCTAAGCTGTAGAAATTAAACTGTGATGTACACATTTCATCCTTTTCTGGAAGCACATGAGTGTTCAGAGCTACAGGGGGCTACTCTGATCTTGCCATTAGAAATTATTAGAAAAGGACTGCATGAGTTTCATGTGGGTATAGAAAGTAGAGGAGAAAAGGCAATTTCTTCCCATTGTGTTAGAATTTGGCCCTCATAAATGTTCTAAGAGGCACAGGAGGACAAGTGTGAAGATGAGTCAGACTGGAGACATAGCAGTTATCCAGTGAGAGCTGGAATGGCTTGCGAGATATGGACACAGAGAGACAAACTTAAAGGAATGCTCAGTTACCTTCAACATCACAACTCAGGTAATTACGCACTTCATTCAAAATGAAGTTGATATCTTCCTCTGAAGGAATTGGATGGGGTGTAACATCAGTTGGAGTATCAGTAGTGCCAGCGATCGTCATCTTTTGCCAGGGTAAGAAGAAAATAACTCGCCCATCGCTGGTCGCTGGGTCAAGAAGTCCCATGCTCTCTGGGCTGAGGTACAAAGAAAGGTTATTTATTTCTGAAATTTTCAGAAGTTTAACATTAATCTGCATTCTAAAAACTATTTATTCATTAATTCTCAAATAAACAAACAAAAAAGATATGAACTATTACTTGTACTTCCCCTACCCTAGAAACTCCTGAAAGAAACAAATAACAAAATAGAATGAAACAAATGTGATAATAATAACATTGCACAGCAGAGCTACCCCGTCCCTCCCCACTTCAACAATGCAAGGTTAAGAAAGTGGGCTTCAACTTCCAACTGTTTGAGTTTCATACTCCTTGGACCATTCACATCACGTAATGTCAGCAGGATAAATGTCTATAATTTCCTTTATAATGGTAAATTAAGGGTATGTCTTCAACCTTTTTTCAAGAATAGCCAAAGTATTTTCCTGGGACATTTGACATTTCATCGCTCAGTAGAAATTCTCAGGAATACATGAGAAAGTGAAGGGTCTACCTTTCTAGAAACTAAAATGTAATCACAAAGTTCTTTACTACTTTATGCCTAGATGAACTCGGGCCACTTCTCCAAATATGAGATTTCTTACTTTATTTTGAGGTTACAAAAATCTCAAGAAGTGCATCTAGAAGAAAAGAGCTCCATTTTTTACTACTCCCTAAATAACAATGTCCTATGATTAGGTCAAACAGGACAGGAACATGTTAGCAATGAAAATCTTTCACAGAGAAGACACTAGTAGTGTACTATGCTAAATCAAGGTACAATGCTGCCTCTACTGACAGACTATATAAAATCTCCCAAAACTAGAGTCAAAAAATTTTACTGACATTTACTATTCTAAAATCAAATAATAAAACATATTTGAAAGAATAGGAAACTGTAAACAAACATTAACAAAACCCGTCATTTTGTTTTTAAATCACTAAAAACAGATGTTTTATTTTGTTCCTTAGCCATTTAAAGAAATTTGGAGATGTTAAAAGAGTGAGAGGAATCTTAAAGTGTCCTATTCAAGTAGAACACTACAAATCTTCAGACAGCTGCTTCAATTTGACTGGATTCTTGTATCAAGCCAGTGTTACTGGTATTTTCTATAAATATGTTTTTAGCTTCTATTAACGTTATTTCTTAAATAGGAAACATAATTCTATTTGGTTTGAACAAATTTCAAGAAATCCCTCTTACACATAAATTTAAAAGGACATACAGTCAGATTTTTATCTTTATCATCATTCCCGTAAAATTTTTTAAAAAAATGATTTATCCCAATGTGTAAAAATCAAAGGCTAGCAACTGTGTAAAAAATAATAATAATATTTTATATATAAAAAAAAATACAGGCAGTTTAACTAATGCATCTCCTTTATTTAAACCACAAGGAGTATGAGTCTTTCTCTTCAAAAAACTCTCGGCCACATGAAACACTTGCCCTGTCTACTCAGCCTTAGCAGCAAGAAGTCACTGTTCACAGCCTATCTGAGACACACTGGAGAGAGTGGGTAGAAGTTCTTCTACTTAGCTAATCCAAAAAGCAACCTGGAAATCTGCAATCATTTAAACCGCAGCTCAGAGTCCCACCTTCACTCAGCGTTACTTAGAAAATAATTTTACTTTTACTCTAATATATTGAAAACTACAAATATCAAGTATTTTTGATCTCTAAATATGATTATTTTTTCTTTGCATTTATCATAAAACTCTCTAAAAATCTTAGAAGAAACTAGTTAATCACATGTTTTATAAGTATATTTTTTGATCCTGGGTTGATATGCCCTTAGATTACATCAGTCACTTCGAGATTAGAAATGAGAATAGAACACTCAGAGTTCAAGCATTCTATCTGATAAACAGAACTATATTGAAACAAAAAAAAATATTCCATATTCTAACACTTGATAAATTATATGCTAACATATTTTATATGACTATATCATGGACCAGACATCATATGATGTGTCTAAAATAATAAACCTGATAAATTTAATCATAAAATTATAATATTCATCAACCTAAAAAGGAAATACCATTAGAAATGCACAACTACTGAATCCTTTAAAAACTTTCAATGCAATAAAGTAGTTTAAAAGGTGAACGTGATGGTTACCAACACACACGTAACTGGAACCTGTAGAGAATCAACTGCTTAAGTGAAGACATATGTGACAAACATAAAATTAACAAGCACAGAGGGAAGACAAAGCTATTAATGAATGTTATAAAAATTTAAGAATCCACTTGGAAATATCTTTCATCAGTTCTAAATTACCTAATTCACACTCTCCCTTAGGGAAAAGTTTGTTTTCTCATGAAGGATTAATTTTGCAAGTTCACACTAAAGTTTGAGAATGGATATCAACTATAGTGATAGTATACACAATGCAATAAGGCATAGGTCTTTTTTCAATATATACGATTCATTTGACATCAGGAGGGAAAGCCTGCTGCTAATTTATGTGTGTGTCTAGGATTAAATGTAATGAACATTCTTCTCATGCAGACCATCACTTTCCTGAAGTGCCCTTAGTTAAACTGAAATCAATTTATTGTTAACTACTTAGCAATCAGTGTTAGAGTTAACAGTATGTACACACATTATAGAAAAAAAAATTGACCTCTTGTCAGTAGCAAAAAGCATCAGTAGGCTAAACAAAGATGATTATTTTCTGCATTTCAGTCATTTGGTGTATTATCGCTGCTTTTGGAAGAGTATCTAGCCATAACTCTCAAGGAAATTCCAGATTTGTTCTTAATATAAAGAGTGGCTTTCAAAATTTCTGTGTTGTGTTTTCCAAAATTAAAACAATTTTTCCTTCTTCCCCTCTTCCCCTAAAAAGCTGCTATCATGGTGTAAGATAATTCTACAGGTGGAACATTAGTTAAGGTTACAACAAAATTAACAAATGCTATAAAGATATTTCTGAAAACAGCCCAAGAAGATACACTGCACATATGGTTCTTTACTCTTCCTTTGCCAGCCTACACACAATAAATCAATGGTTACTGAACTCACTGCATTTCCAAATGGATCAGGTACTAACTGAAACATGCCTGGTCTTAAATTATCATTAGCCAGTTGTGGGGCAGCCCCAGAAGCTTTGGTTCATCCCTGAAGACGTAGTCAAAACTGTTGAGTAATAGCTGCTAAGTATGATTGCCTGATGATACCACAGAGTCATTTCAGTTTGGGATCTCCTAATATCACCCAAGAGAATGACTTGATAGGAAGAGGAAAACCACCCCTACGGGATGCCAGAAATACAGTTGCCTCAAGGTCAGTCCTGAATGAGGGAATGAACCCTTAATCTAGGTCACAATCCAAAGAGAAGGGGCTCGTCTGTAAGAGAGCCTGAATGGGAACTAGGCTGCAGACCATTCCTTTAAAGCTTCCAACAGGATAGGTAGTGGTTATAGCTCACAGTGCTAAAAATGGGGATATTAATTTCTCCCAAAATAGAATGAGGTCACTTGCTGCATCTTAGTCTGAGACAGACCTAGCTGTAACTAACACCATCACACTTCAGGAGACCTGAAGCTAATGCTGAATTTTTAGGATTCAGAATGTTTAAAATATTACATCTGGGTAATACATACCTTTATTCTTAAGAGACACGAAATCTACTTGTTACTAAGTGTATAAAGCATAGTATAGAACAATATATGTAACACGACCACTTTCACACAAAATTTTTAACAGAATACACATTTGTGCTTATAAAAACATTTTATGGAAGGAATTGGAAGAGGTTATTAATTACCAGAGAAGAACTGAGGAAGGGAACAAAAGGTAGGGGGAATAAGAGGCAGGCTTTCAATTTTCATTTTCATATTTCTATTTTTTTCCATGGTGATTGAAATTTCTAGTTATGTACTTACATTAGTCATTTATTTTTATCTACAGGGGTTACCTGGGCAGTAAGTTGAAGAAGAATCATGTTTTATTTTCATATTTTAAATTCACCATATTAAAAAGCTCATAAGTGTTACATTAAAATTTTAATATAAATAAAGCAACAATCTCAATATAAGCAAGTTAACATAAAAAAATTTAGTAGGATTCATTAAAAAAATATTTACTAGGCACTATTACGTGCCAGACACTGTACCAATAGCTGGGGATACAGCAGTCTATAAAACAGAGAAAAAATAACCCAAAGATCATTGTCAAACCTTATACCAGTTAGGTATTATCAAGATATAAGGGTCCAGGCACCGTGGCTCACGCCTGTAATCCCAGCACTTTGGGAGGCAAGGCGGGCGGATCACTTGAGGCCAGGAGTTTGAGACCAACCTGGCCAACATACTGAAACCCTGTCTCTACTAAAAATATGAAAATTAGCTGGGTGTGGTGGCAGGCCAGCTACTCCGGAGGCTGAGGCAGGAGAATCACTTGAACTTGGGAGGCGGAGGTTGCAGTGGGCCAAGATGGCACCACTACACTCCAGCCTAGGTGACACAGCAAAACTTCATCTCAAAAAAAAAAAAAAAGGATATAAGGAACCAGAAGCTGAAAGAAGTAGCTTGCCCAGGCCACACAGCCCAAGGAAAAGTGATGAACAAACCCCAGCAGTCCTACAGCAAGGCATCACTTTAATTCTGCCTACAATCTCCTTGTCTCTGCACTCTGAAAGGGCAGAATGTTTTCCCATTTTAATGACCGGAAAGCTAAGGTTCACAAAATAAAATGGCTTGTCCCAAAGGATGTAATTGTTTAATGACAGAATTAACATAAGGCCTGTGGGGAATAGTATGTCTTCTGACATGATGGGATGATAGTGAAGAAAACATAAGGCACACAACAAATGAGAATATGTTGAATCTAGTAAAATCTAAACAAATATAAGACTTATGATGATTGCATCTACACTCCATTCTTAGAGATATTTAAAAACAAAAACTCATAAACTAGCTGGCCTTAGATATTTTTAATTGAACACAAAAGTGTATACAATTGCATCTGGAACTAATGTTGAAAACTTCTCTATATACAAGAAACATATGGGACATTTACATATATTTATTTTTCTCCTTTTCATTTGAACTAAGCTTTTGGTTAACAGTTTTAAAAACTCAATTAGGTACCACTGCGTAAGTTTCTATTATCTTATGCAGTGGTGCCTTAAGAGGCACCTTGATGTCTCCAGTCCAAAGTAAAAATCCTAAAGACTATCTGTTTCTCTCACAAACACATTTTGAAAACACAAAGAAAATCTTGGAAGTTGGTGGATAAAAAATTCTCTTTAATTATTTTCTCAGAAGTGTATCTGGTACCAATTAGGTGCACCTTGGACTCTTCAGGAAGATTTAGTTACTGGACAACCAACAACTAAAAAGGCAGCATGGTCTATGGCATAGCAGGATAGCATTCTAGGAGAATACAAGTATTAAACAAAATGTCACAGGTTCTACACATCTACTTTATCAAATATTAAAAGCTGTATATTCCCTTTATGGAAAATCATTAAAACGTGGAAAGAAATAACTCTCACCCATAATCACATTACCTCGAAATAATCACCATTCACATTTAACATATTTCCTTCCAGTCTTTTTATATATACATTGTTAGAACCTACAGCACATAAAATATCAAGTCCTACACTCTAAATTAACATTGTATCATTAGTGTTTACCTAGGGCATTAAAATTATTTATAATTACAATTCTTAATGACTATATAATATGCCCTTGTGTGGTTATACCATAATTTATCTATTACCCTAAGGTGAGGAACTGAAGTAGCTTCTAATATTTCTCAACTACAAACAATGCCATAATGAATACTGTTGCACGTAAGACATTATGTCATATAGAATTACTACTTTGCCTACTAGGTTTATCACATATGGAAATAAAAACAGTACACATGCTCTATACCCTTAGCATGGCCGTATGAATTTTTTCTATAACTTAAAATGTATGCTATGGGTAATTACTTTTTAGCCAGAACCACACAAATGTTTCTTTTGTAATTTATTAAAAATTTCAAGCAGATATAAAAAGAGTTTAATGACCCTGCATGTACCCATCACCCAGTTTAAATGATTTTCATTTAATAGCTATTATTTCATCTCTACTCCTACCCATTTCTTCATCCTCAATTATCTTTTTTAATTTGATAGGTTAGATATTATATCTGGTTTTTGCTTGCTACTATATTTTTTAAAAATCTATTTCAAAAGTTATAAACCTAAGAATACTTGGGTAGCCCACAACTTCAGATTCTTCATAAGCAAATTTGGGTATTCTGCAAAATTAATGTCTTATTCTTTTAACTAAAATACGTCCTTTATAAAAAATTTTGCAACATTAGTTTTGTTAATGACTGAAGTAAAAGTTTAATTCAAAAATACCAATCCTTAGTCTCTGAAGGTGACTACACTGAACAAAGAAAAATAAATCCCAAAGCATTAACCCTTAGAAATGAGTATTGCCATAAGTGGCTAACGCGTCCCAAGTCTGGTTTGTATTTTGTATTTTGGAAGAGTTCCTTTACTTATTTCTCCTGATTTTGAACAGCAGGTTAGACCATCTATTGTTATGCTAGAAGAAGAAATTAACCACACACAATCTCTCCTGACCCTCTTTCTTGGGTGACAACTGCCACATTGGAAGAGAGTTACCTGTAATAACCAGGCATCACAATATGGACACCAGCACTTGGCTGGCAGATAGCTGCTGCGTCTTTATCATCCATTTTGCGCACAGAATCCGTGAAAGGTCCCGTGGCATTGATAACACATTTGGCTCTCACGTCAAATTCCTGCCCTGTGAAAGAAAGTGGCATCAATCACACATCCCATTTGCTTCTCTGTTAACGGATGCTGTGTATTACTAATTCATCTATTCATTTAACCTATGGTGAAGTATACTGCATACCACACTAAGTGACCTGAACAGCTCAAGTTATTGAAGAGCCGAACAAAAGGCTCGTATCTGAGTGAATTTACCAAAAACAAGTCTGAATTGAAGAAAGAAAAGCATTCCACTTTCTCATTATGGATTTCAGTCTATCTTATAAGTGCCCAGCGTCAAAGCACCAAACATGAAAAAGTAGAATGAGTAAATAAGCCGCTTTCTCTTGAAAACTCAAATGTGTAAGCAGCATCGCTGTGAGAAAATGTGTATCACAGAGCTTTTGTTCAAGAAACGATATAATTTTGAAACTGCCTACCTATGTGGTGCTACAGCCAAGGCAATAATGAAAATCTAAATAAAGTTAAAGATGATTCACTTTAACAGCGTGTAAATGCAATGCCTATGTCACCAAATGATACTTTGAAACTTGGCACATTTATTTAATTGTATTAATAATATGTTTTTGTAAAGAAAATGGAATGCATTCGTAGCTGTGGGAATTTGGTGGGCATTTTATTATTATCATTATCATTATTACAACTATAATACAAAGGGGAAAAATTGCCAAGCTCCACAAGGGAAATGTCATTAAACCAGTCATTGTTGACAATAAGGAATATAATTAATATGACTCTGAAGCATGGCTTAAATGAAAGAGAAGTGACAGAAAACTTATAATTCAGTCATTATATAAGCTAGGCAAGATACTAAGAAACACCTCCCTCCCAGAGACCTGGCATACCTGTGAGGACATCCTTGCACCGTGCGCCGCTCACACGCACTTTCCCTGTCTGGGGGTCTGTCTTCTTGAGCAAGCTCACTACCTCCATGTAATTGGCTGTGGCAGCCCCATACCTGGCAGCAGTCAGAGCAATGGCAAGGTTCATCCGTGCATCGTTATGTTGTCCTGCAGCGGGGAAAGCATCAGGGGAGGGACAGGAGTCACCTCGAGCCACAGACTGGTGGTACAGAAGTGTGTCACAACAGATATGTCACATGTGTCCCTGTCACCCAGGATATACATGATGGCTGGGCGGCTTGACAGGGCACGATTTAAAAATACACGGTCATTCTCAGCCAGGCATCTACCTGCCACTTCAGCAAGTGCATTTCGCGTACCGTAAAAATAGTGAAACTATCCCTTTCCTACAGAGCTGACATCAATTATCTGAAAGTTAAGAAATAAGTAATTATTCTCTCAGTGTTGGAACATATGTATATGTCAGGCTTTTCCTAATACAGACGAATCGTATGCATGAAAGTGAAGCAATTCAAAACTTCAGAGTATTTGACACCCCAACTGGTGTTGACGAACAATTTTTATGAGTATTTTTATGTGTATGTGCTCTAATATTCAAAATCAAGAGCTTAATCTTCCTTACAGCATTTCTCAGTATTCTGTAAAAGGATTTTTCTTGGTCTGAATTTTGATCAGGGCTCCTTAAAATGTAACTTTTTTTTAATCACACATAAAAGGTAAGAAATTAAGCAGGGCAAAATTTAATAACAGAACAATTCCTACCTGTATTGTTAAAGATTTATTGCTGAAAAATCCTAGTTAAAGAAAACTAAGGGGGAGGAGGAGGGGGGAAAGATGATTAATCACTTTAAAATACTGGCATCACTAGAGACTTTTTCTATTTATTATTGCCAGCGGAGTTAACGCTGACCAGGAAGAATTACTCTACATTGTAAGGGCCAGGTTCTCTGTGCCCTGAATAATTAATTATCCAGGGCTAGATGTATTGAAGCAGGGTTCAAATTCCCACACATTGGGATCAGTTCTATCAAGATAATACTGATAAAGGGATGAATTTGTAATGGATATTGTTGTTGATTTATGTTGCCAGCATACCAAACGTTTAGTATAAATGGTTTATGTAAAGTTTCTTCCTTGTGATTCAGTCTGTGCAGGGCTAGCAGCACTACAGAAGTAATCTGTTCCAGCTAAAAGGGCAAAGTTATAAAGAGAGAATCAATGACTGAAGATTCTGCTGCCCCTCCCCACAAACGTCTGATTCTAAAACCACTGAACATAATCGGCTAAGAATCGTCCCCCCCAAATTAAATGCTCTATCAAGTGGAGAACATACATTAAACCTCAACATGCAAAATAAGGAGTTGTTTTATCTAACAATTAATAGGATGAAAGTAGGAGAAGAAAAAACAACAATGACAATAGTGGTAGTTGAGCTGTAAGTGGGAAGGGTAGCAATTCCATAGTTTCCACTCAGCATGATCCTAAAGTTGCCTAAAATCATAAGTATATTTGAAGTTAAGCTTAAGAAATCAATTTTTATTAATGTAGGGTTCCTTGCTTAAAACTGGAATACATTTTATAAAACTAAATGCACGAAAACAGTCCAAAGAAACTAAATAAATTTCCATTACAGACCTTCTCCTTAAATTAAGAAAATAACACAGTACCCATCCCACCCAATCTTTCTGGTTGATTTATATATCTAACAAGGAAACACCCTGCCCCACAAAGGCACATATCTGGTATTACAAGAAATCCAAGTCATGCTTGCTCTCACCATAAGTGTAGAGAAACTCTCACCCATTCAGGTGTGCCTTGAAGCCTCTGGAAAGCCATGTGTAAATGAAATATTTTAAATCCTAAATAAAGTCACTATTTAAAGGAACCAGGCAGAAATTCCATTTATGAAATGGTAGCTCCTTTAGAAAACAGTTACACATTCATCTGACTCTAAGGTGACTTTAAAAAGATAAATTTTTCTTTTAATATGTGTTTAAAATATAAAATCTCATTGGAGCAGTATAGGTTATAGTTCTTCAAGCTCTGTTGCTTCCATACTAACAAATGTTCCCTAATTAGCATCTAAATCTGAGTATGATTGCAGGAAGCAAGGTTAACTTCAGTTTAAAATGTGAGGTGGAAACAAGTTCCTATGGTCCTTGTTTTTCTATGTCCACTCCCCAATTCCCAGCAGCACCTGTCTTGATTCAAATCTGAGATGTCACTTACACACGAAGGCCGTTCATGATATGATCCTCGTCTGCCATGGTTCATAGTGCCTAGAATTGTGAAATCATTTGTAGCTCCCTGAACATTCATGTCATTTTCCACCTTGCCTTTCCACACACTTATTCTTCTGGCTGGATACCATCCTGGAAGTTCTGAGAAACCTCTGTTCATCTCTCATGATCGAGTTCAAATGTCTAGTTCTGCATCTCCTGGAGGGATGCAGAAAATTTCCCTTTATCTGCATCCTTCCAGGGCAAAATTATTCACTGCTTCCTCTCGGTCAACATTTTATTTTGTATATACTTTTTAAAATAGTCTTTATGGTACTTTAATCATCCATGTGTCCATCTACTTACAAAAATGAAAATCCTTTGTTATGAGTCAGGCACTGTGACAAATGCAGGGAATATAACTGAGAAAGATACAGGGTGATCTCTACCCTCATGAAACTTACATTCCATTGTAGTTACTGTACAATTCCCATGTCTCAAGAGAAGTCAGAAAGGCTTACTTGTTTGGCTTTTTTTCTAGTTATTATTAGGTACATAATACGTTTCCAATTACTGTTGAGTTTAGCCTAATTCCATTCACTGTGTTAAACAGGTATTGAAATTCTTTTATCTCTAACTACAAATGGAGTATTTTCTCTTGTTAAAGAAATTTCAGACTTCCGTAAGTTGGTGGCAAGAAATGTGATAGAGACAGAAATGTGTAAGAATCTCAATTTAACCCCAAACTAGGCCTTATATTTATGCTGAATAACTGGGAGGGAAGCAGAAATAGTTACGAGTGACTCCCTCAGGACTTATCCCAGAAGGTATCCCTTGCTTTGCAGGGAAATGCAAGCACAGCTATTATTAGCTCCCAAAACTTGAGGAGCAAGTAATCTGATATACCCCTGAGCCCTGGGTCTCACACCTCCACCCAGCAATCCTCGTCTTCCCAGACATTCAGCTTAATCCATTTACCTCCTTGGATGCAGGGTAAACTTCCTCCTCCCCTACCCACACGAAATTACCCCTTACCCTGAGATACCCAGATGCTCACAGTGTATGCTTCCTGAGATATATGTGATATATTTTCATTATTCCTAACTAATTTCCCCAACCCTCTTTCCTGACATTTTGAAAGGTAACTCTATGCCTCCTTTTTTATTTTTATTTTATTTTGGAGAAAAAAGTTTTTGACAACACTGCATGCCATTGGAATGTGATACAATAATCCCAAACCCCCACCTAATTGATCTGCTTATTAAGTTGAGATTTTCAAAGCTGTTTCCTTAGAGCCAGGCAACATTATACTGTTTTTCACTAATCACTGAATAGCTTTACATTGGCACTTACACAAGGACCCAGACGGGAACTGTGAAAATCTGTTTCCGACTCTGTTCTCTTTTGCACTTGAAATCTTGCATATGTGCACATACTGAGCTTACAACTCATAGGAGAGGAAGCACACAAGAGGTGGAACTATAACTGTTTTCCCTTGTTTAGAGAAACAAAATATAAAATCTATCCACCAAAAAGAATGAAGGTTGATGGTGGTAGAGAAAACTTTGTTTTAATCCTCAATGACCTTGCACAGAGCAGAATAAGAGATATTTTAAGTGAAAAATGCAGGACCACACATAGTTTAGAATGTAACTGTCTAAAAGATAGGCCTTGAATATAAATATTCTGGAGACAGCAATATTGCTCTCCTCAGAGTCAAAGTTTGGCAACTATGTTAACATGCAAAATAGCTCAAAAAAGAATAATAATCAGTGATGTATAGAGTATGAAGAATGAGTAAATATGAAAAAAAACAGGTAAAAAACTATCTGGCATTTTCTTGCTTCTTTGGGTCTAAATCTCTGATGCTATGGCAGTCTACATAAAAGCTTCCTTTTAATATAGCATACTTTTAAATGGTATGCTTATCACAGACTTATTGATCTGACATCTACCTGCCAGTATAGAAACTCTATTTGTTAGGAAAAGTGGTTTTTAATTAGAATAGCATCTGTCCATAACTTCATCAATTAAAAACTGCCACTGTTGAAATGTTGAGAATACTTCCTTCCATGTCCCTGTGCCCTGACCTGAGTCTTGTGTAATCACTTTGACTACTTCAAGCAAGGGGGAAAATGATGCTGGTAAGAAACAATACCTCCCTAAAGCTTTAACCTCATTTCTAACTTAATTTATACCCCATGCTTCATTGTCTCAGACTAAGAGTGTCACAGTGACCTCTCTGGCAGCTCCCCCTTAGAAGTCTAGCAAAGATAATTCATTGGCTAACCTACCAAACTCAAGCTAATTTAACATAACCACTATATTTAAATGTTCCCTTTCTGATTGGAAATACTCAGGTAAAGGGAGGGCAAAATAGGGACATGTGTGTAGTGTGTATGTGTGAATGAGTGTGTGTGGGCATGCGTGTGTGTGTATTCACGTGTGCACGCACATGCACACGTACTCACATGCACACACATAAGGGGATTATTTTGCTTTAAGGTATGACATGTAAACTTAAAAAGGAAAACTCAAAATAAGAACCCACTCTTCATGGTGAATTGTGATAACAATGCAATTTTCAAACATAAACCATTTACAAAAGTGTTTGTGTGAGGAGTGACAGGGGTCAGGGAGGCACATGAGGCAGTTTATGGAGAATGCACCTTAAAAGATATTGTGGAGAATGGCTCTGGGCTTAGAATGATTGAGTTGCAACTTTTGGGTGTGTCATTAACACGGCTGGGGGAATGTGGGTGATGCACTGTACTGCTCTGGGCTTCAGTGACCCATAAAAGGAGATGAGCTGGGTACTTCTGAAATTATACAAAGCATGCAATAGCTAATTGTTAATAATTACCTATCCCTTTCAAGATCTCACTTCAACCTTTTCCCATTTATGGTTTCTCTGACTTTCCCCCAGCCTATCAAAAAGAGACTGGGCATCAATAAAGCCCAAAAGATAAGTGTTTCATGAAGGAAATCAGAAATCATACACTTCCGTTAGATCTATAAACTTTGATTTGATTAGCTTGTATGGGCTATATATTGCAAAAATTGCCCTAATCCTTCACCCCTCCCTGTAGCCATTCCCTTTGCCTTGAGTCCTCACAGTGTCCCACTCTGACTCTTGACTCACCCATGTGAAATTGTTTTGGTTGACAGAATGTTGGTAAATGTGACAAAAACAGAGGCTCAAAAGAGTACTTGTATGTTTCTGCTTGTGCTCTTGCCCTCCACCAATGTCATCAAAAGGACATGCCCAGGCTAGCCTAATGGTACCAGGATGAAGATGACGGCAAATGTTGAGTAGCCCCCTGAGTTAAAGCCATCCTGCTTCAGCTGACAGACAGCCAACACCCCCACAGAGGAGGGCAAGTTCAATGGAGAACAGAAAATCACCCTGCCCACCCAGACTATTTCAGAAGAGCCACCTGATAAGCATTCCAATGCATGTAAAATAAACCCTAATTATTTTTATGCTATTCACGTTTGTGGTTATCTGCATGAAGAATTATAGCAATAAATAGCTTATACAGGCAATGTAGCCAATTTTCTACTAAAGTTAATCCCTATTTACAAACAGGTTCTATCTTCAAAACTATGTTTGGAACTCAATTCTTTTTTCTATAGAAATACTATAAACAAAAGGTGATTCATTTGTGCCGCAAGAGCTACTTAGTGCATAGGGTACCTGAATAAGGGAATAAATAATGATTCCAACAGCCTCAATGCCCACCACTCCTTCACATTCATCCTAAATTTCCAGAGTGACCGCAGTGCCCAAACTCACATAAAATATTGCTCTTGCACACCTCTGATTTCTTGCTCATGTTGTCCTTACTATGTGGTACATCTTACCCTATCTGGTAAACTCAACTTTTAATCCTTCGTGAAACTTTCCCTGACTCCTTTTAGACACAATGGCCTTCCCTCTTCTGTGTTTCCACAGCACTTTGTATATACATTTATTACAGCACAAGCTATTTTCTAAATACTTGCATGCAACATTCACTCATTCATTGATCATTTGTAATGTCCCAGGGATTGTGTTAGGAACTGACTTTATACTGGACAGCCAAAGAGACATAGTTACAGACTTAGGGGATGTCACTTCTAATGATACGTTCCTAAAAGAATAGAGTGCATCTTTTTCAATTTTGCTTCCCCAGTACCTGCCAAAGCCTTTGCTACCTAGCAGATATTCACATATGAATGAATCACAGTTCAGAGGCTGATCAAATAAAGGCAATGTGCTCAAGGCTTAAAGAGTCCAAGAACAGTCTCCATCCCCTCAACCTCCATTCAACTATGGCCATGGGATCAAGGGGACTATTATTTCTCTACTTAGCTACCCAACAGACAATGGAAATAGAATGCCTTCGACCACAAAATCTTTGGTGAAAACATAAGCCAAGGGAGGAGGCTAGTGATAAAGTTAAGACAGCAAGCAGGGTTTTGGTATATGATTAAAACGGTAAGTGGCAGATTAACGAATCTCTGTAACAAATATTTTTGGGGGTACACATTATGAGCCAGGCATGGTCAAGGTACTAGGGAACCACTGATTCAGGGAGAATAAGATTACCTTGGTCTCTGTCCTCTGGAACCTCTTTCTAATGGGGAAGACAGACAAAATCAAACAGATTAATAAGAACATTGTTATGGCAATAATGGCAATAAAGGGAAAAACAAGAGGACAGGGAGAACAAATCCCTAGGGCAGGGGCTATATTTTGGACAGGGCAGTTACAGAAAGTGTTCAAGTTAAGCAAGAATTAGAGAAAATTCATAAAGAAGGCAATTAAGTTCTAACAGAAAGACCACTTAAATCACTGCTAATTTACATTACATTCAAAGCTTATAGAAAATATAAAGAACTAGAAATGTGACTATGGTATTAATATAACCTCAATGTGTTAAGTGCCTGGCACTTGATTTTTTCTTTCATTTATACTTTAAAATATTCACCTATGTTTTATGTATATTTTTCAGGGGCTAAGTTTGAAAATCTTCCTGGGTTGATGTATATTTTGGCACAAAATGTCTTCTAGTATAGACTGGTGAAACTCAAAATAAAAGCATAATATTCCAAGTTTATGAATTGGAGTAATTTGCTGTCACCTATCTATACTACAGTTCTCAAGCAGGGACACCTGTTAGCACTGAGCATGTAATCATTTTTATTATTAAATACAAAGGTACAATTAAATGCAGGTACAGGATGTGACCTGCATCATAATTCTACAGGCCTTTCTCTTCACAATATCCTTTTCATTATCCTGGGCCTTTTGTTCCTTCATGTTTCTTTTGTCTCACCCTAAGTTCTGAAATAAGCTATTTGCAATCTCAATAATTAGCAATCGGGGTGGATCTGTGGCCTTTGGCCCCATATAAACGAAACGTTGTGAAGTTCCTTAACATGATATATTTAAGTACGTAAAGTTTCTATACCCTCAGGACTTTCTTCTCTTGAAAAAGTTTAAATGAATCTAATGAAAAGTAAGTTTTTTACTTTTAAGACACTTAGAAATCTTGCTAGAGCTGAACAAAAGTGAAACTACATTTAAACTGCAAGCAACAGAATGCTTTGGGTATTCATTAGCTATTTCTGGACAAAAAATGTTCTACACATTAGTTTACAATGAAGATTCCTTGTGCCTTTCCCAGGACAATCCATTCTCTCTCGACCACAGCCAAAAAAAACCACAGCATTTTATATGTTTAAGGAAGAAAAAGGAAAAGGGAGCAATGTGACAAAATTAATTGAAGTGAAGTTGGAAAGTCAGGAAGCAAGACATACTATAGAGATCTTTCACAGGCTATCCAGTTATTTGGCCTGAAAACCCCTGGTAAGCTTCTTTGTTTGTGAAATGCACTAAATTCATTGATAAACCTTCTTGGAATGCCTGGCTTTGAGGGAAAAGTTATTTCTTTACTGAGAGCAGCAGTCCAAATAGCATGGCATCTTAAGCCCGGGAAACTGTCCTGAGGATGCTTGAGATTAATTCTTTTTGTAAATATTTATTAAACACCTACTATGCACCAGGCACTAAGCTAAGTACTACTGTGGGGAGCAGAATTGAAAGAGATCAGATTGGCCCAGCTGTCCTGGAACAGAGATACAAGAGCAAATTTACAAGTCTAATGTGGAGGAGCCACATGCTCCCAAAAGTCTTTCAATTTTCCAGCACACTTCCTTTCTCCTTCCCCTGCAGTTTCCTTAAAATATTACCAAACAGCATTCTAGACATACCTTCTTTTCTCTCTTAAGTTAAAGGAAGATTTACAAAGCTTCTTTCACAGGTGTATATGCTTAAGTTCAAGTCCCACATCTATGAACTGTGAAACCTCATGCTAGTTGCTTCATCTAAGGTTTGATCTCTCAGCTACGCAAGGAGAATAGTAATGAGATTAACACAGAGTTATTGTGAGGAAGAAGTGAGATAGGTAATGATGCTATGACAAAATAGTTCTCAATAAATATTAGCTTCTATTATTAAAAGGTAAAAAGGAATTGCTGGAAAGCAAAGACTATAACGACAAGATGTGGTTACTGCCTAAAATAACTTAAAAAAAAAAAAGCCCTGAAGATTTTCCAGTTCTAAATGGTTTTATTGCTCATCAATCTGACAAACTTTCCCTGAAATGTGTAACAACTAACCTCTAATCTTTGCACTTCATGAATACTGTTTGTTCTTTTTTTACTCCTTTTCTCTCTCTCCACTTTTTACCACTGAAAAATAAGATTCTTTTTTCTGTATGTCACGAAGGATAGGAAGATGGGGAATGGTTTTCAATCCAGAGGAAAACAAGTGTTGATGGGAAAATTGATTGTTTCAAAATATTAGAATTATTAAATCTTACTACAGAGGACTTCATTTTCTCTTACAAACCACAGAGCCTCTGTCACTTTTCAGAAAGGAAATCTACATTAGCTATACATTTGGCATCCTGAGAAAAGTCAGAAAACTCAAGTTCTAACCTCTTAAATAGCCACTAATGGGTATGTTTCCATAGCAGATAACTGTCTCATGTTTGATGTGGTTTGGTTTTGCTTACTAGCATCTAAACCCCTCCTCCTCTCTTGTAAGCCTTGCAGAAAGGCATTCTACCATCCCATAGGAGAGGAAGAATGGTCCCCTGGGACACAGGCCTTTAACCTGGCTTTGCCAGTCAGATGCTCTCAACACAGACTTCAATCTAGAAGTAGTGACCCAAAGAACCTCTAATCCAGAGGTAGATGCAATGATAGCAGTACCATCCCATTTCTAGGGGCAGCAGCAATAGAGATGTCAGCAGTGGTGGCACAGCAAGACGCGACATGCAGGGATCAGCAATCAAGTCTTCGGTGCACTGGTTGTGGGCCAGGATTTTGCCTGTGGCTGTGGTTGCTACAAATCATATTTAGTCCCTTATTTTTCAAGCTAGGTCTCTGTCTTCCCAGTATTTCTGCCTGCTATTCAATGTCCTATCAGAGAATTTCTTTTCTCTTTAAGTCAACCAGATTTTTTTTTTCCTGTCTGCAACAGAAACCTGAGCAAGCCCTAACCCCTCATCTCAGTATGTTCATTATTCAAGCCACAAGGTGGAAATTGATCTCTCAGGGCCCTCCAATTTTATAAATTGCAATTTACAAAATTTCAAATAAGCCAACTGAAAACTCAAGAATCAAATTATATAACAAGTCAAAAGAAGCCCTTTGATGTAACTAAACCATCTTTCATAATAGGACTGGGAAAAATCAAGTGAATCCTTTCACTTACACAGAACCATCTTTTCAGTCCTCTTTTCCTCATTTGTGTGTAAGTACATGCACACAACTTTTTACAAAATGCTGGAATGGCTCAACTTGCCCCAAGGGTGATTTCGAGTGTGAGCTACATAATAAACACATGGAACCACGTGCCAAGGACTGGCTGGGGACTTCTAACTGAAGGCAGCCTTTTGAGAGAACCTTTATCTGTTTCATGGTAAGTCTTGTACCTTATCAGACTTCTCTCTTTAATCACAGGAAGATTCCACACTTTATCAAATTGTTATCAAATCAGTCTGACCTGAACCCAACATCCTGATTGTCTGAAAGGAATGTGTACTAGGGCATTTACATGAAAAGCAGGCTAACTCTTGGCCCCAGTCAGAGAGCACTAATGCTGGAGACTCCGCATGTGTGAGTTCAGGACCCAACCCGCCACTAACTCAGGTTCTGGGGACATTCCTTTCCTCATCAGAGTCCGTTTCATCTATAAAGTAGGTCTAACAAGAGCCTCTCTACCAATCCCCTGGAGCCGCTGAAATAATCAGATTCCAGCATATGTGAAAGCATTTGTAAACTGCAAAGCATTATAAGAATGAAGCTAATACTGTTAACAGATTGCCTTCTACTACATTTACCTTCCTTCTCCTTTTGTTAAGATAACCTTTTATTTAATATCTGAATCATAAACATTCCTCAGTTATCAGAATAACATCTCTCAGCAACCCAGATTCAATGTTTATTTGGAAACTTTATTTGGGGTTTGAGACTCTAAAAGATGAAATGAAAAAGTCAGAATTTAATTATCTTTTTATCTATAAAAGCAAAATATTCAGACTTACTTGACAAAGATATCTTTAACAGATATTGTTTTTTAAACTATAGTTTAGACCATCTCATTGCTTCTGCCTGAACTCTATAGTTACTAGGCAAAATCCTGATCTTAATTTGGTTATTCAAATAGGTTTGCCCTACTGGATTTTTTTTTTTAACAGCAATCTGAGTCATCTGTTTTACATGAATGTTTCACTTCTCATAGGAATGAATAAATTAAGGGCAGGAACTTGGTTCTTCTATCCCCCACCATTAATCATCTCCAAGAGTTTATCTCCTGCAAGGACAACAATGTATGGCATGTAGGCAGGTGTTAAACTATTTGTTGTCTAAAGTAATCAATTCATGATTTGATAGGCTGTGAGTTGGGCTAATGCCAATCAATTTACCAGAGCCCGATCACCCTAAGGGAAATGATAAAACAGCTATTCTGAACCTTCTCAGGCAAGGTCACAAGCTGAGGCAGAAGACTGAGGTGCAAATACTGTGAGAATCAACTTAATTTCACTACCTCCTAACAGCTAGTAGAATATCTGATGTCTCCCACATAAAAAGACATGAAAAGAAAGTTTATACACAAAATAGTTATCAATAAAATAATGTCAAATTGCAACCACATACATCAAGTACTATGCTGGATGCTATTGCCATATTTTTTAAGCCAACAAATGTGTCAATATAAAACATGTAAACATTTAAAACAAAACTTCCCCTTGGAGGTTTGGGGGAACTTACTACAGATATAATCACTTCCCTTTGTATTTGAGAAAGACTTTTCTAATAATCTAAAAAGTTTGATTCTAATCTGTACTCAATAAATATGTAAGAGTTTAAAAATAAGGTAATTCAATAAGTATGCTCTAATCTCATTTCTGATAAACTATTATAAAAATTAAAATTAAATAGTACCATAATACAGCTCTTTCACCAAAACAGTTTCAATGAATGTCAAAAATATTCCATTTGTCTCTGAAATGCTGGACAATGGTGACATGTAGTAAGACTCAAATGTGAAAAACAAACAACAGAAGAACCACACCCTCCTACTTCTAATCATTTCCTGTAATTTCAAAATAATAATAAATTTAGAAATTCTACAATGTCACACCAAATTGAAAATGTATTACTTAGTTTTACTTTCAACTATACAAGGCTGGGACATACCATGTCTATTACTAATGTTTTTCCTTCGGTTTTATAATGAATCACATACCATGCTTTTAGTGAGTAGGGTTTCTTGCTCAGACTCCCAGCAATTTTCAAAGTCTTCCTGGAAATGCTCGTCAGTGGTTATTGTCAAAGAAAGATTCTATTAGTTTCTGAGACAGTCAAGGTGCCCTTGCCCTGTTGTAATCACTGACAGCATTCAACCTGCAGGGACAGCCCCATGCAGTCCCCGAGTCAATCCTGAGTCAATCCTGGCAGTCCCTGGCATTATATAGGGAGCCCCATCCCTCCGGAAACTGTTATCTGCCTATAAACTGTTGTCTGTCTTTAAGGAACCCCTACACAAAGGAATCCCTGTGCTCACCAGTGTGCAGTCTCTCCCACTGTAGACATCAAACAGAAGAGTTCCTGCCCCAATATCTGGTTCTCACTCTGTGCTCCTAGTTGAACTAGAACTCTGCTCATATCTGTTTGCTTAGCCAAAGTTCTGACATTCTGCTTAGCCCTTCCCTCAAGCAATGGCCTCTACCTCTCCTTTCAAGGGGATGACCTAGTGTCCTCCATAGACCCCCTCCTCTTCCCAAAGAATCCCCAAGATACTTTCATGCATTTGACTTCATGGATTGCTTCACTAAGAAAACTATGAGTCTGCTCAGACCCGTGCTCAGATCCCATGCACTGATGAAGTGTGGGATGGTCATTAAGACTGCCTAGTCAACAGAGACAGGTGGTTTGGCCTGCTGCCACTCCTTGGTTTGGAAGCCTGATCAGACAGGCTAGATTTTGAGTCCTACCTATTGCTGGTTTACTTTTCTGCCTCTACCTTAGGAGAAGCCCTACCCTCAAACATTGAAGAGTATCCACATTTTAAGGTCAAGAAATCTTTTAGCAGGCATAGTCAAGGTTAAGCGCTGTCACGTATAGCTGTAAATAGATTCTGTGAATTTCTTACTGCCTATAGAAAACAAGAGAAAGAGTTACTCATCGATTTTCAATCAATACCATAGCTGAGGATACAAATTCAAAGGCAATTTTACTTTCTGAGTTTTGAATTCATCTGGTCACAAACAATTTACATGTCAACAATGTTGAATTCTAATTAAGAACCAAAGCCTAAAAATCAAAGACTCAAACAGACAATAACAGTCTACTCACCTTAAGGAGAGGGCAAAATTATAATACATTACTCCATTAAAATACAACTTAAAATACAGCATATTAATCTTCAACTTAATACGCATCTCAAAACTTCTGAGGAGCACTACACAAAGATGCTTTTGTAAAACAACCTCACAGCACTTTGATGTGACCGTATGTTCATTAAAAGGAAGTATTACTACTTACATACATAAGGTACATAATGAATTCAGTATGTGTCTAGAGTTGGCTAATGCCATTAAAGCACATGCCAAATGCACAGACTATAAATCAAAATGTGATTTGTCAAAGAGCTTAATATGATACAGGTTAAAAATAAATAAATAAGCCACTAATATCCTGATAGGGGATTGGTGAGGAGAGCTAAGTCTAAACTGAGACCAGGTTGCAATTGACATGCCTTTGTTCTATCTATAGCTTTGGCTATTCCTCTCTCTCCTCCACCTGGATAAGTACAAAATTAGCATGCACCAGGCATTCTTCACTCCCCAGAGGGTTTATATCTCTAACACCGCTTTAAAGACTGATATTCTTTCCAAAATGCTGACATAAACCAGTTGGGCAATCACAGATTTTTAAAAGCCCACATTACTGAAGCGTTAAAAGATCTAGATTATTGTTAAAACAGAATTTGGGAACACTTGACATTCATTTATTAATTCACTTCCAAATCAAAGATGTAACAAAAGACAAGAAAGGGCAGTTACACAAATAAAGAGGTAAGCCACAAAGACACCTATCAAAAAAAAAAAAAAAAAACAAGAAAATCTAGGTAGTAGATGCTGGAGTTGTCCAAGAAATTTAAGCAAGGAGATGGATAATGTCCTGTGTAATAAGCCTTCTCTTTCCTAGGTTGGTCTCTCTCTCTCTCTCTCTCTCTCTCTCCCCCCCACCCAGGTCTTTTTCTCTTTCTCTCTCTCTCTCTCTCCTGGGATTCCTTCACATCAGCATAAAATCTCATCCAATGCCCTCCTATTAATCATTCAGTTTTCTGCACCCTGAGTACCTGTATCAAATGCTGTTTGCATTCACTGAATGCCCATTGCCTAGAGAATTCAAACTAAACTCCTCATCCTGGCATACCTGTTCCTCCATGATCCAGGCCCTACACAACCCTACACTCAAGCTCTACACAACTGCTTCCTGTAATTCCATGGGCCTGCATGCTTTGGCCACAGTGTTGCTGTCAACATCCTCCCCTACTGTCTTTACCTGGCTATACTACCCTTTCTTAAAATTCAGCAAAGCATTACTTACTTCAGGAAGCTTTCCTAGATTCTCCCACACACATAACCATATTAGGTATATGCTTGTCACAGAACTTCTCACAGGCAACCATAAATCAATGGTTTCCTTGTCTGTATCCTCTGTTAAAGAGTTTTCTAAGAAAAAACAATTCATGTTATTCTGTTCATCTCCATTACCTATCACATTAGCTGACTTATAGATAGCACTCATATCATTACTGAATGGATACATAAATAAATGTAAATGCTAGTCATGTGAAAAAATAACTGAGAATACTATCTTACTTAGAAAGCTATAAATCTACAGATTCTTTCAACTTACTATACAAAATGCTGCTTCCTTTATAGTCATTCCAATCCCAAGACTAATACATTAAATCTAATCTTGAAGAATAGTGTACAGAATTAAACGAAAGAAAATCTTACAGAGTATCGATACTCATTTTCATATGGACAGGAGGCAAGAAAATACTGGGTAGAAGAAAGCAGTTCCCTGGCAAAGGCCCCACCCTCAAGCCTGGAAACCCATGGCCCTAAACAGAAACAGACATTCCTGTTTTTGCACCCAAACATTGCCTTTTGGCCTGCCATACCCCCCACCATCGTGTACCATTATAAACTCCAAAGCCCAGGCTCCTGAGCAGATCAGCAGAAGAGCAAAGAAGCAGCAGAGCAGACAGCAGAGAAGGAGAGAAGAGAAAGAGCATCTAAACATCAAGAAGAGTTTGGCTGGGGACGGTCAGAGAGGAGATCGGCCACAGGACGGCAGAACGCCAGGGGAAGATCATCTTCCCACTCCATCCCCTTTCCAGCTCCCCATCCATCCTGCTGAGAGCCATCTCCACCTGGAAATAAAATCCCCCGCATTTACCATCCTTCAATTTGTCTGTGTGACCTGATTCTTTCTGGATACCAAGAAGGCACTGAGCTGGTTAACGCTTTAGCTGTCTGCAGACGGCAGAGCTAAAGGAGCATTATGACATGCCCACTGGCACTTCAGGAGTCACAGACATCCACCCCTAGACGCTACGATGGGCTGGAGCCCAAAAGCGCTCACCCTGGCTCCTCCACCTGCCCATCTGTGCACTCCCCCTCCCATAAGGTATCTGAGTATGGTGGCTGAACAGATGAGCCACACCCATTGCACGTCCTGCAAGCGGGGGTCAGAGAACTCCCCCATTCCAATTTTAAGAGTTTACATACATGCAGCAACAGTATAATGTATGCATAGACCTACACTGGGCACACCTCAATTCAGAAGTAACACATATTAACATTCAGTCAACTTCTTCCCAATAACACACACCAGGAAATTCAGCACTGTTGCCAGAAAGTTTTCTCTTATCTTGGGACTTTCTGCACATTTCTGGAGGGTAGATTTAAAAAAAAAAAAAAAAAAAAAAAAAAAACATCTAGAGCTAATAAGATCTAAACCTGAGGCCTTGCTGACAGAATCAGATTCTCTAATGGACTAAAAGGCTAAATGGTGAGACGCAGGCTGGTGAAGAAGCCCTGCAATTTTGGAAGCTGCAGCTTCAGCAGCAGAAACACAAGGGGGAATTCAAATATTGCTGTCAAGGTTTTCTCCAACATTTCTCCAGAACTCATAGCTCATGAGTTGATGGGGGAGAAAGAGACTGTTGAGCTTTTCATTATTTCTCTTCAACAGATTAACCAAATGTACATTTAGAAACCACCATAATCCAGCCAAGTGCTCTTCAGGGCTACACGGTATGAAACTTCTGAAGGATGCCTGTTTTACTCTGGAAAGAAAGAAAACAGCAATGAGAGCGGTCACAACGCACTGCACCAGAGAGAAACATTCTACATTCAGTGACTGCTGCTTCCTTCAGCCTTGGGAAACTGCCCTTTTTGTGAAGGGTGAGGAACAATTTGAAAGTCTAGAGTAACTTCATTCTCTCCCACCCCTGACCACCCCTCAGGCCTTTAGGCTTTAGGCCTCACCTGCTGACATAGCTCTTCTAGCAAACAGAGACTCCTTTCTGATGCAGCACTACAGCTCTTTCACAATATAAATTAGAAAAACTTTTATGGCAACTAATCCTTATTTGTGATTCTGTCCAATACCAGACAAATCATGATTTCTCTATCAAATGTGGGTCACACACGAGGAAATTAGGGATTTTACTTTTTCCCAAGTCCTCTACTACCCAATGTCCTTCTAAATTCCTATAAAGCCTTTGTCAGTTATACTCAGAATTTCTGACTTGGTTTCATCTGGTTTCTGGGTGGCAGTGCCCTCCAGGAACTCCTATTGCCGCCAATAGAATAATTTCAATAAAAGAGCTGCTAGGGATCCGTCCCTCCTGACGGCGCTAAAATTTCAAGCTCAATATTTGTGAAAAATGGTTAAAATGCCATAATTCAAAGGGAATTTACAGGGGTAAGTAGTCCGAAACCTATTGCTCAAAAAGTGCAGATAACAAGGAAAAAGTACCTCCTTAAAATTGAATGGTGGGGGAGCACATAGGGAGAAGAGAAAAAGTCCAACCATAGATAACCACTTGGCACACAGAAGGCCCTTGAATATACCTAGTTGTAACTAAAGGCTTGTTAAACTGAGATACATAATCACAAAAAGGTAGAAGATAAAACTAAATTAAAATATGGGGGCTGGATGCAGTGGCTCACACCTATAATCCCAGCACTTTGGGAGGCCGAGGTGAGAGGAAGCCAGGTGGTCATCAACAGCCTGGGCAACAAAGCAAGACCTTGTCTCTGCAAAGAGTTTTTAAAAAATAAAAACTAGCCAGATGTGTTGGCACACAACTATAACCAAGAGGTGAGAGATTTGCTTAAACTCAACAGCTCAAGACTGCAGTGAGCTGTGATCATTCCACTACACTCCAGCCTAGCAACTGAACAAGACTTTGTCACTTAAAAAAGTAAAACTAAAAATAAAATTACATATACATATATATTATATATTTATTAAGGTAAATATAATAAATATATATTTATTAAGGTAAATCTTTGGACTGCCTCCCCAGCCCTTTTGGTGGAGTAGGCAGGGGCTTGAGAAGTGACAAGATGGGATATTAAAGGCCCAAGTGGGCTCCAGGCACTGCTGGAATCTGTGACCATACATTTGTCCTGTGGAGGGAGGGAAAGCACCACAGTGGTCCACACCCAGGCTAAATGTCCTATTGTGTCATGGAGGGCCCTCAGATTACCATTCTGGGACCGAGAAGGGTACTGCCCTTCCTGGCTGGGTGGGAACACTGCAGCTGGCCTCCAGGAGTGAACTCCATGGTGCAGACTCAGCAGTCTCAGCCCAGATCTGGTTAATGGGCCACTTGTGGCCTCCACATGCAGGTGCCACATGACATCTGTGGCCTCAGCCTGGCTCTAAGAGAAGGTCCAGCTTTGCTATAGACAGCTGGTTTTGCAAATGAGAGAGCCTGGTTTTCGTTAGAACCATTTTAAAGTAAATGAAAAGAAATTCTCTACTGTCAAGGCCAGTGCTGATGTGCAGAAAATACCCTTGCATCTTCTGGAGAGAAGTGCCACAAAGCCTGGGGTTGCTACCGTTGCCACTTACTCTCCTGTCTGTGTTCTCCTGACCTCAGGGGGTGACAACATCAAAAGCATCAACCAGCAGTAAGGAGCACATGTGGAGTTTCAGCAGAAATCCATCCCCCTTCCCAACACTGACCCCAATCTGTGGATTTCAAATATATACATTTTTAAAGGGGGCAGGGGTGAATTAATACTGTTCATACTTGGGATGGCATGGGGAGAACACCAAATTTAATTATTTTAATTTGCAAATGTGGCAAATTAAAATAATTAAACTTTAGTGAGTTAAGTGTTTAATTGCATCCAGGTATTTATGTCACCTTAAATATTACTCCAAATTGTATATATATTTCATTATGTTTGTGTTAATAATGTTTATGCTTGGTTTTTTTAAAAATAGGGTCTTAAGCACAGCACCACGATGCATGCCTGTAGTCCCAGCTACTTGAGAGACTGAGGTGGGAGAATCACTTGAGTCCAGGAGTTCAAGTCCAGTTCAGGAAACAAAGTGAGACGCTATCTCTAAAAACACAAAAAAATAAACAAACAGGGTTGTTTGCTACTTTAAAAAATCAACATAATTGAGTGGAGAAATATGTTTCTCTCTTTGTTCATACTTAAGGATAATGAAAATACCAATTTTACCAAAATCTGTGATGAGAAAAAGAAATATACAAATAGAAGATAGAGGAAAAAGGTAAAAATATACCTATCAATCTGGCTTTATATAATAGACATGCTTCCATCTTTTTTTATACAATAGACATGTTTGTTACAATTAGCATGGACTATTATCTATTTATTTAAATGCTGTTGGAAGAGGCAACTACTGAAAATAATAAATTGGGTTTATTTTATTCTTTTATTAGAATAAGAGTAGTCAGTTTATCCAATTTGTAAATCCTGACTATATTCAGATTAGTTTTTTAATGATAATGTATTTTTACCTTCTCTTTCACTAAAATGGTTCTGAGGTAACTATTGCAGTACAATGCTTTACACATGGGGAATTATTAAAAGAGAGAACTGCCTGTGAGCCTCTTCTCTGTTACCTTTCAGACTTCAACCTTCTTAAGGAAAATAAAACATGTATCACCAAATCCATTCTTTGTAGTATTTCTCTGGTTAAAAACTAAGAAAATTTAAAATTCCTGGGAAATATGAAGTTTCTGGCATACTGACAGGCTCTGGTGTTAGATCTATCCCAGGTAAATCAGTTACATGTTAATCATCTTTGACATAAAAATATCAAGTACAAATTATTTGATATTGTTTTTAATTTGGTAGTTGCTTTCATTATTATATACTTTTATATTTTATTCTCAAAGATTTATTCTTCTGAATAGATAGCAAATCATATATTAGTAATACTTTCCAGTGAATGCAAGAGTATGTATTTGGTTTTGAACAGAAAAGGAGCAATAGTTATTTAACTTGTGTGGGAGGTTAGTTGTGTGTGCCTATATGTTTTTTACTGTGCAAAGCTGAGTTAAAAAAAAAAAGGTGTTGTGTGGTTCATGCTTGTGAGTGAATATAATGATCTACGGAGGGTTTTACTAATGTAAGTGTGATATGAGTAAGTATTAACAGTAATAATGAAACTAGTTTGAAAATGCACATTCTAAAACAGTAATCTACTTGGCTCCAGAGAATATAATCTACACCAAGGTGTTAGTTATATTTATAAAAACTATGTACCAAAGACTTTTTTTCACAGTTTTTTTTTTATTACATTTCCAAGGCTCAATAGTTGAAACTAAAGTGTGGGGCTTTTTAATTGAAGAGATATTTTTATTACTGCCATTTCTTGAGGCTAGATGCTTAACACCAGGCTGGCTTTCCATTACACTAAGAAAGCTGCTGTGCGTCATCTGCAGAACAACTCCAAAATTGATTTAAGTATTATTTTTTTTCTCTCTTTCTTCCTTTTCCTAAACAGGTATCTGGGCAGACTCCTGATCCTCCTGAAAGAATGCTAGAAAATATGTGAAGATTGGGTACAGCAGTGAGAAACTGGGGACTCTGCCAACACATACGTGAGGGATTATATTGTCCACACAATAAAGTAGCAAGAAAAATTAGTTCCTGAAGAACAATCCTTATAGCTTCCTGAAGACCAATCATTATGGTCTTTTATTTCCCATTTATTTCCCCATATTGCAATGTCAACTATTTGCTTCTGTCCTTGTTTCCAAATGTGACCTATAAGATTTTGTTTCTGAAGGAGAATTACTCTGAGACAAATTCATTAGATAGTTACTGCAAGCTTCAAAATGCAGTGTTTTTAAGCACGGCTTATATTTCTTGGGCATGTGTTCTCCGAATGTCTTTGAAACAAAAGCAGAAAGTCCCTCAAACTTTTATAACTTAAACTTAAACTACAATTAATTAGCTTTATCTCTAAATTTTAAAAAATGCACCATTAATATAAAGCATATCAACACAAATTTCACCAAGAAGTATAATTTCACATATTAGTACAAGACAGACTCATCTATTTAAAAGACTATAATTGACACAAGCACTTAGTCTGACTAAGCATATCAGCATTCAATGCAAGCAAATGTTATGAACCAGATTTTAGTAAATTTGAACAAATCACAGCATATTTTACATAATGATAATAACAGCATTTGAGACTCTCTGATTAATTTTAAGCTCTCTATACAGATCAGACTAGTGGATGTGTCATTGTTTTGTGGTATCCAAAGAAAGGAAATAAGATTTTATTTTCACTTAGAAAAAGAAACATAACTTGAAAGTGTGGTTTATTGATGGCTAAGGCTGTATGAGCAGGTATATTTTGATCTAAGCAGTTAACATGGCTATCAAATGTAATTCCATAAAAGTTGATCCCTGCTTTTAAATTCACCTTTTAAAATTTTGTGGCCTCTTATACTTATGGAAAGCAATATCTACTCTATTAGGTGAAAAAAGCAAGGCACTACTACCACCTACAAAATGGTAGGGAGAGCAAAAACAAGTGTACATATAACAAACACATATGCATACATACATTAAAAGAATATACCAAAATCCTAAAAAAATTTTTTTAAGTTAATTTTAAAGGAGAAGGAGGGAATAGGTTAGAACAAGGAAAAAAGCCAGCCTTGTTTGAATTGTCTTTGTTTACATTTTTGACTTTAAAACCCTTTACTTACATAATTTATAAAACAAAAGCACAGTTTAAAAAAATAAATTCCTAATCATCTAAAGCAAAACGAAATTTTCAGTTGTATTAAGTGGTGGCATAACCACACTTATAGGAAATAAATATGTCAAGTCACTTAAAAAGACAGTAATTTGTCTGTATGTCCCCATTCAACAACAAAACTGAAAAATAAAATTAAACTGTTTTGGAGGTCTGATTGATAAGGTTAAATAAAAACCATGTAATACTAAATTTGAAGTGGAACTATATCTATAAACTCATCATGTTTTTCTTCTCCACATAAATTTTTTCCTAATTTTTTCTATTGAAAGACCTAGAAATAATGACCAACCAGTAGCAATGAAACTGCATAGCAAATAGATTATGGTCCCTAGTTACCATTTTCCACATGAGGGAGTCAAGTGTTACTGAAGAAATGGCTGCTTCCAAAACTAGGGCAGGAAAGTTTCAAGATGAAACCGGAGTATCTTGTCATAGCAAACAGCACAGAAATCATCAAAGACCACTGACAGGATATCAAAAAGGCTCAGGGGCCAACTGGAGGAACCCCTGAGCCAGAGACGGGCAATATGAACATCAGTAATTCTAATGGATTGACATGTATCTATCAAATACGTCAAATCCATGAGTTTATGTTGACAATCCTCCCCTCAGAAAAAGATCTTATTACATTTGATCTTTTGGAGGACACTAAACAAGCTAACTCGTTATTTTAGAAGACAAATAAATGAAAAGAATCAAGCATTTATCCAGACTTTCCTATATACAATATACCTTAAGGTAGGCAGACAGTTGATACAGGGAAATTATAAGTAATCCAACTAACCCATCAAGAAGGAAAAACAGAATTATAAAAGTACCATTTAATGACCCCTTAAGCTCTAATGAAATGCTGTAATTATATAGGCAATAATTATAATTATTAATTTTAAAAAGTAAAAAAGAGGTAAACAGACTTGTGATGGAAATTTGCATCACCCATAAAGTATTTTTGACAAAACAATTTGATCTAGCTTTTTTGTTGCTAGTCACCAAAGATGTCCACCACTCCTCCGTAAACTATGCCTTCTGCTTTTCTTACTTTTGTAATCCCCTCTCCTTTAAGCTTGGCTGCTTTTGTGATTCACTTTAATTAACAGAATGAGGTGAAAGTAACATTGTGTGACTTCTAAGGCTAGGTCAAAAGAAGCCCTCCGTTTCTGCCTTGGTCTCCCGGTGGGCTCATGGGGTAAGCCAGCCACCACATAAGAAGTCTGTACCCTGTGAAAAAGTCCAAGCTAGCCATACAGAGAAGCCATGGCGAAAGAGGTGCCAGACCAAGTCCTGGCCACCCCAGCCTTTCAAGTCCAGGCACCAAACAGGTAAGTAAAGAAGCCTTTAGAAGACTTCAGCCCCAGCCGCCATCTCACTACAACCATATAGAAGGACCCCCAAGTGAGAACCACCCAGCTGAGCCCATCCATCCTCAGAACTAAGAGAAATAACCAATCATTGTTTTAAGCCACTGAGTTTAGGTGTTGCTTCTTATGCAGCAACAGATTAATGAGACAAATCTACCAATTTATATCAAAGGGAAACTGTTACATAAAACCAGGAGGAAACAAAACAAAAAGGGACTGCAAGCCTATCAGTCAAAAAAGAATAAATCCACATTGGGGGCTCCAAAAGTTGGGGGGGTGGGAAAAGGGTGAGAGTTTAAAAACTACCTATTGAGTATAATGTTCGCTATTTGGGTGATGGGTTCACTAGAAGCCCAAACGTCACCATTAAGCAATAATATATCCATGTAATAAACCTACACATGTACCCCTGAATCTAAAATATAGTAACAACAATAAAAAAGAATGAATCAACTTATATGTAAGATTTTCTCTCTTTTTATGAGTTGGTTTTTTAAATCAGGAGCCTAATAAAGTTATGAGATTATAAGGGACATGTGAACATAACCAGATATTTGATATTAAGAAATTATTGTTGACTGGGTATAGTGGCTCATGCCTGGAATCCCAGCACTTTGGAAGACCAAGGTGGGAGAATCACTTGAGCCCAGGAATTCAAGACTAGCCTGGGCAACAGAGCAAGATCCCTTATCTATAAAATATCTAGCTAGCTAGCTAGCTAGCTATCTTAAAAAGAAATTATTGTTAAACAATTTAGTTGTGGCTGTGTTTAAAAGAGCGTTCTCAACTCTAAAGATACAGACTAAATATCCATGGATAAAATGTTTGTTATGGTGGGGAGTGGGGGAAAGGGGAAATGAGAGTATAGACTGGCCATGAGTTTATAAGTGTTTGGTCATGAGTTTATAAATGGTTTATAAGTGTCTTTAAGTTTCATAAAACTGAAAGTCAATTTTATTATTCTCATTACTTTTGCATATATTTGAGTTTTCCATAATAAAACTGGATAGCATTTGTTGAACTATTTGGCTACTTTTTAAAAGTGTATAACAAACTTAAAAATCAATGGTAGCTGACATACTGTAGGATTCCAACTACATGACATTCTGGGAAAGGCACAACTCTGGAGACAGTAAAAAGATCATTGGTTGCCAGGGGTTAGGAGAGGGAGAAGGATGACTAGGCAGAGCACAGAGGATTTTTAGGCCAGCGAAACTATTCAGTATGATACGGCAGTGGTGGATACATATCATTATATATTTATTAGAGCTCACAGAATATACACCAAGAGTGAAACTTCATGTAGACTATGGACTCTGGGTGATAATGATGTGTCACTGTAGGTTCACTGATTGTAACAAACACTTCACTGTGGTGAGGGATGTTGATAGTGGGAGAGTCTAAACATGTGTGGGAGCGGGGGGATAGAGGAAGTCTCTGTACCTTTCTCTCAATTTTGTTGTGAACCTAAAATTTCTCTAAAAAAGTAAAGTCTTTAAAAAGAAAAATCAGTAATAGCTGAAAGAAGCCATGATGCCATAATCTTCATTTTGTAAAGTCCTTTCTTTAGCTAAAAAATAAAATTATCTTCACATCACCATGTATCTAAAATATCAATGTAGAGTTTTAGCTATGATTCCTCTTCTTTCCTGTAAAATAGAGATCATAATATCCTATCCCAATATACATACAAAGCTGGTTTAAAGATAATTTCTGAAAAAAAAAAAAAGTTTAAAAAACCACATTCTGCTACACAAATGTAAAACTTTGCTGATAGTAGGGACCAGGCATTTGGCAAAATATATTGCATATATGCATAATGCCTGGCAAATACTAAAGGTTCCATAAATATTTTTTGGATGAATGAGTAAATCAAGAGAAGAGTGAACAAAGATTTTATTACAATAGCTTGCCTTTGATCCTGCATCTTTTTTAAATGGGTCAACTGAACCACAGAGTGGGAGAGGTAAATAGCTTACTATGAACCCACTAGAACCATCTGTTCAAACAACTTACATACATCCTACTACTGGAGAATTTTTAGCACTGTTTTTAAGCTTTTATATACAGAGTACAAATATTGATGACTACTATCTTGGCTTGCTATACCTGATCATATCTACTTTGGTAGATTTTAATTTTAAAAAAGCAAATTATAAGAGACTGAAAGCCTGGTATTTAATACATGCTGGACAAGTGAGCAATAAACAGTTGCAAAGTTTCCTGGGGGCTATTTTGCTCTGTCTCATCATCAGGAAGCTAAAACATATGCTGGATGTTAGCCTGGGTGGACACAGTGTGTCCTATTTATTCAAGGTTTCCTTTGAAGCCACAATTTATAAGTTTTGTTTCTTAGGGGTACATGTCAAACTTCATTTAGCATTAGTTGGTATCCAGATACACTGAATAGCAAAAAGGCAGCATTTGGGGGCAAAAAAAAAATATGCCTGCTATATGAGCAATGATGTCAGTTTCATTTATGTAACTCACGGAAAACAAGAGGAGAAATACAACAGGAAATCTGACAGTAGGAAATCAAGATTAAAACTATTCATTTAATTTAGAAGTGTAAAATTGCATATGAACAAGGAAAAATATTAAAAGCAAATATGTTTTAAATCAATGTCTAAGAGGAAGGAATGTTTAGAGGAAGTTCTATTAAAATGTTATGATTTTTAATTCTTAAACTTCAAAGATTATACTTACCTGGAGCACATCCATATGTGCAATATTTTTCCCTTTTATCCTAAGAATGTTTGGCAAATTTTTCTATAAGAATCTTCAAATTTTAAATATACAAGGGGATGCTTGTGGAACTGATGCTTCACTTTGGAATATTTTCACAAAATATGATGATGGACTATAGCACATATAGCACATATAGAAATTTGATGGACTATAGCACATCCATGAAATTGACCCCCCACTAAACAAACAATATGGGAGTAATGTTTTGTACTTATAAATTATTTTGCATTTATTATAATAGTTCATTTAAATATCAAAACAGCCTGTGAATTAGGTGTCATAAGCCTAAATTTATAGATGTGGTAATGCAGAGTTCAAAGCGCAGTTAAGTTTGTAAACCTAAGTCATCTTCTTCCATATTGCTGATTGATTTAAAGACCCTACAATACTTTGGAAAGTAGCTTTCTAGTATGATTGCAATGCTTACAATTACAAAACAATTTATCATGCCATTTCAACATTATTTTTCTAAGATTCATCTGTGTTGCTTAGTTTACAGTGCATGCACTTTCAATGCTGTGTTTTACTCTATTATGTGAACAGACCATACATTATATATTCATTTTCCTCTTGATGGATATTTGCATTACTTTCCTTTTTGAAATTACACCCAGTGCTTCTATGAACTTTTTGTACATATATCCTGGTAGATACATGCAACAGTTCGCCTAAGGCATATACCTACTGATAAAATTACTAGATCACAAGGTACCCCCAACTTTTCTAGGCATGTCCAACTGCTCTACAAAATTTATATCAACTTATGTAACTATCATACAATACTTTCACAAAGTTTAAAAATAAAACCGAACAGCCGGGTGCGATAGCTCACGCCTGCAATCCCAGCACTTTGGGAGGCCGAGGCAGGAGGACTGCCTGAGCTCAGGTATTCGAAACCACCCTGGGCAACATGGTGAAACCCCACCTCTACTAAAATACAAAAAAATTAGCTGGGCATGGTGGCACATGCCTGTAATCCCAGCTACCCGGGAGGCCCAGGTGGGAGAATGGCTTGAGCCTGGGAGGCAGAGGTTGCAATAAGCCAAGATTGTGCCACTGGACTCCAGCTTGAGCGACAGAGTGAGACTCCCTCTCAAAATAATAAATAAATAAAAATAAAAATAATAAAAATAATTTTAAAAATAAATAAAACTGAACAATACATTACTTTAGAAATACATGTACATATGATAAGATTATTAAAAAGAAAGACCAGGAACCCTAATAATACAATTCAGCATAGCAGTTATTTCTAGGGCAGACGAGGAAATGAAATGGTGAATAGTCACAGTTGGCTTCAATGTTTTGGTAATATCCTAGTGATACGGACAGGAGGCAGGGAAATATTGTGTAGGAGAGGGCAGTTCCCAAGCAATGGCCCCATCCACAGGCCTGGGCCCATGGCCCTAAATGAGAACTTCACATCCCTGTTTTCCCACTTGAATGCTGTTTTTTCCAAAAACCACTCTGACCCACAACACCCCCCTCCTGTACCTATAAAAACCCCAAATTCCACTGGCAGAGGAGTGGAGTTGCATGGCAGAGAATGAGAGAAAAGAAGAGGCAGCTGGAAGGTTGGAAATGGGGGAGGTTATCTTCCCACTCCATCCCCTTTCCAGTTTCCCATCCCACTGAGGGCCACCTCCACCACTCAGTAAAACCGCTGCATTCACCATCCTCGAAGTCTGTATGACCTGATACTTCCCAGATGCTGGACAAGAACCTGGGTACCAAGAGGGCAAGGTGTAAAAGGCTGTCACCCTGACTCTCCACTGAGCTACTTAACACTTAGACATCTTGGATGGCAACTGCTAAAAGAGCATTAATCATAACACACCCCTAGATGCTGCCATGGGGCGAGAGCCCAAAGGCACTCACCCTGGCCCAGGCACCTGTTTGCCTGTGTGCTCCCCCTCCCACAAGGGGTTTGAGCACCCAGCCAGGTAATCGAGCCACACCCCTGTCACAAGTCCTATGAAGGGTCCAGGCAACTCTGCTATCTCACTAGGTTTTAAGTACAGTTGTGGATCCCACAATCTTAATGACTAAACTTACAACTTACATATGCGCTACATGTATTCGTTTATGTGTATCAATATTTACATAATTTTAAAACCTTGGTTGTACAATAATAAGGATACAAAAAGGGTTAGGAGCCCTGGAAATTGTTGGCAAATACAACTTTACATTATAAAATAAATGTATTAAGATGAAAAATTTTTTTAAATACACATATTTAATGCATCATGCCAATACTTCCTCTTATTCAACAGTTCTTTGTTTTTATGTTTTCAGCCACCTCAATTAAATTTCATAGAAATTAAACACTGGGAGATGAAGAAAGGGATTTGGTTATGTTTACTCTTCCAAAGCAATCTGTCCTTTCACTAAATACATCTATCTTGAAAACATTTAAATAGCCAATTATCAAAGAAATAAAATAATGACAAATTACTAGTGGGCCCCCCCAAAAAAATTAAATTGAGTATTCCAAAAGTAATATATCTCCAATATGTATATTTATAAATTACATAATTTACATACTATGGTTTTGTATATGAGTATATATCTCCAATATGTGTATTTATAAATTACATAATGTACACACTATGGTTTTTATATATTACAGACATTTGAACCATTTCAAATTTATAGGGAATTTAACTTTAAAAACATATCTAAGTAGAAGTTATAATGTGTTCTTCCCATACCCTAGTGGAAGGCTGTGTGCACCTCATGAGGCTCACACCCTTCACTTTGGAGATTACCACTCCAATTCACAAGAATTGCATTAAGCAGCAAGTAGCCCAAACTTGCTTAAAGGACTTGCTATTAATATTCTGTTTGTAAATCCACATTGTTCAGTTATCTATTCCATCTCTTTCTATTATTCTGAAGAAATTAATATCTGTCTGATTTAAAGTAGATAACACCCAATTCCTTCAACAACTCTGTTTACAAATAGTGTAAATGAGGATTAAAGGCACCATCTTAAGGTTTTACTTATGTTCCAGGAACTCAACGAAAAAACAAACAAAAGACCAAAAAAAATCACTTTTGTGATACTGGTAATTGATTTTTTTAGCTTTCCAAGTAGATAAAATCAACACCTTAAAAGACTTGTCTTTAACCCGGGCTTTCTTTTATTAAAGTGTACAATTGCAGGCGCATGCCTAGAGGAGTAATAGCTGGCTCCTAACAAAAGAGCCTGGATTCCACAATATGCCTTTTGCCAGAGGCATCGTTCCCCAAAGCATACAGCTAACTGCATCTCCTGCTGTACCTGTAACAATTTAATTGTATAAGTCAGCCTAGTCAAGCATCTCCAGCTCGTGACTGGGAGACATGAAATTCATTGTCATTATTGTCCCTGTCATTTTGGATCATTATATCCGGCTGCAGAATTTTCCTCACTTCAGTGCATTTTTACCTCCAGGAGCCAGGGATTATAGCTGAGGTTGGGGTGGGGGCAGGACCGTGAACTACATTTACCTCAGGGGAGCCAGAGATTAAATTGGCTTTGCTCTCTCACGAGCTGAATTCATCTATTTGTATGCTGTGAGTTTTAGGTTGGAATAAAAATGAATATTCTAGTGAAACCTGGGCTTTAATTCCCCCTTTGAAACATGGATGTAACCAACTTTTATTTACATTAGGAAAAGGCAATATAATTTCTTATAGTTGCTCTTTTCATATGTGCATAAGGAATGCTTAGAAGCATCATCGGATATGAAACGACAGACATCTCTGTCAATGTCTTGACTCTCAGAAAGGAGGAATTTAAAGCTGTAATTTTGTTCTTCAGTTTTATTTTACAATGGCTTAATGGAGGTATTTAATGGTTTTTAATATTTAATGATTTTTAATTATAGCTCATTTTCTGTGTACTAGATTGGATGACTGGAGTCTAACTAGAATAGCCACAAAGATCCACTATGGGAACAAATAGAGGGGAAAAAAAATAAGTCCCTGAGAAAACTGGCTACCCCTAACAGCTGGTTCACATCATCTCACAGCCTGTCAAGTCACCCAAGCATACCATGCCCTAAACACTTTCTTCTAACTTGAGAAAGTTGGCCTGGTCACCATCCTCTCTACTTGGTAACTCCCTTATCAGCAGTAACGGCCAGCTATGGGTTTCTACTAGGCAAGTTCGAAAATACTAGGACATGTCTCAGTCAGAAAACCAGTGAGTTGACTATATGATTACTCTAATAGACTATAAGAAGGAAATACAACTGCAGGAAAAACTGGTATGTCATTTACTATCCCAACTTTCATTTCATACGGATTTCACTGAGAAGTTTGAGATTCTGTCTGCATTTAAAAAGATGACAGTTATTCCTCCATACACGTGAATTTGTTTTTCAGTGGTTAACAATGAAATATGGCACAGATCATAATTACGCCACGTACAGAATAGTAACTATAATTACTACATCAAAATGTATGAAGGGCCAGACGAAGTGACTCATGCCTGTAATCCCAACACTTTGGGAGGCCAAGGTGGGAGGATCACTTGAGGCCAGGAGTTCAAGACCAGACTGTCTCTGCAAAAAATGAAAATTAAAAAATATATATAAAATGTTGGAGGGAAAAGTGCATGGAACTTATTACCTCTATGAACTTTTGTGGGAGAACAAACTCTGCCTTCATCATATGCAGTGGCCATCAAAATTTAATTAGGATGAACTGGGTTTATGAGAAATTAAATTTTTTATCTTTGTATATTTTGTACTTCAGAGGAAACACCTTACAGCCCTAACATCTCTGCACTGAAGATACCTTACAGATCTTCTCAGTGCCTGGTCCACATTAATAGAAACGTTTACTAGTTTGTCCCACTATATTTTCACACCATTATATTTCACTTTTCATTGGTGCTGAAGTAAGTATATAAGGTATTACTAATAAGAGTTTTTAGTTAGCAAAACTTCTTGCAGCATTAAAAGTTCATTTGATTATCTGGTCACAGTGGCTCACGTCTATAATTTCAACACTTTGGGAGGCCAAGGCGGGAGAATCCCTTGAGCTCAGGAGTTCAAGACTAGCCTAGGAAATGTAGCGAGACCTTGTCTCTATCAAAAGTAAAAAACAACTAGCCAGGCATAGTGGCACATGCTAACTATAATCCCAGTTACTTGGGAGACTGAGGCAGGAGGATTGCTTGAGCCCTGGAGATTAGAGGCTGCAGGAAGCTATGATCAGGCTACGGCATGCCAGCCTGGGTGACAGGGCAAGACTCTGTCTCAAAAAACTTAATTAAAATTAAAAGTTCATTTGATTACTTATGCCACTTTTTCATCAGATTCAAAATTCTCCCTTGGTGGGAGTTACAAAAATTATTTCTGTTTGCTTTAAAATGGCTAATTTTAATTGAATTTTATTGAATTTCACCTCAATACATTATTTTTAAAGTAAATTCAACATTATTTCAAGAAGCCTGAATGCAACTTGAAATCACTTCGGTGGCTGTTGTTACATTCTCATCATGGTGATTTATCAAGAAGAGTATGTATTTTCCTTGTTAAGAAAAGCTTATCTTATAAACTACAATGTTTAGACTTGGGTTTGCAATGATAAAACTTCACATTGAAATATTTTTCTCTCTGAAATACTTTAGTAGCAGGATGATACTGTAATAACGTTTTTCCAGTCAAAGGGAAAAAAGGCATTCATTCCTTTTGTTCAGCATGGATTTACTCATTTAATTCTTTTTTTTTTTTTTTTTTTTTTTTGAGATGGAGTCTCGCTCTGTCGCCCAGGCTGGAGTGCAGTGGCCAGATCTCAGCTCACTGCAAGCTCCGCCTCCCGAGTTCCCGCCATTCTCCTGCCTCAGCCTCCCGAGTAGCTGGGACCACAGGCGCCGCCACCTCGCCCGGCTAATTTTTTGTGTTTTTAGTAGAGACGGGTTTCGCCGTGTTAGCCAGGATGGTCTCGATCTCCTGACCTTGTGATCCGCCCGTCTCGGCCTCCCAAAGTGCTGGGATTACAGGCTTGAGCCACCGCGCCCGGCCTCATTTAATTCTTTTACCTACATGCTCCTCGTCATCTTATTTCCATGTCAATATTCAATTTGATCATCATACCATATTAGGTAAAACAAGAGTTGCCCCACATGTAAACATGTTGTAAAACCACAGAACTACACTGTTGCACATGCTTGTTTTGCCTCACCTCAAGTATAATATAGTTAGGCCTGTACCATTTTAGAACAAAGTAAAAAGACAAATTATTTATATCAAATGAGTAGAATATAATTATTTTTATTCCTTTGGCTCAAGACTTAATGATTTTATAACCGATTTCCAAAGAGCAATTTGAAAATATTTTAAATACTTTTTAAATTTTTCAGAAATTTTTGCTAAGCTCATAATTGCAATCTATAACAGGCTATAAAGATCAATTCTAGATTAAAAGATTCTTTTTCCTCATGATTCTAAGAGAATAATGTTTCTTCTGCCTTGTGTGACAAAGATTTCCCTTGGCTTCTTCATGTAGAATCAATAAGAATTTACAATTCACAATACCAAACCAATGTAAAACAGGATGTCACAAATTCAGACATGACATTCGCTAATATTTCTTTTCTTCTTTTTTTTTTGAAATAGGGTCTCATGCTGTCACCCAGGCTGGAGTGTAATGGCGGAATCTCAGCTCACTCTGGCCACCTCAGTCCTCCAAGTAGCTGGGACTATAAGTGCATGCCACCACACCTGGCTAATTTTTTGTATTTTTAGTAGAGATGAGGTTTCACCATGTTGGTCTCAAACTGGGCTCAAGTGATCTGGCTGCCTTGGCGTCCTAAAGTGCTAAGATTACAGGCATGAGCCAACATGCCCAGCCCACTAATATTTATTTTTACAAGATTCAGATATTGACAAGCTTATAAATAAAATTTGTTAGTACCCAATAGATCACAAAGCATAGAAAATGAGTAAGTATGTGAGAGGGTTTGTGCAGGAGGGATTAGTAATAAGATGGAAAGGCCACAAACATTTCCATGTCAGGATGGGCAGGATGCTATTTACAGAATGCCTTCTTACTCCTCCTGGACCAAAAACCTCTTTACTATAATCACCCAATAAACTACAATGGGTTAACATTAAGGGTCTGATGCAGAGAAAGCAAATTCACAGTTAAGGTTGTCCTTTAACATGTAGACTCAATCAAGGGCACCAAAAAAATAGTTAAGTGGCCCCCCTGTGGTGTTCAGATGCTGGGAAGCACTGCAAACTGTGAATTTTCTAGCTTTTAATGTTTGCCTAAGACCCTTAACATTTTTCTAATATTGTTGTCCCTAGGACATTTTCTTGAGTTTGGTTCACATATACTTTTTGCATTTATATATGAAAGCCTGACAGCTGAATTGGTTCAGAAATGTAACACTGGAAAGAAGAAAAAAACACAGGGATAGCCTTTGGGACATCCCATAGTATTCAGTATAAATATCAAAATATCCAGAAAAAAATAAAACAACAACAACAAATTCTTCTTACTAGGAGTTTAGATATCTAATACTAAACAGAAAAGATAATATAATGGGTGTTGGGGGCTCACTGAGATATAGAATCGAAGCTGTCCTCTGCATCACAAAATTTTTAGGACTTTTTGAACATGTATAATTATCTGTGTTCAGCTATTTCCTTATAAATGGACACCCTTGGACTATATTCCAATCTCACACACTTTAAAACTACTAGTAAAATTTTACAAATGGCTTTGCCTGTTTTGTTTTATATTGTTTTGTGGTCTATCTGGAGATATATTAAGTGCTCCTTCAAATAAAATGTACAAAATTATTGCACACATGCAAAAAAAAAAAAAAAGAATGAACATTGAACACATGGCAAATGGCCACTAGGTAATGTCACTATTAGAAAACATCTAACAACAATAAAATAAGCAATAAAAACTGAGAGCACAGTTTCACAGATGCAATGTTCATCTACCTTCATCATATAAATTATACATTCAAGAACTGTGTCCTGTGCAAAATACAAACATGTCAATTTCAGCCCACAGGGCATTTTTCCCCCTAGGTTTATAACCCCTTGAAAATAGAGGTTTCATCTAGAAAACCTAACATATCCTCAGCTGCTTTCAACATTATAATATATTCATAAGGCAAATATTCACTAGCAAACACATAACAAATTACATGGCATGAGGGTGGGGACCAAATTCATAATGATGAGAAATGGACCAAACCAACCATGAGACACAAAGTAGAAATCAAAGAAGAAAACAAATATGTAAAATAAACAATATTAAAGGTAAAACATTATGGTTAGTTTTTCAGCCACTGTTAGAGAAAATGGTTAATATGTGCATGCAAGTGCGTTTGTGTGTTGTGTAAGATTAGTATTTAAAGATGCAAAACTATCTCCTTAAGAATATACTATAAGGGTCATGAGTGAGAGAAAAGTATCTGTGAGGAAAAAAAATATCACATACCGTCATAGTAGACAATTGCTCCTACCAGTTTGTCCTTCTGGAGCATTGGGAAATGTTCAAGGGCTCTTGATTTGCTGAGGACATAACTGCTTTTCAGGCAATTGCTTCCTGCAACCAAATCATACAGCTTGATTCCTACCCAGTAGTAAGGTAACTGCCACCACCTACAGCATAAATAGAGGGGAAAGTTCTTTAGAAACAGAGTATAGCATTATAGAACATTACCTTACAGTACAAGACACCTTTCATTTAAGAAAAACAAAGCATACCTAGAAGTGGACTGCAAAAGAAACAGACTTATGCAACTGTTTTTGACACCAATCTAGCTGAAGTCTGTAAGTAAAATAAATCAATGAGATTTTTAAATGAATCTTCTCTGAGGCAGTTGTTCTCAACCTGGCTGAGTATTAGAATTCTCTGGGGAACATTAAAAATAAATACTGATGCCTAAACCTCATACATCCAGAAATTGATTTAACTAGACTAGGGTGGGGGCCTGGATGATGACAATGTGCACCCAGGATTAAGAAACACTGGTTCAGGAAGTCCTAAGCGATCTATGAGGAAGGATGAACAAAGTTATAAAAAATCTGTTTCCAGCCCCCTACAACACTAATGTGGTTAACAGAGTTACATAATCTACTTTTTCATACTACCTGAATTCCAATGTAAGGCAACTTCATGGATAGCTCTAACAACATTAGGAAAATTAAGTTTTATAATTTATAATCTGACCCTTCCTAACCAAATTTCAGCCTTGGTTAACTCAGACACGTAACATGACTCAAAATGGCTTGGGTTACAAGTGGGTATATGGTATGTTTACATTTTACAACAGGATACTTTAGCGGAGCCATTTACAGTCTGCACATGATCCTTTTATGTTCCTTAATGCAAATGCAGTTGCTCATCTATATACTCTCAGAAACTGGAGGAAGAAACTACTAATTACAAGTACAGAACACGACCTCCTTTGCCTTTAAAATCTAGAGATAGGCCAGTAGAGAGCAATTTAAGAAAAGCCATACTTTTAAATACAACAAAGGAAAATACTTGAAAAGGATTAAAGATTAGGACCAATTAAAACCAAATTATGAAATATGCATTGAGGGATTATTTCCATTAAAACTGTTGTTCTACTGACCGCAGAGAAGCAAATGCATACACGTGATATCAAAAGGCTTACTTGTAAACTGGAAGCATTATAGGCAATGGAGCTGATAAATGGGGAGCAATTTCTAGCAGGTTGGCACGCTCATGAAGGGCTTCTTTTACCATCCTATACTGAAAGGCAAAACAGAGAAAATTAGTTTGGCAGTAACAGATCATAATATTTTCAAATGGCAAATAGACACCCTGCCAACTGATTGATACACAGAAACCTCTACCTCTGAGTGAGGATAGCTGCCTCCTAATCAAATTTCTAATAATACATCATGCTGTCAACCTCAAAGATTTTTTAGAAACCTTAACTGTATTTGCATAGGAGAAAAACATGCTGTCAGAGTTCGCAGGTGTAAGATATTTTCCTGACTTGAGTTACAAGATTATTGTAGCCATTTATCTTGCATCCTCTGGATTGTCTCCCTTTCTCAGTTCCCCATATTATTTTTTCTGTGTAGGAGATAACAGATTGTTCAAGTTCATGCTAAAAGTTTCTGTCTTGCCTTCACGAAACCAAGCAATGATGCTACTTAACAGTTGCACAGTATTTTACAGATTATAAAAAGGCTTTGTCTTAACTGCTGTAGTCCTCATTATGCCTCTCTAAAAAGCCAGCAATGCTATTATAACACTAATTTTACAAATAAGATAACAGACTCATAGATTTTGAGTAAATAAGCCTGACCACATCACAAGTTAGCTGATTCTAAATCCTATGCTGTTTTCATTGCATCCATCATGATGCGAAGAGAATATAAGAAAAGGGGACAGATTCAAAACTGACTTATCAAGAAAAAAAACGAGACAGATTCAAAACTTGACAATGTCAAGCCAGTGCTGCTGTGTTTTTCACGTACAAAAAGAGATAGGAAGTTCAGCTGATTTTTTTTACCCCTCTGGGAAATGTCATCTTCCACACTGCCTTGGCAGTTTTCAAATGGTGGCAGGCTGGACACAATAAAGTGTGACATAAGAAAAGCATGACTCAGATCATCTTTTCCTTCAGAATATGTCAGTGACAATATGAGCGTATGACTGCAGTTGTAGTTAAGAGGATCGATTTCGCACTCCCCCTGCATTACAACATAGCTCCCCTGAAAGTGCTTGCAAAGTAGCAATTTGGTAGCCACTGGCAAAAATCCAATCACAATTGTTTAAAAGGCAACACATCCAAAAGTGATTTTGTAAATCTGCTACTTCAACATGCCTGTGAAGAAAAAGCCCCTGATTACCCATAAACATAATACTACAGGAAAGAACTGACACACCTCTCCTGAAAGATATTCCAGCAGAATATACTAAATAGGTATTTCCAACAGGAAGAAATGCTAAAAGCCGTTAAAAAAAAAAAAAAAGAAAAAAGAAAAAAGAAAAAAACCTGATTTAATTGGGTAGAAAAAAGCATTGTTGCAATTTTTGTTTAACAACCAGCATACACAATTACCTGCTCAATATCCAACTTCATGATGGCCTTCTGAAGATATCTCACACCACCATGGATCAATTTAGTGCTTCTGCTGCTGGTCCCTGATGAGAAATCATCTCTTTCTACAAGCGCTGTTTTTAGTCCTGTGTAACCAGAAAACCAAATTAACTTCTTAAATTACACAATTTGTATGTAATTCATTAAAGGCACTTCTCCAGGGTAGAGACAATCACAAGAAAAATTACTCCGAACATGGGTAAATTTGTATTCAAAGTGCAGTACACTGTCTATATTATAATGAAGAGATTTTAGGCTCTTCCTGGGGGAAAAGTCAAGCCAGAACTAGAAGCATATTAAGCTGTGAATGAATCACAACTAGAAAATATTACAGTGCAATTTCATGGCAGTAACATACTCCGGTGCACTTAGAAGGTTAAAAGAGAGACCGGCACCCAACTCTACCCATGTAGAGTTAACTGAATGCTGTTGCAAAGCCTTCTAATCGTTCATCTCTCACTACAAGAGTCCAGACCTGTCGCAGCCCCTCATCTCTGATCTACTCTAATGCACGCATCATGAATAAATCTAGACAAGACTTCCTTCTATGTGTTGACTTCTGTTGAGAAATGTGTCTGGAGTGGTATTATGGTAGATATACAATGGGGAAAGAGATCCAAGATATCGAAACAAAGAAAGAACAAAAGAAAAGAATGAAAAAACGAAAGAAAGAAAGAAAAGAATAGGTTCTGATATTGAGGTGTTTATAGTCTAATTTAAAACCTTTGAACATGACAATATTTTAGAATTACAAAGAAATACAAGCCAGTAAAAATGAACACAGTGCAGAGTAACCATGAGTAAAAAATATATTCTTGCCAGGTGTGGTGGCTCATGCCTGTAATCCCAGCACTTTGAGAGGCTGAGGCAGGCAGATCACTTGAGGTCAGGAGTTCAAGACCAACCTGGCCAACATGGTAAAAACCCTGTCTCTACTAAAAATACAAAAAATTAGCTGGGCATGGTGGCTTGTGCTTGCAATCCCAGCTACTCGGGAGGCTAAGGCAGGAGAATCACTTGAACCCAGGAGGCAGAGGTTACAGTGAGCCAAGATAGTGCCACTGCACTCCAGCGTGGGTGACAGGGTGAGACGCCATCTCAGAAAAAAAAAAGAAAAGAAAAGAAGAAAAAGAACATATTCTTGATAAGGAAAGGCTGAGCAAAGGTAGCTCAGTTGTAGCAGTTGCCCATTCCCCCTTTACTTGAGGGCTGTTATAGATCTCTTAGGGGTAAGTAATTCTGTTTTGCTGCAGAGACACCGTGCCTTTTCAGGAGTGGAGATGACCATCAGCACTACAAGTGTCACACAGGAGTTGAGAGATGAAAGTCAGTAACCCAAAAGACCCAAAGTATACATCGACACCAAGCCATGAGGAATTTTCATGGCCTGGAAGACTCTTGGAGGATGAGAGAATGTCATAGAATCCAATTACAATGAGAATACGTAACTAGAGCAGTTTGGACTCACAAAGTTCATTTAGGAGAACCTGCACATGTATTCAATTCAAAGCCACTTATTACATTTAATACCAAAGGGTCATTTTTATAACTTTTAACAGTTTAAATATCGTACCCAAATGTCATCATAAAATCAGGGCAATTCCCTTGACTCAAAAGGACAAAATATTTAGAAGGTATGGAGAGAAAAGTAGAGAACTTTGATTCAAGGGCAAAAACTGTTAATGCCTTAACTACCTAGAAAAATAACAAAAAAATTACAGGTATCACAGCCCCAGGTCACTCCTTTTAAGTATATATGCCAGAGAAAGAGCTGTAAAATTCTCAACTATTAAAACCCTAGCAATGCCTAGCAAATTTAGTACTGAATATGCTAAAAACACAGAAAAATATTAGTACATATTTTTAAGAATATTGAGAGCCAAAATCCTGATATTAGAAGTTAATTAGGCATGGACTAGGCTGTCAGGTAGCTCCCTGCTCAAAGAAAAGCAAGTAAACAAAGTGCAGCAGTTTAATAGAGGCCAAGTTTGAAAATCCAGAAGATTCTCATCATACTCCAGGTTAGAAGGTAAATTCAGGATATAAACCCAGAAAAATGAAATTTGCAAATCTCTTAAGAATGCACTATCTCAGTGAGCTATATCACCTTTTCTTAGTAAGTCCAACACAGAGTTCTTCTTCTAGCACTAAAATAGACCATTTTTTCTTCAGCTGAAGATCAGACGAGGGAGTTGACTTTCAAATGATATTTAAGAGCCAGATTATTTAAAATATACCTCTCTTTAAACCCTGGAATCACTGTCATGGCATCAAGATGCCCACACCATGCGAGGCAGGGAAGCAAGGTTGAGAGAGGACAAGCAGCCTCCCCCACGGCCCACAGCTTCCTCACCTGGGCCTATCCTTAGGGATACCTACCCTAAGGTATCCTACAGGCTATGGTAGACAGACTACTTAGACAGTCTCCAGTAATCCCAACTGCCTAGTATGTCACCCCCTGCCCTGGAGTGTGGGCTAGACTAGCACTCTTCTTCTAATGAGCAGGTGACCTGCCACTACTATAATTAGGTCATTAAAGACTAGGAAATGCTCTCTCTCTTTCCAGTATTCTGTCTTGCCCTCCTGCTTGCTTGCTCTGGTGAAGCAAGCTGTCATGTTGTGAGTTCAGGAACAAAGGGAGGCTCCTGGTCAACAGGTGGTGAAGAACAGAGACCTCAGTCCAACAACCATGTGAGTTACTAGAAAGCACTGTCCACTATGAGAGATGCAGAGCCATAGTACCCAGCTAAGGCTCACCCAGATTCCCGACCCACTGAAACTGGCTGATGATAACTCTTGTTTTACGCCACCAAATTTTGGGCTTAGTTTTGTAGTGACACAATTCCCTGTGTGAAAATTAACTATAGCCAAGATGGGAGAGATGGGAGTTTACCTTGTACCTGGGGATGGAGTCGTCAGAAAAGAAGAGTCTACAGAGAAGTATGTGTTCAGGGTGGGTGGACTGAAGAAAGGGAAAGATCATTGACGAAGCCCAGCTTAAGACAGAGAAGGCAAACGCTTGATGTGGCCTAGCTTATCCAGGGGCTGCTTGTCACTCAGGGGCTGGAGTGCAGGTACAAAGAATGGGCAAGGCAGATCTCAGAGGGCTCTTCTCACACATTCGAGTATTTGGATCTTGCCCTGTTAGCCACTGTTTTTCACAAGTAAGTAATATCCGGATCTCCTCAAAAGGAAAATGCCTCTGAGAACAGAGCTATGTGTCCTGGATCACTTTAAGAAACAAATGTTTCATCAGAAAAAAACAAGATGTGGCCAGGTGTGAGTGGCTCATATCTTTAATCCCAGCACTTTGGAGGCCAAGGCGGGAGGATGATCACTTGAGCCCAGGAGTTCGAGACCAGCCTAGACATCATGACAAAACCCTGTATCAACCAAAAAATACAAAAATTAGCCGGGCATGGTGGCATGTGCCTGTATTCACAGCTACTCGGGAGGCTGAGGTGGGAGAATCGCTTGAGCCCAAAAGACAGAAGTTGCAGTGAGCCAAGATTGCACTGCTGCACTTCAGCCTGAATGACAGAATGAGACCTTGTCTCAAAAAAAAGGAAGGAAGGAAGGAAGGAAGGAAGGAAGGAAGGAAGGAAGGAAGGAAGGAAGGAAGGAAGGAAGGAAGGAAAGAAAGAAAAGAAAAAGAAAAAGAAAAAATGGCTGGGCACAGTAGTTCATGACTATAATCCCAGCACTTTGGGAGGCCAAGGTGGGAGGATCACTTGAGGTCAGGAGTTCAAGATCAGCCTGATCAACCTGGCAAAACCCCATCTCTACTTAAAAATATATATACACGAAAATTAGTTAGGTGCAGTGGCGCATGCCTGTAATCCCAGCTGCTCAGGAGGCTGAGGCAGGAGAATCACTTGAACCCAGGAGGCGGAGGTTGCAGTGAGCCGAGATCGCACCATTGCAATCCAGCCTAGGCAACAGAGTGAGAATCCGTCTCAAGGAAAGAAAAAAAAAAAAAAGATGCAGCATGGACAGGCAGGCAGGAATATTAGTATTTCTAGTATTTTGCACAGTTATAAGGTATCCATTCTGGGGAACCAGGGTGTGGCTTGTTAATTTATCATTATGAAAAAGGATAACATTTAAATTTTTTCTAGAAGTTCTCAGATACTGTTTTGAGAAATACTATTATGCTGCCTGTCAGGAGAACTATCAAAATATTTTCAGCTGAGAAATGAGATTAAGGTTCAGAAAAGATTTCTCTGACTGCAGGAATGAGGGGTAGAGGTAGAGCTGGAGGCAGGAGACCTTTTGGAGGACCAGTGTCATATAACAGGAGTTGGAGCAATGAAGAATCCGGCCTCACAAGGCAGAGAGGGTATTGAAGAGTGATATAAAGAGAAAATTTTATGGGCTGTGTTGTCAGGATGGATTTTTTTTTTTTTTTTAATTTCCCAAATTGACAGAGTGTGAGGCAGGGAACTACTCTAGGAATTAGCAAGCCATCTCAGGAGGATATTTCAGGATATTTAAGTGAGAGCTAACACTTTAAAGCTCTCAAAACTGCTTTTTCCAGTATTGGACATTTTAAAAGTTATCACATGTACTTATGTGAGAAACCCTAGTGAATACCAACAAAAGTTAAAATGGGCCTCTCTGTCAAACCAGGCTGTTTTTCTTGTCCCATTATTTCTAGTGTCAAATCATCAAGTTACCCACCAGAATTTCTGGAAAGAAATGATACTGCTCCTTCCAGAGCAAAAAGTTAAAATTTTAGTTTCCAAAGTTATAGCTAAACTGATATATTAAAATGCCATGTAACATAAAAAGCATTACTAAAAGTTTTCCAAACTACAAAAGAACTCTAAAAATTTTCTTTACTTTTCAACTGCTATTATATGCTAAATGTTTTAAATCTCTCATTTTTTGTTGAATGAGAAGTAGAAAGGAGGAAAATAAAATCAAGACATTATTAAAGTCATAGCGGCAACTCAACTATTTCTTAACTAATTAACCAACCAACTGCAATGAAGACAATAACATTTTAAAAAGTCTTTTGATGTTCTTCTGTGGTTCTGTTATCTAATCTGTCCCTTTCTGTTTCAACTCTCAAAAATCCAAATTGTTTCCTCACCTCAAAAATTACTGAAATCAAATCAAGAGTTCAGTTTTGTGGTATGTTAAATATAGGGCAAGGAAGTGAAAAGAGGGAGGTGTTTTATCTACTCAGAGAGTTAACAGTATTAAGTGATATTCAATGCTAGCATTTTGTGTTCTTAGGTAAAATAATTAAGTCTGAAGGGCACAAAAAATAATGCACGCGGGATTCAAGAAACTACTCCTTACTATAGATTTGAGGAGGTTGGGGAGAGCTCTTCCTTCAGAGTAGAAAGAGTGACCTCCTTACATTACAGGCAGGGAAGGGCTGGCCTCTCTATGTACTGAAGGTAATTTACTAAAGTAGTTCAAGATTTTATAATTTTCTTTTTTTTTCTTTTTTCTTGTTAGCAGCTACTTTTCATGGAAAGCAATAAGCTCTATCTCATTTAGTGGGAGGGGTATTATCATTATTTAAGGCTTTGTTTTTATTATTGATTACTTTTAGTAGGTAGTATGGTGAATTTTGTGACAGTAATAAAATATTAATATTTGGAGTAAAATTACTCTGAAATCTTAGGCAGAATAACAAGATTAGAGTACAAGAATAAAGTCAACTTGAAATCTATATTCCATTTATCATCTCATCTGTTAGCAAGCTGAAATTGTATCTTCTAGGTGGGGCAAGGGGTATGAACACAGTTCTTTACAGCTTTGTCTTTTCTGACCTGAGTGAGAATGTCTAATTACTTCCCACCAAACCAATTCATGGATCAAAACAGTTGGATGAATATAGAAGGATAATTACAATCTAAGAGGAAAAATGGTACGACATTTAACTTTCACAACATGAAATAGAACAGAAGTATATTTTAATACCTTTTACTGATTATCTTATTATGCATGAAAACATGCTCAATATAATAAATGCAGAGAAGCAAAGAGAACAAAATAAAACTCTCCTGTAATCACACCACTCAGAGATAACCACAGTTGACATTTGGGTATTTAAACGTTCACATTTTCTATGCATGTATATAATCACATATGTACATTTTTGTAAAAATAGGATTATATGGTAAATTTGATTTAATTTTTTCATTTAACACTGTTTATTGTAAACATTTACCCATGTCAATAAATATTTTTCTATAAGTTCATTTTTTACATGTGGATAGTATTCTATTAATTTTTATAATTTATTCAATTTCTTATTTTTGAACATTTGGATTATCTCATTGTTTCACTATTACAGATAGTACTGCAAGATTATATTTTCATTTAAACTCCTTGTATCTTTTAATTATATCATTAGAATACATTTCAAGAAATGTCACTATTAAGATATTTCTAAATAGAAAGGTAAGAGTAATCATTCTGAAATAAGTATCAGAGACACCAAGATAATAGCACATAAATCAAAAAATTTAAGATGCTTTGTATGTTAGCACCATAAGAACAGGTATTAAAGCCACATGCTGCACGAAGGAAAAATAATATAGTTTTTTTTTTTTTTTTTAAGGTGAGTTTATCTTTCTTTAGAAAAGCTTTGGGCACTTAACTTTGGATTTCAGACAGCCACTGCCATTAATAAGAAAAGGGACTAACCCAAAGGCTGAACATTTTATGGGAAGGATCAATTCTTCTAAAATATTATCCTCTTGTAAAGCTGCAAAGTAATCCTGACTTGTTAATCCTCACGATCAGGATACTATGCTTTGGCCTGGTATTTTCTAAAAGTTAATGTTAGCATTTTATATAAATATGATATTGTATTTGTTATTTAATATCTATTTCTACGTTTACATTAGAAAACACATAAATTATATTAGAAAACAGATTAATAGAGATATGATGTTGTTATAACATGTCATTAACATACTTTAGTGTTTGTTAAGTACACATATGATTATGGAGTCACAAAACTGTACTAGGCTGTAACAATTGCAATAACACAATTTTGAGGAATAAGGGAGTTGCTCCTGTTGTTTTTTATTTTTACTTTGGTATTATCAAAAATACCCAATGTTCAAAGAGAGGAAGAATATCCAAATAATACAGAAAGGCAGAAAGAGAAAATGATGTAAAAAAACTATACTAATAGCCTCCTGGTTTCCTAGTTACAAAATCCAAAGGTAAACAATGTTTACTATTAAAACTGTCTTACATATTTTATCAGGAACTTTTCTATGCTTACTAAAGAACACAATCTGATACCATCTCACTTGAAAAACAAATAAAAATTAGCACTCATTCTTCACAATCTGCTTTTTTTGATTTATAACACATCTTAGCCATTTTCCCTGTAAATACTTAAACATCTATCTCTTTTCAATAACTGAATATATTCCAATTTATTAAGACAGACTCCAATTTTTTGCCATTATAAATATTGTTATAAATAAAATTCTGGACAGTATGACATTGTAAGCTCAGCTTTGAACTCTTCTTCTTCTCTAAACACAGAAAATTATATATGTATATATTTTAAAGGACATAATTGACTCAAAAATAAGATTAAAACTCAATGGACCCAAAATGTAGCAGAAACTCAGAGCAGAATGTTTAGACCAAAAGCTTCTCTCTTGCTAGGTTCAAGGTCTAAAAACGGGCAAAGGCAATCAAGATCTCAGTTCCTAAAGGGTAAGAGGAATATAATTATCCATTACAAGGAAAGGTAAAGAAGCCAGAGGAGCATTCGGTTGCTGGGACTGAAGAAAGTCTCTGCCTCTTGTGCAAGGAAGTTGACAAGCTTCTCTTGACCACTCTCTGGGCCCAGGAAGCAGAAAGACAGACGCAGCCTTGGCACCAGCACCAGAGCCCAGGTACCACTTGTCTCAGCAGCTAGTCTGCAAGGTCCCCAAAATTGACAAGGGCAGGAGTCTTTTGGTTCCAAGAAAAGTCCCTGACCGTACTTAAGGATGGTCATTACTATACTTACAGAGTTGAGGGTATGGAAAAAGAACATGAAACAAAACTGATCTAATAAGGGCAGAAAAGGGGGGAAAGAAGCACAATAACAAGCATGAAAAGTTAAAATAAATACAAAGCAAATGCACATGGAATAAAAAAAAATGTAAATGGATTCCATTTACCGACTAAAAGACATAGTCTATTAAGTGTAAAAAGAAATAAAATAAATGAAACCTAGCTATATACTATTTATCACATATATACCATAATAAAAGGATTTAGAAAATTGTAGAATGGCCAGGTACAGTGGCTCATGTCTGTAATCCCAACATTTTGCAAGGTGAAGGTGGGAGAACCACTTGATCTCAGGAGTTCCAGACCAGCCTGGCAACATAGCAAGACCTGGTCTCTACGAAAAATTTATAAACACATCAGCCCTGGTGGCACACACTTTTAGATCTAGTTACTCAGGAGGCTGAGGTGGTAAGGTCTCTTGAACCCAGAAGGTTGAGTCTGCAGTGACCTATGATGGAGCCACTGCACTCTAGCCTGGGCAATGGAGTGAGACTTTGTCTCCAAAAAAAAAACAAAATTTGAAAAAAAAAAAACTGAGATAAACCCTTTCTGTTTGCTATTTTGTAAATATTTTCCAAATTTCACCTTTTTGCTTTTATATCTTTTGCCATGGATACATCTGAATTTTTATAAAATCAAAAGCAGGCTTTTCCTTTGTGGCTTTTTGGTGTCATACTTAAAAACACCTTTCCTACCCCATATAAAAAAATGTACACATACTTTCTTCTAATAGTTTTATGATGTTTTAATGTTACACCCTTGATTCACATGGAGTATGATAAAACAGAATATATATGCATACATACACACACACACACACACACACACACATAAATTGGGGGGAGTGGATATTCCAACATCATTTATGAAGTAACTGATGATCACAGTTTTGAAATGTTGCCTTTGCCATATTCTAAACTTCATGTATTTAAAGACTGAGAGACTAATTTATAGACTCCATGACTGATTCTCGATTCCTTTACCAGACTATTTTAATTACAGTAGTTTTAGAATACACTTTAGTATCTGATAAGTCTCTACTTCCCTTATCAGTAGTCTTTTTCTAAATCAGTCTAGTAAATCTCACAGGCGTAGTTCTCTTCTTAACGTTTTGCAGTTTCTAAAGTCGATTCCCCTGACCCTGGCCAAAGGAAAGCACTACATTAATCAAAATTATGTTAAATTTCCAGATTAATTTTAAGAGAAATTAGCAATCTAGTCTAATGAGCTGTGTCCAGCAAAGAGCAAACTTTCACTTCCTGCAATTCTAGCTTCTGAAATAGAATTTTCTCCTACCTTGATAGTGGAGGGGTGGAGACCATAATTCTCAGAATGCACTATCTCCAAGGCTCTCCCTTTTCTGCATTTATCCTGAAATGCACACACCTCCTTCCTTTCCCAAATTTTTATTTATAGCAAACAATGTTATTATTATCCTCCATTTATGCCTGAGAAACTTGAGGCTTTCTGTAAGGTTAAGCCACTTGTTGAAGGTCATAGAGGTAGTAAGCAATGAAGCCAAGACATGACCCAAGTTCATTCTAATTCTATAAAATGTGTCCTTAATCACTGCGCTATACTGCCTTAAGAATTATAGTGGGAATTCAAGAATTGCTAGCCAAATACCATTGATAAAAGTCTCCATTTGTAAACAAGAGAACTACAATTAATATTTTCCTCCAGAAAGAGACAGTCTTCTCTGGAATTTGAACTGAAGACATAAAGGTTAAATTTTATACATCAGATCTTATTTTATTTTCTACAGGCCCACCCAAGAATGCAAATACATCAGATTTTAAACCAAAAATGTACTAGGTAATCCGAGATACATACAGGTAAAGTTACATAAAAGAACATAAAAAGCTAAAGAGAACACCTTGAAGAACCTGAGGGAGTGAATATATTTATCAGATTCTCCTTTTCCAGCTCCCTTTGGGAGCAAAGTGCCCACAACTGGGCTTTTGGGACATGTTTCTGTCCTAGAATGGGACACAGAGGTGTTAAAGAGTGAAGCAATTTCTATTGATCCTAGAGACCTGCAGGAGAACGTGAGAAGTCTGCATACTGTGTTTATAAAATAATATTCCCAAATGAAACAAACGAAAATTGATTTCCAAGAAAATGCAGATGATAAGAATGCAAACAAATGTTCATTATGAAGACTCCATGACTTTTTGTCTTTCCTCTATAGTCTTGGTTTATCCATTACTAAAATTGCATTTGGGCACAGTATTTTATCAAAAAGCTCATGCAAACATGTTTGTACAAGTCCTTTAACATCTAGTAGTTCCTCCCAAAACTTTGATGTCCTGAAAAATCTAATTATTACTGGTAACTTTAAAAGATCACAGTAATTTATTTTTGTCAAATGTGACTAAAGATTAATGGATACAATCAGGAATAATTTGGTAAAAACATATCAAATGCAGAGAAAGCAAAATTTGTTGTTAAGTGAAGCATCAAATATAATAAAAGAGCAAATTCCATGAATGAACAGCAACAATGCACAATTCATTAACCAAATGCCCATGATTATTTCACACTTCAGAGGGCCACTGATATGATCAGGAATTGTAGTAAAAGGATAAATATAGATTACCTTCAGTCATCTCTTTATAAATTTTAATTATAAACACTACCCCCAGAGGGCTACCAGCATAATAAAAGAAATACAAGCTAAGGTTTGCCCATCCTTTTTATAAATCATAATTCCACATATATAAAATAAGACAGGCAATTATTTTAAGATCGCAATTAATATGTCAAGATATATTAAAAATACATCATCTTCTTAGCTATTACTAACTGTAAAAATTAAAAACCTGATCAACTTTCAGGCTCTGGAAATGCTTATCTATTCAAAATCGTCATCCTTATCATCACCACCACGAGTATCACCACCCACAGTCATCTGCTAATATACTAGCTAATACCTTGATCACTACGGAATGCCCTTCACTGCCAGAAGAAAAAGTTTATTTGTTCAATAAATAGTAATAAACTGCTAAGTTGTTCCTTGAAATCAAGGCCACATCTTACCAGTCTTAACTATTCTCAGAGTTGGTTCAGGACTTGATTGAAAAATAGTATTGTTTTAAATAGAGAAAAAAAAAAACACCCCAAAACAACCTAAAGAATAATTAATAAGAACATCATTGCAATGAGTTCTTCCATAAAGTTATTAAATGAAAATAAATAAAATGGAATTTTGCCATTAAAAATCATGAATACTATATACATGTATTTATATCAATAAATACACACTATTTGAAAGAAACACACTGCAAAAAGAAATACAATCTTGTCTATTCTTTAAAAATATATAAATATACAAAGTGCACAAAGGCAAACAGAGTAAGACTTTTCAGAAGGTGAAAAAGAATAAAAGTCACTTAGTGATTGCCTTATTATTATTGCACTTGAGGTCCTGCAATCTGACCTTTAACCCTTCCAGGGAAGCCTGGCTTTGTAACTTCATGATCCCTTATCAGCTCCAGGCCTACATTTAAACAATTTCCTCTGCTTTCATAGAATCTTGTCTCATTTTTTCTTTTTATCATTGATATCCAGTCAATTCTCAACTCTAGATTCAATGTGACTGTCTATTTCTGTACCTCTACTCTCAGTAATACTGGACACACATGCGCGCGCGCACACACACACACACAGACGGATATAAATGTACCACGTGGATAATAAATTTACATTTTCTAACCACAGCAAAGAAACCCCTATTTTCCTATCATATTCTCTGCAATGACATCCCTTACTCCCACCCATAAGTAGAACATCTCACCTTGTATTTGTTTAAGAATAGCTCTTCATACTCACACAAACTCTTTATGTCTTAGAATTTACCCTTTGTTTCTGTCCCTGAGAAACAAGTTTCTTACCTTCCTGCTAAAACCAAGATATATCTCTGATATCTCTTTCCCTGTATTTTCATGAGACCTTGTTCCTTATGATTGCCTTCTACTATTAGGTAGGTACATGACATTTAAAAGTAATGACAAAAGCTGCAATTACTTTTGCACCAACCTAATACTTATATATTAAGTTCTCCCCCAGCACTGACTTTTTTTCCCTGAGTCTACAGAAATATTCAGATTACTCTTTATAAAAAGAAAAAAGGAAAGAAATCCTTGAAACATACTGTCTCCCTTCTTTATATCCTACCACACCATCAAGTTACCACCCTTCTGTTTTCTTTTTCTCCACATCTCTTGAAAGCCTATGCTCATGACTGTTCCTTCAGTATCGTCTATCCATTCCCCATCACCAAACCTAAGGCAGTATCTCCAAGTGGTCTATTCAATAAAGCCCAAAGGCTTTCTCCTAGCATACCAGACCCAGCCCTGCCTTTCCACTCTTCTCTCATGTTCTCTCATATATAGCCTCAATGCTCCAAATTACAACACAGGCTGTCTCCCACATACACTGATTCCATGCTGTTCCTCCTGTACATTTTCTCAGACTGGAACACTTTGAGCAAGCAATGTTTGCCTATTAAAATGTTACCTATGCCAAATAGCATAAGTAAAGTTTTCCATTCCTGACCATTCTATGTAGATATGACTACCCTCATCTTTCAGTGTCCATAATGGCCCTGAGCCTTTTAAAAGGCTCACATATTCTCTATCACATAATCTGGTCTGTGCAAACAAGCACTATAGAACTGTGGGCGCCCTAGTGGTACCAACTCTATCAATCATCTTTGTATGCTCGTGTAGCACTTGCATATCGCCATGCATACAGCAGGCACTCAGCATATATTTATAAAACTAAAAAGAATGGCTATACATTTTAGTACATAGCATGAAAATGCCTGCAGATACCAAGAAATATACTTTCCTGAATCCTACTGGGGAAATGATCCTCTTTGATATAGAAAATTATCACTAAGTAAATTCTAATTTCTAGGAGGGGTAGTTCCAAACAAGACCTCCTATTATGTTGGGAATGTGTCCCCTCTTTCCACCTTCTTTCCCAGGCCTTCAGGGGGAAAAAAGCTGAATTCAAATTATCTATTCTCAAAAACTATTCTCAAACTGTTCTTCCTTTAGGCCTTAGTGTATCAAGGTTAATTGGGCTCAAATTATATTTCATTCTTGGAGACAGAAAATTTTATGAAAATTGGGGTCAACTTTGTAACACAGTAGACTTCATGTGCCTATATTTTGAACTTGCCATTATTTAGCATTGACAAAAACTACTTAGGCTGTGAAGTTTCCATGGACCAAAACCTGAGTGTGGGTCCTGTGAAATCAGTTATCTAGGGTACTTTTGTGTGTGTATATGTAGACCTCATTAAATTCATTTCATTTCCATAAGAGTAGATTCTGCCAGGTACATAAAGTAACTAAATCAAGAGTGGCTGTAGTAGTAATTTAATTGATCTGAGAAGAATTATTCCATCTAATAAGTCATTACTATTGAGTGTTAAAATATAATAAATATTAAACTTTATATAGAAACCAAAATAATCCGCAGTCAAAATTCCTTGCAGCAGTATCCTATCCAATTCGAGACATCTGAGGATACTGCAATGGGGTCCTTCTCCAGGACAATTGGTTCTGAAAGTCTTTTACATTCATGTTAGTAATAGCAGCTATAATACTATCTATAATTTACTGAGCTTCTACTTTGTGTGACAAGTACCGTTCTAAATCTCTTCATGATTAACATGTAACTCTCACAACAATCATTCAGAGAAGGTATTTTTTCCTCATGTGAAAGGCAAGGAACCTTAGACAAATTAAGTCCTTTGCCCCCCACCCCCCAACACACACACATCTGTTAAAGAAGTTAAGCCAGGATAAGTACCCAGATTTCCCTGACTCCAAACTCCACGCTAATACCCATAGGCAAAACAAACATAGTATTTTATTAAATATAACATATCCAAGAGCATTGGTGTTCTATACTAAAATTTCTTTCATTACATGTCATGTTTCCATTTTCATCATGTCTTTCCACTAACAGACAGAATGACCGAGACAGAACTATAGATTAGCAATATTTTCCATTATTTATTCACATGAACTAAAGTTTTGCAAACTGCAGTCCATATTTCACTGGAAGAGATGGTTTTAAGAGGTACATGAACAAAGATAATTATTTTAATAAATTACTTCAGTTTAATAAATTTTTCTACCATTGACTGATATGTGATTTCAAGTGACATAAAAATGTTTTTATTTTATATAAATATAAATATGTACTAAAAAAAACCCAGAACATCAAATTAATAAATTCATAAAATATAAAGTTTTCTTTTTAAATAAATTCATTGAAGTGAAATGAGTTATATTTCATTTTAAAGTTGTGCAGTGCCTATATTTCAAGAACATTGAAAGTACTTCATTAAGGATGGAAAATCTGGAAACACAAACAGAAATGTGGCCTCACTATTATAGAGTGCATATTGTGTATTTATGCTGAGGAGAAAGGATGAAGTGTTATCCACATCAAGACTTACCTCTGAGCTAAACAATGGGAACACATGGACACATGGAAGGGAACAACACACACTGGGGCCTTTGGAGTGGGGCAGGGGGAGGGAGAGCATCAGGATAAATAGCTAATGCATGCTGGGTTTGTACCTAGGTAATGGGTTGACAGGTGCAGCAAACCACCATGGCACACGCTTACCTATGTAACAAACCTGCACATCCTGCACATGTACCCCAGAACTTAAAATTAAAATTAAAAAAAAAAAGACTTACCTCTGGTGACAGCATCTAGCGCACAGCCACTTCCTGTTGCTCCTCCTCCAATAACAAGGATATCAAATTCAGATGTATTTTGCAAAGTTAGTAGCTGAGCTTCTCTGGAAGGAGGCTCCCTGTTAACTGGTTCTGAAATGTAGTCTGCTGCTTTAACATAGGCCAGGTTCATCTGATGTAAAAGCAGATCATATTCAGTTGTCCATTTGGAATGTCAATTTAACAAATTTTACAACATACTAAAAGGAGATTTCTAATAGAAATAAGGAATATAAGAGTTAGAGAGAGTCCACAGTCTACATGGAGTTATAAGACCAACTGCCTTGGGGGAAAACAATCCTTAAATTTCTCAGTGTATTTCTTCTCATGAATCACAACTATTTAGCCATAGGACACCTGGTTTCAGATTCATTATCTCAACTGCTTCATATATGGCCAAGTTCAATTATTCACAACACTGTATAGCAATTCCCAAATACCTTATTTAAGGCAATTTATAAGGGAACATAAGGAGATTTTTTTACTCAGTACTAGCAATTCATTCAGATAACATTTTAAAGTGGTGAAGAAGGAGGAAAAAGGACTTCATGTCTTTCCACACTTTCTTAGAAGTACACATTCTTCATTCCTCAGTTCTCCTGACAAAAATACATTATAGAGTTTGGGGGCATATAAGTTAAAGTCAGTACAATTAAAAAGACTTTATTTAACAGAAGGTACTAAATAATGAGCTATGTTTAATGAGAATTATATTTTTCAGAAAAATGTAGTCAAAGACTTCCATATTATTTTAATATAAAACTATAGATTTTATATATTGAATGTAATATAAATATACTATAATGTTGGATTTTTTTTGATATGGGGCTTCATTCTGTTGCCCAGCCTAGGGTGCGGTGGCACTATCACAGCTTACTGCAACCTCAGCCTCCCCAGGCTCAGGTGATTCTGCTACCTCAGCCTACGGAGTAGCTGGGACTACAGGTGTGCGCCACCATACTTAGCTAATTTTTGTATTTTTTGCAGAGATGGGGTTTTACCATGTTGCCCAGCGTGGTCTCAAACTCCTGGAATCAAGCAATGCATCTGCCTCAGCCTTCCAAAGTGCTGAGATAACAGGTATGAGCGACCGCACCCAGCCCATTATTACAGTTTTTATAGAACTTCAACTATAATAGAATTAAAGGCCTTGACACAGTCTTCCTAAAAAATAATGACCTTCCATATTTCTAGCTTTTTAAAGAATGTAGCTTATCATCCTAAATCAAAAATGATTATGGACTTTAAAAATAAGTAGTTGCCAGAAGGCAGAGTCAAAAACCCAGGAAAAGGCTGTCTGTTTTTTTTCCCAAAATACTAATACTAGGTTTGTTCACTATAGTAAACGGTACTGGCCAGCATTGCTCTATTAGTATTCCAGAGATACGTGACTTCCATTTTAGTTTCTTCAAATCACAGCATCATTGCAATCCATGATAGTGGTGTTTTTCCCATTCTGCTGCAGGAGCCCCATATGAAGCTCTAGGCCAACAGGCCAAAGCATGTATAAGAGGAGGGAATCTCAGGTGTTACCAAGAGATTATCCTCATCACCCAAAAAAAGGATTTTTTAAATTCATTCAAATAGAAGAAACCCATTTACCCCCTGCAGTTGCATTTAATTATTATCAGGCCAATTGGATTTCTATGAAAGTAAATCTAGAAGCCATTGGGTAAATTGAAAGAAACCCAGATTAGGGTCAGAGGGTCCCACCCTGGGTTTTAGCAATGTAACTGTTGACTCATTATCTCTGGTTTCTTCACTTATAAAATGGTGATAAAAACCCCTGTGATTTCTCCTTGTATCTTTGGATTATCCTCAGTCTGAATGGAATAATAATCTGAAAGTCATTGGTAAATGACAAAGAAACCACTAGAGTTGCTGCTGTTATCACTCTGTTAAATAATTTGATCTCTTAGTCACATATAATTAGGAACTTTCAAAACATGTTTTACTAAATTTCATAAAAACAAAAAGTTATTATTAGGCTACAAATTCTGACACCAAACCACAAAAATCGTATTTTTCATATAGCTTCTTTTAATTATCTGCTAATAACAATGTCCCCATTTTTACCTTTATATACATTTGGTTTGTTAACTAAATAAATGTAACCAGTGGGTACCACAGAGAACATAACATATTTCAATTATGGTCTTTGCCTTCCATCATCTAATGAGAAAAAAAAAAAAAATATATATATATATATATATATACACACACACACACACACATACATACACACACACTATACACACACACTATACACACACACACACATATACATATAAATAACAAGTACATAGAAAGAATAAGTGCCACACTTGAGGGAAAAACACACCAGGCTATGGCCATTCAGATGAGGGAGAGAGAGTCTTTCATTTGAGGGTTTCAATTGCGCCATGACAGATGGGTAGGACTTGGACATGAGACTGACAAGTGACTAAACCGCCAGAGCATTTTCACACATCAAAAAGATTGCTGACATTTTCTGCTTGGTAAGTTTTCGAGAAATACTTGAGAAATAAGTTTAAAGACCATATTATGATATAGTTCATTAGAACTTGGTAATACTAAAAGTCCCCTATTCTACTCTAACTGTGATCATTAATCTTGACTGAGTTTCTCCTTCATCAAGTTTGCTAGATCTGAAAGGCATCACTAGTGTGTGAGGATCTCATTCCATTAACAACACTGTTTCTCCTGTATTCACTCCTTCCCTTGTCCTTCTCATCAACAAGCTCTAACCTATCTCAGTCTCAACGATAATAAACACCTCTTACATATATCTCTAACCATCCTAAAAATTGCCGAAAGACATGTAAATCTTGTTTTTTTCTACTGCCTCACTCCTTACTCCTCACACTCACCCTAATCTGAATTTTCACATACACCCAACTACTACCAACAACCATAAAACTGACTAAATGCCAACTATGCCACCAAATCCAATAAATGCACAAATGATCATTCACTCACCTGGACATCTGGGGGACAACTCTCTCTATCTCCAGCCTCTCTGAACCACTCTCTCTTAGCTTCCTTCGTATGTCACTCTACTGCCCAAAATTAAACACCAAATTTCCTCTTAGGTCTATCCAATTCACTCTCCTCACATCACTAAACTCAACAGAGAGAGAGAAAGAGAGAGAGACAGAGAATCTTATGTACCCCATATCATCAAATATCTTTTATATTACAATAATGTATAATTTTGTTCCACCATTCAGGAACCAAGATTTCACACTGCCTACTTGAGACCTCCATTTGGATGTCTTACATATATCTCAAAATTGGCCCAATTACTTTATCTCCTCAAACCTTTTTCTCCATCAGTGTTCCCAATCTCAGTAAGGGTGTCATTATACATGTAGTTGCTTGTGCCAGAAATGTGCAAACAACCTTGAGAGCTCTGTCTCTTAAGTCCTGTATCTGCTCAATGACTGAGTTTATCAATTCCACCTTCTAAAAAATTTCCATATCTAGCCACTTCATCTCCACCGCTACCTCTCAAATCAAGGTATCTTCCCTCTCCCCATACTAACATGATATTCTCCCAAAGGCCTTCACACATTTATCCAGCCTCCTTCCATATCATTTTCTATACTACAACTGGAGTGATCATTTAAAAACCCAAATAATGTCATTTCCATGTATAAAATCCTTCAAGAGCTTCCAATTGAATATATCTTTACTCAAGTTTCCAAGAGTCTTACAATGGTTAAAATTTAAAAAAAGGCCAGGTGCAGTGGCTCACTCCCGGCACTTTGGGAGGCCGAAGTGGGAGGATCACCTGAGGTCAGGAGTTCAAGACCAGCCTGGCCAATGTGGCAAAACCCCATTTCTACTAAAAATACAAAAATTGGCCAGGCATGGCGGCACATGACTATAGTTCCAGCTACTCAGGAGGCTGAGACAGGAGAATCTCTTGAACCCAGGAGAAGGAGACTGCAGTGAGCCGAGATCACGCCACTGCACTCCAGCCTAGGTGACAGAGGATATTGTGTCTCAAAAAAAAAAAAAAGGTAGGGAGGGCAACACCAAGTGCTGGTGAGGATGCAACACAATTGAAACTCTTATACTGCTTATAGAAACGCAAAATTAAACAGCTATTTTGGAAAACAGTTTGGGAATGTCTTTTTTTTTTTTAAGATGGAGTCTCACTCTGTCGCTCAGGCTGCAGTGCAGTGGCACGATCTCAGCTCACTGCAACCTCTGCCACCCGGGTTCAAGCGATTCTCTTGCCTCAGCCTCCCGAGTAGCTGGGATTACAGATGCCTGCCACCACGCCTGGCTAATTTTTGTAATTTTAGTAGAGACAGGGTTTCACTATCTTGGTCAGGCTAGTCTTGAACTCCTCCCCTCGTGATCCACGGGCCTCAGCCTCCCAAAGTGCTGGGATTACAGGTGTGACCCACCATGCCCGGCCAGGAGTGTCTTATAAAGGTAAACACATACCACACAACCAAGCAGTCCCTCTGCTGGATAGCTGCCCAAAAGAAATGAAAATCTGTGTTCACACAGAAGCCTGTAGGCAAATATATAAAATGGCTTTATTCATAATTGTCCTCAACTGGAAAAAAAAAAAAAACAACTAAAATATCCTTCACCCGGTGAATGACTAAACAAACTGTGTATGCAATGGAATAATAAACAGAAATAAAAGAGAACAAGCGGCCAGGCGCGGTGGCTCACGCCTGTAATCCCAGCACTTCGGGAGGCTGAGGTGGGCGGATCACCAGGTCAGGAGATCGAGACCATCCTGCCTAACACGGTGAAACCCCATCTCTACTAAAAATACAAAAAAATTAGCCAAGCATAGTGGCGGGCGCCTGTAGTCCCAGCTACTCGGGAGGCTGAGGCAGGAGAATGGCGTAAAGCCGGGAGGCGGAGCTTGCAGTGAGCCGAGATTGCACCACTGCACTGCAGTCTGGGCCACAGAGCGAAACTCCGTCTCAAAAAAAAAAAAAAAGAAGGGAGGGAGGGAGGGAGGGAGGGAGGAAGGAAGGAAGGAAGGAAGGAAGGAAGGAAGGAAGGAAGGAAGGAAGGAAGGAAGGAAGGAAGGAAGGGAGGAAGGAAGGACAAGCTACTGCTACACACAGCAACACAAATGAACCTCAAATGCAATATGCTAAATCAGGGGTCAGCAAATTATAGTCTTCAGCCCAAATCTGGCTGTTCCCTGTTGTAAATAAAGTTTCACTGGAAGACAGCCACATCCAATCATTTATGTGTTGTCTATGACTGTAATAGCAGAACTGAATAGTTGCATCAGAGACTGTACGGCCTGCAAGCCTAAAACATTTACTTTCTGGCTCTTTACAGAAAAGTCTACTAATCCCTGCACTAAGCAAAAGAAGCCAGATTCAGAAGTCTACATACTATATGATTCCAGTGCTTCTGTTTATATCATGTTCTGTACAAGCAAAGTACAGAATCGGAAAACAGATCAGTGGTTGCCAGGGTCTGGGAATGGGGGTACAAGGACTGACTACAAAGGGCATGAAAGAATGGTGAGGATGATAGGAATGTTCTACAGCTTGATCATGGTGCTCATTACATACCTGTATGCACTTATCAAAACTCACAGAATTGTAAATTATAATGGGTAAATTTTACTGTACTTTATACTACAAATTATACCTCAATACACTTGACTTCAAAAAAATAATAAGTGAATTATGTAAAGAGCATTTATGTGCCAGACATTATTTTAAGGGTTTTGCTTTTTTTCTACTCATTTAATCCTTACAATAACTATATGAGTTAGGTACTACTATGATCTTCATTTGACAGAACTATCTGAGACATAGAGAAGTTAAGCAATTGGTCCGCAAGTACACAGCAGGTTCACGGTAGAGCTGAAAACTGAACTTAGCCTGGCAACAGAGACTAAGTGTTATACTACTACACCACTCTGACACCACATATAATTTGAGGAAAAAAAATTTAAAAAGCAGACTAAGTAGTTATAATAGAGTGAGATATGACTAGCTGCCAAATCTAGAAAGTAGTTTGTTTGGTGTAGTTTCGTTTTGAAGGTTTTACTGAACAGTCCCTCCAAAATATTTTTTAAAAATATACAGCACTATTAAGGGTAATTTATTTACTTTCTGACACTACTTTTTAAAATAACATTTTATTCTTGTTTACTTTTTTCATAAAAGCTGGAAAGTGTTGCAACTGAGAAGCTAAGTACCATGTTTATTTTAGAGGCAGTAAACACAGCCTAAGGCCCTACTTACAATTATGACAGGAAAAAGACTCATTTTGACTTCATATGGTTTTGAGTCACAAAAACACATCTGCACTCTACCTTTCCTAGACTATGTTGATTGAGGGGAAATAAAAAGGAGAAAAGCAGCAAGAATAAAACAGGTAACAACATGCTAATTTAAGACAAGAGGGCTTTGGGTTCCAAATCTTCCTAGACCTGCCTTCCCTTTGTTCACCCTCCTTTCTAAGGCAGTTTGATTACACAGGAATTTGGGATACAGATTTAATTGAAGGATTGATTCAGAGGTTCTAGGAGAAGCCTTGGAATGGCCACAGGCCCTGTATTAGCTGGGAGACCAAAACCCTGTGTCAGGGAGAAGGGGTGGTGGGAGGGAAGAAAGGAGGGGAGGGGAGAGAGGAAGGAGGGGAGGGGACAGGAAGGGAGGGGAGAGGAAGGAAGGGGAGGAGAGGTGAGGAAAGAGGGAAGAAGAGGGGAGGGGAGGAAGGAGGGAAGGGGAAGGAAGGAAAGGGGGAGCGGAGGGGAGGGGAGGAAAAAAGGAAGGAAGGAAAGAAGGAAGGAAGGAAGGAAGGAAGGAAGGAAAAAACCCTATGTCCTGAGGAAATCCTGGGCCCACCATCATTTATTCATCGAACTTATTTATCCAATCACTATTTTTTGGAGGCCTTCAAGGATTCTATAGCCCAGGGAACAAAACAAAAAGATAAAGAAGCAATTATAACATTGTTTAAAGGTGGATATTCGAATAGAGAAGAGGATACAAGAGCCACAGGAGCCATCTCTTATCCAGACCCGAGAAGGCCTCTTGGAACATGTAGCTAAATCAAGTAGAGAAAAAGTAATAGGCATTAGCTGGGTGACAAAAACCAGGAAAGGAAGTGGGAAGAGCATGTGTTAAAACCAGAAGTCGCACTAGAATGTTTTCTCTGCTTAGCACACTACTTTCTTAAAAACCATATCATACATCCAATATTTTTAAATTGCTATATTTCACATCTAAATCAGAATTTCTATCTGAGATAAATCTGCTAAAACTGAGTAGCAGCTGCCATCCTTAGGCAGGGCTTGTGCACTCTTGTTAGTCCAGGATTCCTGCTCACTGGCTTCACACTTGTACCTCATCACTTTATCCCCTGTAGGCATATGAGTTCATCAACCTTGGCTTAAAGACAGGAACAACTCCAGCTCTATCAAATTCAGGATCAATTCCCTAATTCAGCCATTGAAGCCAGAAGAGAGGAGAGCCCAACACACAAAACAAACTGCTTTTTGCCTAGCATAATTCCAACCACAGCTCCCAAATACAAAATTTTTATCCTGGTGGACTTGGGACAATATCTAATATTTAATAATACTTTGATGTTATTTCTGTTATATTTAATTATGGGAGAAGTAGATTTTTTTTCAACTTGTTAACCAATTTTCATCTGCATTTTAGAAAGATAAAATTCCTTCAGCATTCTGATAGCAAACATACAGGTTTTGTCAAGAGACTCACATAAACACCTACAAAGAACTGAAAGCCAAGTTCACAATCTTTGATAGTTTACATCCCAGAGAACGTTCACCCTGAACAGGATTCAGAATGAGATCAGTTTTACTATGTCTGTACATCATTAGACTTGCAAATTACAAAAAAAAAAAAAAAAAAAAACCCTAGACATTTGCAACTTCAGGTGAGACCAAAAACAAGATCTAATAATTAGTGTCTATTTCTGAAAGAAGTGCATATTTAAAGACCACAGGCAATTAACAACCAGGTTGTCCTGTAATCATGTACAGTAATAATTGGATTATAAAGTAGGGTCTCATGCAAATCATCTCAGACTGCAACCGTCACCCTCTCCCATAATATATGATTCGATCAATGGAATCGTTAGATTTAAGGGAAACTGCTTCCTGCTTTTTGTCAATAAAAACACTAACCATATTTATATATTCCTAAAAGGAAAATACAACAAACATCTCCTCACAGGGAATCCTAAGATGTTTTAATGGCCTTTATTCACTTCCTGAATCACTTTGTGATTCTAAAAACTGACATTTTTTTTTCTTGCACTTACATGAGAGTAAGCAACATTTCTCAGTGTAAACATATTCAGTGAGGGATTCATGATCACTCTGTAGATAGAGTTGCCAATGGTTACACTGTCATCTCCACTGGGGTCCTCACAAAAGAAAAAAAGAGGAGCCCATCCTTCTGGGGTAGCTGGGAATGAAGGTCTAGTTCACCTTGAAGGTATTGTCCAGATTTTAAGTGACTGTGATTCCTTTGAGAAATCACACAGAAGGTCTTTTAATAGCAATTAGAAAATATCCAAACATTTAAATTATAAAACTTTTTATAGCTAAAAAGTGAGGAAAATCCCTTGGCTCTGTCTGAATATATGTGCTTCAAATAAGTTAACAACATAATTGACTATATGAGCTGAGATTTGGGAGATAGGTTTTTTTGGTTTTCAGATAAATATTTTGAAAACAGAGTATGTGCTTGCTTTTCAACTCTGACGGCTCACTGAAAGTCAGAGGACCTGGAGAGTAAGCTTGAGGTTGGGGTAGACAGAGAAGGAAGAAGAAATAGAACCATTAGTTGCCTAGAAGCTGCCAGCTCACACCCCTGACATTAGCTCCTTAGGTGTCACACTCCCCAGAGAAAGGAGGAATCTTTTGACCAGTGAGGAAACCTTTAGTTATCCCTTGAGCAAGTAATTAAAAGAATCAAAATTTGATCCCAGATTTGACTCCAAATCTCATGTCCTCAGCTCTGCTAGGTCATCTTTGCCTGTATGTGTGGGTCACTTGGGCCTCTAGATCTGCCCACCTTTCTGGCATCAGCAATGCAGAACTGTTGATGGCAGTTAGTGAGATCAAGAGTCCTAGGGCATCTGCCTCACCTAAAGCCAACCACACCGGGCAGTTAAGTTGTCACACAGAATTCTATGAAATAGCACTTTTTTTTTTTTTTTTTTTTTTTGAGACAGAGTCTCACTCTGTTGCCCAGGCCAGAGTGCAGTGCCGCGATTTTAGCTCCAAGGTGCAACCTCCACCTCCCGGGTTTGTGCAATTCTCCTGCCTCAGACTCCCCAGTAGCTGGGATTACAGGCACCCGCTACCATACCTGTCTGATTTTTGTATTTTTAGTAGAGGTGGGGTTTCGCCATGCTGGCCAAGCTGGTCTCAAGCTCCCGACCTCAGGTGATCTGCCCGCCTTGGCATCCCAAACTGCTGGGATTACAGGCGTTAGGCAATGCACCCAGCCAGCACTTTTTCTTAATAATCTCCCTAAAGCATCTGGAAGTAGATCCAGAAGTGAAAGAGGGCTCACTCGTTCCCCATCCCTCTCAGGTGAATAAAATGATGCCCAACTGAGCCAACGAGCCAGTTCCAAGCTTTATAATCCAGACGGCCTTCAACTACACTTTCACCTGTGTTCAAAATTACATTTTGGCCAAATTTATAATGCATACTTGTCATTTCTCTGTGGATTATTTCATCAAATATAATTTTTCTGGTTGGTACTCACTATCATACAATTAGTTTACAGAAATTCTTTGTTGAAATCACAAATTACAAAACAAATAAAGTAAAACTGGAATCGCCTAACTTCTGTTTAAATCATCTATTTCTAAAACTACCTAAAAGATGCTTTCCTAGCATAAACATAATTTAACTATTAAGCTGAAGGATGGGGAGTGGGGAGAGGGAAGCTAAAGGACTCTCCCCAAAGCATTTATAGAAAGTTTCCTCCGTCTACAACATCCCTAAAAAGTTTTTAAAGAGGCCTTAAAATGAATAAATAGTTGAAAATGAAATGCAAAGTCAAATCAAAATGAATGTCAATGTTGCTCAGTTAGCAACAGCCTAGCAGCTCACCAGCTGTCAACGTTAATCATAGCTCAGTCGTTGACTCACTGAGTGACCTATAGAAGTACAGTTAACCTCACTGATTTTGTATGCCAGCAACAAAATAGCATCACAAACTCCTCGAAGGCCTGATGTGAGTTATAACTCAAAGATATTGCCATGGCCCCACTTTGGGGGCTAAGTGTTAAATAAAAACCAAAATTATAAGGAAGATGATAGGATGCTCTTCAGAGAACATTTCCAGCTCTGTCTGCATAATTTTAGTGCTTTGATGAAACATGTCTCTGAAAAAAACAGTTAACCATATAGAGTAGTTAAGAATAGTTTCAACTGGCCTTATCTAAAATACAGATTATTCAGAATCCTCATCAAGCTTTAGATATCAGATACATTCCCACAAATTTAGTTATATTTCTAAGAGAAAAACAGTTCTTCCAGGAATCCATGCATAGGGTTCTAAATAAGAGAGGCAAATGAATGATACAGTCTTTGGCATAACCCTAACAATAAAATTCTCATCGAAAGAAATATAGCTCATTTGTCCACCAGATTAGAAACTAAATTCAACACACATATGTAATGGCTAAATGTTTAACAAAACTTTTTCTCTTCGTCCAGAGAACACTCCCACACCGTGCAGTAGAAATGGTCCAGTGGGGTGAGACCCCTATAGCAGGGCGGACCCACTAGAATAAAGAGACATAGGTCCCTGGGTAATTGCAGGAAATAGGTTCCCCATCTATCCACATTGAACTATAACGTGAGCAACAAATAAACGTGCATTATGATAAGCCACTGAGCTTTGAGGATTGGTTATTATACCAATTAGCTCACTTCAATTAATACACAAGTTTGAGATATGCTTAGTTTTACAACCCAAGATTTACAACTCGCCTACATTGCATATAGTATACACAATAGAGAATGTACTATGAATGGATGAAGCATCATCATTTACAAAAATAAAAATTAGGAAATACATCCATACAGACAATACCTCAAAAGGACAGACCATCAAATGCAAGCCCTAGAAAGCCATGGTGCAGAGACATTTCTACCTTCACATTTAACATAACGCTGATGGCCCTTTAAACAAACAGGTAGCTTATGGTTCAACCATGAGTTCTTTCTTCCACCATCAGAAATGGCCATTTTAGTTGATTTTAACATTTAGGTGGGAACTACAGTGTTAGATATCCTATGAAGAATGTATTCACAATAGCCAAGATATGGAAACAACCTAAATGCCATTCATCAACAGACAAATGAATAAAGAAATGTAGTATATACATAAAATGGTATATTATTCAGCCTTAAAGAAGAAGAAGGAAGTCCTGACATTGCTGACAACATGGATAGCCCTGGAGGACATTATGCTAAGTGAAATAAGCCAGACACTGAAAGACAAATACTATATGATCTCGCTTATAAGTGAGAGTTAAAATAGTCAAACTCATAGAAGCAGAGAATAAAATAATGGGAAGCAGAGAATAAAATAATAGTAAACAGAGGGTGGGCGGGTGGATGTTGAGCAAGGGGTACAGAGTTTCAGTTATGTTCAAGGAAATAATTAGATTTTTGTTGTTGTTGTTGTTGTTGAGATGAAGTCTCACTGTGTTGCCCAGGCTGGAGTGCAGTGGTGCAATCTCGGCTCACTGCAACCTCCATCTCCCAGGTTCAAGTAATTCTCCTATCTCAGCCTCCTGAGTAGCTGGGATTATAGGTGTCCACCACCATGCCGGATAATTTTTATATTTTTAGTAGAGATGGGGCTTTGCCATGTTGGCCAAGCTGGTCTCGAACTTCTGACTTCAGGTGATCTGCTGCCATAGCCTCCCAAAGTGCTGGGATTACAGGCATGAGCCACCACACCTGGCCATCAAGGGAAGAATTTTAAAAAGCAACATTATTCTGCCATCAACAGGTATAGGAAAAAAAAACAATAATAAAGACTATTTAGGAACATTCGTTTTTACAGCACTTCCTAAGGTTTCTTTAAAGAGAAAGACTGGGACTGGCCTCACGCCTGTAATCTCAGCTCTTTGGGAGACCGAGGCGGGCAGATAACCCTAGGTCAGATGTTCAAGACCAGTCTGGTCAACATGGCGAAACCCCGTCTCTACTAAAAAATACAAAAATTAGCCGGATGTGGCGGTGGGCGATTGTAATCCCAGCTACTTGGGGGACTGAGGCAGGAAGAACTGCTTGAACCTGGGAGGCAGAGGTTGCAGTGAGCCAAGATCACGCCACTGCACTCCAGCATGGACACTGTCTCAAAAAAAAAGTGGCGGGGGGCGGGTGGTGGAAAGATTGCTTACAAACCTATGCAGCATGCCTCTGCAGATAGAATATTGTTTACTCAGGGAGAGCAAGAAAGTCTAGTAGCCTGAATTGACTTACAAAGTTAAAAGCAATCTGGTAATAAAAAAAGAAAAAGAAAGAAAGCAAATGTGTCATGTGATAGTTTCAGCTACAGCTACATCAACACTCAGGAAGAGTTACACTGATTTCAAACCCACAGATCCTCCTTAGTTCAAGCACCTGAAGAATGTTTCTAATTGAGGTTAAATTATCGAAGATGTTAAGGGTGTTCAAAAGATAAACAAATTGTTACGTTCAAACAAAGAAACTGCTGAAAAACAATGCTTAAGTGGAATTCTTGTAATTTAAATTGTTTATTTTCTTTTTTTCCTGCAGATGCCACAAGATTAAATTGTTTCTTAACTGACATCATATCTTAGATACTATGCTTATGATTTTGATTTCTCTTTAATCAATACTCTTTTGAACTTTAAGTTTCTCTACCTTCTACCAGTTTATCTGTTTAGTCATCAATATAAGCAAAAGCGTGCCAACCAAAAGTTCGGCTATTTTTTTTAAACTCTGATGTTACATCTTTCTTATTATGCCTGACAAGGCTAGGTCTACTTCAAATGTTCATATCCTACCTCAGGGGAAGGGAAAGGCTAGCAGATGCTGAGGACCTGCTATGTGCTAGGTACTGTGATCACTGATTTGTATGTATTGACTTAGTGCTTGGCAGAGAAAAAAGCCTGTGAGTAAAGTGACATTATTCTTACTTTATGAAGAAATTGGAATTCTGAAAATTTGTATAACCTGCATACAACAGGGTCACCAAAACCCAGTCACACTCATATAACAGACACATTCAAGAAGCTAAATGTTGCTTTATTTGGAGTCTATTCAAATAAATCCTAAAGTAGATCTTATTTTGACTAGAGTTGATCATTCTTTTTTGTTATTTTTGGTTTTTTGTTTTGTTTTGTTTTTTGCTTCTTGTCTAATCTTATCTTTTGCTACTGACTTTAAAACTTTTGAGTCATTGGTACTACTAATCAAAAAGCACTACTTTGTTAGAACTCTTACAAATAAGATATGGAGAGGGAGAGACTGAAATTACAAGTTAAAACAATGTTCTCAAAATTCCTGCTGATTTTAATTATCCATGCATCACTTTGCCTCTCATTAGCATAAATATTTTTCCTCCTGGGTTTTGCTGACACTAACAAAGGTAGTATAGGCTTACCTGTATTTCAACTCACCTAACACATCACTGTTATCAGGGTTTTTTTTCATATTCACTTAATTAACACATATAACGGAGTGAACTATAGTATTTCCTAAGCCACCCACAAGCATAGAGAATTGATGTCTCTTACAAAGTGAGAGGCTATTTTGCAAATCATGAAGATCCTGTTATCAACACCTATTACAATATCAACATGCTCGAACATCATGACTTTGGGAAAGAAGAAATAAATTTAATTGCATTTCATTTCAAGCTAAAATGATACATGAAAATTCAGATAACATCACTGACTTTGGGAAAGGAGAAATTAGTTTAATTGCATTCCATTTCAAGGTACAATGATACCTGAAATTTCAGATTTACCCCCCCCCCCAAAAAAATTTAAGAGTTTTTTTCCCTAACATTACCTGTTTTTTAAAAAAAATGTTTCACCACAGAATTCCAATAAATGGCATTGATATTAATTTATCAAAGAGACTATATTCATGTAACTTTTTAGCAACATATCAGTTATATAAATCAAGTATGCCATAATTCATATAAGCCTACATAGAAAAAAAAAAAAAAGAAAGAAAGAAACAGTGGGAAATTCAAGGAATTTCTTATAACAGAGAGGTTAAGTCAACAATTGGAGTTGATCTTCTTGCTCATCCTCAGATCAGGAAGCAAGGAGAAAGGAAACCAGAAGAGTGTTGGTACACCTCTCTTTGAGTCATTTTCCTATAACCTAAAATGAAGGATATATACCATTTGCTACTAATCCCAAAAGTTTTAACAAAGTATCCCTGAATGCAAGGTCTCCAGTGACAAGAGCAACTTGCTTTCTGACTACAACCGCACTTTATATTCATATCTTTTTGGACTCTCATAAGAGGTAACACTTTTGAAAGCTTCCTATGTGCCAGGAACTGTCCCAGGCTTCACTGCTTTTTAATAAACCTATGAAGGAAGTACCACTGTTATCCCTATTTTATAGAAGGGAGAAAATGAGGCTGAGAGAATTTAAGAAAATCACCTATAGTCACTTAGCTATTAAGATACAGAACTAGCTGTTTACAATAGCCAAGATATGGAATCAACCTAAATGTCCATCAACAGATGACTGGATACAGAAAATGTGGTATATGTATGCATGATGGAATACTATTCAGTTATTAAAAAGAATGAAATAGGCCGGGCACAGGAGTTCAAGACCAGCCTGAGCAATGTGGCAAGACCCCATCTCTATTAAAAAAAAAAAAAGAAAAAGAAAAAGAATGAAATCCTGTCATTTGCAACAACACGGATGAGCCTGGAGGACATTATGTTAACGTGAAATAAGTCAGGCACAGAAAGATAAATACTTCATGTTCTCACTCATATCTATGGGCTAAAATAAATTGAGCTCATACAAATAGAGAGTAGAATTGTTAGTATTAAAAGCTGGAAAGGGGGTGGGGGAAGACAGGGAGAGGCTGGTTAATACATACAAAGTTACAGCTAGATGGAATAAGTTCTAGGGCTTTGTAACACTATAGGCTGAATATGGTTAACAATAATTTAGTATATATTTTCAAAAAGCTAGAAGAGAGGATTTTTAATGTTCACAAGACAAAGAAATGATCAATGTTTGAGGTGATGGATATGCTAATTACCTTGATTTGATCGTTACACGTTGTATACATGCACAGAAATATCATTCTGCATTCCATAAATATGCACAATTATGACATGTCGAATAAAAATAAAGGGATAGATATGTAAATAAATAAAGGTAAGAAAACATACCCAAAAAAAGAAAAGTACAGCTAGGTGTTAGATGCAGGCAGTCTGCAGAGACTGCTCCAAAGATCACGCTCTTGGCCTTTTTGTTCTGTTGCTTATCAATGGCACACCAATCAATGAGAATTTCTCACTTCCCTGATTCTAAGAAGCTCATTCCTCTCATTAAAAAGAGACCTTGAGAGGAATGATCTTCTTAGAATCAGGGTGCCTGTAATCCAGTTACTTGGGAGGCTGAGGTAGGAGAATCACTTGAACCCAGGAGGCAGAGGTTGCAATGAGCTGAGATCATGCCACTGCAGTTCAGCCTGGGCAACAAGAGTGAAACTCCATGTCAGGGAAAAAAATAAAAAGAGAGAGAGAGAGATCTTGATTTCCATATTCTGAGGCCCACTCCTTGCCTATTTATGGTGCAGGGGGGAAAAATATTTTCACATCTGGGCTTTGAGAAAGCTCTCAGTGGTTCTCAAGTTTTGCCTCAGCTCACAAAGCCACCACACCTTCAGACCAGGTCATGGAAGGAAAAAACCTAGAATGTGTTATGTGAGCAAGACCACTCTTCCGACCTGAATAGATTTTTGTCATATCAACCACATCACTGGGGTTCAAGAAAAGCCCACATCATCACATAGATTTTTCCAGTTAGGACCTAGAAGGTATGAAATAAACGTTAACTTAAAAAAAAAAGTTTTAAACAGTGCTGCTGGACTATAATGAAGAAAGACTAGGGTAGCCCTGTGTGAAATCCCTGCACTCCTTCCCACCCTATTCTTGTTTCATTCTCCCTGGCCACTCCCATCCCAAACTTCCCTTCTTCCTGAGGACTCCTCATGCAGCCCTGACTTTAATGCTGTCTACTTCTGTTGCTCAAGAAGGTTTACTTGTTCTAAAAGTATCCCATGACCCCTTTTCCTAATTTAAATTTTCCTCTTCATCTACTCCATTCTCCCACCAGCCTGAAATTAGAAAAAGGAGACTCCTCTATGAAGTGCTACTTCCTTTCACTAGACCTTAGACTAGATGACCTCCAAATTTCAACTAGAAGTTTATTATTAAACCAACCTATACTAAATAGTGAATCACAATCAACTTGATCTAAAAAATCTCCACACCACCAGAGAGGTGTCTGCTTGCTCCATTCCCAGTGGGGTTGGGGTTGGTTTCTTTGAGTGGTGAAATGCTTATATTGCAGTACTAAGACTCTTGTTCCTTGGCATACGGGTGGTCTGGGGAGAAGAAAACTCAAGCTCCCTTTGTGGAAACTTTGTCACCTGCTTATGGGTGGAAATCAAGAAAAGGGGACAAGAAAATGAAGAGGAAGCCACTCTAAGACCACGCTAAAAGCCCTCAGATGCTTAACTGAGGAAGGCCTGGAATGTGGATGTTGTCTGTGGCCACAAACCTCCTTCCCTGGAGGTGGACACAAGCAAAAGAAGTCAGCCAACCTTCATCTCCTTTCCTCATCAACTTCCTTGTTGGAATTGAAGATTTAGGCTGCTCAGCTCCAAAAGAATAGTAATAGTAATAATTGCCCTCTCCTTAGGCTATAACAACCCTCGCATTCTTCTATCTCTTCTAAATCTGACCTGTTTCCCTTAGAAAATAAAAATAATGAACCTCTGGAGTTCACTTGGCTCAACAGTGGGCACTATTCATCATTGATAAACATAAGTAATAGCAATGTTAATAATATGCTTGTATGGAAGAAAAGCCGTACTATGCAGTAAATTGAGACAAAAGCATCATTGCTACCACCTCTAACCCCTAACCTGCTCCCAGAAACACCAGTCTCCACAGAGGCCTCTATTCTTCCACCTACAGTGGCTCTGATTCAAGCAACTGCATTCAAGGTAAGTGAAACCACATCTTATTCAATTTCAATCTGTCTTATGTTTAATTAATTTTTAAAGAATATACAATCGTTTTCTTTACAAATATAAGGTAATTTAACTATAGAATTGACCCAAAGGTTTTCAGGAGCTCACCTGGCACCTAAACACTCATAGCACTATCTCATCACCAAACATGTTTTAACAATGTACCAACTTTTATATTCAATCCATTTGTATTTAGAATATAGCCCTTGCTTGTATTTCAAGGAAGAAGCTTTGTCCTGGGAGTACCAAACGGGCACAAGCCAGGGGCCAGGAAGACAGAGCATGCAAGAACACAGCAAAATGTGCCAGAACCAAAGTCAATAGGCTGCTCTCTAGGACATCAGGAACTTGGGGTTTCCAAACTAACTTATTCTTAATATAAGGCAGTTTATCAGTTGGAATCCTCTTAGAAAACTAGAAAAAATATAAACATACAGTAGGTAAATATACCTGTAACAAGCCAATACTTTAAGCATCACTCTGCAGAAAAATGGAGCATACCTAGTCACATTTAAGGCTCCAGCTTCTACAAACAAAAATGTAGCCAATTAATGTATCTCAAAGGGCAGATTTTTTCTGACTACTGAAGTCAGGAAAATCCCCCCCCAGAATGGCTCTGATTGGCAGATATTTTCTGAGAGAGGACAGCTGAGTTAATGGAGGCCTGTGGTCATTTTATGTCAATGGCTGGAATAGGTTGTTTCCTCTTCTCATTCTTGCTTTTATTTTTTATTTTTGCCAGTCCCTATGGCTACATCGCACCTGCTACCCCCCAAATACATGCTAATGGCAGTATCTTAAAGGGACAGGAATCACCAGAAAAGAAATGCATATAGTTGGATTTCTTATGCAACTCAATGATTGCATATGCCTGTAGTAATTTTTTTCAACAGAACTTGTCAGGTTAAAATTATAAATGACTTCAAGCTGCTGGTATCCATTTCATTTGGCTATTAGGGTGGTCAGGATATCTAACTTAGGAAAGATAAAATGACAACATGTCCCAGGAATCAACAGGTCTTTATTTTGCCTTGACTTTACTGAATAAAATTCTCCTATAACTTGATGCTTGGGGCCAGAGTCTCTTCTGTTTATTCTATTTTTTAAGACCAATTATTAGAGAGAACTCAAACCAAAAAAAAGGGATGAAACAGTGTTACCTAGGTACAAATTTAAGCTATAAACTCTGAAGTAAGACATGCTTACTGTGGTTAAAAGATATAAACCACATATAAATTTAGCAACAACTCATCATATTAGATATCGTGACCTTTGGCATTGGCATTTTTCGGTATCGTTTCAGATAGCACTGGTAAAGATGGCAGAAGTAATCTAATCCCTTAATGCCCATGTCACAAACAGAAGTGCGCTTCTGAAATAGCCTCAGCAGAAGCCACATCTTTTCACACCTGCTTTTAAGGAACCAAGGCAATCTTTTAAAAGAAATAGTACATTGAGCATGATCAGTGGATGAGGAAGAGTTTCAATACCAAGTCAGTGAATTAATAACACCATTGTATGTATCGAAACTCCACTATGCACCCAATAAATATGTATAATGATTATGTGTCAATTAAAAAAATAAAAACTGCAACATACATGCATTGAGAGTGATGTCCTCACAGTTCAGAATGCAAAAGAAAAACTAACACTAATCAAAAGACTATTACTAATCAAAAGACTATTCAATATCACCCATCTTTAGCAGGAATCACATAAAAATTGGCTTGTTGAGTTTTTTAATGATAAGCCAGCAAACTAATTCTTCTTAATATGTGTTTTTATTTATTTATTTTATTGATTAATTGAGACAGGGTCTCACTTTGTCACCCAGGCTTAAGTACAGTGACATGATCTCAGCTCACTACAGCCTCCACCTTCCAGGCTCAAGCAATCCTCCCACCTCAGCTTCTGGAGTAGCTGGGACTATAGGTGTATACCATCATGCCCGGCTAATTTTTGTATTTTTTTGTAGAGACAGGGTTTCACCATATTGTCCAGGCTGGTCTCAAACTTCTGGGCTCAAGGGATCTGCCTGCCCTGGCCTCCCAAAGTGCTGGGATTTCAGGTTTGCGCCAGTGAACCTGGCCACAGTATGTGTTTTTAAAGTGATCCTCATTCAGGATATGGGATTGCAAGCAATGTGCCTGGCTCTGCCACCTTGTAGCACAAAGAAACAGAAACAAGAAGTATAAGACAAACCATGGCTTAAAGGCAGCCACAAAAATGTATAAAATGAATCACTCAGTTACAAATTGTTTACCAAATTCCTTCACCTTCATCTTTGAGAAAGAAATGCACTACACAGCTAGTATCCCAAAATGTCCTAATGACATGGGAGAGGGGGAACAAGAGACTGATACTAACTACTAAGGTGGTTGCCAGCATTTCAAGCCTCAAAAAAGAACAAAGCCATTCAGCAAAATTATTTCCTGGCATCAGTTTGAACTATGGGAAGTCACAGTTGTAAGGTAAAGGAAAAAAAAAAAAAAGAAAGAAAAAAAACTGAACACTTTATAATATTTGGAAACTTCTTACCAACCCTTATTTTCATGGCTTTCCTCCATTAAAATTTTTACCTAATACAAAGTAATACTTCATAAGTAACTAAACCTTGAAGAAATAAAACCAGGGTTCAGTTGGGCCTTTTCTTTTCCATTTCCTTTCTGAGTTGCCTGCCTTCTAATAAGACAAAAACTTTTGGCAGTAACACAGAAGGTATCCAGACATTTCAATGAATTAGACAAGGAAAGTCTAAATGAAGAAACCCTGGCACTCATAAATGAAGCAGTCTTTTAAAAACCAAAGAGCCAAAACAGAGGCTAAATAATGCTTCCTGAAAAAGAAATTCACTTTTTAAAAAAGGAGATACACACAGTTCTCCAGGATCATTAAGGCACTGTTCTAAATTAGTATCTTTCAGATCAAACTGAGAAACTTCACAAGTATTTTCTAAACAAAACCGTGAGTGCACACACTCCCCATAGACAGTTCTTTAGCAGATTTAAGTTGCATACTGTAATCAACACAAGTACAGTTACTTACTTGTTTCCTTCTGTAATGAGCAAACTGAGAAAGTCCTAAAACAGTCGCAAGAGCACCTCCTCCAACAAGAATGGTCCCTTTCACTGCCTTTTGAAATGCCATTTCTTAGCCTACAAAGAAAAAAAAAAAAACAAAAAGAAGTTAATTGGGATAGTTATCGCATAACCATCCCAATAAGAAAAAGACACTGTGTAGATTATGAAACCATGTTAAACTAGAAAAGAAAACATAAAATAAGGAAACTACTAACAAACCAATGTGCATACTGCAACTCAAAAGAAATAGCCAAAAAATTCTAGACAAGGGAACTGATTACATAAAAGTTACTTTCTGATCCAATAGGAATTAAAGAAAGAAAAGCAAATTAAGAGACAACTGAGGATATTTAAACAGTATAAAGTCAAGAGAACTGTGAAAAGAAGTGTCACTGGGTATTTGACAAAACTGCATGCTATACTTGTAAATTTGTTCAACACCTAATCCTCTTCTCAAGGAGAACCAGCAGAAAGAAGTCTTGGGTCACTCAACAGGACAATAAACATCAGCCTGCTTCAGGTTATTTGGCAAGTGTTTAATTCAAATTGTGGTACAACTCCCTTCCCAAGTTTCTCCCTTTCTAATGAAGTTTTCCCTACAGCCAAAAGCCAGCACAGGTATATTTCTATCATTGAAAGAGTCAGCTGGGCATGGTGGCTCACGCTCATAATCCTAGCACTTTAGGAGGCCGTGGCGGTGGGCGCCTATAATCCCAGCTACTCAGGAGGCTGAGGCAGGAGAATGGTCTGAACCCAAGAGGCAGAGGTTGTAGTGAGCCGAGAGCACGCCACTGCACTCCAGCCTGGGTGACAGAGCTAGACTCTGTCTCCAAAAAAAAAAAAAAAGGAAAAAAAAGAGTAGAGTTTATAGATAAGAAGTCAGAGGTATTAACGCCTTAATGCTTTCACAAACTGACCAATTTAACCTGCTGTAATTCCTTTCATTGGGGGAACTTAACAACAAAAAGAAAAGTTTTCTTCTAGCCAGAGTTGCATGACACCAACATTTTAAGAGAAAACCCTCCAGATCAAGCACTCACTGTATATTTCTGCTCACTGTATTTACATTTTTTTCTTTCTCTCATTTTGTAGAGACAGTGTCTGGCTCTGTCACCCAGGCCAGAGTGCAGTGGTTCAATCATAGCTAACTGTAAAATCAAACTCCTAGGCCAGTGATTCTCCCGAGTAGCTCATACTACCAAGTGCATGCCACCATGCATGGCTGATTTTTCCTTCTTTCTCTCCTTTCTTTCCTTTTCTTTCTTTCTTTCTCTTTCTCTCTTTCTTTCTTTTTCTTTTTTTTTCTGTAGAGACAAAGTCTTGTTATGTTGCCCAAGCTAGCCTCAAGCAATCTCCTACCTTGACTTCCCAAAGTGCTAGGATTACAAACATGAGCCACCCCACACTGGGCTCCACTAAATATTTCTCAAGTTCTGCGCTGTCTTAGCTCTTAACTTTCTTTCCTCTCACTTGTTTTCCACCACTGGACTGATAATGGAATTTTCTAAAGTTTTGTTGAGGACTTAAAAATTATTCTTTAACTTTTTCAGAAACTAAACAGATTGCACAAAAATGAAAATTCCACCAAAAATCCTTTTGTCCGCTTTTACTGTTAAACATAAAAAGATAACCCTGTGTGATCAACTAAAAAAATTTCTAGAGTTGAGTAATTTGACCTGCCTAAGACTTTCCATTCACAAAAGCAGGGAAACAGGGAAGCCACTACCCTATTTCCTTGTAGGGGTGGAGCACTGGCCTGTCTGGACAACACACCTTACATTCCACTGATACCTCCCAACTCAAGAAGATAATTTATTATGAAGGTAGTTTTAACCTAGGATACTAAAAAAAGTATCTCAACAAAATTATGATACAGTTAAATATTTGGGTCCACACTGAATAAACTGTATCTATTATCATACTATCCTAAATAAAGAATTGCAATATAGTTGATAACTATGATTCTATAGAAAACTCATTTTAGGATACTATAAGTTATATACTGATATGTGGTGACATTTTTTAAATTTTTTTCTTCTGATCTCATTCTTCCTGACAAACTCCTAAATTCTAAAATTTGTCTTCTTAATTAAGATTCTTCCCAGGATTAGAGCCCAGGAGTTTGAGCTTGCAGTGAACTGCAATTGTGCCACTGCACTCCAGACTTGGGAGACAGAACTAGATCCTATCTCTTAAAAAAAACCTGTAAAGATTCTTACCAGGAAAATATTCACTAGGTATTTGTATACTCTGCTGCTGGAGGTCTCTTCTTTACTGTCCCTTTGCTATATCAACCATCTTCTCTTTCCCAAATTATGCAGGACAGTTGGTGTATGCTGGTGAGAGGCCACCATTTATCATTCAGTCAACCCTAGGCAAAACCTTACATCCTAGGTTGCTGGGATAGTAAAAACCCTAACTTAGCAGATACCCAGTTGTCATAGCTCACTATCACCAATCAAGGTACTGCTGTAAATGTTCACATGGGTGCCTATCACACAACAATGGAAGCCCTAGCAGCCAGATAGCATGCTATCTCAAGGTTAACTGGGTTCCTCTGACAACTGGAGACACAGAATAAAGTCCTAGTTCTATTTACTATTTACCTTAAACAATGCACATGCCTGACTCATAGCAGCATGGTGGTCCCTAGGATATGAGTGTTGTGACTGATTGACTTATCACTGCTTCTGTCTTGTTGATAATGTCACTGCTGACCTCACAAAGGATACCACACATCAACATGGCCAACTGAGGGATGTTATATATAACACAGTCAATGAAAATGTTTCATTCTCAGACGTGTTCATTCAGCCAGTTAAGTTTGAAGCTAGTATTTCCAAATGAGTGGGTCCCTATGTTCCCTGCCTACCTGCTAGTATTGTTTTAATTTGATTTGTCAGAGACAAAAACTTACAAAGGAGGATATTTTCATGCATTTTCCCAATGAGCCACTAATACTATCAAAAAACTACATTCTCATATCATCTTGCAGAGTTAGCAATAATATCAACTATAATCAATAAAGAGTTTTCCTTTTTCAATAATTTCAAAAAGTAATGTATGCTTGGGGGCTCATTATTTCTAATGTGATCAAATACTTCTGTATGGTCATTTGGCTAACTCAAAAACAAAGGCAAGAATCAGTCAGTTTCACTTGACTTTCCTAAGATAATCATTATGATTGTTGTTATTATTATAAATGTTACAATAACAATCACTGCCATTTATTATTTACTAGGTAACAGGTACTGCGCTTTTAATTCTTTATACACATCAGCTCATTTCACCCTCACAACATCTAATTTCATAAAAGGGGCAGTGGTAGTTCAGAGGAAATCGGGGATTTCCCCAAAGTCACTGCCTAGTAAGTGAGAAAACAAGACTGAGTTTATGTTCTTGATCCCTGGGTGGTTCTGCCCTGCCTTTGGTCTCAAAAGGCAACTTCTCCCCAAAAGCTATACCATATTTTGTTGTCACTCCCAAAAGAAGGACTTATTCTCAAACAATCACACAAATGTTCAGTCCCTTGGCATTTGGGTTAATCTCCAAGGCAATGAAGAAGTCTCTAGAAAAGTATCTACTAGTAATCTTCTGCCAAGTAATGTAAGAACTTTGTTGTAGGGCCGGGCACATTGGCTCACGTCTGTAATCCCAGCACTTTGGGAGGCCGAGGTGGGTGGATCATTTGAGGTCAGGAGTTCAAGACCAGTCTGGCCAACATGCTGAAACCTTGCCTCTACTAAAAATACAAAAATTAGCCAGGCGGGTGAGGCACGCGCCTGTAATCCTAGCTACTCGGGAGCCTGAGGCAAGGGAATTCCTTGAGCCTGGGAGGCGGAGACTGCAGTGAGCCAAGATTGCACCACTGCACTCCAGTCTGGGCAACAGAGTAAGACCCTGTCTCAAAAAATAAAAAATTTAAAAAAGAACTTTAATGCTGAAAGAAGAAATTTAGAATGATATAAACCATATGCTGTGGACGACATGTACCCATTTACCATTGTAAGGAGAAACGTTTTCACAATGATTACAAACAAAACAAAAAAAGATTATTTCCTTCTAAGTAACAGTTTTACCAGAAAACTAGCAAAGAAGGGGACCAAAAATATACACAAATCTTTACTAACTTCTGCAATAAATGTTCAAGGAAACCAGAGGGGAAAAAATATTAAAAAATAGAATTAGCTTATTTGTCATAGCTTCAAATCCATGTTTTATAGCCTTTTAATTAAATCACATATATGCTGACTCAGGACTGGCTGCTGCATTGACACAGACCAGAGCTAGCGCTAATTCTTGCAAGGAGAACACCATTTGTTTAAGCAAAACCTAAACAAATGGTGCTCAACTAAATATATCTGTGAGATTATCAACTAACTGCCCACAAGGAATTAATAATCTATTTGTAGGACTAAATATCAAAGTGTGTCTTGTAACTCTGAACTCTGTCTTATAACTAGTTGTGCTATGCTGAGTGTTATAAATAGCCTGATTGAAAAAAAAAAAAAAGCAAGGTGCTGTATCATTTTAATGTTGCAAGAAACTGACTCTGACTAAAAGAATTAAAGAAGGCTTAGTGAATACAGGATTTTGGAGAAGGGTATTGAAGGGGAAAAAAAAGAATTTGGAGGGGAGTGAGTAGGGAACGTTATAGAGAAAGACAACTGGAGGAGAAAGGGGAGCATCATGGTACGTTCTAGGCGTACAAGTAGTTATCTTGTTTGGCTGGAGATGATGTGCAGCTAGAAATGGGGTTTAAAAAAAAGTCCAGGGGGCAAGAGAGAGGAAGACTGTGTACACATGAAGTAAGATATTTCTGGGATATCCTGTTGGCAATGGGGAGTAGAGGCTGTAGAGTAAGGAAGTAAGATGTTTTGTCTAATGCTCTGTAAAGACTACTCAAGTAGATTTTTGTGTTGAAGCTTAAGAAGACAGAGAGACCAATTAGAGGGCAATGAAATAGATCCCGTGTGAGAGGAGCGCCTGGTTTAAGGCAACATTAAAGAGTGCAAATCTAGAGGCGGATGTTTTGCAAAACTCTCTAAGGACTGCACTCAATTAGAGAGCATGACAAGACCTGACAACCAACTACAGGAGGCAGCAGGAACAGACTGAACACAGTAGGCGGTTTTAGTTTGGGCAGCTGGAAAATGGCCCCAACATTTCAATATTAAGATCAGAAAGAGAAGCAGGCTTAAGGAAGAAGAGAAGCTCAGCTTGCAACTAAGAAAATTTGAGATCTTGATGGAACATCTACTCACAGAAAACAGCAAACAGATGGATATTTGGGTCTAAAACTCCTAAGAGTAATAGGTACTTGGGAAACTTTTGCCTAAAACTGACAGATGTAATTGCTACACAATAAAATGTACTTACTGCTAGCAAACAAAAACTAAATTTGCCACTTCTCAAAGTTTGCTGACCCTTGTTTGTACCTGACTGCTGCAACTCATCTGGCTCAGCTGAATTCGTAGATGTCCTTGTAGGGCACCCATTATAGACAGTGACTTTTAACAAAGAACAACTCCTCACATCCTACTTCATGTAAATCCCTGAGTGCACCCACCACTTCTGCCTCCTCCCATTCATAGGCAAGGCAACTATGCATAAGCAAATTTATTCCAGAACCAGATCGTACTTCCTGGCCTCTGAAATCTCTAAAAAGTACTCACTCTCCTCCTCATCTTCCTGTCTTATCTTCTCTCTTCCAGCAGCCTTACTTATCAAAATATAAATTTAGCATAAGTAAGAATCATGCAAATAGGCTGGGCCAGTGGCTCATACCTGTAACCCCAGAAATTTGGGAGGCCAAGGCAGGAGGATTGTTTGATATCAGGAGTTCAAGACCAGCTTGGGCAACAAAGCAAGACTCCATCTCTATTTAAAAAATTAGCTGGGCATGGTGGCGCACACCTCTAGTTTCAGCTATTCAAGAGGCCAAAGTGGGAGGAATCATGTGTGCTCAGGAGGTGAAGCTTCAATGTGCCACGATCATACCACTGCACTCCAGCCTGGGTGACAGAGCAAAACCCTGTCTTCAAAAAAAAAAAAAAAAAAAATCAAATGTTGAAAAAAAGAATCCATGCAAATACATTTATCACTCCTCTGTGGAATAAGCCCTGGGTCCCTTTGTCAGAGGCGTGTGAACCAGAGGAACTCCATCTTGAATAGGAGCTGGGTAAAATAAGCCACCCCTTGTTTAGCATATAATCAAGAAATAACCATAAAAATGGGCAACCAGCAGCCCTGTGTAGTCCTTCTTTTATTCCTTCACTTTCACTTTATAGACTCATCCTTAACTCTTTCTTGCATGAGATCCAAGAACCCCCTCTCTAGGCATCTGGACGGGGACCCCTTTCCTGTAATACCTTCATATTTACAAAAACTCTCCTATCTTTGTGGTTTCTTATATAGAAACCTCAATTACCTTTCTAATCCCCATGCTCTACATTAGTTTAAGGAAAAAATGGGAACTTCTCAGGGTTTTCATTCTTATACCAGCATAGAAGTAAGCATATTTCTCTGTATCCCTTACAAGCATGACCAGTGGAGGGGCAGAGAGTACAGCTCAAACATCAATTACAGAAGAGTAATTTCAACAACAAGGCTTGGGGCATGTATTCTCCAGCAAGACATAAAGGCATCCCATACTGCATGCCCATGTTTATTGCAGCACTAGTCACAATAGCCAAGATTTTCAATCAGCCTAAGTGTCCATCAACAGACAAATGGATAACAAAAATGTGGTACATATACACAATGAAGTAGTATTCAGCCATAAAAAAGAATGAGATCAGGCCGGGCACAGTGGCTCACGCCTGTAATCCTAGCACTTTGGGATGCCACGGTGGGCAGATCATTTGAGGTCAGAAGTTCGAAACCAGCTTGGCCAACATGGTGAAACTCCGTCTCTACTAAAAACACAAAAAAATTGGCCAGGCATGGTGGTGGGCGCCTGTAATCCCAGCTACTCAGGAGGCTGAGACAGGAGGAAAAATAACTTGAACCTGGGAGGCGGAGGTTGCAGTGAGCTGAGATCACACCACTGCACTCCAGCCTGGGTGACAGAGCGAGACTCCGTCTCAAAAAAGAAAAGTATGAGATCATTTCATTTGCAACAACACGGGTAAAACTGGAGGACATCATGTTAAGTGAAATAAGTAAGGCACAGAAAGACAAATTTTGCATATTCTCACTCATTTGTGGGAGCCAAAAATAAAAACAAATGAACTCATGGAGACAGAGTCAGAGAGTAGAAGGATGGCTACCAAAGGTTGGAGATGGTAGTGAGGTTGGGGTGGGGATGGTTAATGAGTACAAAAATGTAGTTAGAATGAATAAGATCTAGTATTTGATAGAACAGGGTGACTGCAGTCAACAATAACTTATTGTACCTTTTAAAATAACTAAAAGAGTGTTTGTTGGAATGCTCGTAACACAAAGAAATAACATGCTTAAGGTGATGGATACCCCACTTACCCTGATATTACTGTTACACATTGCAAGCCTGTAGCAAATTATCTCATGTACCCAAAAATATGTATGCATACTATGTACCCAGAAAAATTAAAAAGAAAAAAGAAATTAAAAATAAACAAAAGCGATCCATGCTCTTCCAATCACCTACACTGAGAAATCTAGATGTACAATGCATTTCAAACATTAAATAAAAACCCCAAGATGTAACCTAGAGGTAGCCCTTTAATCAACTCAGCCCTTTACCTAAGCCTTTTGTGGTCCAAAGGTAGCAAATGCTCCTTACACTTCATCTGTGCAGCCACCCGCTCCTGTAGCTGTGCATGCAAAACCCACTCCTTCAACTCTTTTGAGTCGTGTCACACTGTCACACCCATGGAAGGCACAACTCAGAGGGTCAGGCCTCACACTCGCATACGAATCCAGTGACTTATTGAAGAAAAGTGCATGAGTCTTACAAAATAAGCATACAGAACCTCATCAGAGAAGGTCCTAGCAAACGAGTCTGTAATCAGACAGCTTCACAGCAAGTCCATAGTAAAACAGAAGAAGGAGTGAGCTCAAAAGCATCTTCTCTCCCAGCAGCACCGTTTTAACTATAAAAGTCAAGATCTCTGGGTGGCTTGAACTAGATGTGTTTTAGCAAGCAAACCTTTTATTATTCCAATTAATGTGATAACAAATGTTTTGTACAATCCCCTTGAAGGAGGTATCTCATAGTTCAGACACACCAAGTAACAATCAAAGCACACCATGTACTACCCTTTCCCCAAGGTTTACTTTACCGTGGGGATCATGACTAGTACTCTGCCTGCAAATGCATTCCCCCCAGCCAAGCAGAGAAGGACTTACACACATGTATCTTACACGTGTGATTCCTACAGAAACACACAGAGAGCCCTCGAGTGTACTTTTTGAAAGCTGTCAGACCTAAATGAACAAAATAGGCAAACAGAAGAGTCACATAGCCTGTTCTCTGGAAATAGAGAGGAGGTGTAGTCTGTAAACTGAAAGTGAATTCTCCTTTTTTGTTGTTGTTTTTAAAAAGGATTTAGGCCAAGACGGGACAGGAAATTGACCCAAGGGTTCTTCACAAAAGACAATCCCTACGGAAAGAAGTGAATGTATCAAGTCCTAAGAAAACAAAAGACACTTTTATCCTTCCTTCACCTTCTTTAGCCTTTCCTCTATTATATCAAAAGCAAAAACACACAAACACAACAATAACAACCTATAGTTGTAAAGAATATATACACTAAACAGAATATCAAATAACAAACAAAAGGGCTTTTCCGAAGTCACTGAGAAAACCATTATCCTGATAATGCAAGATAAATCAAAGAACCAAATAAAAGTCAACAGAAGTGTGTGAAACATGATCCTCAGGTTCTAAATACACAAAATTTTGGACTGTGGCGGAAGAAGCTAAAGCAACACACTCACACATTCCTGGGAAGGCATCCAGACTCTAGCTCTGTCCCTGACTTCCACACCTATCAAAAGGCCAGTCTGCTTCCAAGAAGGGCAGGTTCTTTCACTTCCAATCCATTTATTTCCCCAGGCAATTACTGCCAGAAGGGCCCACCCCAAGAGAAAGTAAACAATTTGAACAGAGGAAGAGTATTTCCATAAAGAAGAATGAGGAAAAAAAAAAAATCAGGAAACGAAGAGAAAGTGAAAGAAAATAAACACTATATTTATACCAATTCACATAGTTGAAAGCTAGAAAATTATTTGTCTCCCTGGGTCACCTTTATGTCAGTTATATCATTTTAGAAGCAAACCCACAGCTATGGATGACTGAGAAAGAGGTTGGCCCAGGACCACTTCTCAGCCTCAAAGGAGGGCAGGAGCCTGGAAGCTTGACAGGAGAAGTTGGCTAAGAGACGGGTTGAGCTGGTTTCAGGGGCAGAGTTCAAAAAATGCAAGTAAAAGGTACAAAAGAAGGAGAAAATAAGGTCAATAACTATTTAAAGTGAGCCAGTTAAAAGTCACTGTTTATAAAAAATTTATCTCAAACATTATTACATGAGGATTTCTGATGTGTGATGGGGGGGTTAAGTTTAATATATAATGTCATAACTGTTAATCGAGCATTTATTTCACAAAGTCGCCTAAAACAAAAAAGGATTGAAAGGGAGGGAGCCTTAGAGGAACACATGGATATATGTTTGCACTCTAGTAGTGATGTATTATTTAAGACCCAATTTTTTACAAAATATACGCCATTTCCAAGGCAACTGCTATATAATATGCTTTCTAACATTTCTAAAATGCACACAGGAACTATAGTCACAAATTTGACCCTTTTTCTTTATTTCATGAGGTTCACTATAGAATTACAAGAAATCAATGAAGCTCATTATATGCATTAAATGCAAATAATCACAGCTTAATCCATAATAGAATACTTTCTATTATGTTTGCTTTCCATACAATTGCTATAAAAGTCATAAAGAACTATAGTTAGTGCATCCAAGTGAATTTGTATTCCATTTTAAATTCATTTTAAAATCAGTTAATATATATTCTGTATCACTCTAGATATATTCACGGATTTGTGTTTAAAGTTGTACAATCCCATCTTTAATATTCCATTAAAATATATTTCTGCCTTCTTTGCCTACCATATGCATAATTGAGGGTAACCCTAGGAGCCCCAAAATAAAATGTTCCTCCCAAGTGAAAACTTGAAGCATTCCTTCACAAAAATGCCAATCCCTTATAAAAACACAAGTCAGGTTAAAGAACTGAGTAGATAACATGCCTAGTATGGAATTAAACAAACTTGCATTTATATATCAACTAACAAGAAATGGTTGACTTAGCATGAAAAAGAGATAGCACAACAGGGGAAAAAAACTTTAAATCTGCCTTGAGGAGGCAGGAATGTTATCAATGAAACACATGCACTGATAACATTCAAAAGAAGTTCATTAGTCAAACAGACCATACTAGTCCTGTGCTTCTTTCAGTCTTTCTGCCCCTTTACTAACCCTTTATTGGGTTAAGATAATGGTTGACATTCCTTTGGCAGCATAAATGCTCTTTTACATTTTACATGCTGTTATAGAATCTACTTCAGTAATCAAAACAAGAAAAAGGCCTGGAGTGGTGGGTGGCTAACATCTATCATCTCAGACTTTGAGAAACCCAGGCAGGAGGATCCCTTGAGGCCAGCAGTTCAAGACCAGCCTGGGAAGCGAGACCCTGTCTCTACAAAAAAGTATTTTTAATTAGCTGGGCATGATGGCGCATGCCTGTAGTACCAGTTACTCAGGAGACTGAAGTGGGAGGATTGTTTGAACCCAGGAATTCAAGGCTGCAGTGAGCTGTGAGGGCACCACTGCACTCCAGCACAGGTAATAGAATGAGAGAAGGACGGAAGGAAGGACGGAAGGAAGGAAGGAAGGAAGGAAGAAAGGAAGGAAGGAAGGGAGGGAGGGAGGGAGGGAGGGAGGGAGGAAGTCCTTTACCTTGAAGGAAGGAAGGAAGGAAGGAAGGAAGGAAGAAAGGAAGTCCTTTACCTTGCTAGAAAATAAGCTGCAAATCAAAGAGTTTTAAATGTCTGTCTTAAGATTAAAACATATCAAGCCTTTCCTCAAAATTTATTAAAACTAACAAAGCCTTACAGAGTAACGACAATCATGGCTGTTGAATACATACTGTAAAATGTTTTGCAAGAAAACAAAGTCCACGCCGGGCATGGTGGCTCATGCCTATAATCCCAGCACTTTGGGAGGCCAGGGTGAGGGGGTCACCTGAGGTCAGGAGTTCGAGATCAGCCTGACCATCATAGTGAAACCCAGCTTCTACTAAAAATACACAATTAGCTGGGCATGGTACATGCCTTTAATTCCAGCTAGTTGGGAGGCTGAGGCAGGAGAATCACTTGAACCCGGGAGGTGGAGGTTGCAATGAGTCGAGATCACGCCACTATACTGCAGCCTAGGCAACAAGAGCAAAACTCCATCTCAAAAAAAAAAAAAGAAAAGAAAGAAGAGAAAGTCCACTTCACCATATAAATTAGTGTGCTTTAAAAAGGCCTTAGATATTATAAAATACTGCTGAGGCACTGTGAATCAGATGAAATGGTTTTATATATATAAGGGCAATAATGAACTTTAACTCTCTTCAGAAGAAATATGCCATAAAACAATTTCAATTAAATAACATGTTCAGAGAAAAGGGTGCTTCAGATAATCAAGTTTCCATTTACCTGGATCTTAATCAGACATCTGTTTTGTTGTTTTTAAACAGCGTACATTTATGTGAAATATACCACTATGAATTAGGAAAGACTATCTACTAAATTAGGCATTTTTCTTTGAAGACAAAAAAAAAATCTTAAGAAACTTCAAGATTATTGTTCTAAAATCTCTTCTTTTTAAAATAGCACAGATGTAGAAGATATTACATCTGAAGAGAACTAGGCTTCCAATGTAATAAGCACAAACATAACTGAAAAGCTTTCAAAACTGAAAATCTGACTTTAATTTTCTTAGTGTTTGTTCATTATTTTTATCACTCAAGAAGAAAATGGCAGGGCACGGTGGCTCACGCCTGTAATCCCAGCACTTTGGGAAGCCATGGCAGGTGGATCACTTGAAGCCAGGAGCTCAAGACCGGCCTAGTCAACACGGTAAAACCCCGTCTCTACTAAAAATACAAAAATTAGCCAGGCGTTGTGACAGGTGCCTGTAGTCCCAGCTACTCAGGAGGCTGAGGTAGGAGAATCACTTGAACCCAGGAGGTGGAGGTTGCGGTGAGCCAAGATTGTGCCACTGCATACCAGCCTGGGCAACAGAGCAAGACTCGGTCTCAAAAAAAAAAAAAAAAAAGAAAATGTACCAATTCTTTCAAAAGTTCCTGTTGCAATTGCATTATATGCCATTAGAAATGTATTTCGGGAAATATCTGTTGAAGATGGCTTAAGAAATCCTGAGCTTATTTTTTTAATTATGACTGAGTTTTCAATAATAATTAGCTATAGCACAATAACTTCAGTTAATTTACTTGCACAATGTAAAAGAAAGTTCTCAATTTGAATACAGCTCTATTACAAACATCACTCCACATATATGTAAGGTATTAGCGGTGACTGAGAGTTATAAGAGACCAAGAAGGCCGGGCGCGGTGGCTCAAGCCTGTAATCCCAGCACTTTGGGAGGCCGAGACGGGCGGATCACGAGGTCAGGAGATCGAGACCATCCTGGCTAACACGGTGAAATCCCGTCTCTACTAAAAAAAAAATACAAAAAACTAGCCGGGCGAGGTGGCGGGCGCCTGTAGTCCCAGCTACTCGGGAGGCTGAGGCAGGAGAATGGCGTAAACCCGGGAGGCGGAGCTTGCAGTGAGCTGAGATCCGGCCACTGCACTCCAGCCTGGGCGACAGAGCGAGACTCCGTCTCAAAAAAAACCCCAAAAAAACAAGAGACCAAGAAGTGCGCTGGGGTGGGGAGACCAGTCACTCTGTTTCCTTGACAGCGAGAAGATCCCTAGGAAACAAAGCTGACTACTTTTTCCATCCTGTACTCTTTTTTCTCCTATAACCTGTTGAAATTTACATGTAAAATTTACTCCTCATACATCTAATAATCCACAAGTATAAATGGAACTACAACAAAGAGCCAAAGCACAGATACAATGCATACATGAAAAAGGAAACCTGAGATGTACTGTAGTCAAAATAACCACGTATTAGAATATTTAGCTTACTGATTCCACTTCCTAAAAATATCTGACTCATTAAGGAAATAAGAATCAGATGAGCGAAACAGATTGAAGTAATTCATACTGCTAACAAAATTCCCATTTAAAGTATGTGAAAACAATGTATTTCCTAAATGCTCCATCCCCACATCAAAAAACGTGAAGAAAATATACTGTTTTCCTTCACCGACGCAAAAATAATAACGAAAGTTGTATTTCTATCTCAGTCATTTTGGCTAAAATGGTCTTGGTCATAAGATCTTACTCTCCTCAGTTGAATGACGCATCCTTTCCAAACTAAAGAAAAAGATATTTCTTTTCTTTTTAAAAGGGCTGGTACACCCCCTCATGAAAAGCATTCAAGTACTATAGTCTAGTCATTGTGCGTAAGATGCTGGGTTTCAACATTACACAGCTAATACCACAGAGATGACAGGTCTAAAATTTATATAGCATAAATAGAGAAAATAAAGGGTTCCACTCAATTTTCCTTTTAAAGCTGTCATTGATCTTTTTTTTTTTTTTAAAAAAAAGAACTCTATATTCTTTCCCAAAAATATATAATCCTCTATATTGTATTCCTAAAACTCTAAATTAAAAAAGAAAATCACCAGGGGGTATTCTGGAAGGAAAGACTCCCTTGTAATTCTGTCTCTTCCACTAACTTCCTCTGTGATTTCAGGCAAATCACTTGAACTTGCTGATCCTCACTCCAACTATATATGAGTTAGCCTTCAAAATGTCCAAAGCTATTTTAACTTTAAAAGTTTATTACTTTATGGTTTTTCCTCATTCAATAGATGCAGAGGGGAAAACAACCCTCATGCATTAAATGTGGCATTCTCTTAATGTCCTATTTATTGAGCACTGCTAGATAATTAAAATTTGCATTCATGGTTTTATTCAATAATTATTTACTGATCATCCATCATGTGTCAGGCACTGAGCAAACAACTGAGAACACACACAAAAAAATCCCTGCATTCCAAGAGTTTACATCTGAGTGGAGTACACAGTTAAAAAAAAAAAAAAAATTCTGTATTCTTTTGGGTTAAAATACTATATTTCAAAAACGTAAGTCACACTTTGGCTTTTTAAATAAAGAATATTAACCATGAATTCAATTATTGATGACTCACAGCCATCCATATGTACATGCTATGATAAGGTGATGGCCTCAGGAATAGTAGGATTGATAACACTATTAACTCCTTTACTTTGTGGTCCCAAGCCCCAGTCTGTTCCTGTATGAATTCTTCCTCTCTCAGCTTTATAAAATTTTCCTGTTTCTTCCAAACTATCAGGCTGATGATAATCTTCCCTGTTTATCTTTGAGATCACTTCTTTTTTTATTATTATTATACTTTTAAGTTCTAGGGTACATGTACACAATGTGCAGGTTTGTTGCATATGTATACATGTGCCATGTTGGTGTGCTGCACCCATTAACTTATCATTGTTACCACTGTGGTTAGAAAAATGAGGGCCAAGTTAGTTAACTGTGTTTCAAATACAAGTAAATAGCTCTAAGCAAGGCTAAAGGAGCTACTTACTAGAATTTTAACACTTGGTTTTCAATGTTCTGGCTCTAACTTTTCAGGGACCTTTTTACCCCCTTCTTTTATGTGTTTCAGGTTAGTGGAGCCTACCATAAAACATCTGGATTTTGCTATACACGCTGTGAATGAAACTAACTACCCAATGGGTAGTTTTTCTGTGCTCTCCTTGATTTAAAGAAATGTTTGCAGATAAATGGACCCAAAAAACCCATCTGCTGCTCCTAAAAAACGAAAATTCCTTGAGAACTGGCTTATTAAAAACATGCCATTAGCAAAGGTAAGATTTAAATTGTAATGTCTTAGAATATAACCAAAGCAAGAGTTCCATCAAATACTCAGGAAAGTATCCCTGAAGGACCTACCCAAGTGGAGAAGACAGGAGGAGAAGCATTGGTTCAGGTAACATACATTCATTCAACTGGGACTGACTGAATGCCTGGTAGATCCCCAGCACTGTTCCAAGGCCTGGGAATTCCTCTACTCTCATGGATTGGAAGAGACAAAAATAAACATGTAAACAAATATAAAAATTAAATATTTTGAAAGTGAGAATTACTAGGAACAAATAAAGATGAAATAATAAGTTAGAGGATAACTGACATAGGCTGGATGTGGTGGCTTATGCCTGTAATCCCAACACTTGGGGAGGCCAAGGTGGGAGGATCGCTTGAGGTCAGGAGTTTGAGACTAGCCTAGGTAACACAGTGAGACGCTGTCCCTACAAAAAATAGAAAAATTAGCCGGGCATGGTAACAAGTCCCAGCTACTCAGGAGGCTGAGGCAGGAGGATTGCTTGAGCACAGGAGTTGGAGGCTACAGTGAGCCATGATCACACCAACCTGGGTGACAAAGTGAGACACTATCTCATAAACAAACAGAAAAAGTCAGTGGAGGATTTTAATCAGTACAATGATACAATGAAATTTATATTTCAGAAAGAAAGGAAGAAATGCCCTAGCTGCAGTATAGAGGATGCCTTTTAGGGTAATAAGAGTAAAAGTAGAGCCTGGAAGGTCAAGGCTACAGTGAGCCGAGATCTCACCACTGCACTCCACCCTGGGCAACAGAGTGAGACCCTCTCTCAAAAAAAAAAAAAAGAGAGCGAGAGAGAGAGTGATAATCTGCTGCTTGCCTACAGGAACACAGCTACTCCTACAGGCATAGCCAGGGACCTGCCAGTCACAGGGTGCTGTCCTTGGCATATTCAAATGACACCAATGACCCCCAGGAGACAAGAGAGAGAGAGTTGTTTTTTCATTAGGATACCATTAGCCATGTTCATAATGAGTAGATGCAAGTACAGAAAAAAGGACACAATGGGAGAGGGGGAAAGAGTTAACAAATTAAATGAGAAAACAAGCAAAAATGTCAACTGCAATCAAAAACAAGATTCTATAACAGGGAAACAAATACTTTTGGGATAAACTTGAATGTAAATATGTATTGAACTTACATACTTGAAAGACTGTTCATCTCATTCAGTCTAACAGGCTAGTAACAATGAACAGACAGTGTCAACTAAGAGAGCCTCTTAAACGCCAACAGCAGAAATCTTTTTTGTATTTCTATTTCCCCTTGGGCTGGGGTTGTTTGCAGGTGACTTTTCTTGCCCCACAACTCATTATAATTTGAACTGATTCTGGACCCGTATTAGAAAAGAACCCTATGTCACATCTCAAAAGGCTGAGGCACCCAGAACATTTCCCACTAACCACAGGCCAGGAAGCTGAGAGCTGTGTGAAGCTTACTGACCCAGTTGAGTATAGATTTAATAGGCAAGAGAGACTGCATATGATTAATTACACTTATTTATATTTATGGGTTTGAATCTTGAGGATGCTTGGCCTATCCCCATTTTATTTCATAATTTTCCCCCTATTGGAGCCTGAAGAGGAAAAGTCAATTGCCTGAGTGTTGGCATCACACTGGAAACTAAAGGGCCATTCATTTCAATTCCAGCTCAAGGAACACTCTGGCTGAGCAGATGCAATTCACCAGACCCCAGTGGGCTAGGATCGCACTGTTGTCAGTCAAATCACATAGCTGATGGAATTCAGCAGAGTACATGAGCAATTTATACTCAACAGCCTCTCTTCAACTATAAATTTTGAAATAATTTTGAGAAAATGTCTGAGATAAAATTGGGATAATATTAAGTAAAACTTAAACTTAATCCAAAAAATTTTGGCCATAGTTTGAGCCTCTGTTCCTACCATGAAGCAGTCAGGAGGCAAGTGACTAAGTGGCATTTCTAATAGGATTCCTGTCAAAATGCCAGGTTCCAGTATCAATCCAATGACCTTCAGGCCTGACCTCACCTAGTGCACTTGAGCCTACTCCTTCGGTCATTCGTCTAGCAGCTACCAGCAACATGGCGTGCTTTTCAGATAATACTCAGTGGCAGCCAAGTGCTCTGCAGAGATCACAGAATGGGCACTCAGCAATGTCAGTCTACCCTACAATAGTCTCAGCCTGAACAAACTTCCCTGGACTTCAGTGTCCTCACATGAAAGATTGAGATCGTCTATATATTCCCTTTTTATTTTATTTATTTATTTATTTATTTTGAGATGGAGTCTTGCTCTGTCACCAGGCTGGAGTGCAGTGGCACGATCTCGGCTCACTGCAACCTCCGACTCCCTGGTTCAAGCGATTCTCCTGCATCAGCCTCCCGAATAGCTGGGATTACAGGCACGCACCACCATGCCCAGCTAATTTTTGTGTTTTTAGTAGTTTCTAGTAGGTTTCACCATGTTGGCCAGGATGGTCTCGATCTCCTGACCTTGTGATCTGCCCACCTCGGCCTCTCAAAGTGCTGGGATTATAGGCATGAGCCACCGTACCTGGCCTATATTCCCTTTTTCATGGCACTGCTGGACCCATAACCCTGGCCTTTGGCACTCCAAGGCCTTCTGCCATTTTTCCCATCTAAACTGGACAGTAGGGGTAAGTCACTCACCATGCCAAATGACTGCCATCAACATCCCCTTAACCTCCTCTGACTTGAAAAAGCAACACCTCCATACTGAAAAGAATCATAATAAAGAAAAATCTAAAAATAAGTGGACACCCTTAAATAAATTAGACATTCTAGAATTTCTTTACCTTGTAGGAATTAATCCTTTCTGCGTTAATTACACTCTGGATAGAGATGGGGTAATGGACAAGTAGAAAATTAAATATGAAGAGAACAAAAGTAAATAAAACAGTGTCTCTATGTGTATACATATACATATATATATTTCTGTTTTAAAGTATATGTGCATACACATATATACTCACAAGTGAAGTCTAGAAGAATATACTCAAAAATGTTAAAAATCTCATCTTTGAATGGTAGTATTATGAATCATTTTTATTTTCTTCCTTGTGTGCATTATTTTCTGGATTTCTAAAATAAGCATGAACTATACTTGTAACTAGAAAAAAAAAAAAAATGTGTGTGTACACTCATATGATAGAAAGAGACTTGAAAAAAAGAATTCCAAGGAGCACCATGCAGATGGATAGCTGACATTTGACCAAATCCCATATCATCTGACCATTACTTGAGTGATTTTCCCGTTATACAACTTTTCTCATCTTTAATGAACTACAGTAAAAGACCCACATAAAAAAAGAAAAAGAATAGTTTGCCTTTACAATGTATTAGGAATCTTTGAATAAGAACTGGAAAATGCCACAGAATTATCTACCTCATTCTGAAAAAATCTCCACCCTAACTAAAATGAATTTGCCTTGAGCAAGGGACACAATAACCATTTAAGCTTGAGTTAAGCTGCACCTAAACTTGCCCTACATTTTTAGTTATTGCACATTACAGCCTCTCAGGGATTTACAGTTTTAATGCAACACTGGAAATCCCAACAACAAATCAAACCAGAAACTGCAAAGCTGATCCACCTTCCTGGAATTTGGTGTTTCCCAAAGTTCAACTCCATAACTACAGAATCTCTTTAGTTAACACACCCAGGGGGCCCCTCCATTGTGCTAGGCCCTAAAGGAGGTCCACGGATGCACAGAGAAGAAACAGACCATCCTAAACTGGGGGTCAACATTCCCTCTCTCTCCCCACCCTGTGATAATTTAGTACTTGCCTGCAGGAACACAGCTACTCCTACAGGCACAGCCAGGGACCTGCCAGTCACAGGGTGCTGTCCTTGGCATATTCAAATTACACCAATGACCCCCAGGAGAACATTCAGTACAGGAGGCGGCCAGTGTAGGAGACAGAAGACACAGACAGCCCTGGATGAATTCTAACTTAGCTACTAACTAGTTATGTGACTATGAGCTTTAGTTTCCCCATTTATAAAATCTCACCTTTGTCACAAGTTATACTGAGAATTTGAGGTCATGTAAATGAAGCACAAAAACACATCTGCTATCCAACAACTCCCACTGCTAATACATAACATTACTGAGCATCTACAATAAGCTCTGGCCTTTTCACACATCGTGCACATTTGCACGTAGAATCGGGATATAGAAGACTATTGTTACAAGAGAGAGCAAAAGCAACCAATTTCCATCCGGCCACAACCCTGCTTTGGCCTAATCAGCACTTCGTTCTGAACAACCAGGTACACTTAACACTCACAGGTTAGGGAAATAAATTCCATTGTTTCCCTGAAAAGACACAGGCAGGCAGCCTCTTCTGACATATCTCTAGCATCTTTCAACCAAATAAACGTTCACTCAAATAGAATGGACGCTCTTATTTCAGAGTGCTCTATCAACAATAAATCCATATGAAGCCCAACATCTAATGCAGATCTATTTCCGGGTCACAGGTTACCTGTTACAGAGGTCAGAAGGAGGCAAGAGGATTTTCACTTCAGGTCAGGCTCTAATCATGTGGAGTCCAACGTTTATACCTTTATCTCTAGTAGTCTGTCAGTTGGCAGATTAAAAATATTCCCTGTAAGAAGCCTGAGCAAAGGTTTGTGACCTGAGTCAACCCAAGTCATTGGGACAACTTTGACCCATATGAGTAGTTTCTGGTCCTCTATTTAAAATAGTACTTCTTGGTATTTATTTTTAGTTCAGAGAAGGTGGGGAGTTGCTTTCTGGCTCTATCACAAACTCTGGACACCATCTAAGCACCTTAGGAAAAAATACTAATAAAAACAACAAAATGCCATGGAAATAGTCTAGGAGTCAGGTTTTCTTTCTTTTCTTTTTTTTTTTTTTTTAAAGAAATCAAGCTATTTCTCAAGAATGTGTCCCTTCTAGAATGATACCCTAATCTCAAAATATAAAAGCATACACTGCATCTTTGGTTAACCTTACAATGAGAACCAGGGAACGAGGGTCAGTGACCCCGTCTCAAGTGCCAAAATGGGCCTTGCTTGGTCACTCATGCAGAGCATGCTAACCACAGAGCATGCTAACCACTGTGTTGCTCAAACCACCTTTACCCATGCTACACCATCTCCTTATTGCTCAGACTCTCCCACAACCCACAACCCACCTTCACCCTCCCCTTTCCAGCATTCCCTATCCATCTACACTAAAGAGTGACTCACTCCTGCCCCCTCATTTCGCATTTGCCCTTCCCACTCTTACCTGATTCATTCTGCTGCCATCTGATTTACATTATCTTAATTCTTGGAATACAGAATTAATTAGTTCATGTAGGATCAAGAAGACCAACTTTTTTTTTTTTTTTTTTTTTTTTGAGACAGAGTCTCACTCCATTGCCCAGGCTGGAGCACAGTGGCATGATTTCTGCAACCTCCACCTTCCAAGTTCAAGCAATTCTCCCACCTCGGCCTCCCAAGAAGCTGGGATTACAGTCATGTGCCACCACACGAAACTAATTTTTGTATTTTTGTAGAGACAAGGTTTTGCCATGTTGGCCAGACTGGTCTCAAACTCCTGACCTCAGGTGATCCGCCCACCTCAACCTCCCAAAGTGCTAGGGTTATAGATGTGAGCCACTGCGCCTGGCCCAAGAAGACCAACATTTGAAGAGACCTAAAGGACTAGACTTTTAACCAATATTCTAGAAGGCTCCATACTCCAATCCTACAATTTTAAGTGGGCACTAGAAAATGCCCAATTAAACAACCAGAAAATCACATTTGTTTGCATTTCTTTGGTGTACCACTGAAAAACGTTAATGATTACAATTCACCAAAAAACAATGGCAATGGCGAGCAAAATCACTGGATAAATCCAGCAGTAAAAGTCATTCAGTAGAAGGAAAAGAACACAGGATGAAGTCTGCTTCCCATCTTAAATAACTACACGGACATTAGTTTTTTTCTGCACTCATCTACTACTTCATTAGAAAATTTTCCTGCACTTTTAAAAAAAAGAAGTGAAAAAAAGAAAAAAAGACATATAAAATATAATTTAGATTTAACCAAACAAAGGCAACATGGAAATTCAAATATGCAGTGAGTTTTAATTTACTCAACAAACATTTGTGGGGCACCTACTGTATTAGACCATGGGCAAACAAAGATGAATCACTTACTGGTTTCTGCCTTTAAGAAACTAATAGCTTAGAGAGGAGCATTCTAACACAAACACAAATGATACAAATAAGAATAAGAGGCTAAGGGAGTACTTACCCCTGAAGGAAAGAGAAGGCAGGAAGCATCAGGGGAGGTTTCTATGGAAGGCAATATTTAACTTTAACGGTGAAGGTTTACTGTATCCAGAGCGACTATGAGCAAAGACATAATGGTATGAGAGAATATATCATTTTCAAGAACAAGAGGGTGTGGTCTGACTAGGGCAAAGGGTGGAATTAGTAATCATAAGTAAGGAGGTGATGAAACTCAATGGAGCAAGGCAGAAAAATCACTGGAAATCTTATATATGAGTTAAAGGAATTTGAACTTTGTCATTAGACAAAGGATTGTCCACAAAGGCTTTTAAGCGTATGTTTTGGCTACATACTGTGTTATAAGGACTGTGCTAGTCAATTTATATGTGTTACATTCATCTTCACAACATTCCTAGTAGGATTAGATAGAACCATGGTTGAACTTAAAAGACCATTCCCTCATTCCTAATTTTCCAGAGCAGTCTTGAGAGATAAACTAAAAGAATGTGAATCTGGGAGTAAGGAAATCAGAAGACTGGATTCAGGGCAGTCAGGAGACTGGATGCAACTCCTGAGAGCCCATACTAAGACAACGACAGTCATAACAGAGGGGACAGCACAAAGTCCAAATCCATTTTGGAGGGAGAGTTGCTAAGATGACTGCTCCCGGGGAGCGGCAGTCCCTAGTTCTTCAAACAGAAGACCCCTTTCTCTCCCCCAAGGGTTACACCACCATCCTGGCTGAGAAGAGGCCCTAAGAGCGCCTCATGATATTAGCCACCAAAAAGCAGCTGGTCGCCAAGAAGGCCTCTATACTCCAACTGGCCACTACGTCTTCAGGAGATGACCTGGGCTACAGACACTCTAAGAAAGCTTTTGCTCACCCCTGGCCACTACGCAACAGGAGCTGCCACATGGTCCCTACCCAATTTCCCCCAAGACATCACCCGGACTAACCCTAGCATGCTCCACAGCCCTCTTTTCCTCAGTCATCACCAGAAGACCAATCTGCCCCACCTCTCATCTTCCCTATCCCCAGCAAACTCCATTATAGTCTCTTCTCTGAGTGTTCCTTTCACCAAACTAAAACTTGAAAACACAAAGAAAGTAAGATTTAACCTGAATTTCGGAGGCTGAGCCCTAATAACACTGTTTTCCCAGTATCCTATAAAGAGAAGCTTGGTTATATTTTCACTTTTTTTTTCCCCCCATAGAGATAAAGTCTCACTATGTTGCCCTGGCTGGTCTAGAACTCCTGGCCTCAAGTAATCCTCCCATTTGGCGTACCAAAGCACTGAGATTACAGGCCTGAGACACCACATATGGCCCTATATTCTCATACTTAAGTCTAGTTTCAGCCAGTATAAAGGATGGCTATGGCAGTTGCTAACGTATCAAAATACCTCTCAACCGGCTGACAATTAGTTATGATCAAGAGATTAAAGAGTTAATATCTAGCTTCACAAAAGGCCCCCAGAATCCTGCTCCTGATGGAAGACCTACAACAGCAGGTTGCCATTTCATACGAGCTGTTAAACACTTTGAGTAACAACTCTGTTCATATCCCCAAGATCCCCTAACCTAGAGGTGGATTATGTGTCTCTCCAGCTCACCTTCTAATTTCTCTTCAATCCTCTTTCAAAAGTCTTACCTGTCTGAAGTTTATGCCACTAGACTTTACCACCCATTATCCCTTCTCGCTGTCACCTACCCATCTACTGCTATTTCCCCTCATTTGCTGATGACCTTCACACCTATTTCCCTTTCCAAACTCATCCGTCTTCATCATTGCAGTTTTCTTTTTTTTGTTTTTTGTTTTTGAGACAGTCTCGCTTTGTCGCCCAGGCGGCAGAGAAGTGGAGCGATCTTAGCTCACTGCAACCTCCATTTCCTGGGTTCAAGCGATTCTCCTGCCTCAGCCTCCCAAGTAGCTGGGATTACAGGTGCCCACCACCATGCCCAGCTAATTTTTGTATTTTTAGTAGAGACAGAGTTTCGCCGTGTTAGCCAGGCTGGTCTCAAACTCCTGACCTCAGGTGATCCACCCGCCTCAGCCTCCCAAAGTGCTGGGATTACAGGCCTGGCCATCATTGCTGTTTTCTACAACTACATGAAGGCTCCAATTCCTCAACCACCTCACCTCTGATGACCTTTGCTTTAACCCTACCTCATTATCATAACCTCTGAATTGGGCATCCTCACTATATCAACTCCGCAGACTCCAGCCTCAAGCACCCCAAACTGTAAACACTACCTTCTCTTTCTTCAGTTTATCTATTGTAATCTGGAATTTCCATTCCACCGTCTTGGCATTATCAGGCCCTTCACTGACCCTACTATTTGCTTCACTATCAGTCACTTCTCCTGCTGCCTAGCTTAGAATAAATTAGGTCCATCATTGTAATTTCTCCCTTCCAAGCACCCTTAACTCCCTTGCTCCTCTCTTCATGCTTCATTCTAACTCGGCAAATCCCCAAACCGGTTAAACCCAACTATCTGCCTGTTTCACATCTCCACCCAAACAGCTGAAGAAATCGCCTGGGAAAAAACACGTAACCACAACTGGTCTCAATTTAAATTCATAGCTGCAAATCAGTAATGTGCAATCCACACTGACCCACAATCATATTACATTTCCCCAGGATGTTTCAAAATAGCCATTTCCAATCTCTTTTCCCAAACCTGTTTCACCCCTCCACACCCCAAAATCATCACACTTCACTGGGAAAGTAGACGCAACTAGGTAAAAATTCCATCTTCCCACCACCCAAATGATGACTTATCCACCTCTGTACTCATTCTCTCTGCAGTCCTTCTTTTTACTAATAAAATGTGCCGGTTTCAAGTAAAGACCAACCATTCTATTTGTACACTAGATCCCCTTCCTTCACGGCTCTTCAAAAATTTTGCTCTTCAACAATTACCTATCACTCTCTCCTACCTTCATCAGCTCCTCTTCTCTACTTAATCATTTTGTCAGTATAGAAATTCACTGTATTATCCTCTAGTTCTAACAAACCCTCTCTTGACCAATATTGTCTTCCAAGAACTGTTCCACTTCTCTGCTTTCCTTCATAACAAAACTTCTCGAAAGAGTTGTCTATAAGCACTGTCTCCACTTCCACAATTCAATCCAATAAACTTTATCCCAGTCTCTCTTCTTAAACTGTATGTCAAATTGTCAAAATCACAAATTACCTCATTTCACCAAATGTAATCTCTATAATTAACATAGTAGAACCATCTCTTTTTTAATATGTTTTGAACTCTTAGCCTCAGAGACACCACGCTCTTCTGCTTTCGTTCCTATCCCACTGGTAACTCCTCCTCCTCTTCTATATAACAGTTGCTCAGTGGCCTGCTTCTCTCTATATACATTCTCTGTAGATAACTCCATCCAGTATCAAATATAACCTATATGCAAATAATTCCTAAGTCTGTATTCTCAGCCAAACTTCTCTCAGAATCTCCAAACCCCATTCACCCAATGGTCTGACATCTCCAAAGGAATAGCTAATAATCACTTCAAACTTAGCCAAAGCAGAACACTTTCTATCTTCCATCAAGTCTGCCTCTCTCCCAGCCCTCCCCTTCTCAGTAAGTGGGTCAGCTGCTCAAATAAAAAATGCAAGCCTTTGTTTTATTCTTTTTCCTTTCCTCCAAATAATCTAGCAGTCAAGTTCACCCAACTAACTCTATCTCAAAAATATATCCTAAATCTATCCACTTCTTTCTATCCTTTTGCTCTTTGAGACAGAGTCTCTCTGTCACCCAGGTTGGAGTACGGTGGCACGATCTCGGCTCACTGCAACCTCCACCTCCCAGGTTCAAGTGACTCTCTTCCCTCAACCTCCCTAGTAGCTGGGATTACATGCATGTGCTACCATGCCCGGCTAATTTTTTTTTTTTTTTTGTATATTTAGTAGAGATGGAGTTTCGCCATGCTGGCCAGGTTGGTCTCAAACTCCCGGCCTCAAGTGATAACACCCCCCTCAGCCTCCCAAAGCGCTGGGATTACGGGCATAAGCCACCGCGCCCAGCCCACTTCTTTCTATCTTTAATACAATGGTTGTCCATCCAATAATAAGTTCTCAATAATAAGTTCTCAGTTCTCAAATGGACCAACCCCCACTTCCCATATTCTGTTTACTAGTAGCAGCCAGCATAGTCTTTGACAGCATGTATTCTCAATGGGAGCAATATCACTCATAGTTGCTTCTTGGCAAGTGAAAAAATGCTGCATATTATACAATTGTTTGTGGCCCTCCAAACCTCAACTCTACCCAACAAAATCTTCTTAGCATTTACACAATACTCTCTTGTTGGGGAGAAATTAAGCTTTTAATTAATTAATTTTAGTTTAACTTTTCTTCTTGGAAATGTACCATAAAAAAAATTAAGACTATTTTACGGTAAAACCACACAATTTCTCTTGCCTCCATATAATCCTCTAATTGTTTCTAGCACCCCAGAATGAAATCTAAACATCTCACCTTGGATTATAAGGACCTACAGGGTCTAGCCCTTGCTATTTTTTAAAGCTTCTCTTAAAACACTGCAGTAGGTTAAATAATGACGCCCACAACACATCTCATCCTAATCCCTGGAAACTGTGAATGTTAGGCCAAAAAAAAATTTTTTTTCACCAATGTGATTAAATTAACACCGAGGGAAAGGTTATTCTGAATTACCAGAGGGAGCCCTAAATGTAATCACTTTACATCCTTGTAAGAGGAAGACAGAGGGTGATTTGATACAGATGAGAACGCAATGATGTGACCACAGAAGTAGAGACAGGAATCACGCAGCCACAGCCAGGGAATGCCAGAAGCCACCAGAACATGAAGGAGTTAAGGAGTTAAGAACCAGATTCACTCCTCAGAAAGGAGCATATCCTGCTAACTCCTTGATTTTGGCACAATGAAACTGACTTCAGATTTCTGGCCTCCTGCATCAGGAGCGAATAAATTTCCATTGTTTTAAGCCACCAAGTTTGTGGTCATTTTGTGTCTGGAATTTGTGGGTTCTTGGTCTCACTGACTTCAAGAATGAAGCGTGGACCCTCACAGTGAGTGTTACAGTTCTTAAAGATGATAGTCTGGAGTTTATCCCTTCAGATGTTCAGATGTGCCTGCAGTTTCTTCCTTCTGGTGGGTTCCTGGTCTCGCTGATACCAGCAGTGAAGCTGCTGACCTTCACAGTGAGTGTTACAGCGTAGACCGAAAGAGTGAGCAGCAGCAAGATTTATTGTAAAGAATAAAACAAACCTTCCTCAGCGTGAAAGGGGATCACAGCAAGTTGCCACTGGCTGCCTCCCACAGCCTGCTTTTATTCCCTTATCTGACCCCACCCACATCCTGTTGATTGGTCCATTTTACAGAGAGCTGATTGGTCCATTTTGACAGAGTCCTGATTTGTGCATTTACAATTCCTGAGCTAGACACAGAGTGCTGATTGGTACGTTTACAATCCTTGAGCTAGACACAGAATGCTAGACAGAAAAGTTCTCCAAGTCCCCACTAGGTTAGCTAGATACAGAGTACTGATTGGTGTATTTACAGACCTTGAGCTAGACACAGAGTACTGATTGGTGTAATTACAAACCCTGAGCTAGACACAAACTGCTGATCGGTGTGTTTATAATCCTTGGGCTAGACACAGAGTGCTAGACAGAAAAGTTCTCCAAGTCCTCACTAGGTTAGCTAGATACACAATACGGATTGGTGTATTTACAAACCTTGAGCTAGACAGGGTGCTGATTGGTGTATTTACAATCCCTTAGCTAGACATAAAGGTTCCCAAAAGTCCCCACTAGACCCAGGAACCCAGCTGGCTTCACCTAATGGATCCTGCACCAGGGACCCAGGCGGAGCTGCCCGCCAGTCCCCCCTTACACCGGCAGTCCTCAGCCCCTGGGCGGTCGATGGGACCAACTTCCATGGGACCGAGCACCGCAGCCCAGGGGGCGGCACTCGCGTGGGGAGGGTCAGGCGGTGAAGGAGCCTATGGCAGGGGTAGGGGCAGGGGCGGGGGCGGGGAGGCTCGGGCATGGCGGGCTGCAGGTCCGGAGCCCTGCCCCGCAGGGAGGCAGCTGAGGCCCTGTGAGAATTCGAACACAGTGCCCGCGGGCCGGCACTTCTGGGGGACCCGGGGCACCCTGTGAAGCTACTGGCCCAGGTGCTAAGCCCCTCACTGCCGGGGGCTGGCGGCCCCGGCCAGCCGCTCTCAGTGCGGGGCCCACGGAGCCCACACCTACCCGGAACTCACGCTGGCCTTGCACAGCCTGGGTTCCCGCCCACGCCTCCACCTGCGCCTCTCCCTCCACACCTCCCCGCAAGCAGAGGCAGCCGGCTCCAGCCTTGCCCAGCTCAGAGAGGGGCTCCCACAGTGCAGCAGCGGGCTGAAGGGCTCCTCAAGCACGGCCAGAGTGGGGCCCAGGCCGAGGAGGCACTGAGAGCGAGAGACGGCCGCCAGCACGTTGTCACCTCTCAATTTGTTACAGCAGCCACAGGACACCAATACAAACACTTCTCACTCTTACCCACTAAGTTCCAGATTTATTTGCCTTCTGATGTCTGTCAAATCAGGATTACTATTACTGTTTTGGGGCCAGCTGCCTCTACCTGGAATGCTCTGCTCAACTTTGCATGGCAAGCTCCTTCCGGTCATTCACGACTCAGCTTAAATGTCAAGTCCTCAGAGGCCTTTCCAAATGATTCAAATCCAAAGTATTCATACAATTCTTACCTTGTCATATCTCTCCTTTATATAAGCATTATTATTTCTTTGTCCCCTACTAAAATGTAATTCTACAAAAGCAGAAACTGTGTGTGTTTTGTATATCACTATAATCTTATTTGTAGAAAAATTCCTGACAGGCCGGGCACAGTGGCTCACACCTGTAATCCCAGCACTGTGGGAGGCCAAGGCAGGTGGATCACAAGGTCAGGAGCTCAAGACCAGCCTGGCCAAGATGGTGAAACCCCGGCTCTACTAAAAATACAAAACAATTAGCTGGGTGTGGTGGCGGGTGCTTGTAATCCCAGGTACTTGGGAGGCTGAGGCAGAGAATTGCTTGTCCCTGGGAGGCAGAGGTTGCAGTGAGCCAAGATCATGCCACTGCACTCCAGCCTAGGCAACAGAGCAAGACTCAAAAAAAAAAAAAAAAAAAAGGAAAAATTACTGACACATATTAGGTGATTGATAGACCTAACAAACAAATGGATGGATGATGTAGGCAGTGAGAGAAAAGATGATGGCATTTGTCAATATGGAAAGGAATAGCATATGAAAGAAGGAAGAAATTATGGGTCCTGACCCAACTATGGGACATGTAAGTGGAAATGCCTGAGTTTAGCGAATAAGTCTGCCTAAGAATGTTGATTTGGGATTGAATGAAATCAGGGATATTGATGAACTTGGTGGAAAAAGCATCAACAGAGAAAAGAGAGTGAACTAAAGACAGACCCTGGGAATTCCAATATCAAGGCTCAAGGCAAAGAACCTGCAAAGAGATCCATAAGGAGTAATCCAAGAGAAGATGTCACAATAGCCTAGTGAAAACTCAGTTTCACAGAAAAGAGAATGAGCAGAATCATGGCAATTTTAAGTAATAAAATCTCATTGATTGTCAGTCAAGAGGACACTCATAATCATAACAAGAGCAGATTTGGGCCAGGCTCACACCTGTAATCCCAGCACTTTGGGAGGTTAAGGAGGGAGTATCGCTTAAGCCCAGGAGTTCAAGACCAGCCTGGGCCACATGGCAAGGCTCCATCTCTATAAAAATTTTTAAAAATCAATAAGGTATGATGGCCTGAACCTGGGGTCCCAGCCACTCAGGAGGCTGATGTAGGAGGATCGCTTGAGCCCAGGAGTTCCAGGCTGCCATGAACTATGATGGTGCTACTGCACTTCAGCCTGAGTAACAGGGTGAGACCCTGTCTCAGGAAAGAAAAAGACACAGAGTGATTCATCTGAGATAAAAGACAGATTCCAAAAGTTGTGGAGTGAATGGAAGGTGGGGAAGTAGAAAAATAAGGCACAAAAGGTACTTTAAGGAAGAAGAGCTTGAAGGAAAGGAGAAAGAGAGCATGTAGCAAGAAGGCAGAATGGGGCACAGGGGCAATGTTGGTTATTGGTCTTGCTTGTTTGTTTTTGTAATGGGAGAATCTTGAGCATTCTTGTAAATATTTGAAATGCATCTCAGCATCTCCAATACAAACAAACAAATAAATACAAAACAGGTAAGCATAGAAAAATTTCATAGAATAAGACATCTGAAGGGAATGGGGAATCCAGAGTATGGGGGAAAGCATCAACTTTGGATAACCACCTCTAAGTCAAGAATTAATGAGGGGTTGATGGATTCAGATATAGAAATGATGTGGAATGGAGAAAAATATTAAGATTTGACATGTTATTTCAATTCTCTCAGTATAATAGAAGGCAAGGGCCGGGGGCAGTGATTCATGCCTGTAATCCTAGCACTTTGGGAGGCCAAGGAAGGCAAATCATGAGTTCGAGACCAGCCTGGCCAACATGGTGAAACCTTGTCTCTACTAAAAATACAAAAATTAGCCAGGCGTGGTGGCACGTACCTGTAATCCCAGCTACTCTGGAGGCTGAGGTTTAAACCCAGGAGGCAGAGGTTGCAGTGAACCAAGATCATACCACTGCACTCCAGCCTGGGTGCCAGAGCCCGACTCCATCTTTAAAAAAAAAAAAAAAAAAAAAATTGCAAGGACACTTAGGGGACAGCTAAGTCATTATCAAAAATGCATATTCTCTTCTTCCTGGACTTGTAGCTAGACTACATGTGCCAATCTCCCTTTCAGGTAAGTATCACTACACAACAGACTTCCAGCCAATGGTATATGAGCAGAACTAATGCATTCATTCAAGATTATGTGTTTAAGGCCAGGCGCAGTAGCTCACACCTGTAATCCCAGCACTTGGAGTGGCTGAGGCGGGCGGATTGCCTGAGGTCCAGGAGTTCGAGACCAGCCTGGTCAACATGGCAAAACCCCATCTCTACTAAAAATACAACAATTAGCTGGGCGTGGTGGCGCAAGTCTGTAATCCCAGCTACTTGGGAGGCTGAGGCAGGAGAATCACTTGAGCCCACAAGGCAGAGGTTGCAGTGAGCCGAGATCGTGCCACTGCACTCCAGCCTGGGCGACAGAGCGAGACTCATCTCAAAAAAATAAGATTATGTGCTTAGAAAGTAGATACGCTTCTTGATTTTCCCTTTCACCATCCACTGGCTGGCTGTAGTTGAAAAGAAAGCCCTAAGGAACTGTTGAGTCATAAAATGGAAGAATCCAGAGTGCCTGAATCATTGAGAGGAAAGTGATCCACCAACAAAGACCATGATATAAGCAAAAATTAAACTTGTGCTTGAGCTTGTATCTATTTTCAGGTCTTTCCGTTATGACAGTTGAGCCTACCCTAACCACTAACCATCATCTTTTAATAAAGAAATGCATGGGTGACATAAAAGACTCAAAGAAAATGCTGAAAGTTTGAAAACAACTACAGCAAGAAATAGAAAAATGTATTACGCAGAAAAAGGTAAGAGAACTCTCTCATGACTAAGGCTGGAAAACATACATTTTTATACATCTCCAATACACACAATCATTTTCATTTTCACAATAACCATCAGAAACCCAAGTATAGGAGTGGAAAAGAAGACTGATAGCAAGTTGCACGTTGCTTCTACATCCATTAAGACTAAGAAAATTTTAACAATGTCGTGGATTCCTACAAGTCAAATCATAAGCAATGTCATTATAGGCATGCTGTGCTATGTATGCAACTATTTAAACAAGTTCAGCATCACTGGTGAAAACTAGTGAACTACAATGTAAAGAACTGGGAAGTGTTAGGTGTCAAATGGCAAAGTTCAATGAGTTGGGCAGTGGAATACAATGTAGCAAAAGCCAGGAAATACATTACAGAAATAGGAATAGGATTATCTCTCCATTCTATTGTTTTTAAAACAGTTCTTAAGGCAGTTTCTGCCATACCAGAAAATAACTACATGCGTGGCTTTGTAAGTCCCTTAACTTCTCTGTGCCTGTTTGCTCCCTGATATGACAGGGTTCACTGTTGATACATTTAAAAATGTAAACAAAGTACTCAGCACAGTGCCTAGAAAATGGCAACTGCTTAATAAATACTTGTCATTGCTATTTATTATTAATAAGAAAAAGACCAGGTTAGGTTAAATTGCTAAACTCGTTCCTATTTTAAAATTCTGTGAATCTGGCCAGGCACAGGGGCTCATGCCTGTAATCCCAGCACTTCTGAGGCAAAGGCAGGAGGATTGCTTGAGACCAGGAGTTCAAGACCAGCCTGGGCAACATAGTGAGACACTGTCTCTAATAAATATTTTTTAATTAGCCAGGCATGGTGGCACACACCTGTCATTCTAGTTACTCAAGAGGTTAAGGCGGAAGAATCGCATGAGGCAGTTCAAAGCTGCAGTGAGCTGTAAATGTGCCACTGCACTCCTGCCTGGGCAGCAGAGCAAGATTCTGTCTTTAAAAATAATAATAAATAAAATTATGTTAGTGTTTGTGTGTATGTATGTGTGTGTATTTGTTTTTGAGACAGTCTTGTTCTGTTGCCCAGGCTGGAGTGCAATGGCACGGTCTCAGCTCACTGCAAACTCCACCTCCCAAGTTCAAGCGATTTTTGTGTCTCAGTCTCCTGAGTAGCTAGGAATACAGGCACCCGCCACCACACCTATTTTGGTATTTCTAGTAGAGACAGGGTTTTGCCATGTTGGCCAGGCTGGTATCAAACTCCTGGGCTCAAGCAATCCACCTGCCTTGGCCTCCCAAAGTGCTGGGATTACAGGCATAAGCCACTGCCCCCCACAGTATCTATATTTTTTAGATAAGTATCCCAGCTACTTAATGGTGGGTGGGGATGGGGAAAAGGGGTTAATACTAGCAAACAGAAAGAAAAAAGTGAAAATATACTCGTTCTGATAGGTCCTATGAGCATAATCCTGAAGAGAGATAAAAGAATGTGGCAGCCTCTAGATGTGAATGCTATACCTGGAGAGGCTGAGAGCAAAGAAACCCTAAACTCCAGGAAATAAAAGGAAAATCTAGGCCAGGGTCCAGAGGCAAACAGAACCCAGTGGCCAGGACTGGCTTCCTTTTAGGTAGGACAAGAGAAATAAACATTTCATGCTCTCCATGGATTTCAAATTCATCCAATCCAGCCACCTTATTTGACAGAGGAGAAAAGTGAAAGGTCCAGACGCTAACCAAAGCCACACTGGAGTGGCTATAATGTAGCTGCAGGGATGCTCAGAAGTAGGCACTGCCCACCTTTGACTTAGCCTACATACATGGTCCCCAAGGCGTTGTCCCCATAGAATCCAACACCTTTGATAAAGGCGACAAAATAATTTTTATAAGTCATCTTGTTAGGAATTCATTTTCTAGATTGTTAAGAGATTGGATTAGGTGGGTAAGTGGGGGAAGGGAGAAATTGGTGAAAAGAAGGAAGCTCTGGTGTCCTGACAGGGGTGCTGAGTCCTCAGTGGACATTAAGTGGCCTCCTTATTTGTAGATTCCTCCACTGATTTTCTTCAAGGATTCCTTTTATAATGTCATTTCGCCCCTTCCCTCTCCTAAATATCCTTAAGATATTAAACCTCTCAGCACCTTAAGAGAGGGAAAAATTTTTTGAAATAAAAATAAAAAGATTAAAACTGCCAAATGTGTAGGGAGGGAGATGCCTAAAAAACATACAGTGTAAAGTATCCAGTTGAATAGATTACCTGAAATACACCTGCCTGTGTGGTATCTGGTGTCCAATTACACCCAATACACTCTTATCACTTATTGCTTGAATTAGGGTCTGACTGAATTATGGGGCAACCATTCATGAACAACTACTTACTAGGTGTCACCCACATGAAAGGCACTTGGATTAGGCATGTGAGGTCTATAAAATTGTGTAAGATCCAGCATGATCTTCCATAGGAAAGGAAATTATGCATGTCTGCAAATAATTACAGGAGACAAGCATCTATAAGGGAATTATGAGTAGCATAAAAAGAGTAGCTGAAGGGTTTAGAAAATATACAAGACATTTCTGACTGGGGCTGTGAGGGAAAATGTCATAAAAATTAGTAGCCACGGGTCAGGGCACTCAAGGTTTGTTAGGATTTCAAAAAGTGAATTAAAAGGAAGAACATCAGAATAGGGACAGCGTAGGAATATATATTTAGGGAATTCCAACTAGCCCAATGTGACTGGATCATAGAGAAGATAAGGACAGCACTTTAATATTAGGGTGAGAATGGAGGAGTCCTTGAATTAATTCCAAGACAAATATTTAGAACTTGATCAAATAGAGCAGAGTAACCCATGGAACGGTGGATCAGAGAGAGTGACATGATCAAAGGAGTTTGGGCATTACCACAATGAAACAAAACATCCTTTCTTTTTATTGTTTTTTATTATTTATCTATTCATCTATCTTTTTGAGACAGGGTCTTGCTCTGTTACCTAAGTTGGAGTGCAGTGGTGCAATCATGGCTCACTGCAGCCTCAGCCTCCTAGGCTCAAGGGATCCTCCCACCTCAGCCTCCTAAGTAGGAGGCACGCACCACCAGACGCAGCTTATTTTTTATGTTTTGTAGAGACAGTGTCTCACATGTCGCCCAGGCTAGTATCAAACTCCTGGGCTCAAGCGATCCTCCTACCTTGGCCTCCCGAAGTGCTGGGATTACAGGCATGAGCCACCACTTAGCCAATATCCTTTCTTTTATTCAGTTAAAATTAAAAGAAAGCAACTTTTGAGAACCTAGTACTCTGAACTGTATTATTTTCGTCACTTTTGAAGTACACTTAGAAGCTTATTTTATGTTTTCTTGGAATCTTGACCAAAGTTTTCCTAACAAGTTTACCTTGAACATAAACTTTTGTTCCATAAACGTATCTAGCTATCTAAAGTTTCTGCTTGGCCTTGGTGGTCATCAGCAGATACAAGTAGCAAAGCATTCTAAGCATGTCACCCCATTGTTACCAAGTAATACTCAGAGGTTATCTCATTTGACAGTAGCAGCTTCTAGAAATCTCGATTTCAGAAAACAATATGTCTGTCATAGTTTGTGGGGTTTGTTTTTCCCCCTATATTAAAACCTTTTATAGAAGGACATATGTGGACAATCCAGCATGAGATTCCACAGAGGACATTTCAGTATTCAAAAAATATAAGGCTTGAAAAATCTAAATCAGTCATTGTTCTAAAGTACGCAGACTTTGACAGTATCTCACTGTCAAAAATATAGTACATGAATAATTATTTCGTTTGAATAATTAAAAGATATCCCCAAATAATGTCTTTAAGTTTTGCCAATACATATATAAAGAAAAATTATTCCTCTAGTCACAATACTTCTGACACCAAATGTATGGGTTTTCCACACCAAGAAACTCTCTATCTAGGGACACCAAGTGAATGTTCTACAATTTAATTTAGTCTGACACTAACTGCCCAGAGTTTGTGCAGACACCACAGGGTAAGGGCTCAGTCCCATGAGACTGCCCTCCACCTCAGATGCCAGTCAAAAATAGTGGGCCCCGGGATATCCACACTTCTGTTAAACTTAGCTACAAATCAGGGGTTCCTACAACCCCATCCTCAGATTTGATAATTTGCTATAATGGATAACAGAACTTTACTTACTTTTTTTATTTCTCTTTTTTTTTTTTTTTTGAAACAAGGTCTCGCTCTGTCACTCAGGCTGGAGCATAGTGGCACTAACGCAGCTCACTGTAGCCTTGACCTCCTGGCCCCAAGAGATCCTCTTGCCTCAGCCTCCAGAGTAGTGAGGACTACAAGCATGGACCACCACGCCTAACTAGTTTTTTGTTGTTGTTGTTGTTGTTTAATTTTTGTAGAGACAGGGTCTCTCCACATGGCCCAGGCTGATCTCAAACACCTGGGCTAAGTTATCCTTCTGTCTTGGCCTTCCAAAGTGCTGGGCTTACAGGTGTGAGCCACCACAATGGGCCTGCTTATGTATACCAGTTTATTACAAAAGGTATTATAAAAGACACAAATCAATAGCCAGATGAAGAGGTACACAGGGCAAGAAATGGGAGAAGGGGTGCCCTCTCTGGGCATGCCTTCCTTCCAGCACCTCCATGTATTCACCAACTCAGAAGCTTTCCAAAATTTAAGGTTTTTATGAAGGCTCCGTGATATGGGCGTGATTGATTAAATCATTATCCACTGGTGACTGACTGATTTCCAGCCACTCTCCCCTCCCCAGAGGTCTGGAGTGAAGCTGAAATTCTAACCCTCTAATTACATAGTTGGTTCCTCTGGCACCAGCTCCCATCCCCATCCTGAAGCTATCTACGGTTCTACCAAGAGTCACCTGTCATCTCAGCAGTGTAGAAAAAGACACTCATCATTCCAGAGGTTCCAAGGGTCTTAAAAGTTCGTTAGTCAGAACAGGGGACAAGTATCTTTCTTACTATATCACAATACGTCACAATACATTTGTACTTGAGAAGGAGAGACATCTATTAACCAATTTTTCCCACTAATTTTGTGAACTAATTGAACCAAAGCCTGACCTAAATAAATCATAAATTGTGTTTTTGCTGCATAAATCAGAAATCTGGTTTTGAAAGAACATAAAATTCTCAACTGAAAAATAGGAAATAAGAGCACAGATATGATATAGGAAGAAATACACAACCCAAAGAACTAGTAAGAGCCTCTAACAAAAGATCAAAATCCTGGAACACAAGCCAAAGGAAACAAACAAACAAACTTGGTCACATTCACGTCAGGACACAAATTAGAATTCTGGATGCATTCTGACCACAATCATTATCTAAACATTCTCAGGTATTCAAAGCATCAACATCTCTTCCTTTCTTTTTCTTAAATGTTCCTGAGATCAATCCCTGGTTATATATTACAGGAAGAAGTCTATTCTAAAATTGTTAGAGATTTCCTGGCTTGCAGCCACATTGGCCGTTGTCTTTCTCACTTGGAGTTGAGTTTGATCACATCTTCCTCTTACATTTCTTTCACACATCATGTCAACAATTCTAAAACAAAGAAAAGTAAAGCACACTTTATTAGTTTCTTCTTGCCCTAACATACCACTTCTAAGTTTTCTTACCTCAAAAGTCTTAAGACATGATGGAATTATTTAAGTATTTTGATGAGCAACTAAAACTTACTTAATAATATCTTCTTAGTTTAGTTCCATTCAGCTCTTCTCTATCTCCCAAGAAACAATTTTTGAATTTGGCAGGTTGAGAGGCATTTCAACCCTGATGATTAATAATTTTCTCCTTATACTCCAGGTAAAAAATATATAAAATACACCCCATTGTCAAAACTGAATAGAGTAACTGGCAGGCCATCTGACACTTTTATTTTATTTATTTATGTATTTATTTACTTACTTACTTATTTGAGACACAGTCTCCTTCTGTCACCCAGGCTGGAGTGCAATGACACAATCTTGACTCACTGCAACCTCTGCCTCCTGGGTTCAAGCAATTCTCCTGCCTCAGCCTTCCAAGTAGCTGGGATTACAGGTGCCCACCATCATGCCCAGCTAATTTTTGTATGTTTAGTAGAGACGGGGTTTTGCCATGTTGGCCAGGCTGATCTCAAACCCCTGACCTCAGGTGATCCACCTGCCCAGGCCTCCCATCCCAAAGTGCTGGGATGAGCCATCGTGCCTGCCTGGCTTTTTTTTTTTTTTTTTTTTTTTTTTTTTTTTTTTTGAGACAGTCTCAAGCAATTCTCAAGTTTTGACCTCCTGAGTAGCTGAGACTACAGGCACAGGCCCCCATGCCTGACTAATTTTTGTATTTTTTGTAAATATGGGGTTTCCATGTTGTCCACGCTGGTCTCAAAACTCTTGGGCTCAAGCGATCCACCTGCCTTGGCCTCCCAAAGCAAAGTGCTGGGATTACAAGCGTGATCCACTGCACGTGACCTATCTGACACATTTTTAAGCAAGTGTGTTAAAGGTGACAAGAATGAAGAGTTACCATTTTAACGCCAACCCTGAGCTTTAAACTTCACAGATATAGTGACAAGTATTCATTTCTTGCATATGCAAAATTTTACTGAAGATTTCCCATATAATTTTCAACAGAAAGATCATTTTTGGAAGTACACGATTATGTTGGCTTTTTCATACAATGAGTACACAATAGCAAACATCCCTGAAACAAAGATGATCTTTTCTATCATCTTCAGGAAATAAGTCCCTCTGTTACTGAAGTGACATTCTCTTCGGCAGGAAGCTGTCTCCAACTACTTGAGCCAATATTAACCTTTTCCTTCATAATCACAATAGTTCTGGCCAATATCCTACCACTGGAAAAATGATTGTACAAGGTCTTATGTTGGTCTCCAATTGTGTTCCATCTATGTTTTACCTTGTTAAACAACTGTAAGCTTTTCAAAAGAGGGTAACTTTTTTTTTTTAATCTAGCACTTATTACAATATAATGCTGCACAAGAATACAGAAAATTTCATTTAAGAAGACTAGTGTTCATATATTTGATTTCTAGTCCTCTTTCTGAAGTGTTGTTTCTGCACTTAGTTTCGCCCCACGAGTCCAGGTGTTGACAAACAGAAAGAATCAAGTTTTGGAAAACCTAAACAGAAACATCATCACATTAAAAAAATAAAACTGAGAAATTACATACTGATCTGAAAATTGCTTCCCTTCTCTAATAACCATAGCTACCACTAACTCACCTCTCCTCTCCCCAGCCCAACACACTAAACTAACCGAAAAAAATATACGAATAATTCATGCACAACATGCAAGAATTCTTTGCCCAAATTTTCAAGCTAACTATATTCTTTGCCCATATTTTCCTATTTGAGTATAAGAAGGAAAAATACAGGATGGAAGCTAGTCTTTTGAAGTCTACCACTTGCCAGGTACATTGCTAGCACTTGCACACATGTCATTGCATTTAGTATCCATATTTTGCCAATGAGACAATTGAGGCTGAGTTTTAAAAGATGACCTAAGGCCAAAGTCTCTGGCTCCCTGCTCCGCAACTACCCTCAGCTAGAGTTTGTTCCACAGTTCAGTTGCTCATTGAGAAAACATTTATTGAGGGCGTATTACAAGCTAGTCACCCCTCTAGGCATTAGAGGTCACTCATTGAGAAAACATTTATTGAGGGTGTATTACAAGCTAGTCACCACTCCAGGCATTAGAGTTTTGAAAGTATACAAGACAGGACAAGCCCTACTACTCTCATAGAACTTACATGCTAGAGAGGAAAGAAAACAACCAAACAGAGTAAGTTCAGAGTTGTAATAGTTTACCAACACGAGTTACGCACAATCATCATCAAATCTTTTAAAATATCTACAATAAGATTACTTACAACAAACTAAAGGGGGTAGTAATATTCACTAACAATTGGTAACACTGTGGCCCTTTTGTCAATTCCTGAACCAAGCCATTGCATCTTTGAATGAATCACAAGGGAGAGAGAAAGAAGCAGAGCTCTAATGCTGCTTAGAATTTCTTTATAAAATAAAATGACTCTGCGAGCTATGAGAATGGACTGTTGCAATGAATCCAGTGTTGGTTCTCAAACCCAAAACCCCATATTTATCCATTTATTCATTAAAATATTGCTGTATTAGAAGAGTTGATTTGTAAAAGTCAAGGAAGTGTTGTAATTTGACATAACGCCCCTGTGAGAAACAGAGGGGGGTTTCAACATCCACATCACAAGGTTCCCCAGGCTGCACACGGTCTCCATTGGGCAATGGCATCCTGCTGTCATGTGCTGGGCCAGCAAGAACTGTAGGACTGGGACTAGAGTGGTCAGTAGCTACCAAGAAGTGCCTGGGCCCAGTGTGACAGCTGCCAACACCCTCCACACGCCAAAAACAAACTTCACACCTCTTTAAACTTGGAACACGTGCAAAATACTAACAGTTTTGTTTTAGCAATAAAGACTCCCTGTCACTTACTAACTTCCTCCCCTCACCTATTTATACAAGTATAAGTTGACTAGCTGCTATTTCTATAGCTGCCTCCTATGATATTTATAATGTGTTGTGTGATTTGGGTTGCCCATGTCACTAACACTTTGCGAGAATTTGTGTTTGTAAATTACTCTGGAACTCTTCTGAGAGTGAATATTCCACTGCACAAGGTGGAAGCCAGACTAGAGACCATCTGCTAAGAGCAGCACTTCATTCACCCAGCTACACCTTCCTGCCAAAGCACTCTTTGCAAATCTATTTTTGCTGGTAGAAGTTACGTGGGGAGTGGAGGCTGTTTTAAGTTATCAGTGTGCACCTTCCATTTCCTCCTAGGACAGTCACACGCCAGGCGCTGAGTTTCTCAAAGAAGCCTCAGCCCCCGTCCAGACTCGTTCTCACTCTTGCTTCGGAAGGGAGCAACAATCCTTATCAGACTAGCCCCATCTACAAGCTAAAAGTTTGCATAAACTTTCAATGGGGTACCAACCCTCGCCCCAAAAGTCCTGCCACTGTACTGTTTTACAACTGCCGCCTCCAAAATATAAACAACGAAACCCTAGAGAAAAGCGAGTCCATCTTCTGCTGATGGGAAGAAATTCTAAATCTTTCCCGTTTCCCGCCACCACCTACCGCAACACTGGAGTCCCAGAACACTGGCCCGGGTCAGAAAGGGAGCACTCCCCCCTAGAATCCTAAGGGCGGGGGAAGGGGTCTCCCAGGAAGCACACACCTGAGATAGATCCTCACGCGCGAGGGGCCAGCGGGCAGGGGCACCCAGTTCCTCCAGCCAGTGTGGAGTCGGCCTCCCCCCGGAATCAGAGCCTCGGCCCGGGTGCTAGCAGCGCGGCGCGCGGGGCTGTCACTCGAGGCGGGCTGGGCGGGTGTAACTCGAGCGCCGGGCCGGCCGCGCCCCCGCCTTCCCACTTCCCGACTTCCTCCTCCCGCTCCCGCGCCTGCTCCCTCCCGGAGGGCTGACCCGGGCTGCGAGGCCGCCACCTCCAGCCCGGATACCTCGGGCCCAGGCTCCTCCGGCCCAGCGGGGAAACGCGGAAGTGGGGGCAGGAACCGGGGCCGGGGTTGGCTGGGGTGTGGGAGGGAAAAGCGCTGCGAAGAGCGGGCGGCGAGCGAGGAGGTCTCCGCGGCCCAATGAACGTGACTAGACGGGGACGCGGCTCCCGCCGCCGGGTGGGGTCGCGCAGCGCCACACGCAAGGGCCCTCGCCCGCGGCTGCAGTTCCTGCTTTGTGCCTCGGTGGTGCCGGACTCCAGACCTCCGCCCCGCCTTGCCAGCGGGCTGGCGGACTGGAAAGCCTGAGCTAGGCCAGGCTGGGGAAGACGGTGGCGGTGTCCGATTTCCTGTGCCCTCGCCCATGCGGGCCGCCCTGGCCATCTGCCTGGGGGAGGGGAGACACTCGCCGGCCGGCAGGCTGGCGGGGCTGACTTACCTGACGACTTCTCGTTGTCCGCCCCTGGATCTGGCTTCTCCTACTCTGCACCTCCCGGTCGGCCGGCTTCCCTAGGCCTACGGACGCGTCCAGGAGGCGGGCGACCCTGCGACCCCGCCGTCAGAACCCAGACTCTCGCCCGGCTCCCCCGGCGGGCTCAAGCCGCGCCAGGCCTCCTGGCTCCCCCCCTGAATGTCAGCGCAGGGACCCGCAGGGAAGTCCAAGCCCAAGCTCCAGGGGGTGGAATGCTGAGCACAGGTTCCCCAGGCCCAGCCTCATACAGGTGGGGGGAGGCGGAGAGCCCCGGCAGTCGAACAGCAGGCTTCCCACTTGCAACCCCCCCAACCCCCCCAAAAAAGAAACGACCCTGCCCACTGAGCATGCCCAGCTCACTTGTTGGAACTACTAGGGCTAGACAAGCCCAAGGGGACCTAAGGAAGGCGGAGTTGGGGCTCAAATGGATCCCACTTCTTCAAGAGCTTTGCTCCGAAGACCTCTGGGTGCTGTACTAATAACCTTTCTATCGTGGTATTGGAAAATATCCAGGAGATGGACGGAAATGCCTTTCCAAAAGAAGGAAGAAAATTAGTGTGAACCAAAAACGCAGTGGTATTTTTTTTTAATAAAGTATTAAGTCACTCATTTAATGTCCTTAAATACCACAAAACTCCTATAGTTGACCCAGAGGAATGCACTTATTTATTAAGCCTCAAACTCAGTAACTTGAGGGAACCATCCATAGTCCACAGAGGAGCAATGATTCTCACCCTTGGACACATTAAAATTGGGGGGAGGGGGCGGGGAGGGGTGAAATGCCAGATTTTCATCCCCAAGTCCAATGAATCGGTCTGGACGTGGGATCTGCAAGTCCTTGTATTTCAAAATCGGGTCTAAAAGTGTAGTCACTGGAGCCCGCAGCATCAGCATCACCTGAGAACTTGATAGAAACTGTACTCCAGTGACCTGATTCATAGACTCTGGGGCTGGGGCTGAGCTACCCAGATTTTACAAGCCCTTAAAGTAGTTCTGGTGCACACTAAAGTTTGAGAACCATGGTTTAAAAGCTCGCCCCAGTTGAATCTAATGAGCAACCAGAGAAAAGAAATTGTAATTGAGAAAAGAAAAATAGTTCAGAGCATTTGAGCAATGTGAGGTATGCAAAATTTATCAGGCCCAGAGAGACTTGAGTATGGGACATAGGTTGCACCCCTACACTCATGCTCAGGGGCGATTGTTTAAAGGCATTTTGTTCATGACTAACTGCCCAACCATATCTTCATGTTCCTGGAATTTGTGATACGAAGAACAATCTATAGGCAATCAATAGTTTATGTGTTTTTATGTAAATTATTGGTAAACAACTTGGAAACCGCCTCTTCTTTTCCTTTAAAAACTTTATTGTAGCCGGGTGGGCGCGGTGGCACACGCCTATAATCTCAGCACTTTGGGAGTATGACGTGGGCAGATCAAGAGGTCAGGAATTCGAGAACAGCCCAACCAACATGGTGAAACCCCATCTCTACTAAAAATACAAAAATTAGCCGGGCATGGTGGCGAATGCCTGTAATCCCAGCTCCTCAGGAAGCTGAGGCGGGAGAATCACTTGAATCTGGGAGGCGAAGGTTATAGTGAGCTGATATGGCACCACTGAACTCCAGCCTGGGTGACAGAGTGAGACTCCGTCTCAAAAATAAATAAATAAAATAAATAAATAAAACTTACTTGTAACTGGGCAACATTGTGAGACTGGTTATATCAAGTTGCCTCAGTTTTTTTTTCTTTAGTTTGACAAATCAAACCAATATTTTTATCATTTTTTCTTCAAACCCTAATCATTTATCTAGAAATGCAACATGTTACCCAGAAAAGGAATAATCTGGTTGAATTGGGTGCCAGTCCTGGATTTCTTTCCCACTGATTATCCCAGATCAGTTCAGTGCTTGGGAAATGGGACCATCAGTTACTCACTTTTGTACTCTAGTGCCTAGCACAGTGCCTGAATATAACTGATGTTTACGTGTTTCTTGATTTGAAATGAATGCTTAGGTAAGCGATCTGGTCCAATCCATGCGATGTCACCTGATTATTTTCCCCACTAGTCCCACTGACACTGCTAGCTAGTGTAACCACCTGAGGAGTTCATCTTGCCCGCTGCCTAGACAGAGCCGATTCATCAAGACAAGGGAATTGCAAGAGTAATTCACGCAAAGCCAGCTGTGCAGGAGATCAGTTTTATTATTACTCAAATCAGACTCCTGAGCATTCATGGAGCAGATTTTTTAAGGACAACTTGGTGGGCTGGGGGAAGCCAATGAGCCAGGAGTGCTGATTGGTCAGGAATGAAATCATAGGGAGTTGGAGCTGTCTTTTTGCACTAAGTCAGTTCCTGGGTGGAGGGCCACAAGATCAGAGGAGTCAGTTTATTGATCTAGGTGGTACCAGCTTATCTGTCAAGTGCAGGGTCTGCAAAATATCTCAAGCACTGATCTTAGAAGCAGTTTAGGGAGGGTCAGAATGACTCCTAAACCATAGTTTCTAATCTTTTGTGGCTGTTAGTCCTACAAAGGCAATCTAGTCCCCAGACAAGAGGGAGGTCTGCTTTGGGAAAGGGCTGTTACCATCTTTGTTAAAACTGTAAACTGTAAACTAAGTTTCTCCCAAAGTTAGTTCAGCCTACGCCCAGGAATGAACAAGGACCGTTTGTAGGTTAGAAGCAAGATGGAGTCAGTTAAGTCAGATCTCTTTCACTGTCTAGGTCATAATTTTGCAAAGGCGGTTTCACTAACAAGCCAAGAACTGATGTAAGATTCAGTTCTTATATCAATAACCCATGACCATCAGCCCCTGAGTCTGATTTGGATACAGGAGGAGGTAGAGAATAGGAGGTAGGACATAGTTGGAGATAGAGAAAAGTCAGGAGCATTGGACATGATTCCTCTTGCCAAATTTGGGGCCCAGAGCAACCAAAGGACAGCAGAAGGATGTTGGCATCTGGTGGGATTCAGAAAGGACGCAGAAGGAAAAAGGTGTGCATGGAAGTCGGGTCAAGGGGCACAGACAAGGAAGGAAGCTTCACCTGATCAGCACACAATTTACTCTGAATCTTCTTTTTCAAGACCGTGTACCTCTGCTCTATAGTTCCCACTCCCCCACTCTTCACACACATCTAATCTCAACTATTGACTTGAATAAAATAAATAGGAAACTGTTGTATAGTAGATAATTTTCTCCAATAAAACATTGCTGACTTGCAATTAGAGCATAAGTTATTTAGAGCATATTTTCAAAGTTGTTAATTCTTAAAAATGCACAGCCCTAAAAAAGAACAAAATCACTTTGCAGCAACATGGATGCAGCTGCAGCAACATGGATGCAGCTGCAAGCTGTTATCCCACGCAAACAAATGTAGGAACAGAAAACCAAGTATCACATGTTCTCACTTGTAAGTGTGAGCTAAATCATGGTTTCACTCAGACATAAAGATGGGAACAATAGGCACTGGGGAATCCAAAAGGAGGGAGGGGTACAGCGGCTGAAAAACTTCCTATTGGGTACTAAATTCAGTATGTGGATGATGGAATCAATAGAAGCCCAAATCTCAGCACCACACAATTTACCCTTGAAACAAACCTGCACATGTAGCCCCCGAATCTAAAATAAAAATGGAAATTTAAAAAAAATTTTAATGAACATTAATTTCAAAATGTAGAGGTTTATAATCATTATTTTAAGATTTTACAGACACTGGCCGGGCACGTTAGCTCACGCCTGTAATCCCAGCACTTTGGCAGGCCAAGGCAGGAGGATCACCTGAGGTCAGGAGTTCAAGACCAGCCTGGCCAACATGGTGAAACCTCGTCTCTACTAAAAAATACAAAAACTAGCCAGGTCTGGTGGAACACGCCTGTAGTCCCAGCTACTTGGGAGGCTGAGATGGGAGAATTGCTTGAACCCGGGAGGCAGAGGTTGCAGTGAGCTGAGATCACGCCACTGCACTCCAATCTGGGCGACAGGGCGAGACTCTATCTTGAAAAGAAAAGGAAAATAAAAAGATTTCACAGACACTTATAAAATAAAATACTACGCCCTATTTGTTCCATGAATCTTTTCTGAAGAGAATAAAATATAAAAACAAATTTTTATTTCTTGCCTAATACATAGCACTTTAAAGCCTTTTTTGACAATTCTTTTTATGAGTATCTAAGTAGCTTTCTGCCTCCCTATCTCTAGCCCTCTGTCTTGCTCCTAACATAACAAGAATTCCACTGAAAGGGTTTGATTGCTGATTAGAGTATCTAACAGGAACACAATTTCCTATATGCCTAAGCATTTTCTTTTCATTATTAAGATACTTTCATGGGGAAGTGGGAGATAATCATTAATCTCGGAATTGCTCTCAATAATTACTATGCTAGCTCCACAGACAATATTAAAAAAAAACAAAAACCTTCCCTTCTCAACAAACACTTGCTACTGCTTCTTTTTTGCTTATAGTATTAAAACCAAATGAAACAAATAAACTGATTTAAAACTAAAAGTGTAGGAAGACTAAGTAGGGGTATGAGAAAGGAAACAATGACCATAACCAAATTTTATAACACGAAGTAATTATTTCAGCAGAAGGCAATCTAGTGAAGACCAAGACCTCAGGGAAGTGAGAGTCGTAAGTGTTTCTCTTCTTCCCCATAAACATGACTCAGCATTTGGAATGAAACTATGTTTACTGTCTTTCAGATTTCTGGTGTCAAATACCTTTGGTGCCACCTAACTCCTTTCTCCTGTGCCTAAGAAAACTCAAGCATAGTCATGGGTTTTCATCCTCATATGGCCACAAAAATCTGAAAAGCTTTTCCTTTTTCACCCATTCGTGTCTTACAGAAGCCTAAGTTGGTACACCATTCATTTACCTTGTTTTTGTAGTGTTGTCAGATGAATTTAGGTTGTCACCTATATCCTAGTGTAACAAAATGAGCAAGAAGTTTTTTCCCTCCCAGACTTGGAGAGTAAGCTACCTGCTACTAAGACATCTTAAACGCAGCTTCTGGGATTGACCTTTTCCCACTATGTGGGCACCTTCCAATGATGAGTCTACCATGTACTTTTAATGACCACCACATGTCTAGAGCCAACTGTTTTAGTCTTTGCCCATTTCTAGAGAAAAACAAATTTTCCCCATAGCCAGGTAAGTGTTCATTGGTTACCAAAGCTCGAAGTAGAATTTATGGAATACTAGAATTGAACAGGACTATAAATGTTAACCCCACACTTTCATTTTATAAAAAACGAAACCAAAGCTCAGCGGTATTACAATATTAGCTAAACACAGAGCCAAGACTAAAATGAGAAACTGCTTGGTATAGACCTCAAGTCATATCTTACAAATTCTTCAATCATGGTCTTGTCCTCTAGCTTTCCAAAACGTCAGTATCCTTATCAGTGAAGGATGTTAATATCAAACATTCATATAGTGTTTACTTTATCTCAGGCACTACTCTTCACAAAGTGATATAATCTTTAATCCTCAGCATAACTATACAAGTATTTCATTTTTCTGGGTTTTTTTCTTTTGTTTCATTCCACCAAATGGGGAAATTAAGGTAAAAAATTGTTAAGTAATATGCTGAAGACAACACACCTAGCAGATGGCCAAACCGGGATTGAGTGGGATAATATATGTAAAATGCCTGGTATATAAGTTGCCAATAGAACTATTACCAATGTCAGTTCTCTTCCCTAAACCACAAGCATATCCTGACAAAACACTTTGTTCTGAAGCTTTGCATGTTCACGTATTTTTTTCATTATATTATTTAATTTGGGTACAGTTTAAGTAGTTTACATGAATTAGAAAGTTATGTTATATATGAATCTAACATAATCATATCCATTGTTAATAGTTGCAAACAGTAAGAAATTAACCAAAAATTAAAGACTACAAGTTTACTACTTACCAATAAACAAAACTAACATAGAGTATCTAAAAGATTAACATTGCTGTCCAAGAAAATCTTAAATCCTTGGGCAGGATCAGACCAATCACTTTGGGAGCTTAAGAAAAGAATACTCATTTGGTAGATCTCCACCTACTTGATACATGAATTCTTAACAGCAGAGTTATAGACATCTCAAAATATCCAACAGAAAATCTTTCCATGTCAGTGATTCTCAAAGAGTTAGGATCAAGAATGAAGTGAAAATATATGATCCTTGAAAAGATGAAATAAAAATACTAAATATATTTTTAAATGGGTACTTTATGTTTTATTTCTGCTTTATAAGAACTGGGAATGTATTCTTGAAATAAATGTCTAAAGCATCAATATAAAGTGGCACCAAGAAACTTACTTAGATTTAAAGGTCCTGAGGGTAAAGGAAATATGTATTCCTTCCCTAAAGAGGAATCCGCTTTATCCCTGGGACAGGGCAGCACTGAAAACAAGCTTTTATAAATGTTGATGATGTACACTCAGTAATGTTGTCTCTGGAACATAGCCTCCTATTTAATAACAGCAGGAAAGTGTGGGTAAGCAGAAATGTCCCAAGAAACTCATGCAGAGAACATGAATAAGTATTAAGTTCTGATGTGGGAACTAAAACAAAATAAAGAATTGAGCTTTTCAGAGTAAAGCTTAGTTATCATCCTAGTGAAAGAGGTAACTGAACCAACGGTAAATAACCCAAGAAACTGGAGATGTGTCAGTCCCAAATTTGAATACATTTTATATAACCTGGAAATGGCTTAAATCTTAGCAGTAAATGCTTAAAATAAACTTGACCACTGTTTATAATGTTATAACACGATTTTAAAAAAAGAAAATGAATGAATTTGAATAGCAAAAACAGCACAACAATAGCAACAGACAGGAATTATGTCTGTACATGATTAGCTCTAAAGTGAGGATGTTGTATCTTAGCCTTGAAACATGTAGGCATTGACCTAATTTCTGCTAAGCCAAGAGGAAAGTGTTTTACACACAGGGAGCATAGACCAGAGGGTAACAGGTGCTGTTCCTTGGCCTGAAAAGCAAATCTCCTTCATTCCTCCTCTATCAGCAAAATCATCATATAAAGCCTGAAAATGGAAGACAGGAAAGCAGAGAATCTTTGTTCTGTTATCCTTCAGTTACAAATTAAAGTTCATTTTTGAAAGAGCTCTTTAGGGAGGCATAAAGTAAAAGGAGAGAATGGTTAAATGTAACATCCATCAAGGAGAAATTTTACAATTTAATGGGAAGTCAATTATTTTAAAATTCTCTAGACCACGCTGTAAATAAATAATCCTGTTCCCTTCCTGCCTAACTCTTAGCCAAAGTTTCTGAGAATGAGATAACTTGACATGTGAGAAATAGCTAGAAACTGGTGTCAGGGCATCTAGAAACTTTTTTTTCTAGTAAATCTAGAGTAATGTGTATTCTAAAAAAATATCTTTCAATAGTCAAATGTGGTACAAGGCAATTTTTATTGTGTTCTTCACTGTCAACCTGGTCCTCTTATAGTATTGAAATACAGCAAATGTCCTGCCCTCACAAACGTGGCCTTCCTAAAGTGGGTCTCAAAGTGCTGGAGGTTGAAATTCTAGTTTTTTCATCATGAGGCCCACCCTGGATATAGGGTATCCTTTCACTTTACATAGGTGTCCTTTTGATTCCTGCTGTTGTAATAGGTAGAAAGCAAATAGTCTGCAGCCTAATGAGAGCTAAAGCAAAGACTGAGAAGCTACACTGTGGTAGACTGAATAATGGCCTCCTCAAAGTTATTCACATTCTGATCCGTGGAACCTGTCAATTTTACCTTATTGGGCCCAGCAGTGGGGAGAGGGGAAGAGTTGTAGATATGATTAAGTATCTTGAAATGGAGAGATTACTCTGAATTATGGGTGTGGGCCCTAAATGCAATTATACATATCCTTAAAAGACAAAAGTAATAGGAAGATTGTATGCACACAGCAGAATAGAAGACAGAGTGATCATGAATACAGAGACTGTAGTAATGCAAACACAAGCCAAGAAAGGCCTGCAGCCACCAGAAACTGGAAGAAACACAGAATGGATTCTCCCTAGAGTCTCCAGAAGGAGTGCAGCCCTGCTGACCCCTTGATTTCAGTCTAGTGATGCTGATTTTCAACTTCAGGCCTCCAGAACTGTCAGCCAATAAATTTCCGTTGCTTTAACAACCAAGTTTGTGGCAATTTGTTATAACAGCAATAGGAAACTAATACAGCTTTCTCCATTTATTTCCCTTTGGCACTAATGCCAGTCTATCTTTCCAGAGCTAGATCTTCAGTACATCATTGACATTTGTAGGATGTTTTTAATTCAGAATGCCACAGCAATTTACAACCATGTACATGGGCTCAATTTTGTATCCTGTGGGACATTCAAGCAATACCAGACTCTTGTAAAATTTGAGAGATTCCTGGACCATTTTTTCACTTTTTGAGACTCCTAACAATTAAAGAAATACTAAAACAAAGTTGAAAAAAATTATAGTATAATTTGAATGTTTACAATTAGTCAACTAATTCTCAGCAAAAGAATACTTCAGTAACTATTTCCACAGCCTCATTTAGAGATAAGAGCAGAATTTTAAATGTGGGTTCCAAGGCAAACAGATAGCTATACCACTCAGTTCCTCTTTCAAGCAGAACTTATTTCTCCAGCTCCTGGAAGCATCTTCAGTAAGTGGTTTTCAGCAGCCAGCTCCTTCAGAATTTGTCTGGACCGCTGAAAGCTGCCTCAGTCAAGGTCATTCCTTTGCTGAGTTAGTTCTTATCCTGTGACTGAATGAGGCTGGGGTATGAGACTCAGCCAGATAATTGGAAAATAACTCTGATGGGCCTCATATGCTCTAGAACTCCCTCAGGGGTAGATTGAGACTGCATCACAATCCAGTTTCTCCCTCTGCCCGATTCTGCTTCTGCCATCTTCCTTTTAGATGTATTAATCCTAATAAATCACCTGCGTGTCATATTCCATCTCACTATCTGCTCTAGAAAGCCCAATCTGCATCAGGCCCTTCATAACAAAAACCTTTGACTGCCACAGAATCTTAAATTTATTCTTCCTCTTTTTTTTTTTTTTTTTAATTTATCCACTGGGATCGTACCTTTCTTTCCAGTTCAAAGAAAAAAACCATTCCCTAGAGCTGCCAGCCTCTCCAGTTTGCTCTCTCTCTATAAGGACAAAAGGCTTCTCTGGGCTACATGTAGTTCAGGAACATGGGTTGCAAAATCTTCCTCACATCCTATTTCCTTCCAGGTGTGTCTAATTTAGATGTTTCTAACATCAGTCATTCAATGAGTACTTATTGAGCACCACTTGTGTACCAGGCACTATTCTATTGTTTAAGGGATACAGGAGTGATATGGTTAGGCTTTGTATCCCTACCCAAATCTCATTTTGAATTATAATTCCCATGTGTTAAGGGAGAGACCAGGTGAAGGTAATTGAATCGTGCGGACAGTTCCCCCCATGCTGTTCTCATGACAGTGAGTGAGTTCTCATGAGATCTGATGGTTTTTTAAAGGGCACTTCCCTCTTTGATGGGCACTTCTTCCTGCTGCCTTGTGAAGAAGGTGTCTTGCTTCCCCTTCACCTTCTGCCGGGATTGTAAGTTTCCTGAGGCCTCCCTGGCCATGCTGAACAGTGAGTCAATTAAACCTCTTGCCTTTATAAGGTACCCAGACTCGGGCAGTTCTTTACAGTAGTATGAAAACAAACTAATACAAGGAGTATATGCTTTTATTACACACCCAGACTGTAGTATGTGATATATGTTAGGTCAGATTTCACATATGCCTCACAGGTAAGGTAAAGTGAGTTCATCAGGCTATGGTAAAACAAATAAGCAGTAGTGGGGTCTGTGGCAAATTGGAGAAAGCATGTCACATCCACAGGGGTTGGCTCTTGACCTTAACCTGGTATCAAACCTTTTGTGACCAGCTAGGAAAACCAGAAAGTACCCACCTCTTTATGGGATGTAATCTAAAGTCTGCACCATCACTTCTAGATGATTTTTGCCCCAAATACTTAACCTGAGTTAACCCCTTAGGTATAAATTCTAGTCAACAAGACAACTGATTCCTCTTCAACGACATTGTCACAGAAGAAAAGGAAAGGGAGAGAGGGTCTGATCTGAAGTAAAAGTGACTTAAGTGACATAATCAAACACAAAGCATGTGTTTTAACTGAATAATGGCTTGAAAAGAAGATAAATGCAGGTCAGGCATGGTGGCTCATTCCTATCATCCCAGCACTTTGGGAGATCAAAGCAAGAAGATCCTGAGCAACACAGTGAGACTCTGTCTCTACAAAAAGTAAAATAAAAAAAATTAGCCAGTTCTGGTGGTATGCACCTGTAATCCCAGCTCCGCAGGAGGCTGAGGCTGGAGGATCACTTTAGCCCAGGAGCTTGAGGTTATAGTGAGGCAGGATTACACCACTGCACTCCAGACTGAGTGACAGGCAAGAGCCTGTATTCAGAAAAGCAAACAAACAAAAAATAATAAAATGAATATAAATGACATTTTAGGAACAATGAGGAAATTTGAATATGAACTGAGTAAACATGGCATTAGGAAATTACAGGTTTTGTTTTCAGTGTGTTCATACTAGCGTTATATAGGAAACTGTTCTTAATAAATATAGCAATGTATTAAGTTATTGAATTTAGAGGTAGATGAATAGATATTTTTCTTTCTAATTTACAATAAGCTTTAAGATGTTCATAATCAAAATTTTTAGCTTAAACAAAAGTAGCAGCCTGTACAAAGCTTTTGTCCATTGTTGTCATGGGAGAATTAAGCCCAGTGTTACTAAACACTCTGAATTTTCAAAATAAACTGGAAATCTGGGATTTTAGTGTAAGATACTTTTTGACTTTAAGAAATTATTAGCAGTCAAACCTTAAAAAGGCAACAAAACAAGAACAAAAAATAGTGCAGGTCTGTTATAATGCATTTGGATGCTAAAGCTCACATCTAGTCTTCAAATTTACCATCTCTGATCTAAGTCCTTTGATTTTAATCTGTTTCCTTAGCTCTCTGACCCTTTATCCCTGATTTTCTTCTTCCTTTCTCTCTTTTGCTGACTGGTCTCTACCACTTTACCATGTCCTTGAGCTGTTGCAGGATAATATGAGAAGTAACCAAGCTATGGATTTGTTTGGAATATCAGATGATTTAACAAACTAAGAATTGTTTAATAATTATCCTAGAACAACTAAACATTATCCCGATGATCTAAAATAGTTATTAAACTTCCTCACTTAAGATTATTAAATTGCAACATCTGTCTTCAGGAAACATTACTATTGCATGTAATATTTGCAAAACATTTACAACTGCTTTTAGTTATATCTCATATTCTCGTTTTTTTTTTTTTTTTATCCTTATTTAATGGCTGGAAAGTCCTGAAGGTAACCTGAGTCCTTCGTATGAGAAGGTATTAGACATAGGCGAGCTTCCTGGATGATGGGCTGCTGCTTATCCAACTGCGCCACGTTCTCTCCTGCCCTTGTTTGCTTTATTAGCTAATTACCAAGCTGCATATTCAACCCAGGTTCCAACTATATTAACGGCTATTTACTGGCTAAAATCAATACCCTTTCGATTAGCCACCTGGCGTGGCTTTTGGTAACTAAGCATTATTTGGGCTTCACTGCTTTTACTCCATTGGGGAGATAGGAAAGTGCTTTGTTTTGATTTTTTACACTTACTGGCTACTGCTCTTAGCGGTAGGAGATAAAGGGCAGCGGAGATCGGCTCTGCCTTGGCAGAACCTGGGAACAAACACATAATATTTTACTGCACAAGGAATGGAGCAAAGAAAAATGGAATGACAAACACTGATTTTACTATTTTAAGATTCTTTTTCAATTAAATAAATCTCTTTGGATATATATTTCTGATGCTCCAGGCATTGTATTAGCCCTAAAAATACAAAGATAAATAAAATACATTCTCCAACTTAGTCAAGTTGTAGAGAACAGCATTGAAACAATCATTACCATAAGAGAGTAAAAAGAGCAGAAAATAGATGTGGAACAGTGTTTTGAGATAGCATGGCAAGGGAATGATTCATTCTTTCCAAAAAGAAAAATCCCATAAACGCCTTTTTGTCACTGGTGGTGAAACTAACCAAAAATGTTCTTTTTAATGTAGGTATTTTATTACAGAAAGAACTCATGTTCATTTTGGAAACATGAAAACATATATAAAAAAGAGGAAAAAAGAAACCCAGCCCCTGTAATCTGACCACTTGGGTCACAATTAACCAGTGTTATTACTTTTAACGGCAAAAACTGCAATTACTTTTGCACCAACCTAATAACTTGCTATAGACATTTTATATACAACTTATATAAAAATAATAGAAAACAAAAATATGTGAAAACATGGGCTTTGAATCAGATCATTCAAAATCAAGTCTTATCACTTACTACCTTTATGATCTTAGGCAACCTGCTTAATCTCTCGGAGCATCAGTTTCCTCATCTATAATATATGGGTAATGGGACCTACCTCTGTGGAGTACTGTAAAGATAAATTAGAAGATAAAAGTACAGTTCTTACAACAATACCTGGGGCATATAAAGCACTCCACATATTCATTCACCTAGCAAATATTTATTGAGCTTTCCATTCTAAGCATTTAGACCACATCAGTGAACTAAATATGGCATTTATTTTTAATATTAGAATTATTATTAATGTAATGCCCTGTAAATCCTCTTTCAACAAAATATTGACAACACCATTCAGTGACAAGAAATGTGAATCTATCTCTTTGTTTTTACTGCCTGCGTAGTTTTTTTGTTTGTTTGTTTGTTTTTGGATGGAATCCCACTCTGTAGCCCAGGCTGGAGTGCAGTGGTACAATCTCGGCTCACTGCAGGTTCGCCTCCCAGGTTCAAGTGGGATTCTCCTGCCTCAGCCTCCCGAGTAGCTGGGACTATAGGTGCCTGTCACCACGACTGGCTAATTTTTTTGTTTTTTTAGTAGAGATGGGGTTTCACTGTGTTAGCCAGGATGGTCTTGATCTCCTGACCTCATGATCTGGCCACCTCGGCCTCCCAAAGTGCTGGGATTACAGGTGTGAGCCCCCGCATCCAGCCTACCTGCATAGTATGTTAATGGAAAGGCATACGCTAATTTATTCTGCTTACTGCCTATTCAAGAACCTACAAAGACAGTTTCCAATCTGTATTATAGATACCATTACTTTGAATATCTTTGTTTCCTTGTCCAATTGATTCTTTTTTAACATCACATGGGTAATGTGCCAACATCATGACAAGGTTTGAGGGAGGCGCATCACACACAAGAGCATAAAAACCCAGTCATCACACTTATGAACTATAAAATGATAACTTGTCAAATTGATTCTTAAGGATATATCCTTTAAGTGAAATTGAGTCAAAGTTGATGAACATTTTAAATACTTTTCTCACTCTGTCATCCAGGCTAGAGTGCAGTGGCCCAATCATAGCTAACTATAAACTCAAACTCCTGTGCTCAAGCAATCCTCCCACCTCCACCTCCCAAGTAGCTGGGACCACAGGCATGTCACCATGCCTGGCTAATTTTTTATTGTTATTGTAGAGATGGGTTCTCACTATGTTGCCCAGGCTGGTCTTGAACTGCTGGGCTCAAGCCTTCCTCCCTCTTCAGTCTATCGAAGTTCTGGGATTACAGGCATGAGCCCCTGCACCTGACTTAAATACTTATTAACACTTTTTAGCATTCTTAAGGAAAATCAGGAGAGGGGGATACCAGAGCTGGGTATTGAAGAATACGCAGAAGAGAGGCAGAAAGAAAAATGAGGGAAAAACATCAACAGGAAGAAGTTCATTGCCTTCAAGTTGATCTTACATCATACTCTAAGGCAAGACATATTTTGGGTTAGTAGAGTATAAAGATGAGTAGTTTCAAAAGAGAACTATGGGGACAATCTAAGATAAAAGATTGAAGGATAAGGGTTGGGGATTTTTTTTTTTTTCATTCAACTCTTTAGCAGACTCTAAAGAGTTGGAGCACCTAAAATGTTAACATGCACATTTCCGTGATCCACATACCAGACAGAATTTTCAAGTAAGCCTAACAACTATTACCTTTTATCCTACTCTTCTAATATCTACTCAACGTCTTTCTGCCCCTAGGAAAAGTACAGAACTGCAGGCTACTTAATGCAAAGTTGTCATTGTTTTTAATTTAGTGTATGGAAAAATAACCTGCAATGATTATATAAAATACTTATTCACAGGAGTAAAGGGTACGTATACAGATTTCAACTCTGTAAAAACAGTTTAGGGACAGAGGATCTGCATTCTAACGAGCACCTCGGCTAATTCAGATGTAGGTAGTCCTCAGACAACACATATTGAACAACCTTTTCTAGATCTTTGCTACTCAAAGGGTGGTTCCCGTATTAGCGATAAAAGCTTCACCTGGGAACTTATTTGAAAAGCAGAATCTCAGACCTTACCATAGACCTACTATACAGAATCCGCAGTTTAAGAAGTTTCCTGGATGATTTGCATGCACATTAATTGTGAATAAACTCTTCTGTAGGCTGTCAATAAAGAAACTGTGAGTAGATTTAACAGGGAAAAAACATTCCATGAAAAATACATGTCCCATCCATTTGTTTTTTGGAGCATTATTTGGGCTTCACTGCTTTTACAGTGAATACGCAACAAGGAGCCTTGTATCTCAAATTCTTTCTAGCATCCTGTGGCATATAAAACTCATTCACTAACATTCCAGGAGATGTAATGAGAAAAAAAATGAGCTCTAAATGATGTCTTAGTAGTTCTCTAGGTATCTCCTTCTTATATATCAATTTCTATTTTCAATGTGTAAATGACTTTATAGGAGGTTGAAGCAAAAAGGATTTAAACAGCTCAAAGTATGATCAATAGATGCTAAATGAAATAAAATTAGTTTTGGTTTTATATCATGTTAGTTTCTATTGACCAACCTTTTAAATTGTAAAATTATGCAGCTGAAACTAAAATAGGAGAAATTACGGCACTTTTATTTAACATTATCTAGTTGATATTTTAAGAGATGCAAAATAGGCAGAAATACATCTGATGGGCCAGGAGCGGTGGCTTATGGCTGTAATCCCAGCACTTTGGGAGGTCAAGGTGAGCTGATCATGAGGTCAGGAGATTGAGACCATCCTGGCTAACACAGTGAAACCCTGTCTGTACTAAAAATGCAAAAAATTAGCCTGGCCAAGTGGCACACACCTGTAGTCCGAACTACTCGGGAGGCTGAGGCAGGAGAATCGTTTGAACCCAGGAGGCGGAGGTTGCAGTGAGTCGAGATCACGCCACTGCACTCCACAGAGTGAGACCCTGCCTCAAAAAGAAAAAAAAAAGAGAAAGAAATACATTTGATAGAGATATGTATTTCATTGTATTAGTATCTTAAAAGAATCTGACTAGAGATAACCGCCTTGCAATCAAATCTGAGCAATTGTTAGGATGCCAAATATTTCATTAAATAGTTAAATAATTATTTCAGATAGGTATAGTAGGATTTGGAATAAACCCAATGGGAAAAATACATTTTGAACCAAGTGACATTTGTGTATTCTAAAGTTTTCTGTATTCCAAATATACTTAGAGAGCTAAGTTTCAAAGTTTGTTAGACCTTAAAAATGCTGTGTAACTTTAGGCAGCATCACCTTTCATTTTAAACAAGACAATGGTTTTGGGTAAGTAAAACAGGATTAGCACTTACAAGTTTTTGGTTGGTACCTAAAATTATATGTTTTGATAATCCTTTCACTATAAAAACACTTAGGTGAAAATTTAAGGAGATGGTAGAAGACCAGTCTCCTCTACTTGTAAATACAAACTCAACCACATTCTGTCTCTTCAATCCTGTTCTTGTTGATGATAAGGAGGATGATGATTATAAAAGAAAACAAAAGAGGCTGTGAAAAGAAGAAAACCAGAAGAGAAAATATGGGGAGTGGAAGAGATCCCGATGAGACCTATTAGTAAGGAGGCTTTATGTCATTCAGACAGACAAACGTAAAGCCACCAGAAACAACATCAACAACAAAAGAAGAACTGGAATGTTGAAGCTTTTCTCCTTAAAACTAAAAATAAATGCCATTTCTTTATGAAACTAAGCTTCATTATTAGCGATCATACTTCACAGTTGTTGGAGCTTAGAGAACAGTACCCTGGGCTGGGCATAGTAGTTCATGCCTGTAATCCCAGCACTTTGGGAGGCTGAGGTGGGCAGCTCACCTAAGGTTGGGAGTTCGAGACAAGACTGACCAACATGGAGAAACTTCATCTCTACTAAAAACACAGAATTAGCCGGGCGTGGTGGGGCATGCTTGTAATCCCAGCTACTTGGAGGCTGAGGCAGGAGAATCTCTGGAACCCGGGAGGCGGAGGTTGCGATGAGCTGAGATTGCGCCATTACACTCCAGCCTGGGCAACAAGAACAAAACTCCGTCTCAAAAAAAAAAAAAAAAAAAAAAAGAAGGAAAGAAAACAGTACCCCGAAATATGGCATGTTGACATGCTGAACTGAGGAAGCCTCCAGGCCTCCCAGACCTCCCCCTACTTCACACCCCACAGCCTCTCCCTAAGCCTTTATCCGCCTACAATCCATATCCATCTAAAGGAATAATTGTTTTTTCTTTCCCTCCCTGTAAGGCCAAGAATGAACCCACACCTGAACAGAACCTTTCACAAGACAATGTACAAATTAATCTGTTCTCTGATCCACTCGTTCTCCCTAATAATGCCCTCAACAGAATTCCCCTTCTTCCCCCTCCCATAACATATGCCAGGATGGTATGAAAGCTTTGGAACCACGGTACTTGGGTAATCACTGTGATTCTCCCCTTGTATACATGTCAAATACATTTGAATGCCTTTTCTCCTATTAATCTGCCTCATGTCAGTGATTTTCAGTGAACCTTCAGAAGGCCCAGGGGAAACTTTCACCTTGGCCCCTACATAGTCCATTTGGCTGGTCAGGGAGAATGGGTAGAAGTCCCTTGGTTGCTGTCGCATAATTCATAGTATATTATTTCTCAAACTTGTAATATTTATACATACCTCTCACTATTTTTGGTCCTTTTTTTTTTTTTAATTAATGTAACATTTTTTTTTTGAGACGGAGTCTCGTTCTGTCACCCACGCTGGAGTGTAGTGTCGTGATCTTGGTTCACTGCAACCTCTGCCTCCCAGATTCAAGCAATTCTCCTGCCTCAGCTGCGTAGCTGGTATTACAGGCGCCTGCCAACATGTCCAGCTAATTTTTGTGAGGTTTTCCCCCCTTTTGAGACCGAGTCTTGCTCTGTCACTCAGGTTAGAGTGCAGTGGCTCGATCTTCCTCTCAAGTTCAAGCAATTCTCCTGCCTCAGCCTCCCGAGTAGCTGGGACTACAGGCACGTGCCACCATGCCCAGCTAATTTTTGTATTTTTAGTAGAGACGGGGTTTCACCATATTGGCCAGGCTGGTCTCGAACTCCTGACCTCGTGATCTGCCCACCTCGGCCTCCCAAAGTGTTCAGATTAGAGGTGTGAGCCACGGCACCTGGCCTAATGTAACATTTTTCTTCGAATCAATTTACTTGTTATTCTTTATTTTTATTTTTAGAGATGGGGTCTCTGTTGCCTAGGCTGAACAGTAGTGATATGATCATAGCTCACTGCAACCTGGAACTCCTGGGTTCAAGCAATCCTCCTACCTCAGCCTCCCAAGTAACTGGGACTACAGGCATGTGCCAATATGCCTGACTAGGAAATCAACTTACTTTTGATAAAATATAACATTTTCCTAAGAAAAAGTTTCCATGAATTACACTCGAATATATGTAAAATAAAGAAAAATTGTAAATACCCATATGCCACCAAAAGCATCTCATGAACTAACAATGTTTGGAAAATCCAAACATAATAGGTGCTCAATAAATATTTGGTAAATTAAGGAATAAATTGACTTATTTTTAGTAGCTCATTCAGGAACTGGAATACACAAGATACAAAAAAGAAATCACTGCCTATTAAGACTTTGCCTCTCCTGGCATATGTTTAATTGTAATAATCAAAGTCTCAGGGTTTACCTAATGACTGGTATTAATCAAATAAAATTTTGTAACTTTCCAGTGATCCTTTTTTATTGATCACTCACCTTGAAAAGAATGAGATCAAAGAAAAAGCAGAAAGTGGTCCCAAACAGATTCTTCTGAATAAAATTGATCAAATCACTCTTCAATGAACACCTACAATATGAGAGACACTGTGCTAGCTTCTGAAAATGCAAAGATAAATAATCCTTAATCCTGAACTAAACTGCTATAGTTCAGTTTAGTTTAATTTAATGAGGAAACCAGACAGTTAAACAAATAAATGCAATTCAGAGTGATAAGTATGACAGATACGTTTCAGTGCCACAGGATTCCAAAGGAATAAGTGACCAAAAGTGCCTGAGTAAAGCCAAGGTGAGGTTTCAGCAGAGTCAGGTAGCAGCTAATATCCAGGTCCTGTAACCTTAATAGGCACTCAAGAATCATTTTTTAAATACATGAATACATGAATAAAATACATGAATAAAGCCACAGTCATGCCACTGCATTCCAGTCTGGGTGCAGTATCACGGAGTGATACTGTAATCTTAAGAAAGCCAAAAACCAAAAAAACATGAATAAGTGAAGGAATCAAGTCCAATGTTAACCATTTTGGTAAACAGGAAAAAAAAAATCAAATTTTACCTTTCCTGTATGTCAGGCAAATGAGGTTGAACTTTAGGATAAAGTAATATAAACTATAAGGAGACTTTGAAATATTTTCATTTCATTTTAAATCATGCATCCTGATACATTCATTTAAGTAATATTTTTCATTTTCCATTGTGATTTCAGAGGATGAATTATGTCAGCTTTTATACAGGTAAGATTATTGGGGAAGATATGATTGGGTGGAAGACCTGCAATCTATTGCCAGCTCTGCCAATAATAACAGGCTGCATTGGCCAAGCCACAGCCTCTCTGGGCCTAAATTCTTCTCAGTTTTGGATATCTACTTGCAAAATATATCCAGTCTAAACACCTCTCACTATCAGCACTCCTACCATCGTGGTCCCAGTTTCCATCTTTTGCATGGATTATTGAAATAAATTCTTAACTTACCTCATTGCTTTCTTCTTTGCCCCAATTCACTGTTTTCTACTCAGCAGCCAGAGTATACTTGTGAAGTAAAATTAGGCCATTTCTCTGGTCAAAATCTTCTAATAGCTTCTCATATTATTCAGAGAAAAAGCCAACATCCTTTCTATGGCTGCCAGAGGGCTCTTCTTGCTCATTGCACAGAAAAGCCAATACACTCAGACAGTGGTATTGCAGCAAAGATTTGATTATTGTAAGGCAGCCAAGTGAAAGGATGGGAGAGATTTTTCAAATCCACCTCCTGGAGAGCTTTGAGGCTAGGGTTTTAAAAGTATAATTTGGCAGGCAGAGGCTAAGGAATGGATGCGGCTGACTGGTTGGAGATGAAATCATAGGCATGTAGGAACTGTCTTTGTATGCTGAGTCAGTTTCTGGGTGGGGTCACGGGACTAGTTGAGTCAGTTTGTTGGTATGAGTCACAGGTCTGAGTAGCCTCAGTCTGTTTACCAGTAAAAAATATCACAGGTGGGTCGCAGTGGCTCAAACCTGTAATCCCAGCACTTTGGGAGGCCAAGGTGGGCGGATCACTTGAGGTCAGGAATTTGAGACCAGTCTGGCCAACATGGTGAAACTCCATCTCTACTAACAATACAAAAATTAGCCAGGTGTGGTGGCAGATGCCTGTAATCTCAGCTACTTGGGAGGCCAAGGCAGGAGAATTCCTTGAACCTGGGAGGCAATAGTAGTGACCAGAGATCACACTACTGAACTCCAGCCTGGGCGATAGAGGCTCAGTCTCAAAAACTAACTAAATAAAAAAAATCACAAAGACCACTCCTTGGTTTTATAACAGTGATATTATCTATAGGAACAATTGGGGAAGTTACAAATCTTGTGACCTGCAGCTACATGACTCCTGAGCACTAAGCAAGCTAGAGAACAATGGTTGGTTATCTCTTAACTATGCTTATAGCTTAGCAGAATTCAGGCCCTCTGATAATTCTAACCTTGGGGCCTTGCTTTAGTTTTACAAAGATGGCTTCAGTCCCCAAACAAGTAGGGGGTTAGTTTTGGGAAGGGATTATTATCATCCTTGCTTTACGGTTAAACTTTAAATTCCTCCCATACTATGCCCAGGAAAGAGCAAGGACAGGACAGTTAGCTTGTGAGGTTAGAAGCAAGATGGAGTCAGTTATGATAGATTTCTCTCACTGTTACAGTTTTTGCAAACACAGTTTCACCACCTACCAACCTATCTCCCTAACCTCATCTCCTATCACTTACCCCCTACTTTACTTCATTTCAACCACAGGGCCTTGCTGTTTCTTTAAAAAGCACCTTTTAGGGCCGGGCGCGGTGGCTCACGCCTGTAATCCCAGCACTTTGGGAGGCCGAGGCGGGCGGATCACAAGGTCAGGAGATCGAGACCACGGTGAAACCCCATCTCTACTAAAAATACAAAAAATTAGCCGGGCGCGGTGGCGGGCGCCTGTAGTCCCAGCTACTCAGGAGGCTGAGGCAGGAGAATGGCGTAAACCCAGGAGGCGGAGCTTGCAGTGAGCCAAGATCGCGCCACTGCACTCCAGCCTGGGCGACAGAGCGAGACTCCGTCTCAAAAAAAAAAAAAAAAAGCACCTTTTACCTCAAGGACGTTGAACTTTGCACCTGATGTTCTCTCTGCTTGAAATACTCTTCATCCTGCCGGGCGCGGTGGCTCACGCCTGTAATCCCAGCACTTTGGGAGGCCGAGGCGGGCGGATCACAAGGTCAGGAGATCGAGACCACGGTGAAACCCCGTCTCTACTAAAAATACAAAAAATTAGCCGGGCGCGGTTGTGGGCGCCTGTAGTCCCAGCTACTCGGGAGGCTGAGGCAGGAGAATGGCGTGAACCCGGGAGGCGGAGCTTGCAGTGAGCCGAGATCGCGCCACTGCACTCCAGCCTGGGCGACGGAGCGAGACTCCGTCTCAAAAAAAAAAAAAAAAAAAAAAAGAAATACTCTTCATCCTTTTGCAGGTTTCACTAGAATGTCACTTCCTCAGTGAGGCCTTCTCTTACCACTCTATTTATTTATTTATTTTTTTATTTTAGAGAGAGTCTCACTCTGTCACCTAGGCTGGAGTGCAGCAGCACAATCATAGCTCTCTGTGACCTCAACCTCCTGGGCTCAGCTAATCCTCCCACCTCAGCCTCTCGAGTAGCTGGAGTTACAGGAGTGTGCCACATTGCTGGCAATTTTTTTTTTCTTTTGAGATGGAGTCACACTCTGTCACTCGGGCTGGAGTGCAGTGGCTGTATCTCAGCTCACTACAACCTCTTTCTCCGGGGTTCAAGCAATTCTCCTGCCTCAGCCTCCCAAATAGCTGGGATTACAGGCATGCACCACCACACCCAGCTAATTTTTGTATTTTTAGTAGAGATAGGGTTTTACTATGTTAGTCAGGCTGGTCTCAAACTCCTAACCTCAGGTGATCCACTTACCTCGGCCTCCCAAAGTGCTGGGATTACAGGTGTGAGCCACTGTGCCAGGCCTGCCTGGCAAGTTTTTAAATGTTTGCAGAGAAGGAGTCTTACCATGTTGCCCAGGCTGGTTTTGAACTCCTGGCCTCAAGCAATCTTCCTGTCCTGGCCTCCTGCAGAGCTAGGATTATAGGCATGAGTCTTCACCACTCTTCCTCACCAACATTTTCTAACCCCCTTATTTGTTTTGTTTTTTATCCACAGCACTTATCATGATTTAGCATACTATATATTTTGTCTTATTTATTTTGTCTATTGTCAGTCACCCCATATTAGAACGTGAGTGTCACAAGAGCAGGGATATTTGTTTTGTTCGCTGATGTATCATCAGTGTCTGAAAGAGTGACACATAAAAGTTCTGAATGAAATATTTAAAAGGTGGACATGGTAGCTCACACCTATAATCCCAGCACTTTGGGAGGCCAAGGTGGGAGCCTTGCTTGAGCCCAGGAGTTTGAGGTCAGCCTGGGCAACATAGTGAAACCCTGTCTCCACAAAAAAAAAAAAAAAAAAAAAACTAGCTGGGCATGATGGCTCATGCCTGTAGTCTTAGCTTCTCGGGAGGCTGAGGCAAGGGGATGCCTGGAGCCCCAGAAGGCAAGGTTATGAAGATCTGTGATCACACCACTGCACTCCACCCTGAGTGACAAGGTGAGATGTGGTTTCAAAAAAAGAAAAGAAATATTTAAAAATGACCTAAATGGTTAATGAAAAGTAAAGAGTTTGGATTAGACTTCCCTTCTTCTTCTACTCTTCCACAGTTTAATAAAAACATATGTTGTCTGCAATTGCAAAATCGTGGAACCCAAATGCCTGTCAACCAACAAGTGGATAAAGAACTGTGGTATATGTATGATAGAATACTACTCAAGATAAAAAGGAATGAATTAACTGCATTTGCAGGGACCTGGATGAGACTGGAGGCTTTATTTTATTTTATTTTATTTATTTATTTTTGGAGACAGAGTTTCGCTATTGTTGCCCAGGCTGGAGTGCAATGGCACAATCTTGGCTCACCACAACCTCCACCTCCTGAGTTCAAGCGATTCTCCTGCCTCAGGCTCCTGAGTAGCTGGGATTACAGGCATGAGCCACCACACCTGGCTAATTTTGTATTTTTAGTAGAGACAAGGTTTCTCCACGTTGGTCAGGCTGGTCTCAAACTCCTGACCTCAGGTAATCCACCTTCCTCGGCCTCCCAAAGTGCTGGGATTATAGGCATGAGCCAAGGTGCCTGGCCCTGGAGGCTATTATTCAAAGTGAAGTAACTCAGGAATGGAAAACCAAACATTGTTATGTTCTCACTGATATGTGAAAGCTAAACTATGAGGACACAAAGGCGTAAGAATGATACAATGGCTGGGTGTGGTGGCTCACGCCTGTAATCCAGCACTTTGGGAGGTGAGGTGGGTGAATCATGAGGTCAAGAGATCGAGACCATCCTGGCCAACATGGTGAAACCCTGTCTCTACTAAAAATACAAAAAAATAGCTGGGCGTGGTGGCGGGCACCTTTAATCCCAGCGACTCGGGAGGCTGAGGCAGGAGAACTGGCATGAGCCGAGATTGCACCACTGCACTCCAGCCTGGATGACAGAGCCAGACTCCGTCTCAAAAAAAAAAAAAAAAAAAAAAAAGAAATGATACAATGGACTTTGGGGCTTTGGGGGGAAAGGGTGGGAGGGAGTGAGGGATAAAAGACTACAAATATGGTGCAGTGTATACTGCTCGGGTGATGGATGCACCAGAATCTCAGAAATCACCACTAAAAACCTTATGTAACCCCAATAACCTCTGGAAACAAACAAACAAACAAACAAAACACATGTTGTCATTATATTGTCTGAAAGAGGAAATAGGAGCCCATTAACTCATCATATAATTTCTGAATCGAGTTAGATATTCTAAGACATTTTATATCCTTATTTAACAATATATATTAAAGGTCTATTTATCCCTTTTAGAGCTATTATTGTTATTTATGGAATAACTGACGACATCTCCATTTGAAAAATGTAAATGGGAATGATATAATAATCATTTAAAAAGCAAGTTTCTGTTAAAGTAATGCTAGTCTCAATAACATTTGAAAATATATTTAGAACTCATCCACTTTGAATGTAAAAAGTTTATTTCTTTTTAAATAACATTCACTAATATTAATAATATGCTGCAAAAGCCATTGAAGCATCACAGAGTTACAGAGCTAGAAAGTAACTTAGATCATTTGGTTCACATCTTTTCCATAAAGCATGTAAATATCTAAGCTACTCAGGATTCAAATGCTTCTTAGTACCAAAACACATTTAGATATATCTATAAGAAGCATTATGAATCCTTTCAGATAATAGACCTATTCTTTAAATTTTAATGTGAATGTTTGACCTCACATTGATTCTCTCTCCTTGTGCTTCACAACAATTATCACAGAACTGTTGGGTTTAACTTGCAGTTTATGTACAGTTTAAAGAATGGAGAAACAGGTTGATAGTCACCTATACGTTATTTATGTTCAACAACAACACTGTGCTTCAAAACATCAATTCTGAAAGCAATATTCTAATTTCTCTTAGAATATTGAAATAAGAATACATTGATGACATTTGTTCTTTATTTGTTCCAATTTTTAAATGCAGGAGAGAGAATAACATCAAGACCCTATTCTTTAATAATAAGGAAAATCAAACTTTGTCCCCAAGTGATATGTGCATTTGCATCAACTCTTCTTAATTTAACCTTAAAGTTATTTAAGCAGAAGTGACTGAATTTTTGAAGCAAACTAAATTCAATTGAATACTTCTGTTTATTCATTAATTATACTGAGCATATAAATCACTTTATCCGTATTTTCCACATTCCCATGGAAAAAGATTCAGGAATTTATTTATTTATTTGAGACAGAGTTTGGCTCTTGTTGCCCAGGCTGGAGTGCAATGGCATGATCTTGGCTCACTACAACCTCCACCTCCTGGGTTCAAGCGATTCTCCTGCCTCAGCCTCCCAAGTAGCTGGGATTACAGACATGCACCACCATGCCCAGCTAATTTTGTATTTTTAGTAGAGACAGGGTCTCACCTTGTTGTCCAGGCTGGTCTTGGACTCTCGACCTCAGGTGATCCACCCACCTCTGCCTCCCGAAGTACTGGGATTACAGGTGTGAGCCACCGGGCCCAGCCTTATTTTTATTTATTTATTTATTTATTTATTTATTTTTGAGGTGGAGTCTCACTCTGTCACACCCAGGCTGGAGTCCAGTGGCATGATCTCGGCTCACTGCAACCTCTGCCCCCTGGGTTCAAGTGATTCTCCTGCCTCAGCAGGAATGAACCACCCAAGTTGCTGGGACTACAGGCATGAACCACCACACATGGCTAATTTTTTTGTGTTTTTAGTAAAGATGGGGTTTCGCCATGTTTGCCAGTCTGGTCTCAAACTCCTGACCTCAGGTGATCCACCCGCCTTGGCCTCCCAAAGTGCTGGAATTGCAGGCATGAGCCACCGCGCCTGGCTGATTACTACTTTCAATATCACCCTACCAAGATAGCTCCAAAAAGCCTAAGCAAAGGTTATGGAATATTGATGAAGTAAAGAGTTGCCATTTTTTCAAGCTCAGGGAAAATATATTTTGGCTCCATGCAGTTTCTTCTCTCAGTTTTATAATTACTTGTCCTCTTAACACGTTGCTCATCTTTTCCCCCCACCCCACTCATCCTCAGACAGTGTCTTGCTCTGTCAACCAGGCTGGAGTGTAGTGGCATGATTACAGCTCACTGCAGCCTCAACCTCCAGGGCTCATGTGATCCTCCTGTCTCAGCCTCCCAAGTAGCTGGGACTGCAGGCACACACCATCATGGCAGACTAAGTTTTGTATTTTTTGTAGAGATGGGGTTTCACTATGTTACCCAGGCTGGTCTCCTAAACTCCTGAGTTTAATCAATCCACCTGTCTCAGCCTCTCAGAGTGCTGAGATTACAAGCAGGAGCCACTCATTGCTCCTGGTGTCATATTTTTAAAAGGTATGATTTTCTGCTTACTGTTTTTTCTTTAGGATAATCCAAAGCCAAATGTTGCTCATCTTTATACTGGTTAGAAGCAGGTTTTACAATATTGGTTCTCATTTGTTCCATTATAGTTAATATTTATTGAGCTAATCTTATTATGTGCCAGACATTGTGGAAGAATTTTATGTCCATTAGCCCATTTAATTCTCACAGCAACCCTATGAGATACATACAATTGTACGCCCTTTTTACCAAGAAGAAAACTGAGACAGAGGGGCTAAATGCCCCCATCAAAATTACAGAACTGGTAAAAGATGGAGATGGAACTGAAACCTTGGCAGTCTGAACAAATCCTGTATTTCTTTTTTTCTTTTGTCTTTTTTTTTCAGACAAAGTCTCGCTCTGTCACCCAGGCTGGAGTGCAGTGGCACAATCTCGGCTCACTGCAACCTCCACCTCCGGGTTCAAGCAATTCTCCTGCCTCAACCTCCCAAGTAACTGGGACTACAGGCATGCACCACCACGCCCGGCTAAATTTTTTTTGTATTTTTACTAGAGACGGGGTTTCACCATGTTGGCCAGGCTAGTTTTGAACTCCTGACCTCAGATGATCCACCCGCCTTGGTCTCCCAAAGTGCTGGGATTACAGGCATGAGCCACCACTCCTGGACAAATCCTATACTCCTAAGGATTATACAATGTGGCAAGTTTTTCATACAGTTGTCTGCAGATATTTTTAAAGGCTGACTAATAAATCCTACATCTTTGTGACTCAATACTACTAAGAGAAGCTTTGCGTGGTTTCCAGTGTTCTCAAATGATGTGGCCAAGCACTTTTGCTCCGGATGGTAAACTGACACAAAGAAGCGACTTCGTATCTGAGTGAGGTTGGTTTTCCTGACTAGGCATTTTTCATTTTCCATGAAAGATTATGTAGGAAGAATTCTTATCAATGATTCAAACATTTTAAATGCTAATTTTATAATTTGTATTGCTTCTGTAATACAGGATCTTAAATTCAGATAATGACCATTATTTTTTGGCATTCCTTACCCTTCTGAAGAATAACTTTAGGTTTAATGATCCTTAAGGTCATAGCAGAAAACATCTTATTAGTTCAAAGTCTTTCAGCTACTTGGTGCTAACGGAAAAACTGCTAGAAATTTTCATTGCTGCTTTGTTTAATATACAGAATTTATGGCCAGGCACGGTGGCTCATGCCTGTAATCCCAGCACTCTGGGAGGCCGAGGCGGGTGGATCACATGAGGTCAGGAGTTCAAGACAAGCCTGGCCAACATCATAAAACCCGATCTCTACTAAAAATAAAAAATTAGCTGGGCAGGGTGGCAGGGCCTGTAATCCCAGCTACTCGGGAGGCTGAGGCAGGAGAATTGCTTGAATCTGGGAGGTGGAGGTTGCAGTAAACCAAGATCGCACCATTGCACTCCAGCCTGTGTGACAAGAGTGAAACTCCATCTCAAAAAAATGTAAAAAAAAAGAGAGAGAGAGAGAGAAAGAAAGAGAACTTATGTGACTGGAAAGTTATACAAATGAAGTACACAGACAATTTGTTATGGAGCCTAGACAAGCTGTCAAGAATATAAGCTCTGGAGTCAGAACTCCAGCCCTCTACTTACTTTTTGAAGGATTTTAAATAAGCACTTACCCCCTTGTTTTTTCTTCTGTTAGCTAGAAGTGTTCTAGTTTATGGTAATTATTTTGCTGTTCAAGTTAGACAACATCTAGTTTCTTATAAACACTATATGTAGTATTATTTATGTTCACCAACCCTATTATTTTACTCCCACAACATACAATTTGTCTCAGAAGTGGGGAAAAAAATCACGTTAAAGTGGAAGTAATTTGTCTATGTTATAACGACATTCTGCTAATTGACCAAATGAGATGTTCCTTTTACCAGTGTAATATCCTTTTGTGGTAAATGTTGTGTGTGTATATATATACACACTATATGTGTATATATATATATACACACACAAACTATATATACATACACACTATATATATATACACAATATATATATTATCTATCTCTCTCTCTCTCTATATATATATATAATTGATGAAAGGGGAAAAGTGAAGAGTTACTGCCAAGTAACTAATGGCAGTATTTACCTTTTAAGCATACCTTTTAAGCATAAAATCTAGATAAGGTGGTCATTAACCCGAAGGAGCAAAACAGAGTGAAATAGTATATGACTGTGTAATGCAGCAGTACTTTGCCATACATGAGTAAAACTAAAAAATAAAGATAAATGTGTTAATGGTTCAACCAAAGTTAAACCTGGAAGCTCCTATCAAGGTACCTTATTTAGGTGAGATGGGAGGATTGCTTGAGCCTAGGAGTTCAAGATCAACCTAGGCAACACAGCAAGACCCCGTCTCTAGAAAAAATACGGTAATCTTTTTTAAAAGAGCAAATCAGAAAATTCACAAAGCTAAGATTACTAGTAAATATATTATGTGCCAAAACAAATATACAGATTTTGCAATGATATTTATAGGACTGAATGTGAAAATAAAAGTACGTTATTGCCTCTCTGAGGTTTTGTGTCCTCCTTGCTTTGTTATGCCTGTGTCTGCAGCTCTTCACAACCATTAATTACATTTAATGCTTCTAGCTCCTAAAATAGTCATGAAAATAGAACTGTAAACCTTTAGACTAGGAATTACTCTAGAAACTCATTCAGACCCTTCTGTAGTTTATAAGCATGATGACTGAGTATTCAGCCACATGTGTGAGATGTGCTGCCCCTAAACTTTGTTATGGTGTCACACACTGCCTGTCTGAAATAGAAGAAAAAAAAAAATAAAAGCAAAAAGCTAATTTTTAAAAAGTGGCTTTCAATTACTTTTATCATCTATAAGCCTTCCTTTTTTCTTCATTTTGAGATGGGATATTGCTCTGTTGCCCAGGCTGGGGTGCAGTGACACAATCATAGCTCACTGTAGCCTCAAATTCCTGGGTTCAAGGGATCCTCTGCCTCAACACGCCTGGCTAATTTTTTAATGAGCTGGTGTCTCACTGTGTTGACCCAGGCTGGTGTCAAACTCCTAGCCTCAAGGGATCCTCCTGCCTCAACTTCCCAAAACGTTAGGATTACAGGCATGAACCACCACACCCGGTCCAGGATGTTAACTTTGGAGAATAGTATATTTATGGAATATAGGTCCTCTCTCCTCACTATGCTGAATTGTTCCTTGACTTTCTAGGTTTTTTGTTTTTGTTTTTTAAAGATGAAATCTCCCTCTGTCATTCAGTTTGGAGTACAGTGGTGCAATCATAGCTCACTGCAACCTCAAACTCCCAGGCTCAAGTGATCCTCCCACCTCAGCCTCGTGAGTAACTAGGACTACAGGCATGCACCACCATGTCTGGCTAATGTTTATTTTTTGTGGAGTTGGGGGTCTGCCTATGTTGGCCAGGGTGCTCTTGAACGGCTGGCCCTGAAAGGTCCTCCCACCTAGGCTTCCCAGAGAACTCGGACTGTGATGTCAGCCACCACACTCAGCAGACTCTCTACTATTATTGTATTTTGCTTTGCGTTGCTTAAATTGTCAAGAACTAATATTAAGAATGAAGTTAATGGTATTAATGTACAAATATACTGGTCTCTGGCAAGTAAAAAATGTAAGACTATAGTATCCTAACTGCTGAGTTACTTCTTGATAACCTAATGCATTAGCTTGCTAGAGCTGCCCTAACAAGTATCATCAATTGTGTGGCTTAGAAATTTATCGTCTCAGTTTTGGACGCCACAGATCCAAGATCAAGGTTCTGGCAGAACTGATTTTTCTATGGGAAGAGAGGGAAAATCTGCTGCATATCTCTTTCTGGCTTCTGGTGGTTTGTTTCTTAGTTTATAGAAGCATCACCTGAACCACGGCCTTCATCTTCAGATGGTGTGTGTGTTTCTCTGTCCAGATTTTCCCTTTTATAAGAACACCAGTCCTATTGGATTAGGGTCCACCCTAATGACCTCATCTTTACTTGATCACCTGCAAAGACCTTATTTCCAAATAAGATCACATTTCGAGGGGTTAGGACTTCAACATACGAATTTTTGGGCAACACAATTTAACTCATAACACAATAGCCTACGTGGCCCCACCCAAATTTCACCCATCAGCCAAGATCCTTCAGGAACTGGCTGCATTTGCCTTTCTTGTGTTTTTGTTTGTTTCTTTGTTTGTTTTTGTTTTTGTTTTTTTGACGAGGTGCAGTGGGGCAATCACAGCTCACTGCAGCCTCAACCTTTCGGGCTCAAGAGTTTCTCCCACTTCAGCTTCTCTGTAGCTGGGACTACAGAGGTGAATGCCACCATGCCTGGCTAGTTTTTTTTATCTTTTGTAGAGATGGTGGGCAGGGGGTGGTCTCCCTGTGTTGCCCAGACTGGTCTCAAACTCCTGGGCTCAAGCCATGCACCCAGCTCGGCCTCCCAAAGTGCTGGGATCATAGGCCAGAGCCACTGCACCCATCCTGTAGTCGGCATTTCTAACCAGTTCCCAGGCGATGCTTTCAAGACCTCTTTTAGCACTACATGTTTTCAGCTTATTCAAGCTTGTTTATTTTCTCCTAAACTGCAAACTTTTCATATTTCAAAACAATATAAAAAGTTCACAGACTATTAATGCTGAGAAGAATCTTGGTAATCTAGAACACTATCTTTGGCCAGGCTCGGTATCTAACGCCTGTAATACTAACAGTTTGGGAGGCCAATGTGGGCAGATTAAGGGAGCCCAGGAGTTCGAGACTGGTCTGGGCAACATAGCAAAACCCCATGTCTACAAAAAATACAAAAATTCGCCAGTGTGGTGGCGCATGTAGTCTCAGCTCCTCAGGAGGCTGAGGTGGGAGGATCATCTGGTCCTGGGGACCTGAAGACAACAGTGAGCCGTGATTGTGCCACTACACTCTAACCTGGGTGACAGAGCAAGACCCTGTCTCAAAAAAATAAAAAAAATTACAACATGGAGACAGCAGAAGATTAAATAAGTGCAAGAATCCACTAACGTTTGGGAGCAAAAGAGTAATATAATAAATGCAATGATTAAGAAAAATAGACATTTTTGGAGAGTAATTTTGCAATATGGATCAAAATTTAAACTATACTCACCTTTTGACTTAGCAATTTTTCTCCCAGGAATTTATCCTGCAGATGTTCTCATGTGAAAAAAATGGCATTCGTTCAAGGCATCCACTGTAGCATTGTTCCTACTAGCAAAAGATTAGAAACAGTCTAAATGTCCTCTGCTAAAGAACTGGCTCAGGTAATTATGGTACCTCCATGCCATGGACTTGCTCACTGTCTTCATGCATCTTACAGTTACAGCTGGGTTCTTTATTTCCATGCTTTGATTCTAATCCTTAGGCAACTTGGCCTTGGGGCACTGCTTGTTATTGTGAGATAGAAAAAATAATGTTTTAATTCCTAGTCCATAAAAGACAATTTAAAAAATGAACACAGAGCCACTAAAAAGGTAAAGTTAGTTCTGTGTGTTCTAAGAAGGATAATTTTCCAAGATGTATATTTCTGGGGGGAAAAAAAAGGATATGAGCATAATGGCATGTATAGTATGTACCATTTGTGCTTAAGAATAAATTGCATGCCTCTCAAAAAAAAAGATTAAAAAAATTTTAAATAAAAGTTGCAATGTTTATATCCACCTAGAAATATTTGTGAAGGGAAACACAGGACACTGATAACAATGGTTGCCTCTAGGAAAGGAAACCCAGGATCTGTTGCCCAGGCTGGAGTGCAGCGGTGTGATCTCAGCTCACTGCAACTTCCGCCTCCCGGGTTCAAGAGATTCTTCTGCCTCAGCCTTCCAAGTAGCTGGGATTACAGGCACGAGCCACCATGCCCAGCTAATTTTTGTATTTTTGAGTAGAGATGGGGTTTCACCATATTGGCCAGGCTGGTCTCAAACTTGTGACCTCAAGTGATCTGCTCGTCTTGGCCTCCCAAAGTGCTGGGATTACAGGCTAAGCCACTGTGCCAGGCCAGGCATACTTTTCAATGAATACTCTCTCATACCTTTTGAATTTTGTGCCATACATGTGGGTTTCTTATGAAAAAACATGTATTTTAAAAGATCCAAATAACTTGGGAAGAAGAAGAAGAGAGAACTTTAGGAAGGGAAGTGAAAGCTATTTCCACCAAGAGGTGCAGCTCTGAAGTATTTGAATAAATGCTTCACCCAGAATGAGAGCCAAGAGAAAGGTGAAGAGTTCCCACTCACATTTCCTCCACCATGAGGGCTCTGTATGGATTTAAAGCTAATTCAATTTTGGAATAAAGAAATGACTGAATTTTCCAAAATTAAGGAAGAAAGAAAAGGAGAGAGAGAGAGAGAGAGAAGAAGTAGGGGAGGGAAAGGAAAAAATGCAATTGGTAGCAGCATGCAGGATGGCAGAGGAAATCTGAGGTTTCCAGGGTAGCCCAGGGAGTGAGCTGGTAATTGTCTGCACTGTGTAGGAGACATTGGCATGAGGAGGGAGAACAAGAGTCAATGCCATCTTAAAAGGAGAAATCAGACTTGTTGACTAATTGGACATGCTTGAGGACTAGGAATGAGCATATCGTGAGCAGGATGATTTTGCAGTGACAGCTTTCCAGGAAAAATTGCTGCATTCTCAACATCTGCATGCATCTGAGAATTACACCTGGATTCTTCATTTCCATGCCTTGATTTTAATCCTTAGGAAAGTAGGCCTTAGGGTACTACTTGTGATTCTAAAATGGAATAAGTAATGATTTAATTCCCAGCCAGTAAAGGGCAATCCAAATGACTGGCTCCACCATTTCCCTAGGGCTAGTTTGTAACCTGGGACAGAAATAAGCTGTGTGTATTAAATCAATACAATCACTCACAGGTGAAAAAAAAAAAAAAAGAAAGGCATCGCTTGCTTTGGTGACTTTGTATTATATGAACTATTTCTGTTGCTGAACTGTTTACTTTCTTCAGATGGCATAAGCCTGGCCACTTTTCTATGATGAGCTAACACCAGCTAGGAACTTGGTACCTTGAGCAAGTGCTCCAAGGTGCTATGATGCAACTTACAAGCCCCTGCCTGTCACACTGGGTGTCACAATGGCCAGGGTTGCCTAAAAGAGAAGATTGTGTAACACTTCACAGCACTCAAGTGCTTTCTTTCTCTCTACTAGCTTCAGTGGGAGCCTCTTATCCGAGCATGGGAACAGAGCAGACCAAGGGAAGTGTTAGCGTGTGCCACCCAGAAGGCACTGTTGGCCACCCGATCTCTTCAAGCTTGACCACACAGATAATAAAATCACTGCCTACTACAGCATTCCCGACATGAAACAGGATTACTGCACAGTATATCTATGAAACACTCTGACACATGCGTTTGTCGTGTTGTATTATTCAGAATTAGCAAAAGAAGTGGGGCTCTGCCTGCCTCCACAGATGCCACTGCCCTGCTTCTCCAACTGTGGCTCCTCAATTCCTGTCATTCCCTAAGGCTGTGTCCTCATCACTTTTTTCTCTGTGTGATATTCTCCATTTCCACATTTTTGCATTTCACCTCTCAGGTGATTAACTTCCAAATCCACTTCTGTAGCCTTGATTGCTCCAGGGGTTGATCTAACCACTTAGCAGACACCTCTTCTTTCTTACTTCAAAGTCAGAATTTCCAAAAATGAGTACTTTACCCCACCGCTTTCCTTCCAGTATTTTATCTTCCTTACTTTTCTACACTACACTGCAAGTCTATCAATCATGTAAGGTAGATTCCTAGACTAATTTTTCTTCCTCCTTCTGTGTTGCCATGAACCTCATGCTAGAGCCTCCGCCTTGGTTCAGGACCTCATCATCTCTCTACTCCTATTCTAATCACCTCCTGAACGGACTTCTCTATTTTTAGTTTCTCTTCTTTCTACTTGTCTGTCACACTGTTGCCTGAATATTCCTTCAAATGCTCCCATCCTTCTTTGCAACAGAATTTACCTTATTCCAACAAGCTGGGAATGTGTCCTAAAAATTTTCTCATGGTTTTTGTTGTCTCCTTGTAGTGTTATCATTGACGAATTTCTCTAAATTTTTCTTTTTTTTTTTTTGGAGATGGAGTCTCACTCTGTTCCCTAGGCTGGAGTGCAATGGCACAATCTTGGCTCACTGCAACCTCTGCCTCCTGGGTTCAAGGGATTTTTCCTGCCTCAGCTGCTTAAGTAGCTGGGATTACAGCCGCACCACCATGTCCAGCTTTTTTTTCTTTTTCTTTTTCTTTTTTTTTAATATTTTTAATAGAGATGGGGTTTCACACATTGATCAGTGTGGTCTTGAACTTCTGACCCCAGGTGATCCACTCACCTTGGCCTCCCAAAGTGCTGGGATTACAGGCATGAGACACCATGCTTGGCCTAAACTTTTCTTAAACTTTAATATTATTAGTCTGTATCACATCCTGGGTAATGAGTTCTCTAAGTTTACCATGTTTGGGGTAAAAGAGTTTCTCAATTTGTGTTAAGATTCTAGCAAAATACTGCTTAAACTAACTTTAAAGGCTAATGTTGTTGTTGTTGTAATTTTTTTACAGACAAGGTCTTGCTCTGTTGCAAAGGCTGAAGTGCAGTAGCACAGTTATAGCTCACTGCAGCCAGCCTCAAACTCCCAGGCTCAAGCAACCCTCCAACCTTAGTCTCCCAAGTAGCTGGAACTACAGGTGTGTACCACCACACCTGGGTAATTTATTTCTTTTATTTTTATTTTTTGTAGAGACAAGGTCTCACTATGTTGCCCAGGCTGGTGTGTGTCAAATTCCTGGCCTCAGCTGATCCTTCTGTCTCTGCCTCTCAAAGTGCTAGGATTACTGGTGTGAGTTACTACACTTGGCCCACCATGTGTTGTTTAGGGACAATTTACAGACTCATATAAACACAAAATCCAGAATTTTTTCTAGTCAGGCATGGCTGCTTCTAGTGGCACAATATCATATTAGGAATATATTTGTCTCTTTCTTCTGGACAACCCAAACTATACACTCGACCTGTTTGAACAACCCAGCAAAAAGACAGAGTTTACTGAAAACTTCTGCAAGAGAGTTTCGGCAAGGACTTTTCAACGTCCCAGATTTAGTCACATACCCATCTCTAAAAAAGTACAGTGCCAAGGGAAAATACACACCTGCTATTGTGACAGAGAAATACAGAAAAAGAGGCAAGTTAGCCTAACCCAAATCTCAAAGTATTGATTATCTATAGAACAGAAGGTTTCTTGTACCAGAAGGAGTTGGGTGGAGTGCTGGATGCACACGTGCGCAGGCGCACACACACACACACACACACACACACACACACACACACACACATCCCTTGAATGCTTTTGGCTACATGTAACAAAATGCTCAACTCAAACATACTTAAACGATAGAGGTCTTTAATTTACCTAACCAAAAGTCTGCATGAAAAAAATTTCAGGATGGTGCAGAGCCTTTTTCTATTTTCCTGTGGGATCACCCTCTGTCTCCCTTCAAGTCATAGGATGGTTGGGCAGCTCCAAGCATTACACCCTCATACAAGGAGAAAGGGTAAGAGAGATCTTCCATATCATCTTTCCCAGAAACTCCTAGCTGACTATTCTTGCCCTCATTGGCAGGGATTCAGTGAAAAGCACACCTCAGATCAATTTGGAAAGAAAAATGAGATAACTGGCTTAGTGTACCACATTTGTCCCTTGGGCCAGGTAAACTAGAATGGACTTTTAGTGAAAAAATAAATAAATAAATAAATAAATAAATAAATAAATAAATAAATAAAAAGAGGCCTTTGGGTAGGCCACTAGTAATGTTTTACATACGACTTTTTTTTCTTGTGTTCTGAGATTTTTTTTTTTTTTGAGACAGGGGCTCACTTTGTCGCCCAGGCTGGAGTGCAGTGGCACGATCTTGGCTCTCTGCAGCTTTGACCTCAGGCCTCCCACTTGAGCTTCACCCCTGACTGGCTGGTGAAGCCTCATTTTTATTGCCCTGCTCCCTCAGTTCCACCAGCTCATTTTTAAACTCCCTATTTATTTGCCTTTGTTTGTTAGGTTACACGTTCAAAATAAAAACTTGGAGAAGCTCTGAACTAAACAATCTATAATTCTTTAGATTTTTGAAGTTAGGATTCAAAATTAAAAACAATCTTTAAGAATCTTGGGGGCCAGGCACAGTGGCTCACCCCTGTAATCCCAACACTTTGGGAGACTGAGCAGGGAGGATTGAATGAGCTCAAGAGTTCGAGGCCAGCCTGGCTAACAGTGAAACACCTCTCTCCTCTCTCCAAAAAAATAAATAAATTTAAAAATTAGCTGTGCATGGTGGTGCACACCTGTAATCTCCGCCATGAAAGTGAGGCCTCACCAGCCAATGGCCCTGAAGCACCTCTGGAAAGGTACATCACTTCAGAATGGGATTGTAAAACCCCATTTCTCCCCCATTTCTTTCATTTTAAAGAATAAACTAAAGTTAGAAAAAGTAAAATGAGTTGACCTTGTTCTTCCACAGGTTATTTAGGATTATAGTCTGATTCTCTAATTCCCTAATCCCTTCATATCTTTTATGTCTTTATAATTCTGTATTCGTCTTCAGATTTTGCTCTTTACCCACACACTAAGAAGTCCTTAAAGATAAATCTTAATGGAGGAGTCATTACTTTATTTCAGTAGCCTTTTATCATCTTTCTCTAACACCATTCTATTATTCTTAATATATAATATCCTAAACTACATGCAGCATTTGCGTTTCAATACACAATGAGCTATTCTGTTGTAGGCTGAATTGGCAGTGCTAAGCACTCCAACACTGAACATAACACTGTATGTTCCAGTCATGCCTCTACGAGCCTCAGCTTCCTACTTCACGGGGTTGAAGTCCATGTGTAGTGTACTTACAAACCCTGGCACACAGTTACTGCTATGTGTTAGCTGTTACTTTCTCATAACTTTTCCCCAAATTCTTCTTGACCAAAGATCCTGGAAATTGTTAGGAATTTCCCTCCCAGAGATAAAAAGCCCATGTTACCTATATCCACAGCCTTTTATCTTGTATTTAGAATCATTTCCATAAATTCATTTCCTTCACTTTATTTTTCCCCCTCCTATATCTTTTGTTGTGTCATTCACAATTTCACTTTCCTTGGAAACTAAGGGTAAAGGATCAGATTCATACTACTAGAGTTAAAAGAGGTCTTAAATGAAGGAAGGGGCAGCTTAGAGAATTCAGGTCACTTGGCTAGAATCATCAATATTTCAAGTTCTCTATGCAAATCACATAGTTCCAATTTACCAATTTCCAAACTAGAAATTTGGGTCAGTGTTCCAATTTCTGTTCCCTGTTTCTTTGCCTCTATTCCCAATTTCTAACAAACCTCCATTATGTATTTGCCTGAATAGGTAAAATAATAAAAGAAAAAAATGGCAGAAGGCTGGAGGGAGAGTTGTTATAAATTATCCAAGTGTCTGAAGATAGGCTAGGTGATTGTGTAATCCTGTGCATATATAACAAAATCTTCATTTGCCTCCTTCACCAAAGAGTTTCAGAAGAAAGAATCTCATAAAGTTCTAAAGAAGTTAGTATAATGAAAATTTTTGTAAATGTTAATGTTTTTCTACCGTTTTACGATAATTATGTTATTAAAAGTTTGATTGTTTTCTGTTTTGAATGCAGAAATACACGATTGTTACTAGGGTAGTAGTAGTAGTACCAGGGTGTAAATGTCTTCTAGTAAGCAAAATAAAAACTTTTATGCTATAAGCATTGGTGGTTCAGTGGTAGAATTCTCGCCTGCCACGCGGGAGGCCCGGGTTCGATTCCCGGCCAATGCAAGATCTTTTTGACCCATAGTGTTTTTGTGGGTATCACAGGTGCCTCAAAGTTCAATAACGTCCTTTAAACGCTGGACTCATGCAAATAAAGAAATATTAATGAAAGTTAATTCTCTATTTCACTTTTACTTCGAGCAGTCAAAAAGGTTTCCGTGAGCTTCGCTGATTTTTTTCTATCCTCTTTTTAAACTGTTTTTGGGCACCTAGATGCGAGCAAAATGTTTTTACAGGTAACGGGGTAAACATTCTAAAATACCAACATGAAAAGAGGAAGAGGAAAAAAACTGAACACTGGCTGTTTTGGAGATGCCGGGGATTGAACCCGGGACCTCACACATGCGAAGCGCGCGCTCTACCACTGAGCTACATCCCCCAGCCGAAAGTCTTGTTTCTGATGTCTATACTCATTCAGTCTGTTAGCTCTAGTTAAATTATTGTATTACGATCTTTATTTTTAAGAGTTTATATTGGTGCGTGCTTCTGAAATATGTTTCTTCTTTTCCCATACCCACCCTAAGTTGTTTCCACGGTGCATTCAGACCTCGCGCAACGAGTTGGCAACGAAACGCTCAGCTGGGACGAATGAGGCCTCACTCCAGGGCACTTCTGCTGGGTGTCGGCAGTCTGGGATCCGGGAGGGATCCGGTGCCCTGCGCGGCCAGAGCGGCTGGACTCCCCTGTGCCCAATGCCTGCCGGAGCTGGCGCCTCCCCAGGCTTACTACGCAGGCGCCGCAGATCCAGGAGGTCGTGAGGTGCCCGGCCTCCGGCTTTGCTGCCGGGTGGAACCCTGGTCCAGACGCCCAGCGCTCGGGCCGTACCGCGAGCGTCGCGTCTGGTGCCCGTGGAGACTGGTTCATGGAACAGAAAGGTGGAGACCTTCTTTTCAAACACGAAAACATTATGGATTTACCTGAACACTCTTCACCCCCGAAAATAAATGCACATCTCAGGAAAACCACGTGTTCAAGCCAAATCCCCATACCTTACAACCAGATGACCCCTTGCAGATTAAAATGATTTGCGACTTGCTCTTCATTTTCATGAGGTCAAACTGAAAGAAAGAATATGACACCACCACCTTCCCTGTACCTTAATCATATATAAACGATGATAAGATTGGGGCAGGGGACTTGCTCCAGGTAGATTTTTATTTTCTCTTTTTGATATTCACACCCTGGGCCAGTCTTAACGGATTGGTAAATGGTGATCGTAGTGTAAGCCATTGAACATCTCCTTTAATGTCCTCTGAACCCTCTCTAACCACTAATGGTACCCAAGCTCCAAATTAAAAGACCTATCCTGAGTCCTCTTCCCTCTGAAATTGCCTCTCCAGTTGGCCGAATGCTAGGTAAATCCATGTGCTGACTTGCCATATAGTGAGATGAGGTGTGTTTGACATTTTCACGTGCAGTTTAAGCTGATACCACTCCAGCCTGGTGAAAACTGAGTGGTGGAAGCCTCAGACACTCCGATGGGAGCAGGGGAGAGATCTGGTGTCGAGGTAGCTGGGTCACCGTCACTTCCAGCTAACCTGTAAGGCTGGCCCCAACAGGTAGCACCATGAGGGCCTAGAATTTCCACTTCCTTCAGTTGCAGAGCACTCCCGATAAATGACCACTTGGTCAGCAAGCCGAGAGCCAGAGCAGAAAACAGAGGTTTCAAAATCACTCCTGAGCAAACCACAAGTTTCACAATCAATTTCTGAATTAAAAATAAATAAACCATTGTGTTTGCTTACAGTAATTTAAACAAATAATGGCTCATAATTACATTTTGGTTTAAACTAGAACAGGACACAGGCTGATCTAATTCAAATGTAATACAGAATGTCCAAGAGGACAGTCATTGAAGACCTCTGCTCTACCAAGCCTGAACATTTCCAAATCACCCTCCGCATTCCACCCTCAGGCACTAGAACATGAGTATCTTCAATTGATTCTGAATCAGGAAATGCGGACACAGCCATTTCTCCACCCAATGCAAATTTAAACTATACTGTTCAGTTCACTATGAGGGAAGTATGTTTGGCCTCTGGCGACTTCAACTTTGTCATCTTTTGGGGGATCTTGTTCCTCATGTTATGGTTATTTCTCCATCACCTGAGGCCTTCCATTTTTTGAACTTTTTTTCTCAGGCAATTCGGAAGTTTCAGAGCCCACAGAAGATCCCTTTTAGGATGAGTTCATGTCCTTTGTAGGGACATGGATGAAGCTGGAAACCATCATTCTCAGCAAACTATCGCAAGAACAGAAAACCAAACACCGCATGTTCTCACTCGTAGGTGGGAATTGAACAACTGAACACTTGGACACAGGAAGGGGAACATCACACACCAGGGCCTGTCGTGGGGTGGGGGAGGGGGGAGGGATAGCATTAGGATATACCTAATGTAAATGACGAGTTAATGGGTGCAGCACACCAACATGGCACATGTATACATATGTAACAAACCTGCACGTTGTGCACATGTACCCTAGTACTTAAAGTATAATAATAATAATAATAAAAAGAAGATCCCTTTTAAATGTTCACTCCTCAAATTTCAAGAGTTCAGGCTATGTAGGTGCATCTGATAAAGCAAATGAGGCTGATCTCTAAAACCAACAGGGGACTTAAAGTTGATTTAGAGCTCTAAAGCCGACAGGGAATGTGAAATTGCTTTACTGGCCTACCTTAACCAAAAAGGCTCTCACTTAGTGGGTTTTGTCAGCCACTATGGCTGATGGGAGAGGTGAAGTAGGGGGTACAATTTTGGATTGGGGGCCTTTTCAGGAAAGCTTGTTGGATCCAGTTCTGCTTAAATATGTAAAGAGGATGACCAAATGATATGGTTTGGATCTGTGTCCTCACCCAAATCTCATGTTCAGTTGTAATCCCCAGTGTTGGAATGGGGCCTTGTGGGAGGTGACTGGGTTACAGGGTGCTTTCTCATGAATGGTTTAGTACCATCCTCTTGGTACTGTCTTTGCGTGATAGTGAATGATTTCTCGTGAGATCTTTTTCTTTTTTTTTTTTTTTTTTTTTTTTTGAGACGGAGTCTCGCTCTGTCACCAAGGCTGGAGTGCAGTGGCCGGATCTCAGCTCACTGCAAGCTCCGCCTCCCGGGTTTACGCCATTCTCCTGCTTCAGCCTCCCGAGTAGCTGGGACTACAGGCACCCTCCACCTTGCCCGACTAGTTTTTTGTATTTTTTTAGTAGAGACGGGGTTTCACCGTGTTAGCCAGGATGGTCTCGATCTCCTGACCTCGTGATCCGCCCGTCTCGGCCTCCCAAAGTGCTGGGATTACAGGCTTGAGCCACCGCGCCCGGCCAAGATCTGTTTAAAAGTGTGTGGCACCTTCCCCCCGCCCCTTATTGCCGCTCTGACCATGTGAAGTGCCTGCTCCTGCTTTGCCTTTCACCATGAATGTTGGTTTCCTGAGGCCCACTCCCAGAAGCTGAGCAGACGCCAGCATCATACTTCCTGTACAGCCTGCATAACCGTGAGCCAATCAAACCTCTTTTCTTTAAAAATTACCCTCTCTTGACAGGTGAGGTGGCTCATACCTGTAATCCCAGCACTTTGGGAGACTGAGGAGGGTGGATCACCTGAGGCCAGGAGTTCGAGACCAGCCTGGCCAATATGGTAAAGCCCTATGTCCACTAAAAAATACAAAAATTAGCAGTGTATGTTGGTGCGCACCCGTAATCCCAGCTACTGGGGAGGCTGAGGCTAGAGAATCACTTGAGCCCAGGAGGTGGAGGTTGCAGTAAGTGGGGACTGGTACCACTGCACTCCAGCCTGGGTGACAGAGCAAGACTCCATCTCAAAAATAAAATAAAATTAAAATAAAATAAAATAAAATAAAAATAAAACAACAACAGAAAATACAGTCTCTCAGGTATTTCTTTACAGCAATGCAAGAATGGCCTAACACCAAATGTCAAAAATTATGGAATATTTAAAATGCAGTTCTATCATCTATGCTCCCCACATCTCTCTTGGTTAGAGACAGATTTCCCCTATTCTCAGTCTGTGTCACACACATATCATTCACAAGGTGTGATGATTAATATTAGGTGTCAACTTGATTGGATTGAAGGATGCCTAGATAGCCAGTAAAGCATTGTTTCTGGGTGTGTCTGTGAGGGTGTTGCCAGAGGAGATTAACATTTGAGTCAGTGGACTGACAGAGGGAGACCCACTCTCAATGTGGGTGGGCACCTTCCAATTGCTTGCCAGTGCAACTAGAACAAAGCAGGTAGAAGAAGGTGGGATAAGCTGACTTGCTGAGTTTTCTGGCTTTCATCTTTCTCCCATGCTGGATTGGACTTCAGACTCCAAGTTCTTCGGCCTTTGGACTCTTGGACTTACATCAGTGGTTTGCTGGTGGCTATTGGGTCTTCAGTCAGACTGAAGGCTGCACTGTCGGCTTCCCTGCTTTTGAGGCTTTTGGACTTGGACTGAACCACTGCTGGCTTCTTTCTTCCTCAGCTTGCACACAGCCTATTGTGAGACTTTGCCTTGTGATTGGTGTGAGTCAATACTCCTTAATAAACTCCCTATAAATAGGATATATATATTATATATGATATATAGTATATAATATATATATTATATATAGGATATAATATATAAATCATATTATATATCATATATAATATATATTATATTATATATAATAGGATATATATATATCCTATTTGTTCTGTCCTTCTGGAAAACCCTGACTAATACACAAGGATTGACCTTAAACCCCTTTTGAAGCAGGTGACTTCTACCTCTGGCACTGTTTTCATATTTCTTGCTTCAGCTCCTGGCACTTTTTGTCCAGGAGGTGTTGAGCATCCTTCCCTCAGAGCTGGGTACGAGCCAAAATGTTTATTCCCAGTCCAGGTACTGGTTTTTACTCTGACTGTACATTAGATGCAATGAGGAAGGCTTTGAAAAATGCCGATGCTTGCTTGAGCCTAAACCGAGACCAACTAGATCAGGATCTCTAGGGGTGAGTCCAGGCATCAGCATCTATCTATCTATCTATCTATCTATCTATCTATCTATCTATCTATCTATCTATCTATCTAATTGACGAATATTTAATGTATTCAGGTGTTCAACATGATGATTTGGTATATGTGTTCACTGTGTAATGATTACCACAATCAAGTTAACACATCCATCACCACCCATGCTATATATTAGGTCCCAGGACTTGTTCATCTTATAACTGAAAGTTTGTACTCTTTGACCAACATTTCCCCATTTCCCCCACATCAACAGCTTTTTAAACTCTCAGTTGATTCCAATGTTCAGCTAAGGCTGAGAGCCACTGCTTGAGAACTGTTAGCATGTTCACATGAGAAACTCATTATTAAGCCAGAGGTTCTCAGCCTTGGCTGCACATTGGAGGTACCTGGCAAGCTTTAAAAAAATACTGATGCCTAGATCCCACTGGCAAATATACTTACTTAATTGGTAGCTGTTTTGAAAGGCTACCCAGGTGATTCTAATATGCAGACAAGGTACAGAACCACTGCATTTGAGCACATACTTTCTCAAATTCTTCATTGAATACATGAGCACTCTAGGCTGCCATAATTCTGAAAGTGGAAGACTTCTGCCCAGAGCTCCTTGCAGTCAGGAATTTGCACTGCTAGAGGGTGAAAGAAGCTTACTCACTCCAACTTCTCCTCTCTATTTTTTTTTTCACATAAAATGAAACTGGTGGAGGCAGGTGTTCAAGTGCTAAAAACAAGTATTTCTTAACTTCATGCATTCTGTCTCCCCCACCCCATAATCATATTACGTGAATGAGTTCCTCAAGTAGGTTGTCCCTGATGATTTGCTGGCCATTAAAAAGGCTCAAGAACAGGCCGGGCACGGTGGCTCATGCCTGTAATCCCAGGACTTTGAGAGACCAAGGTGGGCTGATCACCTGAGGTCAGGAGTTCAAGACCAGCCTGGCCAATATAACAAAACCCTGTCTCTACTAAAGATACAAAAAACAAACAAACAAAAAGCCTAGTATGATACTGGGTGCCTGTAGTCCCAGCTACTTGGGAGGTCGAGGCAGAAGAATCACTTGAACCCAGGATGCAGAGGTTACAGTAAGCCAAGATCATACCACTGTACTCCAGCCTGGGTGACAGAGTAAGACTCTATCTCAAAAAAAAAAAAAAAGGGGGGGGTGGGGGCTCAAGAAGAGACAAGGACATGGGTGGGGAGGAGAGTCATCTATACCTGGTATCAGGGAATTATTCCAGTACTTGTGGCTTGCTGGATGAAAAAGGACTGGATTGCTTTACTCATTACCTATAGGAACAAGTAGCTTTTAGAAATACATTATTTTGCTCCTCAGGGCCATAACTATTAATAATTCTTCATCACCACAGATAATTATCATTAATACCAACCCGAGGGCCGAAAAACTACTGGTTACATTTAATTCAGAGAAAGTTAATAAACATTACTCTTTTCAGAAAGTACCCCAACGTGAAAAATTATAGTAATCATAATTTGCATTTAGAATTAGAAGTATTTATTGAGTAGTAAGTTAGAGTCTACTTGGAAAGATGCAAATTCTATAATTTAGATGCTGTTTACAAATGGATGGAAACAGAAGGAGGTACATATTTGCTATAGTTTGAGTATGTCCCCCAAAAGTTCATATGTTGGGCACTTACTTGCCATTGTAACAGGATTAAGAGGCAAAGCCCCATCTCTACAAAAAATACAAAAATTACACAGGAGTGATGGCCTGCCCCTGTAGTCCCAGATACTTGGGAGGCTGAGGTAGGAGAATTCACTAAGCCTGGAAGGTCAAGGCTGCAGTGAGCCAAGATAGCACCACTGCACTTCAACCTGAGTGAAGAATGAGACCTTGTCTCAAAAAAAAATGATGTTGTAAAGATGTTTCCAGATTTAGCTGATCTGCTCAACTATAGGAGTTTCTGGAGTCTAAGGGTACTAGTCTATTCACAAAAGCCAAGAACAGGGTATGTATTTTCTTATGGTGATCTTTGACTGAGGTCTCATTTTATCAACTAGCTATACCCCACTAACATTAGCTATTGTATTTTATTCTGTGAATTTCTCATGGCACTAAATATTCACTGGGTTCTCAATAATCATGCTGGCTCACAATTTCATGTGGGAGATTGGTTAAGAGAGTGTTTAAGGGCAAATGGGCAAAAGGAATTCTATTGTGGTGATAATGATATTCTAAAACTGGATTATGGTGATGTTTGTACAATTCAGTAAACTACAAGCATGGGCCACCAAGCCTGGCTAATTTTTTTTTTTTTTTTTTTTTTTTTTTGAGACACGATCTCTCTCTGTCGCCCAGGCTAGAGTGCAGTGGCACTATCTCGGCTCACTGAAACCTCTGCCTCCTGGGTTCAAGCGATTCTCCTGCCTCAGCCTCCCAAATAGCTGGGATTACAAGCATGCGCCACCACACCCGGCTAATTTTTGTATTTTTTCGGTAGAGAAGGGGTTTCACCATGTGGTCCAGGCTGGTCTCCAACTACTGACCTCAAGTGATCCACCTGCCTCGGCCTCCCAAAGTGCTAGGATTACAGGCGTGAGCCACCACACCGGTCACATTTTTGTATTCTTTGTAGAGACGGGGTTTTGCCATGTTGCCCAGGCTGGTCTCGAACTTCTGGGCTCAAGTGATCCACCCGTCTTTGCCTCCCAAAGTGCTGAGATTATAACCCAGGCCTGAACCATTAAGCCTAGCCCACATCTCCTTCCATAGGAACACATCCCGGAAGTTGTGAGCCTTATTTATTTCCCCTTAGGTCCCATTAGCCAGAACTTAGTCTAGTGGTTCAATCCAGCTGGAAAGTGAGGGTTGAAACTTAAAAAGGAAGGCCGCATCTGGGCAAAAAGGAAGGCCACATCCGGGCAGGTGGTGGCAACTTGGGTGGTAGACAGCTATGAAGCCACCATGCCAGCACTGAGCTGTCTGCGTCTGGACTTTTATGAGAGAGAAATAAACTTTCTTCATTTTTAAGTCACTTGATTTGGGATCTCAATTTCCCACAACAGAACCTAAATTCTAATTATTAAAAAGAAAAATTCCCTCTGGGACAAAAATAAGCATATAGACATATGCTGCCCTTGTGGCTCAAACAGACATATTTTGAAGCAGTGTTGTCAGGGTTATCACACTAGTTGAGGGCTCTCTCGCTTTGAGTAACTCTCACCTTTAAAGGCCGAGAAAGAAGAGTGAACAGGTACAGCCAATGAGAAAAAAGAAAAAGCAGAACAAAGTTTCAGGGATCCCAACGGGAAAAGTCTGGCACCTGAGAAGTCAGGTTAGATACCCAAGATTTAAAATGCCTATTAGATTGAGTGACATGGAGCTCATAGTTACCTTTAATAAGTTATTTTGCTACAAAATTGAATGTTAATTCTTCTAATATATGCTGTGCAATTCAGTCATTCTCTTTGGCAAGGTTTCTTGTCTTTGTTTATCTTGTCTATTTCTTGCTCTTTACCATTTCAAACCTACCTTAAGCTATTTTTTTATAGGAAATTTATTTGGAAATTTATGAGATCCAAGAAATCCAGAAATAACAAGAGACACAAATACTTTTAAATCAAAGAAAATTTGTAAATCAGAAAGGTTCCCTTTCTTCTTTTCTGGTCCTGAAAAATAAGACATTTATTCATTTACTCAGTGAACATCTATTGAAAACCTACTGTGTGCTAGGCATTATGCTTGGGGCTGGGGATAAAAAAGTTACAAAGTTAGAGCTGTCCCTACCCTCACTATACTTAGAGTCAAGGGAGGAGGCAACCAAATATAAAGAAAGTATCAATGATGTGACAAGGCCTAGCATGGTAGCTCATGCCTGTAGTCCCAACATTTTGGGAGGCTGAAACAGGAAGATTGCCTGAGGCCAGGAGTTCGAGACCAGCCTGGCCAACATAGTGAGATCTCATCTCTAAAAAAAAAAGTGTTGATAGAGGATATGGTAAAAGGAGTTAAGAGTTCCATGTGAGCACACAGAAAGAACACTTAATCCAGACCTAGGGGATCAGAGAAGTTTTCTGGGGAGAGTTGAAGTATGAGCAGCAGTTAGCCTATTGAGGATGAACAGGGATAAGAGGGATGAAGAGGAGCATTCTAAATAGAAGCAACAGAATATGCAATGACCCAGAAGACAAGAAGATCATAATGGCTTTAAAAAGCAAAAATAAATTTATTTTTTGTGTGTGCAAGTGCTATGTTGTGGACTATGAAAAGGAAGAGAAGAAGCTGGAAGGTAGACAAGGTTCAGTTTATGCAGATCCTTGTAAATATCATAAGAGCTCACAGAACTGTGAGAAACATGCTGAGCTCTATAGAGCAAAACAACATGAAATTTTATTTTTAGCAAAATCATTCTGGCTGTAGTATGTAGAATATATAAGCGGCGCCCTTATAAGGGTCTATGTTGTAGAACGTCTAAGGGGGGGCCCCAACAGGAAGCAAGGAGACCACTGGAAGCTTCCTCCTGGCATCCCATAAAGTTATGATGGATATGGGTAAGAGATGATGATGTCCAATATGGTGTCCACTAGCAACAAATATCTATTAAAATGTGACTAATTCAAATTGAAGATGTAAAATATCCCACTAATATTTTTTAGACATGTTAAAATGACTATATATGTTAAAATATCTATTTTATGTTATATAAAATTATATATGTTAAAATATAAATATACACAGTTTATATATAATACACATGTATATATGTAAAATATATATGTATATATGTATATATAAAATATATACATGTTAAAATATACATATATTTTATGACATGTTAAAATGACTATAGTCATTTTAAATGTATATATTATATATACATACACATATACATACAATAACTATATATATGTATTTTGAGACAGAGTCTTGTTCTGTCACCCAGTCTGGAGTACAATGGCTCTGTCTTGGTTCAAGCGATTCTCCTGCCTCAGCCTCCCGAGTAGTTGGGATTACAGGCATGCACCACCATGTTCAGCTCATTTTTCTATTTTTAGCAGAGACAGAGTTTCACTATGTTGGCCAGGCTAGTCTCAAACTCTTGACCTCAAGTGATCCACCCACCTCGGCCTCCCAAAGTGCTGGGATTACAGGCATGAGCCACTGTGCCTGGCCCTCACATTATATTTTTATTGGACAGCACAGTTTTAGAGTCTTTGCATTAGAAAATAGAGAAAAATGCATGAATAAAGAGATATTGAGGTGATGGATTTGATAGAACTTGTTTAACAGTTGCATATAAAGGATAAAAAAGAGGGAGGAATAAATAATGACTCCTAAGCTGCTAACTTGAGCAACTAAATAAAAGGATAACAGATTCTGGAAAGCTTGAGGAAAGAAAGGTTTTTTTTGTTTGTTTTCTTTTTATTTTAAGACAGAAGAGGATTCAGCATGTTTAAAAGAAAATATGAAGGATCAGAGAGAGGAAGACAATAAAGATATGTGAAAAGTACTTTGTCTCCCTTAAGCAGAAGGGAGACACACCTATCTCAATGTAGAAAAAGAAAAGCAGAAGCAGATGGGTTCTGGTATACAGTTAATTCTATAGATTTCGAAATAGTAAATTGAAGACTTTCCCTAAAAAAAAAACAAGCTTCTGGCCAGGCACAGTGGCTCATGCCTTTATTCCCAACATTTTGGGAGGCCGAGGCAGGTGGATCACCTGAGGTCAGGAGTTTGAGACCAGCCTGGCCAACATTGTGAAACCCCGTCCCTACTAAAAATACAAAAGTTAGTCAAATGTGGTGGTGCATATCTGTAGTCCCAGCTACTCAGCTGAGGTAAGAGAATTGCTTAAACCCAAGAGGCAGAGGTTGCAGGGAGCTGAGATTGTGCCACTGCAGTCCAGCCTGGGCAACAGAGCGAGACTCCATTAAAAAAAAAAAAAAAAAAAAAAAAAGGCTTACTGGCCTTCAGGTCAGCTTATTGTGTTGAAAGACCTGAAGAAAGTGGACAAACTCTAAAGACTGGAAGGGTTTCCAGGCAACATTGAGGCTCCATGAGGCTCAAGGGAGGACTGTGGAGAACCACCAGGCCTGGAAGTAGACACAGAGGAAGGAGATCACCAGGTTGCCTGGGCAGAGATTCTTTTAGGTGTCTGTGGAAACAGGACAATGGTGCCAGAAAGTTTGGGAATTGACAAGAGTATGGCTTAAGAGAAGAACACAGAATCTAAGAGTTTCTTGAAAGAAGTATAGAGAAAAATGGGTTGGCCAGATGCTTGGAGAATTCCTTTAGGTCATATTAGAGAACTGTGGCCAGTGGGATATTTAGAATAAATATTTCAAAGATGGGGAAGCTCAGGCTGATGACGTGGTCCAGAGTGGATACCTAAAGTGGGATGGAGGTGAAGGTTAATAAAGATGAGATCAAGGAATTGAGAGGCCTGCGGCATTCAGAAGGACATTTAATTCACCTCACGAGAATGGAGAGATCTGAGTGGAGCAGGGAGTGAGCCAGATGCATATATCTTCAAGAAATTGAGGAAGAGGTTGGTGACAGGAGGAAAGCAGATTTACAGCACAGTAGTTATCCATTAAATGTTAGTTTTATTTAACAGTTCACATACACATAGAGATACAATATGCCTCTCTCTGTCTCTCAATATATACACACACACACTCACATATGCTCCTCCCTACTGACATACAAAGAATCCAGGTTTTTACACAAGCATGCCATAGAGAATTCGGGGTAAATGTGTCAAATTGTGCCTTTTCTTTTTGTGTTGCAGATAGAAAAAAAAGATGTGCAATTTGTTACCACATTAACAATAGAACTTTACAAATGTGCTCAAACAATAGCTTATAAAGGTTAGGGGCAGGCCATGCTGGTACATGCTGCAAAAGCATTTTTAAAGGCAGATTTTTATAGTGAAGAGTGCTGAACTATGTGTCAGAAGAACTGGTTTCCAAACCAATTGTTCAATTATCACTTGGGTGTTTTGAGGCAAAACAGTTAACCTTGGTGAATCCATCTTCCCATCTGCAGAAGATGGGTGGTTTTTATAGCTCTTACAACTCTACAAGGTCTTTGTGAAGATTCAGTAAGAAAATGTTCAGAAAATTTCTTTGCAGTCTGTTAAGGGCTCATATTAATTATCATCTGGGAAGACTCCTGACCTGGCACTAGTGAAAATTTTTTTCATCATGGTTCCTATTATTCTGGTAATATTCACATTCATAATGGAAAAAATGGGAATTAGATCAAATTATGATTTCTGAAGGATGGTTCTTTAAAAATTGATTATTCTACACTTTTGTGGAATTTCTTTAGTTGCTTTAGGGACATACCAAAATAAATCATCTCTTTTTTATTTCCTTAAAAGTGTGGATCATCTCATTAGAATCACCAGAGATGTTTGTTTAAAATATAGTTGCCTGTACCCAGTGACTACAGCTTCTGTCCTTTGACCTGAGACTCAAGAACCTGTATTTTAAACAAGCATCCTAGTTGACTACACACACTAAATTTTTTTTTATAACAACGTTGTTGAGATAGAATTCACATACTATGAAATTCACCCACTTAAAGTATAAAATTCAGTGGTTTTTAGTATACCCACAAAGTTCTTTAACCATCACCATAACATTTGAGATCTACTGGTTTAGTAAAAGTTTTATGGAGGCTGAGGCTGCTCTGTGATCACTGCATAAAGAATTTCCTACCTCAACCCCAAGTATAAATGTAGATAGAAGACAGAATCTTGCAAGCCATACAACTCATCTGTTTCCTAAGCACTGGTGGCCTTTTTCTAAACAAATTTTCTTCATTTTACAAAAGGGTTAGGAAGTACTGTAGAGAGAATATAAGTGCCACATGGCCAGAAGACTGTGAGATTTTCCTTCTTCCCTAAAAATCTGGCAAGCCTTACCCTTCTCTTGCCAGCTGATGGATCAGAAAGAGTTTGTAAAAGGAAAGAATCATGATTAACCTCATGTTCCTTTGCTCTTCCTAAGGCCTATTTTTTAATCTAAAGGTCTTTTTCTCCTCTTAAGTATTCAGGATCAATGCAATTTCATAGTAGCTTTGGACAGAGCATGCCTTTTGACAGCTTACTGACATTTTAGTTTGTCAGCTTCCAGAAATCCATTGTTGACTCAAGTTCCACCTCTGTTTAATGAGAGGGGGAACACTTTTAAACAAAAACATTTATTTTTTCCCCATAAATGGTAAGATGTGAGCCAGAAACAGCCAAAGCTTTAGGAAGAGTCACAACTATTTAGGTTGATGTTTTAGATATTTTACAAAGTGCTTTTCTTACTTTTATGGGGAGAAAAATGTTTTGGAGAGAGCATGTTGGGGAAACTAGACAAGTTTCTTTTCTAGTTTTTTATTTTATAGGGATGAGGTTTCACTATGCTGCCCAGGCTGGTCTTGAACTCCTGGGCTCAAGTGCTCCTCCCAAACTGGTGGGATTACAGCAGTGAGCCACTATACCCAGCCCTTTTCTAGTTTTCAAAGAGAGGGTTTCTTATTTTGTTTACAGTGTGGTAAATTTCTCAATCACCGTATTCATTTGTGAGTATAATTTCTATAAGTATATATATTAGTATTGTGGTTGTGTCTGATACACACACACACACACACACACACACACACACACACACACACCCCTCTAGGCTCCCCTTCTATTGGAACTAATAGCCAGTCTAGAAAATATCAACACCATCTGAGTTTGATTACAAGGGAGGGTTAAAAAAAAAGCTCCATAAACTCTTATAGACGGTTTAGACTACTCCTTCCTTTCTACAGATAAGAAAACTACAGCCCAGAGAGGTTTGATAACCTTAAAACAGAACACGCTTTCCTACCTGACTTAGAGTACGTGGTCACACCGTTAGACAACATTATCTTTGCTTAAAATTAAGTACTGAATGTAATATGATTTTCATGGCGAGACACTAAAGCTACAACAAAGTTACTCCTTTGTTAATAGATAGGGATTATATTTTCAAGACCACAACATTAAATGAAAGCAGAGTGCAATTTATATTTTAAAACTGGTTCTTTTCCATGATGCAAAAATAAAAGTAGAGTATACATTACGTTTTAAAGTTGGTTATTTTTCCTGTTGTATAAAAAGATTGTCAATTCAGTATACAGCTCAAACTATCTGTTAATGGTTTCCAAATTTCAGAGAGCTGTCTGACATTGTTCAAACTGCTGGTAATATCACCACAGACAGATCCTATGCAGGTTTAAAGCACATGCCCCTACAACATTACCCTTGTTTACATGTCTTGAAGCAGCCCCTAGTTCCAGGAAATACTTTGTCATCATGCACTTGACAATTTTTGGTTGCCATCAACCACGTCACAAACTTAACACTCAGCTTTCCCAGTCAGTCTTTCCAGGGACCCAACTCACCTCTTTCTGTTTGGGTTTCCATGCTGACATTTAGAAAAACAACAGTCACTCGACTCATAAAGCCCTTTCTCTATGTTCCATACTAATTTTAATATTGACTTTCTCCTAAAAGCTCCAAAATATTTTAAGGAATTTTTTTTCCATTTTTACAAGATTGAGCTTCCAAGCTTGTATTTTTTAAGTGCTTCCAATTTTTTTTCTTAACATATGTTGCACGAAGTCTGTCCTATTAACAGAACCTACTCCTTTTCCAAATAGTATGAAAATCCAAAGATTTAGCCTTTCAGAGAGCATTTCTAGGTTGTACAATTAATTTGAGCTTTGTGTTTAGCTCAAATGATTTTGTTTAGATTAGGTTCTCCCATGTCTCTTATCTATAATTATCAAAGATTTTGAATTCAAATCCATTTCTGGAACACCCAATTTAGTGTGTATCTGGGTGGTGACACATTTCTTTGTACTCATGAGGACAGTAAAAGATTTTTTAAAAAATGAACACATCAGTATAACATTTGATTCTTGCATTTTTTAAAGCAGTTCTCTTTTGCTTCCCCCTCCCGGTCAGGAAACTCTATTTAAAATCATAGGATTTGATAAATGTGTGCGTAATTACTGTATGTAATTAAGCACTTCGATGCTGGAATCAGACTGCCTGGGATTGGATCTTGGTTCTGCTACTTCCTACCTGTGCAACCTTGAGAAAGTTGTATTTTTCTTTGTGCCTCAGTTTTTAAATAGAAATAACAAAAGGTAAGTGGAGATTGAGTAGTAAATACATACAAATCACTTAGAATAATAGTGCCTGATACATAGAAATAATAAATATTAGCTATTTCTAAACTGCATTAAAGAGACTATATAGATCAGTTACCAGGAATATATAATCATAGAGCTTAGAAGCTTACATGAGATCCCCAGGATATATAGGTAGGATCATTTTGAAGGAATTTGAGATAAGTGCCTTTTTTTTCCTTATTGCCTTGAATTTTCACCATATTTTATTGTTGTATTTATTTTATTTGTTGGCTTGAAGAATTTTACTTCTTGCCTTGAATTTCAATTTGCATCATAAAGACATAATTCTACAATAGGAGGTATTTAAAGATTCTTCTGTGGCTGATATTTGTGATGATACATAGTTTTGATATCCATGTCATGATGGTTTTGGGACTTGAATGAAAACTTTTCTGAATGATTTTGACTAATCTGAGCCATCATGATCCTGGAATTCTATCAGACAAAAGTACCAGAAAATACTGGAGTAGTTTGCCAGTGAACGATGTGACAGAGGGCAAGAGTATTGTTTCTACTCACCATTAAGACCATTCATCAACTCTAACCAGGTCTGTCACAGACAAGTGGCAAGGCCAGAAGCTGAAACATACATCCAGAGTCAAACTCAAGATGATTAATTCTTGACTTACCTTTTTTTGGTGAGGTAAAGAAATTCCATTTTACTGGCCATGACCCAGCAATAGTAACAGGAGACGTTTCTGCTTACGAGTGCACTTGACAGTTGTTGAAACATTTAACTTACTGATAGGACTTTACCTGTTCATTAAAGGAATGGTCAGGAAGCATAATTTAAAAATTCTCCATTGGAGAATGAAGATTAAATAGATTTAATTTAAGTGGGAGTAAACTATAGTGCAATTTACTATACAGATATATATATATATGCCCTGAGGCTATGGAGATAATAGTGATGTCCCTAAAAATTTCAGATCCTATTTCAGTCAGTACTGAGACTCCCTTGGACTATATATGAGACCAAATTCCTTATGTTCTGTGCAAAAAATTTAGCAATGAATTGTTTGCTGTGTTATGTTGTTCCCCGGCCCTGCCATCTAGGCAAATCTCTTCCTGGGCAGGTTTCAGGACTTGCATTCCTTTCTCATCTCCAGCAACATTTTCACTGTGTTCACTGTTGATTCAACTGCACTACAGGTTCACAACAGGGATCTTCTCCCTGATCTCAAACTCTCAAGATTTTGTCAAATAATGCTGTTGACAGTACCATTCCTCAATTAATCTGCATGGGTGCTGTGGTCAACAGGTCTCCCAAAGGCAAATATCCTGTGTATGTTCAATTCCAACCCATTGCCTCCAGATGGGAAGTTGATAATTAGAGCCAGAGGTTAAACTGCCTGATACAGGAGGCCCAGAGGAGCGTAGAGTGATGGGGGTTGGGTTGTTGTGACTGCTTTCTTAAATACAGGTTTGTTATAAATACACACCACCCACATTTTGCCCCCACTCAGCTCCTTGCAAGTTTATTGTTGGACTTGGCTTTTCAAATATAGAAATGAATAATATCTGACCCTACAAAAATGACACCCTGAGACAACAGGGTTAGAAATACACAAAACAATCCTTATAATTTGAATAGAGAATTTCTCTAAAGTGAAAAAGTAAAGTGAAAAATTAAAATGAAAATTAAATCCATGGAAGTTTTTCTTTTTGCCTCCAAAATGACGAAGTCAGACTATAACAATGTACACTCTGTAATAAAAGCTAAAGCTCTACATGTAAGTCAGCTCCTACAAAAAGGGTAAACACTAGCCTTTATGGCTTTGATATTCTGAAATAGGAAGGTGAAAGTAGTTATATAGATTTACACAGATTTTAAACTAAGAAATTTCCAGACAATTAAGTTCTTCTGCTTATTACAGACTTTTAATTTATAATCCCAGTTGTGGATCCACAGAAAATCTGATTTAAAAATTAAGACAAGGCCGGGCGCAGTGGCTCAAGCCTGTAATCCCAGCACTCTGGGAGGCCGAGACGGGCAGATCACGAGGTCAGGAGATCGAGACCATCCTGGCTAACACGGTGCATGGTGAAACCCGTCTCTACTAAAAAATTAAAAAAAAAAAAAAACTAGTCGGGCGAGGTGGCGGGCGCCTGTAGTCCCAGCTACTCGGGAGGCTGAGGCAGGAGAATGGTGTAAACCCGGGAGGCAGAGCTTGTAGTGAGCTGAGATCCGGCCACTGTACTCCAGCCTGGGCGACAGAGCGAGACTCCATCTCAAAATAAAAATAAAAATAAAAATAAAGACAGCTTTTAATTAGGACAGATAATTAAGCAGGACTATATTTGATTCTAAGAACTCTTGATTGTAACATTATTCCTTATTTTACCCTAATCTCAGAAATGTGTCAATACATATATCTGTTAGAGCAATTTTGCTGTTATTTTTAGACTATTAACAGCATCGAGCTCAAATTGTCTACATTTATGATTTCAAGACCTACAAGATAAAATTTTTAAAAAGTCTCAGAAACATACAAAACAGGCTGTTATGAACAAAAATCAAACTGGCTTCACAGTTTTACATAATACCTTCCCAAGACAATGGAGAAACATCTAAAGACCTCAGAAGAAAAAACTTAAAAAATGTATAGTTGGACAAATAGTCTTTCTTTCAGGTAGAAGGGCAAAAGGAAAACACTTTTAGATATGCATTGTCTGAGAAAATAGTATGTCCTGGAGTTAAAATCTGGATAACACAGAGGTGATTAAAATTTAGGAATTCAAAAATGCAGAAGTAGTGATATGAATGAACTTGCATAGCATTTCCCATTTAGTCTGAACCCCTCTTGTTAATCCAGTTGAAAACGTGATAGATGAATTCTGCAGCTTTGAAAAATTCTTAATCTGCAATGCTTCCCTAACCTGTTCTTTCTTCTTCTTCTCCTTCTCCTTCTTCCTCCTCCTCCTCTTCTTCTTCTTCCTCTTCCTTTTCTTCCTCTTCTTCTTCTTCTTTTTCATCCTCCTCCTCCTCTTCTTCTTTTTTTTTTTTTTTTTTTTTAGATGGAGTCTCACTCTGTCACCAGGCTGGAGTGCAGTGGCACAATCTTGGCTCACTGCAACCTCCTGGGTTCAAGCAATTCTCTTGCCTCAGCTTCCCGAGTAACTGGGACTACAGGCATGTGCCACCACGCCCAGCTAATTTTTTGTATTTTTAATACAGACAGGGTTTCACCATGTTGGCCAGGATGGTCAATGGTCTCGATCTCTTGACCTTGTGATCTGCCCACCTTGACCTCCCAAAGTGCTGGGATTACAGGCATAAGCCACTGCACCTAGCCTCTTCTTCTTTTTTTTTTTTTTTACTTTACTTGTTTACTTTTACAATTAGCTAAACATATATGTTTGTTTGCAAATCTGTACCTCTCAATTTATATGGAAGCTCTCTCCGGGTATAGTGACAACTGAAAATAATATCTGTTGTTCTCTGGTTTTATCGCTGTTAACAAATGATAAACAACTTCTGGTTAATGATCATATTACTTCATCTCTGATCCAGAAATACCAGTAAAATAAAAATAAAGGAATAAAAAAAAGTATAAAACCACTAAGAGGAAAAATAACGTGAGAATAAATTATAGGAGGGGTCTAATTTGTGGAAAAATGGAAAGCAGATGGATGAATCCTAGAAGGCTCAGGCTCACCAGGAATCTAAAAAGGTGGGAGTGTTGGTTGGAATTGAAAATGGAAGGATTATTCAAATGTTTAAATGCTGAAAAGGGAGCTGTTAGCCTCCAGCATCCTCTGATCCCACACTACCCAACCCAGCAGCTACCCATACAGCATGAGTATCCCTCATGCCAACCCTTAGGAACTACCAGATCATCTTCTAACGCAGATGTCAAGCTTCTGGTTGGATTTCTTTCTATCTCTGGAAAGAGCCAAATTCATTTTCTAGATAAATTAAACCATAGAGAATCCACACTTGGGGAAACAACACACATCAGAGAAATGGAAGTGAGCCCCCATAGAAAACAGGGAATGTGTGAAATTCGCACCAAATATTGAAACATATCAGCTCTATGCCCTGCTCTGCTCCTAGAAGAGATCATCAGACAGGAGATTTTACTGTGTGTTAGGCAGAAGGGTAACCCCTTAACGACGTCCACATCCTAATCCCCCAAACCTGTGAATACGTTATGTTACATGGCAAGGGGGAGTCAGGGTTGTAGATGAAATTAAGTTTGCTAATCAGCTGATGTAAAAATAAGAAGATTATCCTCGATTATCTGAGTGGCTTAATGTAGTCATAGGGACTTTTAAATGTGGAAGAGGGAGGCAGAAAAGTTAGTGTCAGAAGAATGAGATGTGAGAAAGACTCCACAGCCATTGCTGGCTTTGAAACTGGAGGGAGCCATGAGTGAAAGAATGTGGTCAGCCTCTGACCACTAGAAAAGCTAGAAAACAGATTCTCCTGTAGACTCTCTACAAAGGAAACAGAGTCATGCCCACACTTTTGTTTTAGCCCAGTGAGACCCATTGTTGGACTTGAACTACATAACTGTAAGATACATTTGTGTTGGTTTAAACCACTAAGTTTGTGGTAATTTGTTACAGAAAACTAGTACAAAAAGACTGGCTGAAATAAAAGGCCAGCAAATACTGAGACTGCACAACCAGGTGCCTTTCCTTTCACCCTACAGTAGCAAAGCCTCAAGTCGGCAAACCTCCCTCTCACTTCAAACTCCCTCCCCCGCCTCCCCTTTCCATGAGTGTGCTCGTGCACACATAGCCTCTAATCAGCATCCAGAGCTTCTATCTTGAATGTGAACAGACTGCCAAATAGCCCAGGAATGTGAGTGAAACCTCCAAAATAGAAACTAGAAAAAAAAAGATTTAAAAAGAGATAAGATTGAATGCAGAAGAAACAAAAATGGCAGGGTAGGGGGAGTTAAATTTAAGTTAAATTTAGTTTTAAAAGAAAGTTGTGTTTTAAAAAACCTATAATTAATATGATCAGAAATTTAAGAGAGAGATCTGTAAATCAAGAACAATATGCTATTAAAGAAAAAGAAGTGGAGAGGAAAAGGGAAAAAACTAAGTTTCTAGAAATTAAAAAATATGTCAGCAGAAATTTTAAAAATTAATAGAATGTAGGCCGGGCGCGGTGGCTCAAGCCTGTAATCCCAGCACTTTGGGAGGCCGAGACGGGCGGATCACAAGGTTAGGAGATCAAGACCATCCTGGCTAACACGGTGAAACCCTGTCTCTACTAAAAATACAAAAAACTAGCTGGGCGAGGTGGCAGGCGCCTGTAATCCCAGCTACTCGGGAGGCTGAGGCAGGAGAATGGCGTAAACCCGGGAGGCGGAGCTTGCAGTGAGCTGAGATCCAGCCACTGCACTCCAGCCTGGGCAGCAAAGCGAGACTCCGTCTCAAAAAAAAAAAAATTAATAGAATGTTTGGAATATAAAGTTGGGGAAATCACCCAGAAAAAATACTATCAAAGGTGAAAAGGCCAACCACAGGAGAAGAAAAATAAGATAATCAATTATGCTAACAAAAGAGGTTAAAAATCAGATCAATAAGACTCTCAGAGTAGAGAAAGAAAAAATGGATAGGAAAAATGACTAAAGAAATCATATAAGAAGATATTGTTACTGAAGAACACATCCTCGCGAGTTCTTGGTACAATGGATAAAAAGAGACCGACATCAAAGCACATGATAACATTTTAGAACACCTGTGATAAAGGTAAGTGGAAGCAGACATCGTATTCAAAAAATATATTCAAACTCAGGATGCCAGAAGAGTGAAAAATGTTTTTAATGATCTGAGAGAAAATAATGTTTAGCCTTGAATTATTTACCCACCCACACTATCAATTGAGTGTAAGTAAAAATTGAAAAATTGATCAGACAAGGAACTTCTCAAAAAAAAAAAAAAGCCCTGCAATGTATGATTTGTTCTACAAAAATGAAAGAGTACACTAAAAAAGGAGAAGTCTCAGGTCTAGAAAATAGTCAACAAAGAGTGTTGCAAGGGGAATTCCCAAGACAACAGCTATACAGAGGGTCTAGAAAGTAGTTGGTCTTTGATACTACAACGATGGGGTTGAAGAGATACCACTAAAAAAAAAAAAAAAAAAAAAACCAAATCAACCAAACCAAAAAGAAATAGGAACTTGATATATTTGACTCTATTGATACATTTCTTATGTCAGTGGGGTAGTTGATTTTAAACTATCAATGTAAAGATTTTTGGAGGAATTCTGAACATCAGCCCTGGGAACTAATTTATGACTAAGTCCTCAAAAGCAATTGCAATAGAAACAAAAATTGACAAGTGGGACCTAACTAAATTAAAGAGCTTCTGCACAGCAAGACAGCAAGAAAAAGGAAAAAACTATCAACAGAGTAAACAGGCAATCTATAGAACGGAAGAAAATATTCAGAAACTATGCAGCCAGTAAAGGTCTAATATCCAGAATCTATAAGGAACTTAATTGAACAAACAAAAAACAAATAACCCCACTAAAAAATGGGCAAAGAACATGAACAGACACTTATCTAAAGAAGACATACAAATGGCCAACACACTTAGCTAAAGAAGACATACAAATGGCTCAACATGCTTAATCATTAGAGAAACGCAAATCAAACCCACAATGAGATACCATCTCACACCAGTCAGAATGGCTAAGAAATGTCAAAGAAACAGCAGATGCTGTTGAGGTTGTGAATAAAAGGGAATGCTTCTACACTGTTGGTGGGAAAGTGAATTAGTTCAGCCATTGTGGAAAGCAGTTTGGAGATTTCCCAAAGAACTGAGAACTACCGGTAATTTGACCTAGCAATCCCATTACTGAGTATATATCCAAAAGAAAATAAATTGTTCTACTAAAAAGACACATGCACTTGGATGGTCATGAAGGCACTATTCACAAAAGCGAAGACATGGAATCAACCTAGGTGCTCATCAACAGTGGATTGAATTAAAAAAAAAGTGAGTACATATATACCACAGAATACTACACAGCAACAAACAAGAATGAAATCATGTCCCTTGCAGCAATATAGATGCCACTGGAGGCGATTATCCTAGGTGAATTAACACAGGAACACAAAACCAAATACTGCATGTTGTCACCTGTAAGTGGGAGCTAAACACTGGATACTCATAAACATAAAAATGGCTATGATGGGGGACTATTGGAGCAGGGAGGGAGGCAAGGGGGCAAGAGTTAAAAAACTATTGGGTACTATGCTCAGTACCTGGGTGATGGGATTATTCACACCCCAAACGTCAATGTCCCACAATACACCCAGATAACAAACTTGCACATGTACCCTGTGAACCTAAAATAAAAGTTGAAATTATTTTGAAAAAAGACTTTTGGAGGGTAAATAATATTAGATATAAAGTAAAGCAAAAATAACTATAATAACAAGAAGAATAAACAAAAATTAGCTCAGGAAATCAAAGTCATAGAAGAAAGGAAATGTAAATCCTAATACATTACATACTCATTTATAAATAATATTAATGTGGTAAATTGTAGCAATATAAACAATTTGTATTCATTTAACCAAAAATTGGGTGTAGAAGAATGCTAGATTTTTATCTTTTAGACTTAGGATGCGAAAGGTAAAGTCTCAAATCAGTACCTCTATAGATGGCATTAAAATAGTCAGGAGCTACAACAGTAGTCTTTTTTCTTTTTTCAGAGAGGGTCTCACTCTGTCGCCCAGGCTAAAGTGCAGTGGCATGATTCATAGCTTACTGCAGCCTCCACCTCCCAGGCACAAGTGATCCTTCCACCTCAGCTTCCTGAGTAGTTGAGACTACAGGCATGGGCCACCACACCTAGCTAAGACAGTAGAGTCTAGAAGAGATAGCTAAAAGAATGGAAAGTGTTTATCTCTGGGGAAATGAACTAAGAACTACTAGGGAGAGGTAGAATGGAGGACTTCTGTGTTTGGATTTGTTTTTTAAAATTGTATGGTCTCTTAGTTTATTCGGGCTGCTATAACAGAGTACCATAAACTGGGTGACTTATAAATGACAGAAATGTATTTCTCATAGTTCTAGAGGCTGAGAAGTCCAAGATCAAGGCCGTAGCAGATTCAGTGTCTGGCAAGGGCCTGTTTCCTGGTTCACAGACCAGCACTACCAGTTGTATCCTCACAGGTGGAAGGGGCAATGAGTTTCCAGGGCCTCTTTTATAAAGAGAATAATATCATCAATGAGACCTTCACTCTCATGACCCAATCACCTTCCAAAGCCTCCACTCCCTAATACTATCACCTTGTGGGGTAGGATTTCACTATATAAATTTAGAGGATGCAAATATTTAGGGCATAGCATATGCATGTACTACTTTGATAAAATTCTAAAATAAAGGCTAAACAATTTGCAAATTTGTGAGCCACACTCAAAGAATTATTATAGTCTCTTCCATTCTAGAAAATAGATCTACATACAGCAATATGGTGATCATTTTTATTGCTAAGAAACTTGAATTATAAGTTCCCACATCTTTAAAGTCCATATTGATTAACTGAGTCATTTTTTTAATTGGGAAAGACTAATAAACCATCCAGTGGTAGACATCTGTCATCTAAGACAAATGAATGTTTGTTAATTATGCTTAAAACACAAGTATAAATAACTTTACCTCAACTACATTAAACAAATATTTGATGCATACTGAAAAACAGAGATGATATCTCAATAAGATTTCTATTTTCCTTCCTTCTCTCCCTCCTTTCTTTTTTTCTTCCTCCCTCCCTCTTTCCCTTTCTCATTTTCTTTTTTGTTTCACATGTCTAAATTTTTATATTTTTAAAACTTGACTGGATATTTCCCTTATAATAAAGAAACATCTATTAGTTTAAAACTCGATTTAAAATAAACTATAGGAGGGAGTGGTTCCAAGATGGCTGAATAGGAACAGTTCAAATCTACAGCTGTGTGAGTGATGCAGAAGATAGGTGATTTCTGCATTTCTAACTGAGGTACCGGGTTCATTTCACTGGGGCTTGTCAGACAGTGGGTGCAGGACAGTGGGTGCAGCCCATGGACCATGAGCTGAAGCAGGGCAGGGCATTGCCTCACCCAAGAAACACAAGGGGTAGAGGAATTCCCTTTCCTAGCCAAGGGAAGCCGTGACAGACGGCACCTGGAAAATCAGGACATGCCCACCCTAATACTGAGCTTTTCCAACAGTCTTAGCAAATGGCACACCAGGAGATTATATCCTGCAGTTGGCTCAGAGGGTCCCATGCCCATGGAGCCTCACTCACTGCTAGCACAGCAGTTGGAGATCAAACTGCAAGGCGGCAGTGAGGATGGGGTAGTGGCATCTGCCATTGCTGAGGCTTGAGTAGGTAAACAAAACTACTGGGAAGCTCAAACTGGATGGAGCCCACCACAGCTCAAGGAGACCTGCCTGCCTCTGTAGACTCCACCTCTGGGAGCAGGGCATAGCTGAACAAATGGCAGCAGAAACCTCTGCAGACTTAAACGTCCCTGTCTGACAGCTTTGAAGAGAGTAGTGGTTCTCCCAGAACGGAGTTTGAGATCTGAGAATGGACAAACTGCCTCCTCAAGTGGGTCCCTGACCCCCGAGTAGCCTAACTGGGAGACACCTCCCAGTAGGGGCTGACTGACACCTCATACTGCTGGGTGCCCCTCTGAGACGAAGCTTCCAGAGGAAGGATCAGGCAGCAATATTTGCCATTCTGCAATATTTACTGTTCTGCAGCCTCCACTGGTGATACCCAGGAAAACAGGGCCTGGAGTGGACCTCCAACAAACTCCAACAGACCTGCAGCTGAGGGTCCTGACTATTAGAAGGAAAAGTAACAAACAGAAAGGACATCCACACAAAAACCCCATCTGTACGTCACCATCATCCAAGACCAAAGGTAGATAAAACCACAAAGATGGGGAGAAACCAGAACAGAAAAGCTGAAAATTCTAAAAATCTGACCGCCTCTTCTTCTCCAAAGGAATGTAGCTCCTTGTCAGCAACGGAACAAAGCTGGATGGAGAATAACTTTGATGAGTTGAGAGAAGAAGGCTTCAGATGATCGGTAATAACAAACTTCTCCAAGCTAAAGGAGGATGTTTGAACCCATTGCAAAGAGGCTGAAAACCTTGAAAAAAGATTAGACGAATGGCTAACTAGATTAAACAGCATAGAGAAGACCTTAAATGACCTGATGGAGCTGAAAACCATGGCACGAGAACTACGTGACGAATGCACAAGCTTTAGTAGTCAATTCGATCAAGTGGAAGAAAGGGTATCAGTGATTGAACATCAAATGAATGAAATGAAACAAGAAGAGAAGTTTAGAGAAAAAAGAGTAAAAATAAATGAACAAAGCCTCCAAGAAATATGGGACTATGTGAAAAGACCAAATCTACATCTGATTGGTGTACCTGAAAGTGACAGAGAGAATGGAACCAAGTTGGAAAACACTTTGCAGGATGTTATCCAGGAGAATTTCCCCAACCTAGCAAGGCAGGCCAACATTCAAATTCAGGAAATACAGAGAATGCCACAAAGATACTCCATGAGAAAAACAATTCCAAGACACATAATTGTCAGATTCACCAAAGTTGAAATGAAGGGAAAAATGTTAAGAGCAGCCAGAGAGAAAGGTCAGGTTACTCACAAAGAGAAGCCCATCAGACTAACAGCAGATCTCTCAGCAGAAACTACAAGCCAGAAGAGAGTGGTGACCAATATGCAACATTCTTAAAGGAAAGAATTTTCAACGCAGAATTTCATATCCAGCCAAACTAAGCTTCATAAGTGAAGGAGAAATAAAATCCTTTACAGACAAGCAAATGCTGAGAGATTTTGTCACCAACAGACCTGCCTTACAAAAGTTCCTGAAGGAAGCACTAAACATGGAAAGGAACAACCAGTACCAGCCACTGCAAAAACATGCCAAATTCTAAAGACCATCGATGCTAGGAAGAAACTGCATCAACTAATGAGCAAAATAACCAGCTAACATCATAAAGACAGGATCAAATTCACACATAATAATCTTAACCTTAAATGTAAATGGGGTAAATGCTCCAAGTAAAAGACACAGACTGGCAAATTGCAGAGAGTCAAGACCCATCAGTGTGCTGTATTCAGGAGACCCATCTCACGTGCAGAGACACATATAGGCTCAAAATAAAGGGCTGGAGGAAGCTCTATCAAGAAAATGGAAAACAAAACAAAACAAAAAAGCAGGGGTTGCAATCCTAGTCTCTGATAAAAAAGACTTTAAACCAACAAAGATCAAAAGAGACAAAGAAGGCCATTACATAATGGTAAAAGGATCAATTCAACAAGAAGAGTTAACTATCCTAAATATATACACACCCAATACAGGAGCACCCAGATTGATAAAGCAAGTCATTAGAGACCTACAAAGAGACTTAGACTCCCACATAATAATAATGGAAGACTTTAACACTCCACTGTCAACATTAGACAGATCAAAAAGACAGAAAGTTAACAAGGATATCCAGGAATTGAACTCAGCTCTGCACCAAGCAGACCTAATAGACATTGACAGAACTCTCCACCCCAAATCAACAGAATATACATTCTTCTCAGCACCACATCACACTTATTCCATAATTGACCACATAGTTGGAAGTAAAGCACTCCTCCGCAAATGTAAAAGAACAGAAATTATAACAAACTGTCTCTCAGACCACAGTGCAATCAAACTAGAACTCAAAATTAAGAAACTCACTCAAAACCGCTCAACTACATGGAAACTGAAAAACCTGCTCCTGAATGACTACTGGGCACATAACGAAATAAAGGCAAAAATAAAGATGTTCTTTGAAACCAATGAGAACAAAGACACAACATACCAGAATCTCTGGGACACATTTAAAGCAGTATGTAGAAGGAAATTTATAGCACTAAATGCCCACAAGAGAAAGCAGAAAAAATCTAAAATCGACACTCTAACACCACAATTAAAAGAACTAGAGAAGCAAGAGCAAACACATTCAAAAGCTAGCAGAAGGCAAGAAATAACTAAGATCAGAGCAGAACTGACAGAGATAGAGACACAAAAAACCCTTCAAAAAATCAATGAATCCAGGAGCTGGTTTTTTGAAAAGATCAACAAAATTGATGGACTGCTAGCAAGACTAGTAAAGAAGAAAAGAGAGAAGAATCCAATAGATGCAATAAAAAATGATAAAGGGGATATCACCACTGATCCCACAGAAATACATCAGAGAATACTATAAACACCTCTACGCAAATAAACTACCATCAGAGAATACTATAAACACCTCTACGCAAATAAACTAGAAAATCTAGAAGAAATGGATAAATTCCTGGACACATACACCCTCCCAAGACTAAACCAGGAAGAAGTTGAATCCCTGAATAGACTAATAACAGGCTCTGAAACTGAGGCAATAAAAGTCCAGGACCAGACAGATTCACAGCCAAATTCCACCAGAGGTACAAAGAGAAGCTGGTACCATTCCTTCTGAACTATTCCAATCAACAGAAAAAGAGGGAACCCTCACTAACTCATTTTATGAGGCAAGCATCATCCTAATACCAAAGCCTGGCAGAGACACAACAAAAGAAGATAATTTTAGACCAATATCCCTGATGAACATTGATGCAAAAATCCTCAATAAAATACTGGCAAACCAAATCCAGCAGCATATCAAAAAGCTTATCCACCTCGATCAAGTGGGCTTCATCCCTGGGATACAAGACTGGATCACATACCAAATCAATAAACGTAATCCATCATATAAACAGAACCAAAGACAAAAACCACATGATTATCTCAATAGATGCCAAAGAAGCCTTTGACAAAATTCAACAGCGTTTTATGCTAAAAACTCTCAATAAACTAGGTATTGATGGGACGTATCTCAAAATAATAAGAGCTGTTTATAACAAACTCATAGCCAATATCATACTGAATAGGCAAAAAGTGGAAGAATTTCCTTTGAAAACTGGCACAAGACAGGGATGCCCTCTCTCACCACTCCTATTCAACATAGTGTTGGAAGTTCTGACCAGGGCAAAGAGGCAGGAGAAATAAATAAAGGGTATTCAACTAGGAAAAGAGGAAATCAAATTGTCCCTGTTTGCAGATGACATGATTGTATATTTAGAAACCCCATCGTCTCAGCCTAAAATCTCCTTAAGCTGATAAGCAACTTCAGCAAAGTCTCAGGATACAAAATCAATGTGCAAAAATCACAAGCATTCCAATACACCAAAAACAGACAAACACAGAGCCAAATCATGAGTGAACTCCCATTCACGATTGCTTCAAAGAGAATAAAATACCTAGGAATCCAACTTACTTTTTTTTTTTTTTTTTTTTTTGAGACGGAGTCTCACTCTGTCGCCCAGGCTGGGGTGCAATGGCCGGATCTCAGCTCACTGCAAGCTCCGCCTCCTGGGTCTACGCCATTCTCCTGCCTCAGCCTCCCGAGTAGCTGGGACTACAGGCACCCACCAAGGAATCCAACTTTCAAAGGATGTGAAGGACCTCTTCAAGGAGAACTACAAACCACTGCTCAATGAAATAAAAGATGACACAAACAAATGGAAGAACATTCCATGCTCATGGAGAGGAAGAAACAATATAGTGAAAATGGCTGTACTGCCCAAGGTAATTTATAGATTCAATGCCATCCCCATCAAGCTACCAATGACTTTCTTCACAGAATTGGAAAAAACTGCTTTAAAGTTCATATGGAACCAAAAGAGAGCCCGCGTTGCCAAGACAATCCTAAGCCAAAAGAACAAAGCTAGAGGCATCACGCTACCTGACTTCAAACTATACTACAAGGCTACAGTAACCAAAACAGCATGGTACTGGTACCAAAACAGAGATATAGACCAATGGAACAGAACAGAGCCCTCAGAAATAATACCACACATCTACAGCCATCTGATCTTTGACAAACCTGACAAAAACAAGAAATGGGGAAAGGATTGCCTATTTAATAAATGGTGCTGGGAAAACTGGCTAGCCATAAGTAGAAAGTTGAAACTGGATCCCTTCCTTACACCTTATACAAAAATTAATTCGAGATGGATTAAAGACTTAAATGTTAGACCTAAAACCATAAAAACCCTAGAAGAAAACCTAGGCAATATCATTCAGGACACAGGCATGGGCAAGGACTTCATGACTAAAACACCAAAAGCAATGGCAACAAAAGCCAAAATTGACAAATAGGATCTAATTAAACTAAAGAGCTTCTGCCTGGCAAAAGAAACTACCATCAGAGTGAAAAGGCAACCTACAGAATGGGAGAAAATTTTTTGCAATCTACCCATCTGACAAAGGGCTAATATCCAGAATCTACAAAGAACTTAAACAAATTTACCAGAAAAAATCAAACAACCCCATCAAAAAATGGGAAAAGGATATGAGCAGACACTTCTCAAAAGAAGACATTTTTGCAGCCAACAGACACATGAAAAATGCTCATCATCACTGGCCATCAGAGAAATGCAAATGGAAACCATAATGAGATACCATCTCACATCAGTTAGAATGGCGATGATTAAAAAGTCAGGAAACAACAGGTGCTGGAGAGGATGTAGAGAAATAGGAACACTTTTACACTGTTGGTGGGACTGTAAACTAGTTCAACCATTGTGGAAGACAGTGTGGCGATTCCTCAAGGATCTAGAACTAGAAATACAATTTGACCCAGCCATCCCATTACTGGGTATATACCCAAAGGATTATCAATCATTCTGCTATAAAGACACATGCACACGTATGTTTATTGCAGCACTAGTCACAATAGCAAAGACTTGGAACCAACCCAAATGCCCATCAATGATAGACTGGATTAAGAAAATGTGGCACATATACACCATGGAATACTATGCAGCCATAAAAAAGGATGAGTTCATGTCCTTTGTAGGGACATGGATGAAGCTGGAAACCATCATTCTGAGAAAACTATTGCAAGGACAGAAAACCAAAGATCACGTTATCTCACTCATAGGTGGGAATTGAACAATAAGAACACTTGGACACAGGATGGGGAACATGACACACTGGGCCCTGTCATGGGATAGGGGGAGGGGGCTGGGATAGCATTAGGAGACATACCTAATGTAAATGATGAGTTAATGGATGCAGCACAGCAACATGGCACATGTATACATATGTAACAAACCTGCATGTTGTGCACATGTACCCTAGAACTTAAAGTATAATAAATAAATTAAAAATGAAATATAAACATATGCAATTTTATATGTAACATAATATAAATGCACACAATGGAAAGAAGACAAGAATACATTAAATTTTAATAATCATTTACCCTCTCTGGTGGGATAAGAGGCTTCTTCCCCCTTCCAATTTTCTCCATTCTTCTCTTTTATTATTTATCCATTTATTCAATTTTTTTGTAGAGACAAAGCCTTTCTATGTTGCCCAAGTCTCAAACTCCTGGCCTCAGGCAGTTTTCCTGCCTTGGCCTCCTAACGTGTAGGGATTGCAGGTGTAAGCTACCACACCCAGCCATTCCCCTTCTAATTTTCTATATTTTTCAAACATAAGTAACAAATTTTTAGTACTTCTACGCATTAAACTGGCAGCTGATTTAAATCTAACCGAAACTACTTTATGACCGGCAGTAAGAATATGTGAAGGGGCTGCTGTATGCAGGAGGTCCATAGTAAGTATATTTGGGAATAAGCCTAGGAAGGGAATTGTGGCAATTGTTAGAACTTTAATTCTCCTGCTGCCCATTGTATGGTTTTAAGCCTTACAGTTTTGATGGTGTTTACAGCATCTCCAGCTTCAGGAATGAGTCCTGGTGTGTTAAATTGTTTAGGGTAATCCTATTTCCTTTAGCACCTTGATTGGTTGAGAAGTAGACTGACCCAGGGCTGAGCCAATCAGTGGATGACCTCCCTGGCCAAAGTCATTGGTCTGGAGTGGTCCAATCTCCTTAGGGATGGAATTTTGTTCCTGGTTTAGGAAAAGAAACGTCTCTCACTCTGTGCATCCTGGAGGCTACCTTGAGAAGCTGGACCGGAGGCAAATGCAAAACATAGTGGAGGGTGCAACAGAAAGAATCATAGAAAAGCAGAGTCCTGTTTGAACGAGACTGGACACCAATCACAATGTCAAGACGTTTCATTTACCTGAAACAAATCATTCTATCATTTGAGCAACAAGAGTCAAACCAAAGCATTCTGGCTGATAACATAAAGAACATATTGAGTGTTTCTTATGTACTGGCCATATTATCATATTATACATGTTATTTCCTATAATCTACACAAAACAATGCTGTTAGGTTTTACTACTTTTTGGGTTTTTTTTTTTTTTTTTTTTTGAGACGGAGTTTCGCTGTTGTTACCCAGGCTGGAGTGCAATGGCGCGATCTCGGCTTACTGCAACCTCCCCCTCCCGGGTTCAAGTGATTCTCCTGCCTCAGTCTCCGGAGTAGCTGGGATTACAGGTGCCCTCCACCACGCCAGGCTAATTTTTATGTATTTAGTAGAGACATTCACCATGTTAGGCCAGGCTAGTTTCCAACTCCTGACCTTAGGCGATCTACCTGCCTTGACTTCCCAAAGTGCTGGGATTACACGTGCGAGCCACTGCGCCCAGCCAGGTTTTACTACTCTTATTTTAAAATCAGGAACTAGTGACAGTGATGTTGGTGAACCACCCAAGGTCATAGACCTAGCAATAGTTTTGCTAACTTTTATTTTGCTGGAACATTAAAAAACCTCATCATGTTTTGTCATAACAATTTCATAAAAGGAAGAACATTATAATAAAAAATTAAGATGAACTTAGTCCGAGAATAAAAGACAGCTCTCAAGAAAGGGCTTTTGCCATCATCATGGATATTTTCCTCTGGACAGGAAAAAGTTCATCATGTGTGGGTGCCAGGCCAGCCGCATAAAAAGTCATATTTTGATTCAGCAGGAATTGAGCAAGGTCTGGAAATGTGTTTTTTGAAACGAACTGCAGGTAATTCTGACAGGGAGCCAGGATGGGGAACTTCTATTCTGGGAGACATAAAGTGTGCTTCCACTGGAACAGGTCCCTTTGCCTGCTTTCTCCAGAAGTTTCTTTCCGTTCTCCAATCTGCTTCTATTTGCCTTTCAGGCTGTACTCCTCACCTTGGCAGATCCATGATTCCTGTCTCTTCCGGTCTACAGTTCTGTTAACTAAACATTACTTCTCTTTCTCTTGTTGCCTCAGTGATTACATTCAGGTTTGACTATTGTTTTCTTATTCAGAACTACCCAGGGAAGAAAAGACTTCTCTCTGAGCCATTAACCATAAATTCAAAGAGGCAACAGTGGCATGACTATTTCCAAAGACCTCAACCTGAGACTTCCCTGGAAGGTGGGGAGTAATTGAACCTGATAAAAAATAATTTACGATTGTAACCTTTGTCAATAATTTTATTTGAATGTATTATATTCCTTGGGAGAATATTAGATTGTATTTTGGGAATAGATTTAATGAATCCTATGAGCTGATGATAATCATGATAATATGGTCCATGTCACTAAAGAATTGTCTGAGAGTTGATTGACACTTTCTGTGTTCTTTTTCCCTCCTCAGTTTCCAACGGCCAGAGACTTATTATGTTAATTTCCAGAGCCCAGCTGTTGTTCACTTTCCCTCTTTTTCTTTTTCTCTCTAGCTCTTTCCCTCTGCCCTCTCTCCTCCCTGCTCTGCACCTTGCTTCTGCTACTGACATTTCTAGCATCCATCTCTCATCCAGTTTACCTTCTTAAGGTGAGGAGATCTAATTTTGTTGGTTTGTCATTACCCAATATGGTGAGTTCTTATGAGAACAAATTTGGGTTCAGTTACTGATTTCTTGGCCTGATCAACAATGATTAGGGTAGCAGGACTAGTTTCACTGCAAGCATTCAGCCTCTTTTCTCCAAAGGTTTTAGTAGGCGAAGTGTAGCTGAAAAATCTTCTGGGGCTCTATAACCCATTGAGTACAATCCAGCTTTGCAAAATGCTGAAAACTCCCCAGGCAAGGTTTAGGTAGGGGGAGAGAGCGAGCGCGCATGTGCGCGCAAGCACAACAAGACATTCTAAGTAATGACTGCTCTCTCCTTTGTCTTTAATATAGAGAAATGTCTAGATTTTCTCAGTCATGTATGGAGGGAAAACCCAGGCAGATATTTATTTGCTCCTTTAGCAATTTCAGAATGAATGCCCAAAGGTATAAGAACTTGACTCCCTGCTTCCACGTTGTCTTTATGGCAGGGGGTCTTCTGACCTCTGCAGTCTTCTCTCACTAATCTACATGTACAGAATGCCCAGCTGTAACGAATTATTTGCCTCTGATTGTTCAACACACTTGCAGAAGCAGCTCTCTCTCTGCCTTTTCAAACTTTCTCAACTTTACTACCTGTCAGCTTCTGTTTGAATTCAACATAAGCATGATCTCCATGAAACCTCATGAGTGTGGCTGTTAGCCCGCTGTGGCAGGCTGTATTCCTTGCCATCACAAAAACCATTCCCCTATCCACCCTTTCAAGTGGAGCCCCCATTTGTTCAGAAATCAGGCAAGCATTTTAGTTCTCAGGAAGGGTAACTTCAGCAGCTGGTGTAGGAACTGTCATGGGACAAATGGAGAGGCAATAAGATGTAAAGGGAAGTTTGTTGCAGGAGTCCAAGGAAGGGTTTTTAACTCCTTGATAAGAGAATATCAGCACAAAGAGAAACTCACCTGTCCACACCACCTCCTACTTCTAGCACACCTGACCTGGCAAAAGCACACTTGCTAGGACAGGTGTGCTAGGACACTTTTGTGCTGCAGCCATCATTTGACTTTGACAGGAAGGTCAATGGAGTGCAGAGATGGCACTCTTTATGTCATTGAGCTACTGAGCCCCAATTTGTTGAAGCACTGCTAATTATTCTGTTGCTTACAGCTGAAAGCATTCCTAACTGTTAACCTCCTCTGTGTGCATAAATGCAATCACTGAAGGAAGTATCCCTGTCATGTCCTCAGAATCAGTTTTGCCTGAGAGTGAAAACATCGTCACTTTTAAACAGTACCATATTACTGACAACAGGAAAACATCTATAATTGGTGTATATTTGGACACATACTTACTATGCCAATAAAAATAAGACAGCTCCACTGGCAAAATGATCTCATCCTGTCTTTGAGTTGTAGAGTTTAGTATAAACCCATATTGACCAAGCAAATTGTCTTTGCAGTATGCCTGCATACAGAAATACTAGAAGGAAAACTTCTTTCAGCTGAGTAGAAATAAAAATAATTTTTGATCTAATGATTTTCATAGTCTCCCAATAAGAAGACCAAACCTCACATTATGAGAGCCAAAAATCATCCATCATCAGCTATATATGTTTCTTGGTCTACATTATTTCTGTCCCAGACACTGGAAGTCTGGACTTCTCCCAGAGAAGAGAACTGTCATCCTGTCACATGATTGCAATTGGCAAGTCTTACCAAGAAAGTTTGGCAGATCCTTAGAACAGGACTAACATATGTTTTATATATGTGTGGGTAGGTGTATATATAGCCATCCATCTACATACATATATGTATACTTATTTATTTATAAGCTCTAGTTAAAGTTAGAAAAATTAATTTAGATGCATATGGGTAAGTCACACAAATTAGCACCAGTTTAAAAGGAATTAGTAGAATCCTAAAAGAAATCATTTTGATTTTGTTAAAGTAAAAATGCCAATGCAAATTTTAAAAGTGGAACATCATGTTAATAACTTTTATCTTTAGATTATTGCTCATTTAGAGCAATGATTCACTCACTCATGCAACAAGTGTTTATTAAAGACCAACTACAAAGACTTATAAGACACAAAGTCCTTGCCCTGGTGAATCCTATGGTCTAGTTGTAGACACACACACACACAATCATTCATTCATTCATTCATTCATTCATTCATTCACTCAAAGATTATTATTGAGGACTTTCTTTGCCTGCCATGTGGGCTGAGAATACAGAGGCAAAAAGACAGAAGACACTTGCACTCCCAGAGCTTATGTAATATGGGGGGAGGTGGAGAAAAACAGTAAACAAACATTAACATATATATACATAAGAGAGTGATAAATGCAATGAAGAGACTTCAAATTGAATAATATGATAAAAAGTAACTGAGCTGCTACTTTTAAATGGGTGGACAAGGAATACTCCTCTGGGAAAACATTTAAGCTGAGACACAGGAGACCACTGGAAGAGGATGGAAGGTGAAGTGAGGGACTCTTTGCTATTATTATTATTGTTTTAGTTGTCTGTGTGTGTGTGTGTGTGTGTGTGTGTGTGTGTGTGTGTGCGCTTAAGAAAGGGATTATTAGAACTGGTGTATGACAATGGGAGAGATTGGGAACAGAAATTATGATTCAGGGAAGACTGAGCAGAGAATTGAGAAACAAAACCTTTAATAAGGTGAGGGGGCATGAATTCCAGAGTAAAACCAGAGGGTGTGCCAGTGACAGCAGCAGAGATAGTTGCTCTACAATAAATTGAGCAGGCAGATAATAGGTATAGAGTGAGGAGGGTAGATAATATTTGATTGGAAAGGTGAGGGAATTCTTATCAAACTACTTCTATTTTCTCAACGATTTATGAAGCAATGTTATAAGCTTGGAGTATGAACAGTAAAATTGGTCAGGAGATTTAAGGAGTTAAGACATGAGGTGAAATTATCAGTTTGGAAAGTGGGAATGCAAAAGTCCTACAGGATAATAAGATTGCTCTTGACTACACACTTGAGATTTATAGCCAGGATTCAAAGTGATGCTAGCAAGCATAATTTTTTTGCCTTTACCAGTGTTCAGTTGTGTTGCTGCATGGGGACCACTGGGTATAAGAAGGTTGCAGCTCAGCTAAGGTGAAGGAGGGTGGCACAGGCAAGGGAGTGAAGGGTGTTATCAAACAGTGGCTTAATAATGTATTACAGAGTCTAAGGTGGGTAGATAAGGAAGGGAGTACCTGAAGAGGACAGATTGATAGTGATTCAGTCATAAACTCAACAGATTAGAAAGTCTTAATAAAGGCAAGATATTGTTTGTATAGATATTCTTGGTTTAGTGAGCTTTTAGGATAGAAGACAATAGTCAAAAGAATGGGATGCTTGTACTTGAGTTATTGGAGATGATGGACTTACTGATGATTACAAGGTCAGAAGTAGGACCTTTGATAGGAGTGGGTAGCTGATGATGGGTGAAGAATAACATCATTCTACTGTAAGGTGGAAAGATCTGGAAACTGGAGTCTAAGGTATTAGATGTATTATTTGAGTGGGCATTGAAATCAGGAAAAAGGAAGTGAGTGAGAATAACATCAGAATAATCATGAAAAAAGGCCCAATGAGTCAGGTGCTAAATTTATCAAGAATGAAGTTAACTGAATTCTCTAGATGACAGGAACAAGGAAGGGGAGTAGGTGCCAAAGTCTGATGGCACAGAGCCAGGTGTGATGGCTCATGTCCATAATCTCAACACTTTAGGAGTCTAAGGCAGAAGGATTGCTTGAGGCCAGGAGTTCAAGACCAGTCTGGGCAACATAGTGAGATCTCATCTTTACAGAAGCCCAAAAAACTCTGATGGCACAACTTTAACAGAGCCTGGGGCGTGGAAGGATGCAGGAAGACAATGGCACTGGAAATGGCACTGGAGAACAAGAAAAGCACTCACCGCAGAGCTGGGTCTGGTTAGGTAGGATACAAAAGAAGAACAGATTGCACCACGTATAACTGCAACAGAATTGATTTCAACAAGGCACAGTCAGGTTTTACCTAGAGCAAGAAAGGAAAGGTAACATTCAAGATGATGTTGAGGATGCATTCACATTTGTTGATGATGGACTGTCAGCTGTAGATGGCTAAGTGGAAGTGGTTGGGATGGCAGAAGTGAAAGAGTAGGTCAGATGAGTAGATATACACAGTAGTGCAAGAATGAATGTCTAGGCTAGGGGTCAGCATATTGTTTAAATAAAGGGACAAATAGTAATTACTTTAAGCTTTGTGGGTCATATGGCCTCCGTTTCAAGAATTCAACTCTGCCTTTTACTTTACAAATTTTTATTTATTTATTAATTTTTAAAAGAATAAGTAAGCATCTGTGGGTCTTGGACCCCAGCGGGGAGACTGGACAGATGGAGAGTCTAGCATGAGGAGAGTCTAACTGCTTGAGCTAAAACCAACCCTCTGCGTTTTTAGAGTGAAAGCAGCCATAGATGATATGTAAAGAAGTGGATATAGTTGTGTTCCAGTAAAATTTTATTTACAAAAATGGGCAGTGGACTCACTTTGGCTGATTTGACTCTTCAATAAACAGAGCTGGTGATGGAGTTTGGGTTTGTGATGATCAGTGAGGTAAAAAGCAAAAACATGATCAAAATGGGAGTATTTGATACTTTCCTGGAGAAGGAGGATTGCCCATTTAAGAAGGAAGCTGTGAAACTACCAAACATCTGCTGCTCCCAGATGTGGTAGCCAGGGATTAAAAAAAAAAAAAAAAAAAAAAAAAAAAGACCTTGACATGGAACTGCTGTGACTTCTTGACCAGGAGCAGAAATTTTGGTGAGAATATCTGCTTTTGAGAGGCCCCAGTGTAACACAAGATGCGGCTCTCATCTAGAGGCTTGGGACCATCTCTTTCCCAGGATGCTCAGTATTATTGACTCCAATCAGTTGACTACAACTAAGAGGGAAAGGGCAAGGTACAGACACTTGGGGTTTCTAAAGAAGGAAGACACAAGCACTAGTAAATATGGGAACAGGCAAGATTTTCATACTCAGTCCAGGTCTATATCCTAAAATGCAATCACTAAGGAGGTTAATTTGGCTTTCTCTAATATTTAAAAATGATTCTACAGGTTTCAATCAAGCAGACTTTTAGATTTTGTGAGACATCAAATTGTCTCTCTGAGAGACTGGTGTTTTGCACCAGACAAACTTAGAGTCACTAGTCAGTCATTATGACAGAGGCTTGAACTCAACCTGTATTAACAGTTTTAAAAGATCCCTGGATTGAATTTACTTCAAATGCTAAGTAAACTTTGCACTTGAAGATGGCTTCTTGGATGCCCAGTTTTAATGATTCTTAAATAAAAGGTATTCACCCCCATTTCTGAAAGATTTTTAACTCTCATCTCACTAATTATCCCCTACCAAATTGGTCCACATTTTTGATCTAATTTGATATTCTGTTGATATTATTAAAACAGCTTAATAGTAAGCTGTTGATATTATAAAAACTGCTGTTTAATGATATTGTTCTGTTGATATTATTAAAACTGCTTCTTCAAATGTTTAAATTATTTCCTGATAATAAGCAAGGTTGTAATTTATAGGAAGACATGAACTCTTTTAGCCCCCTGGAGTACAATTTGGCACACTTTTCTAGTGATCTGAAGGTATCTAATATTCTTCTTGATAGTAAATTAGGTCCTAGGATACTGGTTTATTGCTTATAACTTGTGAGATTTCTGTTATAGTGATGACAAAAGAAATGGACCCATCTTTCAAGAGAATACTTCATTTGATTTTAACTGAAGAAAAACACATGAATGATTTAATACAACTGAAGTACATTAGTGTGTAAATCTTTTTTCTTTGTTGGAGCTATTTCTGCTTTATAGGAAATGTATATTCTATCAAACACATTTCACGGTGACTGAATAAAACTCTACATTGATTTAGCAGTGATGATACACAAAGTCTGTGCTACACACTGTTGGGGAAACAAAGCTGAATAAGGCTTGATGCTTTACATATCCCTGGTTTGCTTAGGTTTACATTTCCTTTGTATAGGAATTCCTTTGTAAATATTCCTATATGTAAATATATATGACCTATATTTGAGACCAATAAAAAGCAATGTTTCAATTTATACAAATGTTTGAATTATATAATTTCAATTATATAAATAATAATAGCGTTCATAATTATTGGACCTTTCATATTACTTAACATTAATGAATTTATCTCACAACAACCCAATGAAGTGGGTACCATTGTCCCATCTTAGAGGTAAGTAAATCATCACTGACAGCTAGTAAGGGATAGAGTTTAGTTTCAAAACTAGGTCTGTCTGATTGCAAAGCCCATGATCTTAATCCCTCTCTCATTATGCTTCAGAAACACAGATTTTAAGCTGGGTAGAATCAATAAGTAAAAGCCAGTTATTGTAAAATATGGATTTTTGCCATTCTTGACAGAAAGATGTGACATTTCGACTGCTGGCAATAGGTCTTCAAGAGTTCTTCTTAAAAATGCAAATCTATATTCCTAAAAGGAAAACATTTTAAAAAGTAAATACTTTTAGGCTCTTAACTTGTGTGCCCTTGCAAAATCTTAAAAGAATGGGATAAAGAACAGGTAAGTTTTGATAAGGTTAAGGAGTAACAGGTACAGAATAAGGGAGAGGCAAACTTGAGCAGGAGGTGGGTAGGGAGTAATACCTTCAAGAAACAGGCAGCATAAAAGACCCGAGTATCTGTGGTGGGAACTCCTAAATGGAGACAAGACGAAAAAAAGCTAAGACAAGATATTATCGCTATATAATTTTGCATAAGACCAATATTGCTGCCTCTGAAAAAAAATCCAATGGTATACCATTAGCAAGTAAAATCAAATAAACTTGTATGAATTTAAAAGTGTAGTAGCTTCCCTAAGCAGGGACTGAGATGTAATATCCATTGTCAAAGAGTTTATAATCAAGGAAGCATTTTTTTCTCTCCTTCACACCTATTTACTCCAGCATTCTTTACATAATGTTAGATTTTACCCATGATCACCTGTAACATGGTCCTGAATTAGCATTATACCCAGAACAGGGCTGCTAATATAATCAATTACTAATTAGTTCTGTTGTTTCTTTTTATTGCAATCACATTCTTAAGAGCATAACAGTTATCAATATATGACTCATTCATAAAACGTAAATGCAATTTTAGTTAAATGTTTAGTTATCATCATTGTAACACTAATAATTGTAGGAATTATGAAAATAATAATAATAAAAGCTAAATGGTTTTAGGGTTAGAGATGAGTCTAAAAATGGTATCTTCATGATCTGCGTTTATCCTACATCAATAATTTTGCATCAAATTTGTTCAATTTACATATCAAAAATAGATTTTTCTGTCAGCAAAGTAAGATCAGTCTTGTATCTGAAAATCAAGCACAGCTTGTACATCATCATTAACCATAAAGGCTCTGAAATCAGAACTTAGCTGCCAATTTTGTTGATGATGAATAAGATGAAATCGAGTACAGCTGGCTCTTCTGTCCTGTGCTAGCTCTGCAGTACTGACATTAGTGAAAAATCTGTTTGTTTTTTGTTTCAGGAAATTAAATAGCTATGACTAAAATGAAGCAGAGAGAACAGATATATCTGGGTAATAACCAGGTGCCATTTTATTTTTATTTTTTTCTTGCAGGTTCATTTGATTATTGCAACACTACTTGAGTTTGACCAATTGTAATGATCTCAAATAATATATTTTTCAAAAAGACCTCCTAGAGGAGTCCTTTTTTAATAAATGGGGACCAAATAATCCAAATCATTTATCTTGTTTTAATTAATTTTTTTGAGACAGAGTCTTGCTCTGTTGCTCATGTTGGAGTGCAGTGGTGCAACCATGGCTCACTGCAGTCTTGACCTCCTGGGCTCAAGCAATTCTCCCACCTCAGCCTCCCAAGTAGCTGGGACTACAGCCAAAAACCACCACACTTGGCTAACTTTTAAATTTTTTTTTGTAGAGATGGGGTTTCTCTAGGTTCCCCAGGCTAGTCTTTTTTTTTTTTTTTTTTTTTTTTTGAGACGGAGTCTGGCTCTGTCGCCCAGGCTGGAGTGTAGTGGCCGGATCTCAGCTCACTGCAAGCTCCGCCTCCCGGGTTTACGCCATTCTCCTGCCTCAGCCTCCCGAGTAGCTGGGACTACAGGCGCCCGCCACCTCGCCCTGCTAGTTTTTTGTATTTTTTTTTTTAGTAGAGACGGGGTTTCACCGTGTTAGCCAGGATGGTCTCGATCTCCTGACCTCGTGATCCGCCCGTCTCGGCCTCCCAAAGTGCTGGGATTACAGGCTTGAGCCACCGCGCCCGGCCTCCCCAGGCTAGTCTTGAACTTCCGACCTGAAGCCATCCTCCCACCTTGGCCTCCCAAAGTGTTGGGATTATAGGCGTGAACCACCTTGCATGGCCCTCCTTTATAATTTAAAGTTCATCACAAGTAACTACAATTTTCTCAGTGATTCCTTCTAGTAGAGTATCTATAAGCAAATTTTACATTAAAAATAGATTTAACTATTTATTTTGTCAATTGGCTTTTCAGAATGGCACTTTATATGATTTAAAGCCAAACTTTAAAGTCTTCCTTACAGAGAAACAAGCCAATTTCTAGATATCACCTTCAGATGAGGAAATGAGAAAATTTTCAATAAGACAACATTAAGTTAATGGCATAAAACTAAATTCTAAATTCTTAAATCTACTGGAAGTTTGGTAATCAAGAAGATCCTTACCTCTTTTCCCACCAAGTATGAACTGTGCTATACCAGCTCAGTTAGAGTGAGGATTGCACAATATTCACCACCATCACTTCGGGAAATTCTGTTAAAGCAATCTTGAAATTTTTTTTTGAAGACACAAAAGGATGACAGCAAGAGGAGATAATAACAACAGAGTTTTGAAAACTGAAAAGGAGATGAATGAAACCTGACTGCCTTTGCATACCCCAGAGAGTGGAAACCAAGTTGGTAATGGTGAAAACTGAGAAGCATCTCCATTAATACAAGAGAATCTTCAAAAGTTTCAAGAAATGGTAAGACAAGATAATTCTGGAACTGAAAATGAAGGAAGGATGACCACTGCTAAAATAGGAAGGAGTAGGTGAAAGCTGACTCAGACATAGTCATCTCCTTATTGTCTTTCCCAGCTCCATGCCAGTAGGAGATTGACTCTCCCGGTTTGGTCATAAGTCTGTGGTTTTATTTTCTGGAAAAGTGTACGGTACTGCTTCTGGACTGAGGAAGGATACAAATGTCTGAAGACCTGAATATTCTATTGAAAACATTCTCTTATTCCCCTTTCCACACTCGGAACCCAGGACACTCCGTCTCTAGAGCCGGATCTCTACCCTTGAGGGAGGAGATAGGTAGATTTTTCTTTGGTAACCTGACCAGCCTAAGTGGAAAGGCATCAACATACTGCTAACAAGGCTACCCACAGTCTTCCCAGTTCATCTTGCAGTAAAGCTCAAGGTTACTGAGCCTCACAGGCATGCAGAACTCCCAATCAGATTTTCAGTTTTCATTCTGAAGAGCAGAAAATCAAGAATTACAAGAAATCTGATGAAAACTTCTAACATGGAAAGAGAGACCAAAGTAAACAATCAAATGCAACTTGAATAAATTTTAAAAATGTGCACACACATATCTTAAGTACATACCATTCATATCCTTAGAGAACTAAGAAAATATATTACAGCTTTGATAAAAGAGAAAAGTATAAAAATGAAACACAGAACAAGAGAACTCTCAAAAAATAAAAATATATATATATAATAGTACAAATAAAACTATGATACATCAATGTTAGTTGCAGCATTATTTACAACAGCCAAAATGCAGAAGCCACCCAAGTGTCTATCAACAAATGAATGAATAAAAAAAAGTGATATACTTGTCCTTTGGTATCCATGGGGGAATTGGTTACCAGGGATCTCTCAAGGATTCCAAAGTCCATGGTTTCCCAAGTCCTTTATATAAAATGGTGTAAGTCAAATGCAGTGGTACACACCTGTAGATACAGCTACTTGGACTGGAGGCTGAGGCTGGAGGATCACTTGAGCCTAAGAGTTGAGGCTATAGTAAACTTTTGTTTGTTTGTTTGTTTGTTTGTTTTTTGAGACTGAATCTCATTCTGTCACCCAGGCTGGAGTGCAGTGGTGTGATCTCAGCTCACTGCAACCTCCACTTCCCTGGTTCAAGCAATTACCCTGCCTCAGCCTCCCGAGTAGCTGGGATTACAGGCACATGCCACCACGCCTGGCTATTTTTTTCTTTTTTTGTATTTTTAGTAGAGACGGGGTTTCACTATGTTGGCCAGACTGGTCTCAAACTTCTGACCTCAGGCAATCCGCCCGCCTCCCAAAGTGCTGGGATTACAGGCTTGAGCCACTGTGCCTGGCCTATAGTAAACTATTAATATGATTGTTAAACTGTGCTCCAGCCTGGGCAACAGAGAGAGACCTCATTTCTAAAAAACAAATAATAAAAATTAAAATAAAAAATAAAATGGCATAGTATTTGCATATAAACTACACAATCTTCCAATATACTTTAAACAATTTCTAGATTACTTATAATGCCTAATACAACGTAAATGCTATGTAATTAGTCACTATATTGTATTGTTTAGGGAAGAGAGACAAGAAAAAAAGTCTTTACATGTTCAGTACAGATGTCATTGTTTTTTGAATATTTTTTACCTGGGGTTGGTTGACTCTAGATGTGGAACCCACAGATATGGAAGCCCAACTGTACACACAGTGGAATATTATTCAGCCTTTAAAAAGGCAGAAAATTCTGACACATGCGACAACATGGATGCATCTTAAAGACATTATGCTAAATGAAATGAGCCAGTCGCAGGAGGGCAAAAAGTATATGATTTCACTTACATGAGTTATATAGAGTAGTAATCAAATTCATAGAGACAGAAAATAAAATGTTGGTTGCCAGGGGCTGAGGAAGAGGGGAATTTGAAGTTTTTGTTCAATTGGTACAGAGTTTCAGTTTGGGAAGATTAAAAATTCCGGAGATGCATGGTAGGGATGGTTGCACAACAACGTGAGTGTACTTAATAAGCCACTGAATCAAAAATGATTAAAATGGCAAATTTTATGTGTAGTTTGTCACATTAAAAATAAATAAAATTTTGAATATATTAAGAATATAAGTTGGAAAATAAAATTGAGAAAATTTCTAGCAAAAACAAAATGAGATGAAAAAGAATAGAGAAGAAACAGAAAAACTGGAGGCCCAGTCCAGGAGGTCCATCATTTAAAAAAAAAAAAAAAAACGGAATTTCAGAAAGGGAAAAAAATAAAATATACAGAAAGAAATTATTAGTGAAGTGATTTAAGAAAATTCCCCAAACTCTAGATTCCAGATTGAAAGACCAATGGATAAAAATAAAATCACACTAAGGCATATCACTGGGGACAAAGAGAAGATCATGAAATTTTCCAGAGAGAAAAATATTGAGTCAGAAATCACAATGAGGGCCAGGTAGGGTGGCTCCCATCTGCAATGTCAGTATTCTGGGAGGCTGAGGTGGGCGGATCACTTGAGGTCAGGAGTTCAAGACCAGCCTGGGCAACATGGAGAAACCTTGTCTCCACAAAAAATGCAAAAAATTGCCAAGCACGGTGATGCAGGGCTGTAGTCCCTGCTACCCAGGAGGCTGAGGTTAGGTGCATTGCTTGATCCCAGGAGGTCAAGCTGCAGTGACACATGATCATGCAACTGCACTCCAGCCTGGGTGACAAACTGAAAAAAAGAAGAAGGAGATCACAGATCACAATGTCATTGGATTTGACAGTAAGACTGGAGCAATGCCTATACATTTCCAACCTAGAACTCTTATTATTGGCCAAATTATTAATCAGATGGCGGTTGGGGGGCGGGAGTGGTGGGTTGGGAGAAGAAAGGGATTTTCAGCAATGCAATATCTCAAAAAATGTACTTCCCAGACACTCTTGCTTACTTTGAGGTTATTGGAAGATATATTCTGAAAGTGAGAATGCATGTAAGGGGGTGTAGGGAGACAGAGAGACAGAAAGAACATGAAGAAAAAGAGGGTTACATGGGTTGGAGGAAACAAGATATCCCTCACAAGAGAAAGGGGAAGGGAATCCTTAGAGGAAGGTTAGGATTACAGGGCGCCTGTTCTTTACCAGGCATACAGGAGAAAATCTAGATTGGATCTTGTTAGAAATTTGGGGGCTAAGTACAGTGCAGGGCTATTTTTCTACAGCTCCCTTTCCTCCACACAGAACAAATGTGTATAGAGAAAATTGGTGGAATTTATTTTATCATGTTAAATGATTATGACACATGAAGCAATAAATATATTTCTATCTTAAGTGGTTACAATGAACCATTTCAGCCAGCAACTTGGGAAGAACCTTCTGATTTTTGTAGACTATGATGCAGAAGAAAACACAAATTTGCACAAACAAATTAAATTATCCTATGTGAACTTTCATGTGTGCATATGGGCAGATGTGTAAGCTTATGTGTCTGTGTATGTGTGTATAAAATCTCTAAAAGGATATAAATGAGGTGGTAACATATCTGTTCCTGGGGAAAGGAAAAGTGTAGTTGGGCAAAAGGAGTATGAGGAAGACTGATTTTTCCAAATTTTATCCTTTTATCTCTCTGAATTTTCAAAATCACAGTTAAAAAGGAATAAAAGACTTTCCTTAAAAATGACAATACGTAACTAATAACATATTTTATTTCTAAGAAGGTATTCCAAAAACATACCTACCCATAAGCAAAAGGATATAGGTGCAAGGATACCTTTGTCCTAGCAAAAGATTGGAAACAACTTAAGTGTCCATCTACTTGGTACTGAAATATATTATGTACATTCTTGCAATGGAAGAGTATGTAACCAGAAAAAAATTTAAAAGCTCTTTATGTGCTTATACTATCCCCAAGAGAAGTTTTAAAAGAAAATAGACAAGATACATACTCAAGCATATATGTGCTTCTATATACACAGACTATCTCTGTGAGAAAATACAAGCATTGTATAACATTGGTTTAGACTGGAAAGAGTTGGATGGCAGGGGAACAAAGATACCATAGAAATTATTCTCTGTAGAATACTATAAACACCTCTACGCAAATAAACTAGAAAACCTAGAAGAAATGGATACTTTCCTGGACACTTACACTCTCCCAAGACCAAACCAGGAAGAAGTTGAATCCCTGAATAGACCAAAAACAGGCTCTGAAATTGAGGCAATAATTAATAGCCTACCAACCAAAAAAAGTCCAGGACCAGACGGATTCACAGCCAAATTCTACCAGAGGTATAAGGAGGAGCTGGTACCATTCCTTCTGAAACTATTCCAATCAATAGAAAAAGAGGGAATCCTCCCTAACTCATTTTATGAGGCCAACATCATCCTGATACCAAAGCCTGGCAGAGACACAACAAAAAAAGAGAATTTTAGACCCATATCCCTGATGAACATCGATGCAAAAATCCTCAATAAAATACTGGCAAACTGAATCCAGCAGCATATCAAAAAGCTTATCCACCATGATCAAGTGGGCTTCATCCCTGGGATGCAAGGCTGGTTCAACATTCGCAAATCAATAAACGTAATCCAGCATATAAACAGAACCAAAGACAAAAACCACATGATTATCTCAATAGATGCAGAAAAGGCCTTTGACAAAATTCAACAGCCCTTCATGCTAAAAACTCTCAATAAATTCGGTATTAATGGACCGTATCTCAAAATAATAAGAGCTATTTATGACAAACCCACAGCCAATATCATACTGAATGGGCAAAAACTAGAAGCATTCCCTTTGACAACTGGCACACGACAGGGATGCCCTCTCTCACCACTCCTATTCAACATAGTGTTGGAAGTTCTGGCTAGGGCAATCAGGCAAGAGAAAGAAATAAAGGGTATTCAGTTAGCAAAAGAAGAAGTCAAATTGTCCCTATTTGCAGATGACATGATTGTATATTTAGAAAACCCCATCATCTCAGCCCAAAATCTCCTTAAGCTGATAAGCAACTTCAGCAAAGTCTCAGGATACAAAATTAATGTGCAAAAATCACAAGCATTCTTATACACCAGTAATAAACAAACAGAGAGCCAAATCATGAATGAACTTCCGTTCACAATTGCTTCAAAGAGAATAAAATACCTAGGAATCCAACTTACAAGGGATGTAAAGGACCTCTTCAAGGAGAACTACAAACCACTGCTCAACGAAATAAAAGAGGACACAAACAAATGGAAGAACATTCCATGCTCATGGATAGGAAGAATCAATATCGTGAAAATGGCCATACTGCCCAAGGTAATCTATAGATTCAATGCCATCCCCATCAAGCTACCAATGACTTTCTTCACAGAATTGGAAAAAACTGCTTTAAAGTTCATATGGAACCAAAAAAGAGCCCACATTGTCAAGACAATCCTGAGTCAAAAGAACAAAGCTGGAGGTATCATGCTACCTGACTTCAAAACTGTACTACAAGGCTACAGTAACCAAAACAGCATGGTACTGGTACCAAAACAGAGATATAGACCAATGGAACAGAACAGAGCCCTCAGAAATAATACCACGCATCTACAGCCATCTGATCTTTGATAAACCTGAGAAAAACAAGAAATGGGGAAAGGATTGCCTATTTAATAAATGGTGCTGGGAAAATTGGCTAGCCATAAGTAGAAAGCTGAAACTGGATCCTTTCTTTACTCCTTATACGAAAATTAATTCAAGATGGATTAGAGACTTAAATGTTAGACCTAATACCATAAAAACCCTAGAAGAAAACCTAGGTAGTACCATTCAGGACATAGGCATGGGCAAGGACTTCATGTCTAAAACACCAAAAGCAACAGCAACAAAAGCCATAATTGACAAATGGAATCTAATTAAACTAAAGAGCTTCTGGACAGCAAAAGAAACTACCATCAGAGTGAACAGGCAACCTACAGAATGGGAGAAAATTTTTGCAATCTACTCATCTGACAAAGGGCTAATATCCAGAAACTACAAAGAACTCAAACAAATTTACGAGAAAAAAATAAACAACCCCATCAAAAAGTGGGCAAAGGATATGAATAGACATTTCTCAAAAGAAGACATGCATACAGCCAACAGGCACATGAAAAAATGCTCATCATCACTGGCCATCAGAGAAATGCAAATCAAAACCACAATGAGATACCATCTCACACCAGTTAGAATGGCAATCATTAAAAAGTCAGGAAACAACAGGTGCTGGAGAGGATGTGGAGAAATAGGAACACTTTTACACTGTTGGTGGGATTGTAAACTGGTTCAACCATTGTGGAAAACAGTATGGCGATTCCTCGAGGATCTAGAACTAGAAATACCATATGACCCAGCCATCCCATTACTGGGTATATACCCAAAGGGTTATAAATCATGCTGCTATAGACACATGCACACGTATGTTTATTGTGGCACTAATCACAATAGCAAAGACTTGGAATCAACCCAAATGTCCATCAGTGACAGACTGGATTAAGAAAATGTGGCACATATACACCATGGAATACTATGCAGCCATAAAAAAAGGATGAGTTAGTATCCTTTGTAGGGACATGTATGAAGCTGGAAACCATCATTCTCAGCAAACTATCGCAAGAACAGAAAACGAAACACCGCATGTTCTCACTCATATGTGGGAATTGAACAATGAGATCACCTGGACTCTGGAAGGGGAACATCACACACCAGGGTCTATTATGGGGAGCGGGGAGTGGGGAGGGATGGCATTGGGAGTTATACCTTATGTAAATGACGAGTTGATGGGTGCTGACGAGTTGATGGGTGCAGCACACCAACATGGCACAAGTATACATATGTAACAAACCTGCACGTTGTGCACATGTACCCTAGAACTTAAAGTAGATAGATAGATAGATAGATAGATAGATAGATAGATAGATAGATAGATAGATAGATTTACACCTGGAAAAAAAAAAGAAATTATTCTCTGTATACAATTTTGTATCATTTGAATTTTGAGCATTTGAATATGTTGCCTTTGAAAATCAAATTCAGTTACAATTTTGAAAATGTGGGGCATTTTTAAATAGCCTAGATTATTTTCATCTCAATTCTTTCTTTTTTCTCTATTGCAAAGCCAGTATGAGGATCTTTCATCTAATAATAACACTTTGGTCGTAGTTCTGCAATGCTTAAGAAATAAAATCTGTTACTCCTGCTGGGATCAGAACAGTTGTCAGCATATGTGGGCAGCAGTGGATGAAGAGCTCTTGAATGTAAGGCATGTAAACTAAATACCAAAGTTGAATGTATTAAAAGTCATTGTTGATATAGGAGAAATCTTATATCAATGATATTTATGAAGACATCTGTCATGTAGTTCTCTATGATACAGATGAGGACAAGACTCTATATACCAGCTTTATGCCATCCATTCGATCAACATAGACAAGAGATACGAAAAGAGAGGGGTAATAGGAATTCCAATTAGATTTCAAAGCTATGTCTGGGTCCCTTTACAATGGCATGGATACAGAGGATGTTGTTAGGTTCTTCATTTCTCTTCTATGTATTCATAACTGTCCATTATGTATATTAGAAATTCAGGCATAAACTTAACTTCACAGAAGATTTTTGGAAATGCCATAAATAACTACTTTTCAGAAAATTAAGTGGGCTGTGTGTGCCATAAAGACCGTGATGTAACTATGATGATATGGTGCAGAGATGAAGAGTCCTGCCCATGAATTCTACAACTAACGTGTCAGAACAAATCATTTATGTCCAAAATTTGCATTCATGAACCTCACCATGCTCTCTATCAGATGCCATATTACCATCTCTCCTCAACCAGATTCATCTAGGACCAGAAATATCTGACAGAATTACAGAATTATTAAAGATGCATATCCTACAAGCCTTATTGATCACTATATGAACATTTACTTTCCCAAACAAAATTGACAGCTTTTCAAGGACATCACTGCTTTTACTGTGGTACCATCTGTCTCAATATTGAAAACTTGGGTAATTTTTAAATGGGTAAATCTTTAAATGGAATCCTTTTAGCATGACAAATGACTTTAATGGCACTTCTTAATTGAACAAAATAACACATTTTTAATGGTTCTACAAAAGGCCTAATTCACTAGCTTTGAATACCTAAATCTTCAAACGAGAGGAGCAGCTTTCAATAGAAATACTGAGGCCAATAAACAGGCAGAAAAGTTTTTTCAGGTGGTATTGGCAGAACAGTGGGAAGGGAAATGAGCTAGGGCTCTTTGTTTTTGTTTCGTTTTGTTTTTGAGACAAGGTCTTGCTCTGTTGCTTAGACTGGAGTGCAGTGGTGAGATCACGGCTGACTGCAGCCTTGACCCCCGGCTCAAGCAATCCTCCTACATCAGCATGTAAATGGGACTACAGGCACATGCCATCACGCCCAGCTAATTTTTGTATTTTTTGTAGAGATGAGGGTTTCTCCATGTTGCCCAGGCTGATCTAGAATTCCTTGCTCAAGTGATCTGCCCTCTTGAGCCCCTCAAAGTGCTGGGATTTATAGGTATGAGCCAGTGCAACTGGCCTCAGGGCTCTTTAGAAAGACAACCACAAAGAAGGTGTTCAGTAGGCACAGGCCAGGGCAAGGAGGGAGACACTGATGATAAGAGGCAACATAGGTTGGGGCCGGGCGTGGTGGCTCACACCTGTAATCCCAGCACTTTGGGAGGCTGAGGCGGGCGGATCACAAGGTCAGGTGATCGAGACCATCCTGGCTAACATGGTGAAACCCCGTCTCTCTAAAAATACAAAAAATTAGCCGGGCGTGGTGGTGGGCGCCTTGTAGTCCCAGCTATTTGAGAGGCTGAGGCAGCAGAATGGCATGAACGCGGGAGGCGGAGTTTGCAGTGAGCCACTCCAGCGCCACTGTACTCCAGCCTGGGCGACAGAGCAAGACTCCGTCTCAAAAAACAAAACAAAACAAAAAAAGAGGCAACATAGGTATTGTTGCCAAAGTCCAGGCAAGAAACAAAGAAAGTTAAAGGAAGAGGAAAGAAATGGCCACTTTTTTTCCCTTTGGTAGAAGTGGCAGGTGTGGGTGGTGTTTAAAGGTAGAATTGACAGGAAGCTCTGATACCCTTGAGAACAAAGTTTTTGGTTTTTTTGTTGTTGTGTTTTGTTTTCCCCACCTGCTCCTGAGTTATCTGAGCATCCATAGCTCAATTATAGTCCACATTTTCCTCCATGCTCCTCTGCAGGCTGTTGCACATTTCCCTGCTACTTGCCAGAATTCTCCCCAGTAGGCCATTGGGGTCACAACATTGTGCAGAAGGTTACACTTCCCTATGTTGGTAAAAACTGTCCACTAAATCAACAGTCCCCCACCTTTTTGGCACCAGGGACTGGTTTCATGGACGACAATTTTTCCATGGACCTGGGGTCGGGGGGATGGTTTCATATGATTCAAGCACATGACATTTATCGTGCACTTCATTTCTATTATTATTACATTGTAATATATAATGAAATAATTATACAACTCACCATAATGTAGAATCAGTGGGAGCCCTGAGCTTGTTTTTCTCCAACTAGATGGTCTCATGTGGGGATGATGGGAGACAGTGACAGATCATCAGGCATTAGAATCTCATGAGCAGTGCACAACCTAGATCTCTCGCATGCACAGTTCACAATAGGGCTTGTGCTCCTATGAGAGTCTAATGCTGCTGCTGATCTGACAGGAGGTGAAGCTTGGGCCTTACTGCCAGCAATGGAGAGTGGCTGTAAATACAAATGAAGCTTTACTGGCTTCCCTGCTGCTCACTTCCTGCTGTGCAGCCTGGTTCCTAATAGGCCAGGGACTGTTAGGCCTTGGTCTGTGGCCTGGGGGTTGGGGACCCTTGCACTAAATAAAACTTTCCCAGTAGTTAAAAGAAGAGCAAAAAACAGAGGATTTTCACAGAGATGCCCTTAAAAGTATACTCTGATTGCTAGTCAGGCTTCCTTGTCTCAAGGTCCACTATTGTGTATGTACTTTCCTCTTCAAAAGCATCTTTCCTCTTTTCTCTATGGTATGTATCTTTACAACTTTATGGCAGTTTATCTCATGGAGGGTCCAGCCCCCTTTCTCAATCAGCGCAACCCACAGGACATTATGTTTAGCAATACCTTTCCCAAAGTCTTAGGTAGGCAGTCTAAAATAATGCTACAGAAAAACTCTCTCATAGCACAGTCTCTGTAGAGTTTTCATTCCATTTCTTGCCCATTGGTAGCAATGAAGATTTGCCACCTAATTCTTCTTGATCATCTATGGGATTCTACTTACATATATATCTCAAGGGCAAATAATTATCACCAAAGATAATTCACACTAAAAAAGAAAAATATCTCTCCAAATACAACATATTTTGAACTGAGTCAATCCTAAATGGAGATAACTGGATATATTTTCATGCAGATTATTGTCTATTTCCACAATATTCATTCTCCTGCTTCTAAGCGTGCCCAGATTCCTTCAGGTCTATAAGAAATAGGATCCATCTGTAACCTTTTCATGCGACAGCAACTGCCTTCCTACACAAAGATGTTGAAATTGTGGGATTACTAAAGATCGTGGATATGAATGTGTGTGTATGTACGTGTGTGTGTTCACATAAAATGGGTGGAGAGTTATTTTTTTCAGTTATATTTAGCTCGGTTCTTTAAGGTATCTGAATTTATTTACTATTTGAACTAATGTTTGGGTTCTTGGCTATAATAAAACATTATGTAATCATAAATAGTGTGTAGGTCTGGGGAGCAATCTGACATATATAGAGAATAAAATGCTTAAAGAGAATAGAAAGAAGGTCTTTAACTTAGAAAAAGAAGACAGACAAATTTAAAGAATAAGGATTCTTAAACTTTGTGATATATTACTATACTTATGCAAATATAAAATACAGAATGCTATCATGTGATGAATTCTGATGAAATTAAAATATTTATTCTTGTAGAATCTATAATTTTGCTATTCCTGCGAAACATATTTTACCTCACAGGATTAGGTGAATTCTAAGTTCCCAGCTATAAAAATGTATGAATCTCTCTGCTTCCACAGCCATTCATTTAATGTATTTGATTATTTCCACTAGGCATAATTATTTATAGCTTAATGGCCAGGTCCCTAAAAGTTCCAAGATGAGTTGGAGAGAATTCCTGCCCTTGTGGAGCTCAGTCTAGTAGTAGAAGAGCTAGAGAAATAAACAAGAAGAAATTGGAAATAGGAGGATGTACAGAGTGTGACACAAGTAAATGATCCATTTTAGAGTACGTGCGTGGGAGGTATGAAGTGCAGGATTGTGTCATTGTTAGGTAAAACAAAAAGTCTCACAGAAGAGGGGGCCGGACATGGTGGATCATGCCTGTAATCCCCGCACTTTGCGAGGCCAAAGTGGGTGAATCACTTGAGCCCAGGAGCTCGAGGCCAGCCTGGGCAACATGGTGAGACACCCCACATCACCACAAAGTATATGAAAATTAGCTGGGTGTGGTGGCGAGTGCCTGTAGTCCCATTACTCAGGAGGCTGAGGTGGGAGGATGGCTTCAGTCTGGGAGGCAGAAGTTGTGGTGAGCCTAGATTGCACCACTGCACTTCAGCTTGGGTGACAGAGCCAGACCGTGTCTCAAAAAACAAAACAGAAAACAAAACACAAGACATTTCACAAAGGCTGGGGCACTTGAGCTGGGCCTAGAAGGGTAGACAGTACTAGGAAGTACATTCTAGCCTAAAAAAAGAGCTAGAGAAGAGGTACTAATGCATGAAGCAGCACGGACAACTATTAGTTAACTAGGAGTAAAAGCTAGAGGTGGGGGTGCAGCAATAAAACGGTGGAAGATATACAGGGAACAAAGCCTTTTATGTTTCATGTCTCCTGCTTTGACTGCTGAATTTTCTGTAGTGGTGATAAGAGGGTTTAATATGTCTGTGGTAAGAAGAGTTCCATCCTCCCTAGAAGTTTAAACAAAAGTGGGTACTCCAATTAGATTCTGACATGCCACATGTGTGATAATATTACAACTCCCTTTCCTTGGCCCAGTAGCAGTAAAGTTAATAAATTGGTATCATATGTGTATGCACTGATATTGGTCAACAGGTAAGTTCTGTACTTACTATGCCCCACTAAGGCTTTGAACAGGTATTAGAGGCTAGTGTATTAATTAGGATTCTTTCCATTTCAAATGACAGAAAATTCAATCCAAGCTAACTTCACCTAAAAGAGAACAAATTTACTCATATGATTTGAGAGTCCAGGGATCAGTCTAGCTCCAAAATAGCTCAAAGGTCTTCAGCACCCAGTTTCTCCATCTCCATCTCTTGGATCCATTTTCTCTGTGTTGGCACTGTTCTCCAGCAGGCTCGTGCCCTGTGGTGGCAATTTACATTTGTTCAAGTACAGAGAACAAAGAAATACAGAGATCCCTCCTGATGGCTCCCGTACAAGTCCTGACCAGTCACTTTGGCTCCCTGGGGTGAAGACCAGTCAATGGAAAGAAGAACTAGTGCAATCTCTAGTACAGATGAGTGAGGTCTAGGTAGTATTTGTGTGATGATTTGTCTTCCCGTGACACACCTGGATGCTAAAACCACAACCTCTTGGGATTCCTTTGTTAAGTCTACCCCGGGCCTCTTCTTTCTTGGGCTACTTCCCCAGTATCAGCTTCTAGTTCCTTGTTTCTCCCTCAGGAAACCTAATCATTCTGTCTCTGTCCCCTTGTACGTGCCCATGGAGATCCTTTTTACAGTTTCAGAAAAATATTTTCCCCTTTGTAGCTTCTCCCAGATACTTTGGATTCTTTTTCTTAAGAATTTAGGATTTTATAAAACAAAGCCAGAAATATTCATAGACCATTTTTGTATGCACTTACTTTTACCTCTTCTTGGGACAGTGAACACCCAGCAGGAGATCTGCTTACAGGGGTAGAGAGGGAGGAGAGAAGCAATAGCAGAAAATATAGGGAGAAGAAAAATACAGGACATGATGTAGATTTCAAAATATTATTCCAAGGAATCACATATATAATAAGGTTTCAAATTAGTAATGTAGGTGTTTTCTTCTTTCTCTCTCTCTCCTTCTCTCTTGTAAGATCTGAGGAGGCGGAGACCATTGGCAAACAAGTTAGTGAATGAGTAGGCCTCACAAATGTGTGATGTAAATTAAGCCTTGACAGGTATTATATGCCACCCTTTTTATTGGTGTGAAATTTATGTCTCAGCCTCAGCTATGTATTTGCCCTGTTCTGACTTATGTGAAGTTATGTAATATTTTGTGTTTATAATTTTAAAATTATGCCCATGAGAAATTGATTTTTTAAAGTGTATTAGGTTTTATCCTGCTTTTCTAAGGACTGAATCCTTTATTAGCACTTCTAAATAGCACATTTTAAAAAAGAATTCCTAGTAAAAGGAATTCAAGGAATGACTGAATTTTCCATGTATACGGTCCAGTAATGCCTGTCAAAGGGATATATGGATTCAGGCTCCAATCAGAACAGAAATTGCTCTGAGTATTTAACATAGGGATAATTTAATTCAATAAATTTGTAAAACAGGTGAGAACAGAGCTAAGAAACCAAAAAAGAGACAGTTATTTTTCAAAAGGATGAAGCCACTATGACTCCAAAATAGAACATTAAAGGAAAGAGGCTGTGATACCGGGGCACAGGGTCAGAGGTCATGGGTCACTTGGCCAGAGCTGGAGTGTGGCAGTGTGGCGGGGAACATCCTAACTTTTCCCACCCTCCAGCTCTCCACTGTCCTCCTCCAGCTTCCCATTCAAACCCAGCTGGCAACCAGCTGGCAAGGAAGGTTGGAAATGCAGCTTGCAGGGATTAGTGTCCCTGTGATATGGACCAGAGGAGGGGAAAGAAGAACCAGGAATGAACTCCAGGGCAAACAAGTCTAGGACCCTAAACCCACACAAAGGATTTTTAAAACTTCATAGTTAACAAATCCTAGTTGGAGGTTGATAATTTATACTAGAACAACAAAGTTGTTTGCAGTGACTCCCATCAATGGGATACCAAAGTCTGGGCAGCTTGAGGCATTTACCCATTAAAATCAGGACAGCCTTGTCAGAAGGGCTGGTTATATGTGTACATGTCCACATTTTTAACTGATGTTGGGAGCCCTGTAATTTTCTTGAATTTAGTCAACCTTCTTTTTAAGACACTGCCTGCCTGAATGTATTGGCCTTTTAAATGAACAAGGCTCCTACTCCTAAATCTGAGTTGTCCCTTTTCTTTCATTTGGAATACTGAGAATCCCTCATCACTTTTCTTGTTAACCTTCTATTTATCCATTTGAAGGTTGCTGAGATTTGCTTATACTATAACTTCAGTGATATTTTCCAAGATGAATTTTCATTTCAATCACCAAAACTCTACTGCACAGGATATGGTAAATATTTGTGCTCATTCCTTTGAAGCCTCAACCTGGCTGGCACCACTCTCTAAATATAGATCAGGATTAACTGAGTAATAAGGCAAGAGTTCACTGTAGTTTCTCTAATAAATTCTTCAATACTGTTGCTGTAGAGGAGTCTTTCAAAGGATTTAACCTCAGGTAGACAGAAACTTCAGAAGATTGGGAAATGTTCACATTCTAAAACATTCACTATGTTTGAAAAATTGTAACAAGCTTTATGTTATCAACGAGATCCAGAAAAAATTCTTCCATATTTTCAGTCCCCTATTTCACAAATTTCGTTATGATTTTTTTGGTCTTGTTTGTTTTGAGGAAACTGGTTGTTTTACTGTATTTCTACTGGTTCTAAAGCTAACCTTGTTTCCTCCCTCCCCTCTAAAATTGGGCATGTTTCAAATTTTGCCAATATATGCTAGTTCTCATTCTATTAAAATTTTAAGGGCAGGGATAATGGAAAATGGAACTGATCACATTAAAAAGGGGTAAGAAGTAAGCAAAAAGGCTTTAATTTAAAATTATGAGAGAAGTTCAGTGTTTCAGGGAAATAGCAGTGAAAGAAAAATACCTCTTTATAAGGAGCAGAAGAAAGAACCTTAAGGCTAAGTTAAATCAGACATATCAAACATTTTATGGGAAAGAGAGACAGATGTGCTTTTGGAACTGGAAAAATATTGGTTAACTTTTCGTTGTGATCACACTTTGGTGGTGTCTATGTGAAGCAAATGTTTTGGCTCTAAACTTGTTTTTGCCACTTTTATGTTTTCTGCGTTCACCAACCTGAAGAAAAAAGAATAAAGCATATTCTGACTGACAAGATAAATCAGAAAACTTTCCCTTGTCTCAATAACACCACTTAGTGATAAACAATTCAGTGTCTTTCAACGGAAACATTCCTTTTAAAAACTACACAAACCAGAAATGGGAGCAAAATTGGAGAAAGTGGTCTCATTGCATTTTGCTACCCATAATCCATTTGCTCACATAAGAAAACGTGGTGTTGGAAAGGGCCTGTGACATCATTAGATTGTAAATATGTCTGCTGTCCTGTAAATGAGGCAGACTGTGACAACTATTTTTTCCTTTTAAAATAGTTTTAATGGTATATTTTAATTCATTCTTTTCCTGAAGTGGCCCTAATATATTTTAAGATGTACAAAATTTTAAAATGTCAGAATATCAAATTTATCTACATTTGTTACCTGTCTCCCATGAGACACTGGGTGCTTATGTTTGTTTGATAAAACTTTATCCCTGGACACAATATCCTTTAACATCCTAGAATGTTAGTGTAGAAAAGGAACTGTCAGTCCTTAATTTTAATGAAGAAAGTGCGGCAGAGAAAGGCCATGGTTTCTGCAAGGTGGCACAGAAAAGTACAGTGAAGACATAATTAAAACTCAAATTTCTTGATCTTCTAAACCCCAGCTCAGAGAACCTTCTACTATACCACTTTGCCTCACTAGAGAACTAAGAACTACTTCTTCCAACACTAGTAACTCACTCTACCCATGCAAGTCACTGCAACAGCTTGCTTGCATCTGCAAATTTATATCTATATCAGCACTTCAGAAAACATGTTCATATAGCTGAGACATTTCGCTTAAGACGAAATACAGTTTTACAGTCTACTAATTGATGGTCCCAAGAAAACAGACTGCCTCCAGTTGTATATGGCTACCTTAATGAGTAGGACAAGTGTCAGGGTGTGTGACAGAATTGCCTGAGTATGGAAGGTAGCAATGAAAGTCTCCACAAAAATATGAATACTTTCCTACAGAGAAAGCCCCCTTTAAGTGGGAGCCTTTATTAAGGTCCATAGTTAAAACGTCATCTCTTTAACGTTGAGAAAATCGACTTTTAGAAAGTTCATTTACGCCGTGTTTCAGGCCTACGCTAAGTTCTACGGCAAAAAGACCTGTAAAATGCACCGGAGCTGACATCGTGGGTCCTGGAACCCATGCCCGCGCTGCTTCCACGGGGCACCCTTTCTATAATCCAACACCCCGAATGAAAACACTAATGCAAGCCTGGCCCCACAAAAACCTAAGATAATGCTGACCTTGCAAACGAGAGGTTTTTCACTTTTATTTTCGGTTGAGGACTTACGACCACAAAAACACATCAGACCTGTACTAGAATAAGTGTGTGGCGGAGCGGGAAAAGCATCGGGTCATTTTAACTCAACTAGAAAGGAACACAGCGATGCCCTCGCTAAACTTGTCGCCAAGTTCCCACCTCGCCATCCCGGGATGCGTGGAAAACCCCTCCCGCCCGGGGCCCCGGCAGCACTCGGGGATGCCGGCACGCCTGGCTCCTTCCCACCGGCGAGCTGCGCTCCCCGCAGGGCGGGCCGGGGCGGGGAAAGAGAAGCGCGGCGCGAAGGGCCGCGGGCGGCCCGAGAAGGGAGGAGGGAGGCTTGGGAGGCTGGCGGGCTGTTTTATTGTTTCCTTTCGCCCTCCTCCTCCCGCGCCTCGGCCCCGGCGTCACTGGAAAGCCGCCCGAGCCGCCCGGCGGCTGGTTATTTATAGCGCGGGCTGCGCGCGCGTCACGGAGCCCGGCCCGGCTGACGGGGCCGCTGACGCGCTTGGCCGCGGGGCCGAGTCCGCGGGGCTGCGCGCCGGGCGCCGGCGACAATGGGCTTCTGTGTGTGCAGCTGCTGTCGCCGCCGGGGGCCAGGGGAGGGGGGCGGGCGACTCCCCGGCTCCCCGCTCTGTCGGCCGCGAGCCCCCGAAAGGTAACAGGCCTCTTTCGCCCCCGGTCAGGACCCGGGCCCTGTGGGCTTTTTTTTTTTTTTTTTTTCTATTTTATCTGTAAGTTCCCCTTGCCCCAGCCTCCGGTTTCACGTCTCGTGTTCCCTCTATCCCAAAAACCGCCCCAGTATGTCGAGAGAGGGGGATCTATCCAGCCGGGGGCGACCACTTTGTGAGCCCCGGGGAGCGGGACCCGTACCACGCGCGTCCAGCTGGGGATGCGGTGACCGAGGGGCCGGGAGCGCCGGGCAGGTAACGTATCCTGGACTTAGAGTCGGGGGGCTTTGTTTGGGTCGGGAGGAGGGGAGTAGGGGTGGGTGTGAACGCCGGGCGCTCCTTCCGGGACTCTGGTCCCCCCTCCTTCGCCCCCCTCGCCTGCGCGCTGGAAGCCAACCTGGGTGTGTAGCGCGAAGAGCGAAAGAGAAACTTCTCCTGCGTGACTGACTAGATGAGGCTCCTCCCGAGAAGCCGAGATAATACAGGCCCCTCTCCCGCCGCCCGCCTGCCTGCCTCTCCTCCCCCGGCCGCTCCCTCCTGTCGCCCCACCCCTCGAAGGCTGCGGACCAGCCCCCCACACTTCCCCCTACATCTCTGGCGGGTTCGCGCCGTGGACGCCCCCGCCCTGCGGGAGGAGGGGCTGGCGCGGATTTTAGGGACTTCCTGGGATGCGGAGACCGGCTCTGAACCATCCCCTTTCTGCTGCGGGGAGCTGGGGAAGCTTGCTCTGGAGCGTCTCTCACGTGGCAGGCAGGCAGAGAACTTGCTGTACCTTCTAGGAAATTACAATCGATTTGTAATGCACTTTCGCTAATTGAGAGTTCAAAATTAAACTTTAATAAAGCATTTGTGTCGTCTCGTCTAATTGTGAAAGCTTCCATCCGTCCTGGTAGATAGACTCTAAGTCTCAAGTTAATGGCGCTAAGCTAGATTTCCCCCCCAAGTACAATTCTGTCAGCCGTCGTCGGCGCAGCTGGATTTCCGTAAGGTACAGATGTTGCTAATGACAGCTTAAGCACGGATGGGCAGATAGCATACGGAATGCAACATGTTGCCATATGGTTCCTTTAGCCTTTCACCTCCAGGGATATCAATCACATATATTCTGGGAGGAACTTAATGACTCTCTGAACAGCAAAATGAATTACCTGGTACAATTTATATCCCTTGACCTGATACGTTATAACAACAGGAAGATAGCATCTCGCAATTCTGTGGTATAAATTGAGCTACAGAGCTACATTTCAAATTCTACAACATCTATTTGTAGTTTGAGGGGCCCTGTCATATTCTGGCTGTAAAATCTGTTTCTGTATTGCCCATCTCCCTCCCCCTCCTACCTCTGGACGAAGCAAAATTTATAAAGTTTAGCAAAACTGTGGTGTCGGAAATTGCCAGTCAACCGATTAATAGATGAAGTGTGGAGAAATGGAAAATAGGACTTCCAGAGCTAGTTACTTCAACAAGAATTAGCCATCTTCAGGAATACCATACTTTTAAGCATACAAAATTAAAGGACTCCGGAAAACGTATTTTCTGTTAGTTGTTTCAGTATAGCTCCTAAATCTATTCATTAACTATTTGAAATTCTCCATTTATTTTCAAACTTCAACCATTCCTACACTTTGGAAATTACAGAAGACAGTTCTCAGAAATATGAAATGCAGGAAATGTAAGTAGCACCTCCTCAGCGAACCAGTTTCTGTATCCACAACCCCATGCACTCACTATTTATGTAGCTTAATTTGAATCATGTACATGGTGGTACTGGTAGTTTGCTTTTTCCTCCCAACATGTCAGTGACGGCATACTTAAGTTGCTGTTTCTCTCCTAGTGGATTGATTCTGCAATATCTCACAGGTGTCATTTTTAAATATCCTGGTGACTAATAAAATGTTTTGATTGCCTTTCAGATTATAAACGTGGTTGTCTTTGGTTGTCTTTTACTGTATCCTTTATTTTCTATTCACTAATACAGATCACACAGAAAGACAGTAAGGGCAAAAAAGTAAAATAACTTACTAGAATTTCTAAACTTTATGTTTACTTTTACCTACTAAAGGATATTTGAAAGGTAGAGACACACTTTTAAAACTTTTCGCTTTTGGCACTATGTAAACATTAATTCATGTAAACTAATGACTAGCAGAATGCCCAAAATAGGCATGAACAATCTGAAAAAGTATTTACTTTCAGTCATGTCAAGTTTCAGAAAGTGTTAACATTTTGAAAGTTTGTCTATATATCATGTCCTTTCAGAATTACTGTGAAATTATAAGACAATGCTTCTCCTTTTTTTCCCCCCCTTTTGTAGTGGCTGATTTGTTACCTAGTGCTTGAGTTAGTTCGATAACTTTGATAATTATTATCAAAGAAGATCTTTTGTGTGTGTATATAGGAGAAAATCTTATACAGAACACATTAAGATATACATAAGTTATGGTAATCTTGTTTTCTGGGGCTGTTTTTTAAATCTTTTAATGGCTGAGGTTTTATTTCTCTTTGTAGTACCAGCACTCGATGTGTTTTAAACATGATCAGTAGTGATGGTGAGCTTGTCAATAATGACTCCATCTCCATGACTTGTGAATAGGCGGTGAGTGTGTCCTTTAATCAGTCACACAGAACTTGCTTTATAAAGCTGTTATTGTCATGAACAGATATTGCAGTCTTTTGTCAGGACCAGTGATTATTAAAGTGTTCCTTCTTCAAAAGCCAGGCCGAAAGTCCTGCTGTGCTTCATTTCAGAATTGAAGTCCATTAGTAAATAAAACCCCAAGCCGCATGATATGCTTTTCATCAAGTTATAGGCTTACATATATTTCATTAATAATCTTGGACCCTTTTGTAGACATAGGTAGGTATATTTTTGGTGTGTGTGTATATATATATATATATATATATATATATATGACAACGAAAATAAAATATGTATCTTGCAGCATGACTTTTATTTTAAATGAAGATTTGATGGATGTCCATTGTTACTCTAAATGAGGTGGCTGGCTGCCAAGGGAAACCCTATAGTCAGAAAGTACTAGAATTGTTACTGCCTACAGGGAATCACTTTCTGTTTTTTGAGTTCTCAGCTTCAACTCCTCCTTTCAATAGTGCCCTTCCATATTGCTAATCTGAGAATTAGTCTGAATATGAAAACTTTTGAAAATATGTTTGTGTTGTCCAAGAAAAATTTCACCAGTGTTTCTGGTTGCCTGCTGGTTTTCAGCCTTTATCTTGAGTGTGCATGTTTATTCTAACTGAATGAAGAAAGACTATTAGAATTAGGTATATTCCCCATGCTAAGTATTTAAGATTGGCCAGGAGTCTGTTTTTCTCAAGGTAACATGGGACAGCTATGGATAGGCATTAGGCCTCTCGTAGAAGTCTTCATTCAAGTGATTGTGGCTGAGAGGAACAACCAGGAAAGAGTATAGTGCCCTGTTGCACTTGCCCTGTTGGCTTTTCAAATGCAAAATCCACGTTGTTGCATTTGGAAACTTGTTTCTCTCTTTTATGGTATTTCATTTAAGATTTATTTTTTAACTGCCAGTCTGCAAATATTTAACCAGCCAAGCAGGAAACAGCCTTTTATTCTCGGCTGTATACAGCTTTTGTTTTTATCTGGATTAGCATGGGTGCCATGTAAATACCATATAAAATTTGACTTTGGTTGTCCTTACTTTGAAGATTGACAGGGGCTTCTTTAATTAATCTTGTTTCCTTTCATGTTCTGTATTGAGATACTGAAATACAGTATTTTATGCAGTTATGGGATTGTGTTTGCATTTATTTAATTTATGTTTCTTTTTTTTGAAGCATGTAGCCTTGAATGTTTGTTCTACCTTTTTTTTTTTTTTTTTTCACATCATTACTCTGGTACTGCTTGATGTAACTTGATTAGCTCCCTCCCCAGTCATGATTGGTAATTAAAATAGGCATTAAAATTAGTCACTTAGCAATTTTGCTGTTCAATTGGCAATTAAATTACTTAATTGCAATTAAAGTCCTAATTTTAATTGGCAAAATGATAGATGTAGATTTAAGATAATATGTATAAATACTTTAATAAGTGTCTATATAAGGATTACTTAATTACTCAACTTCAAGTTTATGCTGTTAACTTTAGAACTTTTAAGTGAGCAATGAAATTTATATTACATCTATTCAAAGGATATGGTAATTAGATTTATTACTTATCACTATAAGGGTCCTTGCTTTAAGTTACTTTTGTAGTGTTAAAATTGTAGGCTTGATAATTGCAGAATTATGATGAGGAAAAGGGCATATATGTCTCTGTTGCAATATTATCAATACCTTCATTTTGTAAATTAAATTGAGACATTCTATCCACCAATTAGTCTGAGGAAAAAATCAAAAGTGGTTATTTTATCATAAAAGATAGAACAAAAACTAGCCAGCTGTGATTTACATATAAAAACTTGCAAAATGTATGTATTTTATCTAAGTTTAAATAAATGCTATCTAATACTGGTAGTGTTACTAATGGTATTAACTACTTTTAGAATTTGCAGATATTTGATATTTTCTTAGCATGTAGCAACTTATTTTCAGAATCTTTACACTGTCTGTTAGGACTTTGTACATTTTAGTGATGCCCATGTTTACTAAAATTAGCAATGAAATCTGAAACCAAAGTTATTCTTCTTTGCCTAATAAAAAATACTTCTTAAATAAGAAAATATTAAGTGGTTAATTTTAAAGCAAGTATTTAGGAGATGGTAACTGTGTGTCAAGTATTAACAAAAAAATGAAGGATTTTTATTATGCAAAATACTGTTTGAGTGGCATGAGGTTTTACCATATGTTCAGTTTCATAATTTTAATTTACAAGAAGATGCTTCTAGAAAAAAGAATGCTGGTTTTTTTTTCTGCACATCTTTACACATTTCTTGTACTGAGTTCTGTATCAAAGTAAGAAATAATTTTAAAAGTATTTGTGTTAAGTGGTTTTTGGTAAAAATCGGCCGAGAAATACTGAATAAAAGCTACAACTACCCAAAATGTGAATATTAACAAAGCAATAGATTTATTCTTTAACCATCCTATGAGAAAGGAACAAACAATTTGGTCAATTAATATCCTGTCAATGCAAATGAAATGGCAAAAGCAAAACAATAAAAAAACTTTCGGAAGTAAAAACTTAATTTGTATTTTCAGAAACAGATTTTTTTCAAAGTGAAAATGTATTTCTTCTATCAGTAATGTGACTTAGTGCCCAATGGCAACGAATGCTGTGAATGAGTTTGTACAAATGTAATTTAAAATATGTCTTTTAATGCTAAAAATAGGTTCTACTAAGTAATTTTATTACGAAAAATCTTATAGTTGCCTCCACTCTTACAGCATAACAGGTATGTCTGTTTCACTATATCTGCATTGTAAGGTCTATTCTGAAGTCATTTGGGAAGAATGGTGAAATAAATCCCTAAAGGCCTCTTTCCCATGCATTAAAATAGAAAATCCTATGGGATTACATTCATGTTTGCTTTCTAAATTATGCCAAAAGCTCAATTTTATTAAATATAATCTGCCTAGCCATGCATAAAATAAAATACTTTGGTTTAGATGTGAGTATATGTATTATTTATGTTGATTTTTAATGAAAATATGTTTACATGTACCAATATGTTCTACCTAATATTGGTTAATATCATAAAAAGTAATATAGTAACATTACCTCCCTAAATGTTTTCTGTGGTCATCCAATAGTGTTTCTTAATAGTAATGCTTTTTAATTTATTTCAGTTGGTTTCAAAAGAAGATAGGAGCAATTTTTACTCCCATTTATTTTAAAAATTGTTAAGAAAATAACCTTCATTGTGGGGTAACTTTACACATTTATACATGGCAATAGTTTAAAGTTATATCAGCTACGGGGGCCTGAAAAAACCATTATTGTCATTTTAATTGAGTTATAAAATACTTTACTTGAACTATTTATGTTCAAGAATCTTGAAGGGTTGCAGTCATATAAATGCAGAATTTCAGTTTCTTTTAGCCTAAAGCATCGTTTTAACATTTTCTGAAAGGTTGTTCAATTCTACATTTTGATTCCATATGTGTAATTAAATCTCTGGGCACAAAAGCATTCTCTTATGTACTAGCAAATATACCCACAGGAATCTCCTTCTAAACTATAATTTATTTAAACATGTAATCATAGGATTTTAAAACATGGTTTCATTTTTCCAAACTGTATGCCATTTGAACTTGCTGGTGATAAAATGAGAGATTTTATTACCACTTTGATTTTTTCCTTCTGTGACCTAACAGTGAGTTAAACATGAGCAGGAGGAAATAAAGAAAATCTTTTGTGACCCTAATCCCATGTGTTAAAACTGTTTCCCTTTTGGAGAAAATAGAAGAGAATCAAAGATTTTTAGTTATTTATGAATTCCAGCACAACATTAATATTTGGGCCTGCAGCCTTCTCTTTAGTTTAGCTTAAATAGCGTGTGTGTGTGTGTGTGTGTGTGTGTGTGTGTGTGTGTGTGTGTGTGTGTTTGTGTGTGTGTGTGTCTGTGTGTGTGTGTCTGTGTGTTATTCTCTTGAACGTTGTGGAGTCAGGCCCCCTACTGACTGGATCAGTCAATTACACACACATTGGCGGTGCTACTGAGACATCGTCCCATTAGAATCTGGTGAGGAAAACTGTAGTCTGGGGTTTTGAGGGTGGCCTTTTTCTTTCTTTCTTTCTTTCTTTTTTTTTAAACACTTTCTGATCTAGATGCTGAATCCTTTCCAACCCAGCTCATCCGGGCCCTACAGAAACCCCAGCCTAAGAAGTAGCTTATTCAAAATTGGTTTAAACGAGTTTAACAGCCTTACATCCGGCGTGTCTTCCTAAGAAACAGTAGAAGCTTCCCAGAAACCAGAATAGGACTTTGAAGAGGAGAGAACTCTTACACAGATGATAGAACAGATAAGAAAGGTCTCCCCTTTCTCTCATTTTAATTTTATATATAATCACTCCATTCCCAGTTAATAATAATTCTTATAATAAGCTGCTGTGAAAACGACCCTTCATTCTTGGTGGCATTAAGACTTGGACAAAGGCTGTTATCAGGAAGCCGCACCTTTAACAGGTTGCTGTTAAACAATAACGCATCACATTACAATGTTTGGCTTCCTTGGCGCTCACTTGAAGAACTCCAGGACACTTTTCAGTTCCCTGGGACGGCATTTTCAAATTGTCCCAGGCTCAACCCAACCTAAACTGAATGTTTTTTATGGCAATGAGGGAGGGGGAAGCGTGCAGAGTGAATGCATCTACTTAGACGGGAGTGTGTGTATGGAGGCTGGTGGTTATAACCAACCTGAAAGTTCTCCCGGCCCCCGTTTTCCTAGGACTATATTAAAAAATAATAACTGCCACCCCGGCGTGCCTGTGCTTGAGTTTCCGACTGCCTGAAAATAGCGGCCGGGAGCCTGGCCCACCGCGGGGATCAAGGAAAGCTCCCCGTGGCCGCGCCCTGCTCTCTCGCGGAAGGGGAAGGGAACCCGGGAGGGCGCCTCTGAGCTGGTGTTGCTGCTATTTTGGGCCCAGCCTGGCCGGTGCGTCAATGCCTGCGCCCCTGCGTCACCGCCACCCCCACCCCCTTCCTTCTCCCCGGCTCTCCAAACTCTCACTTTTTCCCTTTCGTTCGCATGGAATCGCTTCTGCCCACGGGGCGCTGACGCTACCGAGCTCATGCTAATATGCTATTCTTCGCCCTCCCCTCCTCATCCCCCTACTCACACACCCTTACCCGCCACCACAACCCGCCCCCCCACCCACTTCCTGGTTTTATTTTTTTCTTGCGCCTGCTAGGGCACCGCCGAGCAGCGGCGGCGGCGGCAGCAGTAGCGGCAGCCGCAACATCTGGGGGAAACTTAAGGTGGTCACGTAGGTTTCCCGGAGGCTGCGGCGCAGAAGAGCCCGCGGCTTCCTGGGGCAGCCGCAGGACATCTGTTGGCAACGCCTCCCCAGCCACCGGCGAGCTGGGGGCAGCAGGGAGTAGGCAAAGGCGGGGCTGCAGATTAGGGCTGAGCAGCCCGGGATCCCGAATAGTTCCACGGCGCCATCGGCCGGTACTGAGAACACGAGTAGGGGGGCAAGTTGCAAAAGGGTCCCGTCGGCCTGGAAGCGAGCCACGCCGAGAAAGGAGGGGCGGCTGGGACGCTCTGCGCGAGTAGAAAAGCGGGGGCGGCTCCGAACTCTCCCTCTCAAGGCCCAGCCTCTTCCAGCCCCGCGGGAGAAGCCCTAGGAAGCCCGCCCAGCTCCGGCCGGGAGACTGGGGGAGGGAGCTTGCCCTCCGGAGCCGCGGCGTTGTCTTTGCTAGAAAGCTCCCTGCGCCCGCGGCCTGGCGAGGGGAAATGAATTGCAAAGCAGAATCGGCGGCGACTCGGATGGCTGCGGGGGTGGGACACGCTCCTGGCTGGGTTGTAGGCTCACACCTTACGCTTTGCGGAGACGCTGTCTCCAATCCCCACCCGCTTCGCTTTTCTTGTCCAGTCTTTCTGGGTTCTAAGATTGAGGCTGTGATAGACCTTGTGTTTCAAACGAAGGTCGATTTATTTCTCTAAAACTCGTGGAAGGGGTACAAGTTGGTGGGCACCGAGGAGTATCGAAAGTATTAGAGTTTGCAGAAGGTGGGAATCAGAGTACCTTTCTGCAGAAGGCGCACCTGTTGCCTGCTGCTCGGCTGCATTGTCTGCGAAAGGAAAAGGCGCGACGCTTCACTCTGACTTTTGGGGTTTCTAAAGAGCTGGGTCACGGTCACTGTCTACCCTCTCCCCTTCCTCTCCTTCCCCCCAACCCCACGCACCACGTCCTCCATCGAACGTGGGCACTGCGTGGAAATAAGGAAACACAGAAAAATAAGCCCTACCCCCACTCCCATTCCCTTTCAGATGGGAGTGTGGGAGTAGGGGGAAGAGGGAGAGAGAGAGAGAATGAGAATGAATATATGCCAGAAGAGGAGGCGGCCTAGGACAGGAAAAGGGAGTAAAAGGGGATGAACCGGGTAGGGAAATCCCACCCGAACTGCGTGAGCCCTCTGAGCGTCTCGTGTCATGGGACATCTGTACGCTCTTCCGCTAAGGGGGTGACGAAGGTGGGTGGGAGAGGTTAGGGCGCTGCAAGGCACATCCCATTCCGTGCAGCTCCAGGTGCGTGCTACCTGGCCCACGCCGGCCTTCCCTTCCGCCTGGGCTTTTGTTGCACCCTCCCCACATGTGAGCGGCCGAGCAGCTGCGAGGGCGCGGGGGCCTGGGGGAAAATGAAGTGTCGCGGCACTGCGGGCTGCGCAGACCTGGGAGAGGTCACACCTCTTTCGGAAAAAAAAAAAAAGAAAGAAAGAAAAGAAAACACCAAAAACCACCCAAGCTGGCTACCAAGGTGAACGCAGAGCGGTTCCCACCTTAAAATCTGCCCTGCTCGTGACGTCAGGTCGGAAATATACCAAAGCGAGCGCGGGCCAGGAGTCCAGGGAGCGCGGCGGCGCGGCGATTGGGCGGCGGGCCGCTGACGCGCGCTGACGCGCGGAGACTTTAGGTGCATGTTGGCAGCGGCAGCGCGAGCCACATAAACAAAGGCACATTGGCGGCCAGGGCCAGTCCGCCCGGCGGCTCGCGTACAGCTCCGCGGTCCCTTTTGCCTGTCCAGCCGGCCGCCTGTCCCTACTCCCTCCCTGCGTGAGGTGTCCGGGCTCCCTTCGCCCAGCTCGCCCACCCCTCCCCGACCCCGGCGCCCAGCCTCCCAGAGGGAACTGCACTTCGGCAGAGTTGAATGAATGAAGAGAGACGCGGAGAACTCCTAAGTGAGTAGATGCAGCCCTTGCAGTTCGCCTTCTTTTATGCTTCTTCCTTCTTTTGCACGTCTCTTCTTTCCACTTGTGTGGGATAGGTTCTTTGGAAGTGGGAGCCAGAGGCTTCTAGTGAGAGTGGGACCGAAGGATGGGGAGTGCGTGCGCGTAGTTACCGGGGGGCATTTGTTCGAACTCCGGCTTTGGCACTAGTGGGGAGTTGGCTCCCGACAGAGGCTTCCAGGCTCCTCATTGGTGGACGTGGAAGGGAGACTCCACAGTTTGGGAGCTGAGGACTAGCCCGCGGAAATGTGAGCAAAGTTTGCTGTTAGTGAGGAATTGATTGTGGCCTGTGAAGACGGAGACTCCAAGTTCTGTGTATACGAAGGAAGCTGCCCACAAACTGACAGGGAGAGAAAGTTCTTCAGTTTATGCGTTGCTTGGGAACTGTGTCTCCGCGGCTGGCCAGCGCGCGATGTTTCCCGGGTATTGTTGAGTAAGGGTGGTGTTGGTAGAGTGTCCTGTTACTAAGTTGTCTGAAATTTCTGGTTTTGACATATGCTGTCCTTGGGTTTGCGAATGTGTCGAGAGAGAGAGAGACAGAGAGAGAGAGAGAGAGAGAGAATATGAATATGTAAAGAGTACAGTTATGAAACTGTGGAGCTACCAGGGAGTTAATATCCAACACAGGAATATCTCTAAGGGCTGTGGAAGTCGAGTCTCCTTTCTGCTTTTTCTGGGTAATCACCCCCCGCCCCCACCCCCACCACCACTATGAAGCAAGATTGTGGGGGAGGGGAAATAATAGAGAGGATACTGGCTTTCTTTTTCATTAGTAATAAGATTGTCTGTGCGCTAGAATGCCTTCTAAGTGGGAACATCTGAAAATTACTAGGACACAAGAATGCCTTGTTCCAGAAAGGCAGATCGTGGAAGGCATTATGGGGAAGGTGTTCGTCTTGCTGTTCTGGGAAACACTTCTAATATTGGTGCCAATACCATATAAGCAGTATGTCCCCTCTCTGCAATTGACCTAAGATACTCCTGGAAAAGTAGGGTCCCCTCTTCCCACCTTGTGGCCATTAAAGATGCTGAAAGACAAGTTTTCTGGAAAAGTGAACATCAATTTGTCTGCAGCTCCAATCCCAGTGCTCTGTCAAGAGCACTTTAGAAATGCGGATGCTTCCACTCAAATTGCCTTCTCAGTCAAGGTCTTTCTAACATTTTATAAGGGGAAAGATTGTTTTCTCATTTTATATTCTTGACTTCTACTTTCTTCCCCTCTACCAAAAGAAAAGGCAATTTCACCACATGAAAAAAAAAAATGCAAGAGAAGGTTCCAATGCTGTATTTTCAGACTCTAGTCTTCATACTCAGGTCCTGAATTAACCTAAGATGGAAATGACCTCTCCACCTACACTGTAGCAAAGGGGCCAGTTCATTACATCATAAATGTTAAATGAGTTCATGGACTAACTTTCCTCTTGCAGGATCCTCTCTCTGCAAGGATTTACACAGTGCAATGGGTAGTATTTTCTGTTGTTTCAAGTCATTTCTTTTATACATTCATTTTAAGTGCTGTGTTTGGTAAAGGCTTCCCACTCACTTCCAATGAGATGAACAGGGAAGGCATGGAAGGGCCTGCCTGGTGAGTCTACATATGCCCAGTTGAATCTCTGTCAGGAAGATACCCTGAAGCTTCCTGTGTCTGTATTTCAGGGAGGAGATTGGACAGGCTGGACTCCCCATTGCTTTTCTAAAAATCTTGGAAACTTTGTCCTTCATTGAATTACGACACTGTCCACCTTTAATTTCCTCGAAAACGCCTGTAACTCGGCTGAAGGTTAGTGCAACTTCATTTATTTCCTTTACTCTCCGGAGTTCCCCAAACATCAAGAAACAGGACAAGGCGATCTTCTTGGCAAACCCTGTAACTTAAGATTTGCCCGACCCATCGCCTTGGGGAGCAACTTTCTCATTGTGAAATTCAACTTCATTTCTAGATGGTCATTTCTAGAAAGAGACTGCTGAATCTGAGCTTCAGAGAAGAGGCTCATCTGAGTGGGATTGACTGTAAAAAGGTGTGGGGGGTGGTATGGAGGAGATGTTTGGAAATACCTAGGAATGTGGACCCTCAGTAGCTTTTTAGCTCTGGGTCTTTATTTGGTCAGTCTTTCCACACCCTACACTGTTGTTCGGCAGCATTCTCCCTCTCCTGCCCTTCCTCTCGCGCCCCTACACGCTCTCTGACTGCCGCGGGCTGCCGGTGTAGCTCCAGGTGTACCCGAGCCCGGGAGGAAGTGTTCAGTTGACCAGGCTGAGTGTGTATCACCCTGTTTCATTTCCAGCCATGCCTTGTGTTCAGGCGCAGTATGGGTCCTCGCCTCAAGGAGCCAGCCCCGCTTCTCAGAGCTACAGTTACCACTCTTCGGGAGAATACAGCTCCGATTTCTTAACTCCAGAGTTTGTCAAGTTTAGCATGGACCTCACCAACACTGAAATCACTGCCACCACTTCTCTCCCCAGCTTCAGTACCTTTATGGACAACTACAGCACAGGCTACGACGTCAAGCCACCTTGCTTGTACCAAATGCCCCTGTCCGGACAGCAGTCCTCCATTAAGGTAGAAGACATTCAGATGCACAACTACCAGCAACACAGCCACCTGCCCCCCCAGTCTGAGGAGATGATGCCGCACTCCGGTTCGGTTTACTACAAGCCCTCCTCGCCCCCGACGCCCACCACCCCGGGCTTCCAGGTGCAGCACAGCCCCATGTGGGACGACCCGGGGTCTCTCCACAACTTCCACCAGAACTACGTGGCCACTACGCACATGATCGAGCAGAGGAAAACTCCAGTTTCCCGCCTCTCCCTCTTCTCCTTTAAGCAATCGCCCCCTGGCACCCCGGTGTCTAGTTGCCAGATGCGCTTCGACGGGCCCCTGCACGTCCCCATGAACCCGGAGCCCGCCAGCAGCCACCACGTGGTGGACGGGCAGACCTTTGCTGTACCCAACCCCATTCGCAAGCCCGCGTCCATGGGCTTCCCGGGCCTGCAGATCGGCCACGCGTCGCAGCTGCTTGACACGCAGGTGCCCTCGCCGCCGTCGCGGGGCTCCCCCTCCAACGAGGGGCTGTGCGCTGTGTGTGGGGACAACGCGGCCTGCCAACACTACGGCGTGCGCACCTGTGAGGGCTGCAAAGGCTTCTTTAAGGTGAGCAGTGGCTTGAGCGGAGTAGGCAGGTAGGGAGCCCCTAGTGCCCGGGACCCTGGAGTGTGCCTCCTGGGACTGCCCGGCTCTCCGGGGTCCACCGAAGCTACCCTGCAGGAGTCCACGGGCTGCGGCGGGGACTTCCGGGTGTCTGAGAAAGGGAAGCAGAAAGACTGGGAGGCCAGGGTCGCATCCCCCTCGCACTCAGCCGACCGGGCTGGCCCCCGCCCGAAGTTGCTGGAGCCGGAGTTGGAAGAGGGTCATTTGCATGTGCTAGGAGCTGTCTTCCCTGTTCAGAATGAAATTGGTTAGGACAGAGAACCGTGTCTGAGCTAACCAAGTGGAACAGAATTCCCTATGGTCAAATTAAGTGATCTCTTTATTTCGCCATCCTGATTGAATAATCTTATCATTTTAAATAGAGAAGGTCTCCAAGGAATGTAAATAATATGAATGCCCACGGATTTGTATTTACTGAGCGTCTCCTTCTCCTTCTCTTGGCATATAAAACACAGCAAGGAGCGGCAAGGTTAGCTCAAATGTTAACGCTATCAATTTTCTTCTGTTAAATGCCCTGGGGGAGGAAAAAGAAAAGAAAGAAAGAAAAGGAAGAGAAAAAAATAAAATGGAATTGTGTGTATGTGTTTGTTTGTGGGGAGGAATCGTAAACCCCAGCCACATATCGGAAATTTTCTCCGAGTTGCCTGATTTTCAAAAGAAGAAAAAATTTTTTTGGTCTATATTGTCTCCTTTTGCAGCGCACAGTGCAAAAAAATGCAAAATATGTGTGTTTAGCAAATAAAAACTGCCCAGTGGACAAGCGTCGCCGGAATCGCTGTCAGTACTGCCGATTTCAGAAGTGCCTGGCTGTTGGGATGGTCAAAGAAGGTAGGTAGCGGGGAGCTGCCGACCCTCCAGTTTGCGCCCTTAGGAAACCACTGCTCATACTCTAGCATCACGTTCCACTTCCCGGTGCTGGGGATCTCCGGTTCCCCCACAGTCTGGCCTTCAGGACCCCGCAGCTGCTTGCCCGGCTTCCCCTAGAGAAAGCCGCCAGGCCCTTCTCTCCTTAAACTATACGACCCATTTGGAGGAAGATATAAAATAACCCCGCATTTTTTAATGCTTCTCGTCCGTAAAGGCTTTACAAGCAGTGGGGCCCTGAGCCGCTCAGCCTGGTGCCCCGCGGCTGCGGCCTTCCCCCGGGAGGGACCGAGGCAGCAGCTGGGCCTGGGCTCGGAAAAGTGGCGCTAACAGGGCTCTTCCTTTGCAGTGGTTCGCACAGACAGTTTAAAAGGCCGGAGAGGTCGTTTGCCCTCGAAACCGAAGAGCCCACAGGAGCCCTCTCCCCCTTCGCCCCCGGTGAGTCTGATCAGTGCCCTCGTCAGGGCCCATGTCGACTCCAACCCGGCTATGACCAGCCTGGACTATTCCAGGGTAAGAAGCTGGTGGGGGGAAATCATGTGGATAAACCGACAGATGGGCAGGACCCCTCCCCACATCCACCATTAACCCTCAGATTCAATGGGGTAAAGAAGGCAAGCAAGACTATATGCCTCACAGCTCTGGCCAGGGATTGTAGCTTGGGGTCATAGACATGAGAACAGGGCAGAGGAAGGAGAAGAGGGACATGCCACAGGGTTTGAAGCTGTGTGAATTCCCACTACCCCACTACCCCTCCGCCCCTCCTCTTCCATATACCCCAGTGCCTCTATCATGAAATCCAGGGGCTGTACGAACTCCCCCCTCCCCGATCTACTTTATTCCCAGTCCTCCATAGAGGTAGATGCTTTAATCCTCATCCTTCCTGGCACTGTGCTGGGGAAGGATGTAGGGCCTGTCTGGGGGTCAGGGAAGGGAAGGAGAGGGTGTGAAGAATGGCAGTGAGGTGGGGGATCAAGTGGTCAGATCCTTTTTACTCCAGCTGTGAAAAATATGCGGGCTTTAATTGGAGGAAGTATGTTGAGCAAACGTGGTAGCGACTGCAATTTTATTAAGATTTGAAAAAGGATGTCTCAGCTCGAGGCCCACTCTGGGACTAGCATGAATACTAACGTGTCAATTGTTTTGTGGAGATAAGAGTGAACGTTTCCCAGGGCTGGATGGCACTGTATTTAGTCTGTATGGAAATGGTAATTTACATATTTAAAGCAGCGACCTCGTAGCACCATCCCTAATTGAATTAATTGCCCCGGAACATCTAATTTCCTTACTGGTCAGAGAGAGGTTTAATTGTTATAAAAACCTGGCTCCCCTACTAGAAACGGGGTTAGCAATTTCACGGGTTATATATTTTAGAGAACCTCATTAAGTGCTTTTTAAAATGAAATTCCAGTTCCAGGCGAACCCTGACTATCAGATGAGTGGAGATGACACCCAGCATATCCAGCAATTCTATGATCTCCTGACTGGCTCCATGGAGATCATCCGGGGCTGGGCGGAGAAGATCCCTGGCTTCGCAGACCTGCCCAAAGCCGACCAGGACCTGCTTTTTGAATCAGCTTTCTTAGAACTGTTTGTCCTTCGATTAGCATACAGGTAATGAGGGAGGGAGGAGACAATCCAGGGAGGCTGTGAGAGAAATCAAGAAAGGAAAAGAAAGGGATGAAGGGAAACCAGAGGGTGGGGTAGAGAAAAAGAATAGGAAATGAAAGTCGGAGAAAGGAAGAAAAAGAAAGAAAACAAAAAAAGACAAGGGAAGGAGCAAGCCCAGAAGCCTTGGATGAATGGAATGGAGGTGGGATAGGGGGCGTTCTTGATTGTTATGAAATTAAACCCTTTCAGGTCCACTGGTCTACATTTTATTAACTCTTCAGTAATTAGGTGCCTCTTAAATCCCTCATTTATTGCTCTTCAAGTAATTAGTTGTTTAGCTTTTCTCTCTCTCTTTTTCTCCCCTCTCTCTCTTTGGTATTAATTGCAGGTCCAACCCAGTGGAGGGTAAACTCATCTTTTGCAATGGGGTGGTCTTGCACAGGTTGCAATGCGTTCGTGGCTTTGGGGAATGGATTGATTCCATTGTTGAATTCTCCTCCAACTTGCAGAATATGAACATCGACATTTCTGCCTTCTCCTGCATTGCTGCCCTGGCTATGGTCACAGGTCAGTACTGCAGGTGCAGGGTGCTTCCCCTCCAGAACTGCCTAGCAGGATTTGTCCTGGCTTGCCCTTGTCACAGATTCTCCTTGGTTTTGCCAACTAGCTAACTGTCTTGTACATTCTTCTTTTGTTTCTGATTATATTTTCTTTAGAGAGACACGGGCTCAAGGAACCCAAGAGAGTGGAAGAACTGCAAAACAAGATTGTAAATTGTCTCAAAGACCATGTGACTTTCAACAATGGGGGGTTGAACCGCCCCAATTATTTGTCCAAACTGTTGGGGAAGCTCCCAGAACTTCGTACCCTTTGCACACAGGGGCTACAGCGCATTTTCTACCTGAAATTGGAAGACTTGGTGCCACCGCCAGCAATAATTGACAAACTTTTCCTGGACACTTTACCTTTCTAAGACCTCCTCCCAAGCACTTCAAAGGAACTGGAAAGATAACGGAAACTGTCCAGAGGGGGCAAGTCACATGGGCAGAGATAGCCCTGTGAGCTGTCTCAGCTCAAGCTGCCCCTCATTTCTGTAACCCTCCCCCAGCCCCCTTGATCCCTAAAGAAAACAAACAAACAAAAACTGTTGCTATTTCCTAACCTGCAGGCAGAACCTGAAAGGGCATTTTGGCTCCGGGGCATCCTGGATTTAGAACATGGACTACACACAATACAGTGGTATAAACTTTTTATTATCAGTTTAAAAATCAGTTTATTGTTCAGAAGAAAGGTTGATATACTGTATAATGGGAAATGTTTGGCCATGCTTGGTTGTTGCAGTTCAGACAAATGTAACACACACACACACACACACACACACACACACACCTTAAGGGGACCCACAAGTATTGCCCTTTAACAATACTTCAAAGTTTTCTGCTGTAAAGAAAGCTGTAATATATAGTAAAACTAAATGTTGCGTGGGTGGCATGAGTTGAAGAAGGCAAAGGCTTGTAAATTTACCCAATGCAGTTTGGCTTTTTAAATTATTTTGTGCCTATTTATGAATAAATATTACAAATTCTAAAAGATAAGTGTGTTTGCAAAAAAAATAAATAAATACATAAAAAGGGACAAGCATGTTGATTCTAGGTTGAAAATGTTATAGGCACTTGCTACTTCAGTAATGTCTATATTATATAAATAGTATTTCAGACACTATGTAGTCTGTTAGATTTTATAAAGATTGGTAGTTATCTGAGCTTAAACATTTTCTCAATTGTAAAATAGGTGGGCACAAGTATTACACATCAGAAAATCCTGACAAAAGGGACACATAGTGTTTGTAACACCGTCCAACATTCCTTGTTTGTAAGTGTTGTATGTACCGTTGATGTTGATAAAAAGAAAGTTTATATCTTGATTATTTTGTTGTCTAAAGCTAAACAAAACTTGCATGCAGCAGCTTTTGACTGTTTCCAGAGTGCTTATAATATACATAACTCCCTGGAAATTACTGAGCACTTTGAATTTTTTTATGTCTAAAATTGTCAGTTAATTTATTATTTTGTTTGAGTAAGAATTTTAATATTGCCATATTCTGTAGTATTTTTCTTTGTATATTTCTAGTATGGCACATGATATGAGTCACTGCCTTTTTTTCTATGGTGTATGACAGTTAGAGACGCTGATTTTTTTTCTGATAAATTCTTTCTTTGAGAAAGACAATTTTAATGTTTACAACAATAAACCATGTAAATGAACAGAATTTTGTCTTCTTTCTGGGTCAGGAAAAAATAATGACTGAATGGCAACATAACCTACACAGTTGGAGATTAATTTGGGATAGGTCACTTATTCAGTATCTGAATTTCAAACTGACAGCCTAAATCTATTCTGGCAAAAGAAATCAGGTGAACCAAAATAGTCATCCAGATAATTCAGTAAAATATTTTTTCTTAACTAGAATTTTCCAGTCTGGCGACCAATATTTTTAGAGTCAATTTAGAATATCTCAACTCTTCTGTTAACTTTGCAAGTAAGTGTAGCTTTCAGGAGAGATGTTCTGGAGACCCAAGAGCTTTTGAACTTGAACAAGGTCAGAGTCTTGTCAAGTACTTGTCTTGCACAGTGATTAGGAAGTATCTTTTTAAGACTCAAGAAGTCAACACGGGTTTGAGGAGTGTTGTACGTAATCTCCAATTTTCCAATTTCTCCATTTACAATTGTTGGGTCATGGAGAAAGGGCTAAGCAGTTCAGGCCCTTTGGGCCTTGGGTCACTTTGGCACAGAGCGGAACTCAGTAGAGGTATTTCTTACAACTCTTTATTTTCCTCATTCAGTGGATGGTGATGAGGTGCAATTTGTAGTTTTAGAACAGAATTTATCCCTTATAACTTTCTCAGGTACATGATAAAATATCTGTGTGTTGGATCCTGGGCCTAGTATAAGCAAGTTGTAACCAGGCCTCTCGGATTCCACCCAGCACCAACTTTCAAAAAAGAAACTGATGCTGTAGAATCTGCTTCCGCTCAGAACCCTTGTCCTTGGGCAGATGAGGGCCAACGAGTTTCGCCTTAGGGCAGCTGTGAATTCATAGTGAGGGTAAGGTGGGGATGGTCTCCTTCGCTGACCCTGGTGAATTACTGATGGCCTTGGGGGGGGTCACTGAAATTTACAAAGAGTGTTATTGTTTTTAAAATGCAGAGTTAGAACTGTAAATTGCCACGAGAGCGCTCAGGTTTTCTTTCGCTTGTTTCTCCTCTTTTTAAAAGACACGTTTTGCGGGTCAGCAAAAAGAGAGAATGCAGGTCTCGGTGGTAATATAAGGTTATTTTTACAAGATGCGTTTTTCTCCGGGTAACTGAGGGACAAATAGGGTGGCCACATAAGAGATTAAATAATAACGAAATGTTCAATTTCTTGACTTTCTTGAAAAGATGAGACTAGCCATATCATTTTATTTTCACATCTTATGCCCAAGTAAAGCTACAAAGCAGTAAGTAAAGAGAAAGAGAAAGGCTCTTTAGAAATGCTGGGAATCTGCAGAGCCTTCAGCACTCGTCTCCCAGGTGTCTGCAGCCCCGAGACAATGACATTCCGTCACACAATCCCCCAGAGTTGAACCCAGAAACGAACTCTGTGACTGGTTCTCCCTTAAGGAAGCGTCGGCGCATCACCCAAGGCCAAGGGGGAGTCGGGTAGTGCGCCTCCCGGGAATTTGGGGTCAGAGGAGGCAGGGAGGACGCTCCACCAGGTCCGCGTGCCGACTACACCGGCTCGCCGAACATTCCGTTGTGATTCCTAAATTGCACATTGGTTAGTGCCTTTTCTGTTTCACAGAGTCGCTGTCAAACTCGCGGCCGCGCACCGAGTTGCTCGGGTAAAGAGCGTCGCATGTATTGCCCCTGCATCTTTCCATATGCAGCTGAGGACTTTTCTTGTCCTAATGTTTCTAGGAGTAAAGTGAGAAGAAGCAACAGACACGCTGCATTGCCAAAAGCCAGACGTTGCATGACCTTCTTCAGAAAGAGATTAAACTTTATAATGAGGGCTTCATACCGCCCTCGTCTACCCACGTCCTCTTAAGCATTTCAGTTATTGTGCATCGTTCCAGCAATGGAAAATACATGATCATTGTTCCGAAGACATGACCATACAGTTCTCAGCTCTGAGGGAAGGTCTAATTTTAAGACTTTGCTATCTAGCCCCATTTTGAGTTTATGGATAGATGCCCTTAATTCAAACCTCGAGTGAGCAGTGAGCAGCGGTGTCGCCTGCTCCTTCCTGAGGTCTGCCTTTCTGCCGTACAGGGGACGGTCACAATTTCTCTGGGTGCCCTGCTGGCCTTCCGCTGTGGATGGGTGGATGAGAGAGAGAGAGAGAGAAAGAGAGAGAGAGAGAGAGAGAGAGAGAGAGAGAGAGAGAGAGTATTTGGGGTACTGATTGTCACAAGAGAGATATGTACGGCCCAGGGAGCCCATGGTGCCCTGCAGTGACAGCGGCACCCAACGACCTTATCTTGTGTATTTCTTTCTGGCACTGGACTCCATTCTTAGATAGTTTAGGTGCCTCCTCCCCTAAAAAATACCGGTCATAAGTCTTACGGGCCACTGGTTCTCTGCATGCAAGGAGCACAACAAGGAGATATAGATATTCTTGCAAACTCAAGAATGTCATTTGAAGGTTCAATTTCACTTTGCCTTGAGAATCTCTTGGCTTTCTCGGTGTCAGTGCGGCAACGAGAATATCAAATTATCTAATTGTATTTTAAACCTAGGCGTCGGCATTGCAGAAATGTTTCCAAGATACAAACAGGTCTGTGAGGGAAAAGTTTAATTTCATTGCAATATTTTGATCATAGAGTCTTCCAGTACAGGATACATTTCCATCTCGCCAGGTCCTATACAGGAGAGTGACACCAGAGCACTTCTAGGCATCGCGCGTGTTGCGCATCTTCGAGCCACCAGCTCCCCGCCTCGCTTTGTACGCTCGTCCGTTTCCTTTTGTATCCGCCGCGTGGCAGCGCAGAGGTGGCTGCCGAGAGTAAAGGCTGGGGGGCTCCCCGTCTGGGCCTCGCCTTTCTCTGTGGAAGAGGCGCTTGTCTCAAGTCCTGACGCTGTCAAATCGAGGTCAAAAATGGAGACAGGTTCCCTCAAGGTGGAACGGGAAAGGAGAGTATCTATTCTTGGAGATTTTTAAAGTTTTTTTCAGTACCATTTTGACTATTGAATAGAGGTCTGGGAGTGAGTTTCTCATACATTCTTCTCCAAAGGAGGTTGTAAGGTCCCCTCCCCACTTGTCCCCGCTGTCAGAATAGGAACGCTTGCATCGTGGGCGCACCCCGGAATTTCTCAGGATTCCAAGCTTCCCAGGCAACTACGGGTCGGGACTGACTCAATTTCGGAGTCTGATGGAGGAGGAAGAGGGTTTGGGGTCTCAGCCGACGCCCAGTTAACCCTTCTTCCCCATAGGGCTCAGCCAAGACTTAAAAAAAAAGCGCACCCAATTCCAAGTCTTCGGGAAAGGTTCTGCTTAGATTGGTGCATCCGACAGAACCCGAGCAATCACGTTTCGCACCCCTGCATTTATTGTGTTCAGTCGATACTGGCTGACTTTGCTGGTAAAGCAAGATACGAATTCCAAATAGGTCATCACTTTTTAGTAATTCGTTTTTAATAATAAAATAAACATATGGAAATCCCCATTTTACTTTTAAATTTTGCTAGAAACCAAAATATTGCACATAACTATTTAGGATGGCAAGACTGTCATTTAAAGTCACTTTCCTTTAGTGTGTTCCCTGAGACCATTAGGGGCGACAGCTGGGGCCGCAAGAAAGATCTTTCCTCCGACTTTGACTTTGCCTTTCCTTAGGAAAAGTCCAGCTTCCGTCGGAGGGCGCCTGGTGGAGCGGTCCTGGCGCGGGAAAGCAGGGCCCCACCCCACGCTGGGGGCGCTCGAAGAGAGCCGCAATTTTGGTCCCTAGCCGCGACGTGCGCTCTGGGCACTGCAGACAGTGGCTGGAGAACTCCGGAAAGCAGGGTTCTTGCCGCGTACTCCCCACCCCCACCTCCACGCCTTCTTATTAGTCACCCCCCCAACCCCTCCTCCCACCACAGTCTGATTTCGAGGCTCCGGAATTACTGGCGAGGACTTGTGTCCACGATCCGCCCTGCGGCGAAAGTGGAGACACAAGCCCTCCTGCTCTGCCCACTGCGTTTTGGAGACATAGTTTGACTTTGCGGCTTGCAGTCGTAGACTTTGCGGAGAGAGCCCTGGAGCCCTTAGGACGCATTCACTTGGGTGAACTTTGTTTCCTCCGTGTCCCTCCCTTTCCTCCCCAGCTGCTCCCTGCGTCTTTCTCAGCTGTTTTACACCCCCGCGCCCCCCACCCTCAGGGCGAAGGGCGCAACAGGCTGCAGTCGCCTCTAGGTCGGGTCAGGTGCGCTAGGGCACGAACACAGGAGTGGAGCGCGTGTACTGCTTCTCCCTGCACCCAGCGATTCCCGATCAGTATCTGGTCTCTTCGAGCGCTGAGCTGGGCTGGGGCGACCTCCCACGCGACACTGGGGAAAACTGTTTTTCTAGTAGTGAGGGCGCACAAAAGGGCGGGGCAGAGGAGCGTCCGCACCTAGTGGAGATCTAGGAGAGGGGCCCACACGCCCATGCCACAGCCATGCTCCACGCGTGTGCTCACGACCCAAAGCTCTGAAGATAGATTGTGCGTCCCCGCCTTGCTTTCAGGTCTCCTCGCAACGCGTGTAATGAGCCCTAGGCCTGCGAGCGCTGGAGCAAGCGTCTAGTCAAGTGGCCAGATCAGTGCTGCGCCTGTGGGGCCCTTGGGGCCGCCAGTATGCTGATCTTCCCGCGGCTGGGAGCGCTCCTTCTTCTCTACAAGATGCTGACTGCGGGTCGCTCGCTGCCCTCTTCTCGGCTTAGCTGAACCCTGTCGCGCTCAGTTTAACTGGACACAGCGCCGAGCCAGCACCTGGATCGTAGGAGAGCTCAACTTCAACGCTTTTCTCCTCATTTCTTCTTCCTACACTTAATCTTTCTCTCTCCTATTTTTTCTTATTTCTGTCTCAACCTGTGTTTAGATAAACTAGGATGTCCAGGACATGTGTCACCCGTTCTAGCAGATACAGAGCCCAAGTTTTTGCTAGAGACGTCCCTAGTAGAGTAGAGGGCGGCTGCTGCGAGTGTGAGAAGTCTTTCATCGGTTACTAGAGGTACTTCCAGAGGGATTGAGTCTACCACGATTTCTTGGCTCTGGAAGCTTGGACGAGAGGATTGTTTTGACAAACTCAAATTAAATTGGGATTTTGAGAAGGGTAAGGACAGAGAGAGGACTCCTCATCAATAAGCTGCAAATAGGCCAGTGTTTTTCAAACTGAGGGTCCTGACCCATTAGTGGTGTTCAAAGCTATTATATTGGGTTGCCATCAGAATTTTCTTCTAAAGAAATGAAAGAATAACAGAATAGAAATTATGAGGGCTTTGCAGGATAGCAAAAATATAAGAGGTCCAAGCATTGTTTGCTGCAATTTTTCTTGGGTGACACTGTGAAATATGTTTATGGGGGAGGTCTCAGTTAAAAAGGTTGATAGTGTCTCTACTGAGGATCACATTGTGCAGGAAGTGAGAGAAAAGGCTGCCTTTAGTGAGAGATACAGATAAGGGAATCTCAGCAGTGTGGTTTTCTTTTCTTTTTCTTTTTCTTTTTCTTTTTTTTTTTTTTTGAGATTGAGGTGGAGTCCTTGCTCTGTTGCCCAGGCTGGAGTGCAGTGGTGCTTTCTCAGCTCACTGCAGCCTCCGTCTCCTGGACAGGTGCTGGCAACCCACCCAGCTATTTTTTTTTTTTTTTTGTATTTTTAGTAGAGAGGGGGTTTCACAGTGTCGCCAGGGTGGTCTCAAACCCCTGACCTCAGGTGATCCACCTGCCTCGGCCTCCCAAAGTGCTGGGATTACAGGTGTGAGCCACCATACCTGGTCTACTACTGTGGTTTTCTGGCCAGTCCTCTTTCTTCACTCTGGTTTGTTCATTTTTGGTCACCACTCCAATGGACTTTTGTATCTCATCCTCTGGCCTGTTATCCGCTTGAAGCCAGGTGGGTGTCATGAGGAAGGGCCAAGAGGACAAACACATAAGCATACGTAGCCACCCCCTTTTCATCTTCCTCAGGAGCCTGGTACCTGGGAAGAGAGTGAACAGCCAAAAAAAAGGCATAGAGGAAAGCTAGAGAAAAGGGACGGTAGTGAATGTCCCATTGTCCATGTCACAGGCCCTCTCATTTATATGCTATTGCCAAACATGAGGGAGGAAGCAAAAGCTTTTGGGGGAAATGGGGAAAGATAGGGATGGATAAAGATAATGAACCATACTGTGAATGATCAGGTGAGCAGGGACTGAGAAGTTGGAAGAGGAGGAGGCAATTTAGAGGATTTATTTAATCAGAGTCCTAGAGTTGAAGGCAGAGATGAGAAGGAGAGGACTAAAATGGCCAGGGTGCCAACAGTAATGTGAATGAGTTTAAAGTAAGAAGAGATCTATGGAAGTGAATAAAAAGGGCACATGGAGGATGCTGGGTGTTGGGCAGGCAAGTAGGTATAAGATGAAAGTTGGATATAGAGGCCATAGCAGGACTATGTTAGGAGAGTGTGACTGTAAGTATGAGAAGCTCTGGGCTAATGAGGACCACACAGATGTTTCAAGGTATGTCATAAAGGAGTTAAAAGGAACAAAATAATTGGCATGGAAACTTGCATTTCCTATCATTCCATTCTAGTCAGAGAGCTTGTTTCCTAAGAGGTGCTGCAATCTTTAGGCAGGGGTGATGTGGACTCCTTCAAAGATTTGGGCCATTGTGAAATGCAGAAGCAGGTGGCAGACAGAGGACACATTCCATGGTTTCTGATGTTCCTCCATTACAATAACTCTGTCTACTATATGTTGCAAAGCCAGATCTCATATCATATAATCCTTTCAACTCCAAATATGACGTTGGCACTTTATTTCCATTTTACAAATGAGGAGATGAGGTTCAGAGGTATTGTTTAGTATCTTGGCCTATAAGTACATAGAAGAATTGGAATTCGAACTGAGAGCCAGGACATGAACTTACAAGTGCCTTACTTTAGCACTTCCTGTCCCAGAAGGATTGTACCTTTCTGCTTCTGGAGAAACTAACTAAAGATTTTCTCACCTGCTGAGAGTTGAGGATGTTGCTTCAGGCATGTTCAGACTTCTGGAGGGGAACATTGACATGAAACCACAGTGGGGTAGTGATAATAGCATAATGTTCTTCTCACTGAAATTTTAAAGAAGGGATTATTTTCATTGCTTTTTGTAGTTTATGGGCAAAGGAGTTCTGAGTTGCTTGCTTTGCTGCCCAAGAAAAGAGTAGGAATTATTGCTGCATGTGTTTATGTCATTGAGAAAGTCATATTAAAGGTAGTAAAAAGGAAAACTGTTTTTCGTCCTCAAGCTGTTTGAATTTCCTTATATTAATCATTTGAGTTTTCAGCAAGCTTCTAGGTTTCCTATCGGGAAAACCAAATTGCATATTAGTTAATTCACAGTCCTAAACAGGCCACTTTGTAAAAGTGAAAAGCTGGCTATGCATGAACCTTTTATTCTTTCTCTACTTCTTCTATATTTGTGGTAGACAGTGTTTAGCTGTTATTAACATTTTCTTAAGAGATACTATCACAGTCTAACAAATGGTATAAACATTTTGCTTAGACAGTCAAGCAGAGAGTAATATTTATTCAGAAGACTGTCTGCATCTAACTTGGTGTGGTCAAAGGGTGGCAAAAATAGTCTTATTATATTATAAAATTTATTAGAATATACACACTTGACAAACAAAATATAGTGGATTTAGGTCAGCTGTTTGCTTATACAATAGATTTTGTTCGTCTTTGACATTTAATTTAAGCTTCACTTATCTGAGGGCTGGAAGTAGGATAAGTATGTTCTGCATGTGTTATGCTTCTTGTTTTATAAGACTTACTTGTCTGTGGTTATCCGGAAATAATTCATAATCAGTGATTTAGGGACAAGGAAGCCTTGTGACATGTTCTCAAAGTGTCTTTCTGAAATGAAGTTCTGAAAAGTTGAATTATGGAGACCCTAACAGGGGTTTCTATTTTTGAGGAATGAAGATAGCTACATTTGCTTTCTTGGTCTTTTGACTAATTATCCTCCCTGCATACTGAATTGATACAGTTAAAAACAAGCTTCTAACAAATCCATAATGAATCTATTCGGTGCCAGGAGTCTGTGTTCTGTGTAATTGTCCTGCTCTCAGAAATTCTGGGCAGAATTCTCTACATGGGCCACATATGCGGAAATGACATAGAAAACATTTGACACATCAGTGACTTATTTTTAATATATCTGAGAAAAATAAAGTCCGCTGCTGTAAAATCTGCACTTGTAGATGTGTGAGCCCTAAATAACCTTTAAAATTGGTCATGGTGTGGTGGGAGATGTTGGTATTCATGAGTGTTTTGACATGTTTGACATTTTATGTATGGTGTACTGCTCTGTCTTGCATTTTTTCCCCAATAGTGCATATTTTCTTACTAAAATGCAGCTTTTGGTGTTTATATTTGGGGTCGCCAAGTCTGCTTATTGGATGAATGATTTGTTACTTATGCAAATAATGTTTTAATGAATTAGGTTATTATAGATTTTTATACTATAAGCATAAAAGAGGAATTCATAAAAAAGATACTTTTGATTTTAAAAGAAGCAATATATGATAAAATATATTTGATACATGCCACATATCTCCAACTTGCAGTGGTCTTGGGTTAGTAAATAAGGTAAAGCAATTCTGTGGAATGATTATGTTCTCTGGAGCCAAGAAATTTGTGCACCTGAATCTTGGGTAATGAATATAGAGTTTAAAAATCAGTCTGAGCAGCATTTAAATTTGTCCTCCACTTATATTTGGAAGGAATAAAAGGGTCCCTAGTAAAGAATTGCCAATTGAACTGAAAATCTGGGTGGCCTAGTGGTAAATATAATGTACGAAATACCTAATACATATACCTAAGTATATATAGAATCAGATGTCAATAGCATTCACTGAATAGGATACATGTTTGCTACTGTGGTCATCTCCTTTTGTATCATCTTCTATATTAATTCTCTAGGTTGAATTCAATAAGTGAGTTTAAAACTAACTCTTGGTGAAGGATTTTTCACATTTATGACTACCATGCTCCTTTTTTTGAGTATTAGAAAAGGCAAAAATTTTGATTGAAAAAGCTTTTGCTATCACGTTTTTACCTTTGTGATAAAACCGAATGCTATACAGTCTATTCTAATTTTTATTCTAACTTGACTAATGATAGATTTGGCTGAACGTTTCATAATTCAGAATTAAGATGTTGCTAATTACCTTTTCCCTCTTTAAAGCCCGTGTTACTAATAATGTGGCTTCCCTTTAAATGTTATTCTCTTTAAGACTGTAAGTGACTCTAAGGCTTTGACATTTTTTTTTGTCCCAGATCTTTCTCCTGTTTTTAATCTCCACTTGTTGTCACATGCCAGGACAGCCCTGTGCCTTCAGGTGGGAGGACAGAGGGACAACTTTCTTTGTCCAGGGTGTCAGGGCTCTTTTCCTCTGGAGCGGAAGTTTTATGTGCACTTTCCCTTGTACCCTCTCCCTGGAGACTAACACATCACCTCCGTGACACATGTGGCAGTTGTGGCCTGGGGTTTGACCAGGATAGCATAAGTTTACTTTCAGTAAGCAGAAGTATTTAATGTTGCTTCTTACAATTCAAATGGTATCAAGAGACCAACTTGCATGCACTATCTAAGAGTACCTTCCCATTTTCTGTTCTTGACTAACAAAGCCTCGATGTCTCTCACATCCCTTTGAGGATATTCTGGAGCAAAATTTCATTCATAAAACACAAAACAACATAAAACTTCAACATTGAAAGTGCGGTGCTGCTCTTTTAAAATATTATTTTGATTTGTAGAGCAATGTGAATGATTATAGTCTGACACTAACAAGATTGTGAATCTCATTTTCAATGTTATGAGTTAGGAAAAATGCAAGGCTTTTCTTGAATGTGCAGTGTTTGGTATGCTCAACATTGCTTTCATCAAAATATGTACTGTTGATTCATTCATTACATTTCTTGTCTGTACTTAACTGAAAAGCAAGAAAAAGAAAATCAAGTGCTTGTCTTTCCTAGAGTTAATTTCCCTTAACATGCATTCAAAATAAGCATTCCAATGTAGTATCATGTAAAATAGTTATAGAATTTGATGACTATAGGAAAGTTGGTGTGGGTGAGAAATGCATCATTCATTAGATTGCAAGTAGCAATGTATGAGAGAAAGGCAGGTACTATAAACAAGAAGCTGTAAATAAGCACTTTTCCCCCTTTCTGTTACTTGAATACAAATACTTGCATTATGTGGACATATTCATAAATTTTGATGATAACTTAGTGGAACAGGACCATAAATATGGAAACTAGGCATATTATTAAATGTATATGATTTTACAATGAATGCTTATTATTTTTAAAAGTCTGTGTTCCTATGGCTTTTACTTAGAGAAATCAATCTTCTGGTACTATGAATAGCCTAATCATTTTTTTTTCCTCTAGCTAATAACAGTAACTTCCAAAATTGAAGACTGAACCACAGCAGTCAAACTTAACAACCTTTTGATCAAAACTGGTGACTAAAAGGAACATGAAACCTGTGATACAGTTTCAGAAAACCTTATTGAAATCTTACTCATATTAACATGGGCACTGTCACATGTCCTGAAAATTGGTTGAGAGACCATAAATAAAATGAACTGTTATTCTGCAATAAGCTGACTTGTGTGGAGTGATTCAGTGGGGGTGCTGTTATAAGGTTTTTATTTAACCTTATTATTAATAACCCTTATAATGGGCAAAGATCATATTAATTACACTCATAAATGGAGCTGAATCGAGATCTTGGTGATGCTGGAGAAATACAGTGGCACAAAGATAGGTCAGGCATACATGGAAAAAAATAAAGCATTTCTCAGCTGAGAAAGACAAAAGCAAATATATCTAATACACATCTCAGTACAAATTTGAAATACAAAGTATGAGCTCAAGAGAAATATTTGCAAAATGCTAATGCTTGGAATGAAGGCTATAGAAAAAAATTAGTTGGAAATATTTTGTATAAATTTATAGCAAAAAAATCGTATATGCTTTTGAAGCTGCATGCCCAGAGACTTCTCACCAAGAGAACAAGAGAGGTGATCATCTTTTTTCTGTATAAAGCATTGATGAGGCAGTACCAGAATCTTGCATGCAGTCCTGAATGTCCCAGCACCAGAAGGATGTTGACAAATTGGACAGATTTCAGAGAAGCACAACAAAAATGATTAAGGGGTTGGTGCAATTGACTTATGAGGACAGATTAAAAGAACCAATTACGTATTGCTTACCCAAACAAGACAGGCAGCAGAGTGGGGAGGAGAGACAAGAAAACCATGTATGATTACTTGAAGAGTGTAAATACCAAGGTAGGAGATGAATTGTTTAGATTGGTCCAAGGTGGCAAGAACTTTGAGGTATAGGGAAAGAAATAAGTAAAGAATAATTAGGTAGATTATGAAAACATAATTTGCAGTAACGCTACTTATAAAATAATGGAAGCAATTTTGAGGAATTGGTAAACTGCATTGCTTTATTATTATTCTGTTTTTCAAAATGCAAAAAGAAACTGCTTATTCACTACTGGGAAAACTTTTAAATGAGAAGGAGGAAAAGAAAGGAAAACCCAATAGTTTACTTCAATTTAGAATGTGAGGAGCTTCGTGTGTAGTTTAAATTAAATATGACACATTCCAATAAAGGCCAGAGTGAATGTTAAATGAAGCTGTCCTAAAAATAGGACCATTCCTACTTTCACAGCTCTTCTTAGCGTTACATGTACTCTCGACCATATATTCTATAGTAGGGTAATCTTAGCTTGGTCAGTGTAATAAGAGGATTCTAATGTTTTCTTTTAATAAAATATTCCTCTCATGAAACGATTGTCCTCATAATGATGTTGATGGGACAACCTTCACTATCAAATTGATAAAAGAACTAAGAAGTGTTCTTATTTGTCCTTGATTACGATTTTTCCTGTCATGTCCTTCTGAAACGTGGCTCAACTTGGAAGGAAAAAGAATGAATGAAATGAAGTGGCCACTTTAAGTTATGTAAGCATGGAAGTGAGGGAAAGGGTATTACAAAGCACTCTATCTTAGAAGCCAAGCAAAGGAAAAGATTTCTTCTAGGGTCAAGAAGGCACATGAATGCTTTAATAAACATTAATGGTAGAAAAATAAAAAATGTAAGTGAACTGAAGGCCCATAAGGATCTCCTGCTTTCTCTGTCTTAGTAGGAGAGTGATTTTCCCGTGCTAGAAGATGCAGTATGTGAGGTAGAGAGATGCAGAAGGAGAATCTCATTAACATGAGCTCTCTCCACTTCTCCATGCAATTGGAAACTGCCTGCTGTCAGGCTGCTGAGAAGCCAACATATGCAGGCTTCCAGGGCGTGCATGCTGCAGAAGGCTGAGTGTAATTATTTCTGGATAGGATCCTGTGTATGATTCCATGATAGTAGTGACTTATAGTCTGTCTTTATTTGAACTGATATTTCCTGTATTTATAATTTAAGCTTCTAACAGTGAGGTATCATTTTGGAGGTGCACATAGATATTTTCTCTTAAGCTAGGTAGTGAACGTTGAATTATGGTGCATTTACTGTACTGATCAAAAGAAAAAAAGAAAAAAAACCCCAACGTTTGCTTTTTTTTTTTGAAGGATTGTTGTTGTTGTGTATAGCCAGTACATATGTGACGGTTTGTGGTCAGTTATATCCAACTGGTTCTATTTGTACTATCTTTAAATTGCTATTAGGTGTGTTTTATACCAAAACTCTCCACATAATTTTAGTTTCAAGATGACAAAATGTTACATGGTACCTTTTTACTCTGCTGTAAGATATCCGAAGTGTTTTTATTTATTATTATTATTTGTTAAAGATCGGTTTTAAAAACTGCATTGTCCTGATAAAAGTCAATGAATGATATTTACTAGACAGTTTTATTGAGCGGAGAAGATGCTGTAAGAATTCAGTATGTATTTTTTTCATTTTGTAAATGGTTATAATTTCTGTTTTTATTTTAGCAAACTCTCTTCAGCCCAGAGATTTAATCATTTCTGTCTTAAAAAGTGATAGAGAAGAGATTACACAGGTAGACAATGCTGTAAGCAAACGTTTATAATTGTTAAACTGCTTTACTTGTGTTACTATCTTAGTGATTGGATAGAAAAACGACCTTACTTTTTTTTTTTTTTTTTTTTTTTTTTTTTTTTTTTTTTTTTTTTTTTGAGACGGAGTCTCGCTCTGTCGCCCAGGCTGGAGTGCAGCGGCGCGATGTCGGCTCACTGCAAGCTCCGCCTCCCGGGTTCACGCCATTCTCCTGCCTCAGCCTCCTGAGTAGCTGGGACTACAGGCGCCCGCCACCTCGCCTGGCTAATTTCTTTTTGTATTTTTAGTAGAGACGGGTTTCACCGTGTTAGCTAGGACGGTCGTGGTCTCCTGAGCTCGTCATCCGCCCACCTCGGCCTCCCAAAATGCTGGGATTACGGGCGTGAGCCATCGTGCCTGGCCAGAATGCCCTTACTTTTGCACAAAAAATTAATTAAAGAAAGCTACAATCACTGACTTTTTCTTATAAGACTAATTATAAACTTTTCTAACAAAACATTTCTGCTGTAACTATTTGCAAATTTAAAACTTCCAATGTGGAGAGAGGAGGGGATTGATTTTTGTTTCCAGTTTTATAATTAGTTTATTCTAAACATTTAAAAATTCTTCTAATCATTTAAAGGAATGATGAATTTTGGATTATTCTGTGTATAGTGCTTATACCCAGGTTCTAGAATGTTTAACTGCAAATTCTTTTTATTATTCTAATTTATACCATAACCAGAAATTTGTTGTAAGTGATATTGAGCTGTTTTTAAAATAATTAATAGTTTATTTTTATTTTCTAGTGTGTCATAGCTTCAGTGTGGAGTCCTAGTCCTAACCTTTCACTTAGCATGTTAAGCTTTTTATTCAGTTTATACTTTATATTATTTTGAGCCTAGGTTTTTGACTACAAGACTTCCTGAAGTGATTATGCAATTCTTTTTTTTTTTTCTGTGCTGTTTGTGGTTCCTTTTCATCTGTTTGAAAGCACATGGCAAGTTCAGCCAGGGCTGAGGGGCCACATTAAAGAAACTGATAATTATGCAATGGGATTGTATGAGTGAATTGTCTAGATCTTTCCAAATTCAAGACGTCATTGCACAAGATCTGAATTTTCTTTGGGTATGAGAACATTATTATTATTATTATCATTGTGCAATATTTATAATGTCTATTTTGTGAATTTTATTCATTTTTCAAAGCAATTAACATTTGTTATCTTCTTAGAAAGATAAGCACTTGTTTGTTTCCTGAATTGTAAAATGATAAAGCTTGAAGTGATCTCACCAGGTTGACTAAGGCTATCTTTTTTCTCTTGCCCAATATTGTCTTGCTTCCCTTGGGTGCCAAAGACAATGTTCCATTTTAACTCCAACTAAACAAAGGGTAACCTGTCAAGGGATAGGAATTTGAAAACAATTTTTATGAGCACTTTAATATTTAGATGCTAACTACTTTGAATATCCCATTAAAAGGAATGAAAGATTTATCTTTTGATAAATTTCTGGGGCTCAGTGGAAATTCTTAGGCACTCCAGTGTTTTACCCTGTAGTGCATTAACACATTTATATTCCAGATAAACGTCTCAGAAATGACTGTTTTTAGGCCCACTTTAGGAAGGGCATATTTTGCATATAAAATATTATGATACAGTGACAGAATATTATAGCATTTAGTGAATGATTTAGTGAATACTCTCCCAAGTGTTTTAGGATGCCAAGTGTAGCTAAATTACATTATGTACATTTGGCTTACTTATACAAAATGTATTTATTTATAGAAAAAGTAGTTTTTTGAGATGATTCTTTAACATATGTGAATAACTTCCATTGATTTTTTTCCAAGGAATAAGAAATATTTAAGTTGATATGAATGTGAGAGTTTTTGACAATGGTGAGCTTTGTTGCTTAACACTTTCTTGGTGGATTTATAAATACTGACTATGTTCTAAAGATGAACACAATGCAGAAAAAATGCTTGAGGCAGTCAACATATATTATTACATATACAGATACTAAATTGCTCTGACACTAATTAGGGCAAAAATATTGATATACCTAACCAAAGATAAGCAAAACATTTGTTTAGTAATGAAACTAAAACTTTATTTGCAGGTTCAAAGTTCATCTGCTTAAAACAGGCCAGGTCAGAGAGATAAAACATAAGCAAGTAGACAGAGCCACAGTGCCCAGCTTTGCATCATTCTGAGGACTTTGAACTCCCATTGAGGGTCCAGGGTCTTGAGGCATGTGGAAATAGGAATTGGCATGTTCAATAGGGCGAACCCTTGTCTTTGAGCTTTTATTTTCCAAAAGTGTATACCAGACTCTGTTTACGTATCTTCCTTCCTTTTGTCTTGATCAATTTGGAGTTTTCATGGGAAGGATCAGCCTAGTTTGTGTTCATATTAGGAGCACTTTGGGAATTCGATTAGTTACCTTGCTGAAAATTACATATTTTAGAAAAAAGAATGAATGAAGCAGCCTCCAGTGGAATGGTAACTTTAGAATCTTTTAGGATTACTAAGGGAACAGCTCCAAAGATTTGGATATGAATGTGAAAGTTGACCAAATGCAAAATAGTCATTACTGTATAACTCAATAATGCAATGCATTGTATCACCTATAAGATACGTTGGGATTTTTGGCACTTGGTATGAGCACTGAAGTAAAACTAGGCATCATTGGTGATATGGCTTGGCTCGTGTCCCAACCCAAATATCATGTTGAACCCAGTGTTGGAGGAGGGCCCTGGTGGGAGGTGACTGAATCATGGGGGTGGACTTCTCCCTTGCTCTTCTTATGATAGCATCCTCATGAGATCTGGTTGTTTGAAAGTGTGTTGTAGCACTTCCCTCTTCTCTCCCCCTTCCCCACTCCTCCTGTGAAGAAGGTGCTTGTTTCTACTCCTCTCTTCTGCCATGATTTTAAGTTTCCTGGGACCTCCCCAACCATGCTTCCTCTACAGTCTGTGAAACTGTGAGACATTTAAACCTATTTTCTTCATAAATTACCCAGTCTTAAGTAGTGTGAGAATGGACTAATACAATTGGTAAATGACCAAACATCTATGTTTATTGAGCATTGCCAGTTACTAGCTGTTACCGTGGGCTATTTTCCTATCCTATCTATGCTTCAGTTTCTTCATCAGTAAATGAAATAAAAATAAGATCTCTTAGGGTAGTTCCGAGGTTTAAATGTATAAAATGCTTAGAACAATGCTTGATTAGTAATTAATTCCTGGTAAGCTATTATTACTTTGATTACTACAATCTTATTGAACTCTGAGAATACAATTACTTTCTATTTCAATTCTGCTTTCCCCCCTTGTTGATTCTCCCATTGTACTTCTTGGTTTGTACTGCTATTCCATGTAAAGATCCTCTTTTGGGTTCATTTATCTGATCAATTTTGATGGCAAATTGTGTATGTGTGAGAGGGTAGGGATACTGGGAAGACAAAGGAAATCCATAGTCACTTATCTGAGCCATCTTACAATCTTATAAGGGAGACATACATGAAAACAAACACTTTCAACACAATATGTGAAGAACTCTAATGGGGGCCTATGAGCCATATGTTGGATGTAGTAAAGGTAGGAGTTTGCTTCCAAGATAAGAAGGAAATGAAAAATTGAAGGCATAAAGATATGAGATCTGGGATTTTTCTGGGAAATGCTGGTGTATGTAAAACTCAAGAAGTATTAATGGAAAATGAAGTTGGACAGATATAAAGAATCTAGATTCTGCAAGCCGTGTTTTGCAAATTAAATGTGTTCCCCAAAAGTCTATGTGTTGGAAATTGAATTCAATGCGGCAGTGTTGAGAGAAGGGACATTTAAGAGATGATTAGGCCATGAGAATTCTGCCTTCATGAAGGGATTAATGCTGTTATCTGAGGAGTGAATTATTTAACTTGTAATGTGTTCCTGATAGAAAGGATGAGTTTGGCTCCATTTTCTCTCTTTGTCTGTTTTGTAATGCCTTCCATTACAGGATGACTCTTGCCAGTGCCATTCCCTTGGATTTCCCAACCTCCAGAACCATGAACCAAAACAAACTTCTATTCTTCATAAGTAACCCAGTCTCTGGTACCTTGTTATGGCAACAGAAAATAAACTAAGACACCATATAAAGGAGTTTATTTTATATTTTGACAATAGGCAATAGGAAGCAATTTATGAACCTTAATTTGGGAAAAAAACTGATTACATTTTTATAAAAATCACTCTGGCTACACATGGGGAATGGATGGAGAGTGAGAAGTTGATTTGAGAAATAGAAGACCTAGGAGAATGTTGTAGATATTTGGAGAAAAGATAGGTACATAAATTAAGGCAGTAGCAGTAGGGATACAGGGAATAAGGATGAATACAAGAGATATTTTACAGAAATCGTGATAACAACTCAGAAATGGACTAGCTGTGAAAGATAAAGGAAAGGAGAGGAATATAGCTAGATTCTCACGTTTTAGGTTTGAGCATTAGGATGGTGGCAATAGACACTATAGAGACAGATCAATTACTAGAAACTAAATATCTCATCTTGGTTTTTTCACCTATGTGCAGGAACCAGCCAATGTAAGAACTTCAAGAACCTAAGAACCTTTCCTTACTCCTGTTACAATACGTACAATATATACTTTTCTCCTAATATAGAAATTAATTTTTAATTAAAGCAATATATTTATATGATTTAAATAAATTAAATCATTTGTAAAGTCTTACAAGAGTCTCTTGACATTACCTCTCCCCATTTCCTAGTCTCTCTTCCTAGAAGGAATCACTTTCAGTGGTTTTGCTAAACATATTTATTACATTTTTATTTCTTGATTTCTCAATTTTGGACATTATTTATTGACTTCTCATTATGACAGTTGAGAAATGTGCTCTCCTCCAAGCTATTTCTACTGTCCCCTGTTTCTTTTCATTTCAATTTCCTCCATCCTTTCAATGTAGCTCACCCTCCCCTCCCCTTTTCCCTCCCTTCCCCTGCCCTCCCCTTCTCCCCTCTTCTCCCTCCTCCTCCCCTCCTCCTCCTCTCCCCTCCCCTTCCTCCCCTCCCCTCCCCCTCCCCTCCCCTCCCCCTCCCCTCCCCTCCTCTCCTTTCCCTTCCCCATCCCCTCCCCCTTCTCCCATCCCCCCTCTTCCCCCCTCCTTCCATCCCCCCTCCTCCCATCCCCCTCCCCTCCTCCCCTTCTCTTCCTCTGTCCCCTCCCCTCCTTCCGTCCTTCCTCCTCCCCTCCCCCTCCTCTCCCTTCCCTTCCCTTGTCCCCTCCCCTGCCCTCCCCTATCCTCCCCTCCTCACCTCCTCTCCCTTGCTTTCCCCTCTCCCCTTCCCTCCTCTCCTCCCCTCCCCTGCCCTCTTCCCCTCCCCTCCCCTCCCTTCCCCCTCTCCTCTCCCTCCCCTCCTTTCCCCTCTCCCCCCTCCCCTCTTCTCTTCTCTTCTCTTCTCTTCTCTTTTCTTCTCTCCTCTCCTCTCTCTTCCCTTCTCCCTCTCCCTCTCCCTCTCCTCTCCTTTTTCTCTTTTCTTTTCAGCATGATTTTGCTCTGCCACCCAGGCTAGAGTACAGTTCTTCCATCATAGCTCACTGCAACCTTGAACTTCTGGGCTCAAGTAATCCTCCTGCCCCAGTTTCCCAAGCAACTGAGACTACAGGCGTGTGCCACTGTGCCAGGTACAGCTGCACCATTTTGATTTCTCACCTATAGTGTACAGGTTTCAATTTCTCCACATCCTTGCCAGCATTTCTCTTGTTTTTCTTTGATAATAGCTATCCTAATAGGTGTGAGGCTATTGGATTTCATCGTGGTTTTCGTTTACATTTCTCTGATGATTAGTACCTTGACTATCTTTTCTGTAAGCTATTTGTATGTCTTCTTTGGAACATTTGTTCAAGTCTTCAGTTCATTTTAATTGGTTATCAGTCTTTTTTTTTTTTTTCTTTTGCTATTGTATTGTAAGAGTTCCTTATATATTTTGGAAATTAACCCTGTATCAGGTATATGAGGTATATGTTTGCAAATATTTCCTCTTGTTCTGTGGGTTGCCTTTTCACTCTGTTGATTTTTTGCTTTATTGTGTAAAAGCTTCTTAGTTTGATTTAGTCCCATTTGTCTATCTTTACTTTTGTTGCCTGTGGTTTTGGGGTCATATCCATGAAAAAATTGCCAAGATCAATATCATGAAGGTTTTTCTCTAAAATTTTTCCTAGAAGCTTTATACTTTCAAGTCTTATGTTGAAATATTTAATCCATTTATAGTTGACTTTTGTGTACAATGTAAGATAAGGGTTCAATTTTTGCATGTGGAGATCCAGTTTTCCTAACACCATTTGTTGAAGAGACTGTCCTTTTACTACTGAGTAATCTTGGCACCCTTGTGGAAGATGAGTTGTATGTATGTATGTGTAGATTTATTTCTGGGATCCCTTTTCTGTTCCATTGGGCTATATGTCTGGCATTATGCCAGTACTATACTACTTTTGTTTGTTTTTTATTTTTGAGATGGAGTCTTACTCTGCTGCCCAGGTTGGAGTGCAGTGATGCAATCTCAGCTCACTGCAACCTCAGCCTCCCATGTTCAAGTGATTCTCGTGCCTCAGCTTCCTGAGTAGCTGGGACTGCAGGCATGCATCACCAAGCTAAGCTAATTTTTGTATTTTTAGTAGAGATGGGGTTTCCCTATGTTGGCCAGGATGGTCTCAGACTTCTGACCTCCTCAGGTAATCTTCTCACCTTGGCCTCCCAAAGTGCTGGAATTACAGTTGTGATCCACTGTGCCTGACCAAGCCACCATCCCTGGTCATATACTACTTTAATTACTATAGTTTTGCAATATATTTTGAAATCAGGAATTGTGATGTCTCTAGGTTTCTCTCCTTTCTCAAAATGTTTTTGGCTATTCAGGGCCTTTTATGGTTCCATGTGAATTTTAGAATTGTATTTTATTTTTTATTGTTTGTTTATTTATTTATTTTTTTGAGATGGAATCTGGCTCTGTCACCCCAACTGGAGTGAAGTGGTGCAATCTCGGCTCACTGCAACCTCCACCTTCCAAGTACAAGCAATTTCTCCTGCCTCAGCCTCCCCAGTAGCTGGGATTGCAGGAGCCTGCCACCATGCCTGGCCTAGAATTATGTTTTATATTTCTGTAAGAAATGGTATTGGGATTTTAATAGGGATTGCATTGAGTCTATAGATGGCTTTGATACTCATCCCTTATTTTAATGCTGTGGCTTCTGAATATTTTCTAACACTGTAATCCATACTTTAAAAATTATGATCATCCTAGCATGAGAATTGGTTTTATAATCATGCAACAAGCAGCATTTTATTTCAGTCCCAGCTACTCAGGAAGCTGAGGCACAAGAATCGCTGAATGTTTTATAACGTATTAATTGAAAACTTATTTGTCACTTACTATTTTCTAACATGTTCTGCCTTTCTTGAAGAATACATCAAGTACAGAGCATAAAGAAAATCTATCAAGATTGGTTCAACAGCCTTTGGCTATGAAAGTCTCAAGCAATGACTAATAATCAGTTTTGATTAGTGAGAAGAGAGAAGCAGGAATAAATCAGCTACCACACATGCGACTCAACCTAGGATCAAGAGTTCTAGTTTTTCCCATGTGAATGACTTAGGTTTTTTCTTTTATGCTATTGTGGAATAATAAATAGTATATGAAGACTTTAAATTTTTTAAATCCTTGAAAACTTTCTAAAATGGAGAAAAGTTTGCTCATATAAAGAGGAATTATATTGAAACTAAAAATATCTACTGCTGTAAAGAATACAAACTTGTTCAACAATGGTTCATGTAAAAACAAACAAACAAACAAGCAAACAAACAAACAACCTGTGCATAACTGACCTGTGTTGAGAAGACAAGGGTTTTAAAGGATTTTGATATTCTTTTCTCTCATCACAAATTGGTAGCTGATAACATTTGGTTCTTTGAAAATATCCTTATGTTGCATGGTTTCTTTGTTTCTTTGTTTCTTTTCTTTCTTTTCTTTCTTTCTTTCTTTCTTTCTTTCTTTCTTTCTTTCTTTCTTTCTTTCTTTCTTTCTTTCTTCCTTCCTTCCTTCCTTCCTTCCTTCCTTCCTTCCTTCCTTCCTTCCTTCCTTCCTTCCTTCCTTTTCTTTAAGTTCAGGGATACATGTGCAGATTGTGCAGGGTACAGGTTTGTTACATAGGTATACTTGTGCCATGGTGGTTTGCTGCACCCATCAACCTGTCATCTAGGTTTTAAGCTCTGCATGAATTAGGTATTTGTCCTAATGCTCTCCTTCCCCTTATCCCTCACCCCCTGACAGGCCCCAGTATGTGATGTTCCTCTCCCTGTGTCAATGTGTTCTCATTGTTTAACTCCCACTTATGAGTGAGAACATGTGGTGTTTGCTTTTCTTTTCCTGTGTTAATTTGCTGAGAATGATGGCTTCCAGCTTCATCCACGTCCCTGCAAAGGACATGAACTCATCCTTTTTTATGGTTGCATAGTATTCATGGTGTATTTGTGCCACATTTTCTTTATCATTGACGGACATTTGGGTTGGTTCCAAGTCTTTGCTATTGTAAATAGTGCTGCAATAAACATATGTGTGCATGTGTCTTTATAGCAGAATGATTCATAATCCTTTGGGTATATACCCAGTAATGGGATGGCTGGGTCAAATGGTATTTCTGGCTCTAGAACCTTGAAGAATTGCCACGCTGCTTTCGAAAATGGTTGAACTAATTTACACTCCCACCAACAGTGTAAAAGCGTCCCTACTTCTCCACAGCCTCGCCAGCATCTATTGTTTCCTGACTTTAATAATTGCCATTCAAACTGGCATGAGATAGTATCTCATTGTGGTTTTGATTTGCATTTCCCTAATGACCAGTGATGATGAGCTTTTTTTCATATGTTTGTTGGCCGCGGAAATGTCTTTTTTTGAGAAGTTTCTGTTCATATCCTTCACCTACTTTTTGATTTTTTTTTTTTTTCTTGTATATTTGTTTAAGTTCCTTGTAGATTCTAAGTATTAGATCCTTGTCAGATGGGTAGATTGCAAAAATTTTCTCCCTGGTTTCTTTAAGAAGAGGCCCATTAGGGGTTCTCTGTATCACCTCTTAATTTCAGACTCTTGAGTTCAGACTCAGATTCACCATGTATTTTGCTGCTGGCAAATCTTATGCAAAAGATAACCCGGATCCACAAAGTGTTACTATGTTTTTATTTTATTTTATTTTATTTTATTTTATTTTACTTTTGAGATCGAGTCTTGCTCTGTTGCCCAGGCTGGAGTGCCTTGGTGCGACCTGCAACTTCCACCTTCCAAGTTCAAGCAATTCTCTTGCCTCAGAATCCCGAGTTGCTGGGACTACAAGTGCCCGCCACCACGCCTGGCTATTTTTTTGTATTTTTAGTAGAGACGAGGCTTCACTGTGTTAGCCAGCATAGTCTCTATTTCCTCACCTTGTGATCCACCCGCCTCGGCTTCCCAAAGTGCTGGGATTACAGGCATGAGCCACTGCGCCCGGTCTGTGTTCTGTTTTAAAGTCAGCTTTTGTGTGTCTGGGTCACATTTCAGAGCATCAGATTCCATGCTCCACTCGAAGGCTATGAATTTTTCTGTAGGCAGATGTTTGTAGAATGTGACTTTATTGTTATTATTATTATAATTGAATGTCATAATTGTTCATTTTAAGTTTCTGTAAAGGTAAACCGAAAAATCAGGGGTAGGGAATTTTGAAAGAGAAACGTCACTGTTATTCCAAAGCTAATTTATTTATACATCAAAAAGTGTCCATTTCATGCCATTCTTTCTCAAGCAGGATAATGTAAATGCTCAATCTTTCTTAGAGAAAAGAAAAACACAAATGCTATACAAAAATGTTCATATATTTAAACTATGATCTTTTATGTAAGAGGAAGAGCAAAGGAATGTTGGTACATATGAAAATATAGCTCATATTAAAAATAAGCATTTGTTTTTCAAATAATTAGGCAATGCAATAGATTGAACAAAAGTGAAGATTTCATCCTTTAAACAAAGATAGGTAAATTGCTATTGCATGAAGTTGTGTAAAGCACTCAACTCTGGTTAGAAAAAAGCAAACATGTCCATGAAAATCATGCCATTTATATTTCATTGAAATCTTATGGTAAAAAACAAATGTAATGCCTATTGTTTAAAAATCATGTATTTGTAGCTGCCCATGTATCTATTTCAAGGTTATACATAATTTACTAAAGAAAGAATCAATCTCTAATCAAAATAAATTATAATTCAAGGATGAGATAATATCATGTTTAGAACAATCAAAAATCAGAGAAAGGAGCCATCACTGAAGCCCTTGTAGAGTAAGCTGCATTCTTTCTTATTGATCCCTGACAGGCAAAAAAATTATTACCTCAAATTCCTTTTTAAAATAATAGGCTAGCTAGAGACTTAAAGTTTTCCTTTTTGATCCAATTCAAGGAATTTCTGGTTAACCAATTTATAAAATACATCCCACTTGGAGTCTGGGAGACATCGTGAGGTAGAAAATGGCACAAAATGGGCATGGAGACAGAAGCAGGAGTCAAATCAGACAAGATCCTGTAAATATTGTTAACGTTATCTGGAGGGCCATGGTGATCACTGACAATGAAAACCGAGTCATTCTCATTCTTATTTGAAGATGTTGATTTAGATAAATATGATTTTCTCTGTGGTGAAATATGCCTAAGGGGAAATTCATATAGAAAATAAGGTATTCGTGAATTAATTAAACAAATAACATAAAGATTTCTTATGTATACCAGATACCGGGAGACACAAACATGAAAGACATAGACTCTTAGTCCAATGAAGTATTCAGAAAATATCAACAGAGACACTGTATCATGAGCAGTGCCTGCAAGGAAGTATGCACAGGGGAGAGGCGTATTTATTTCACATTGTTGTAAAATGAAAAAATCTGGATACATAATTTTTTTCCAGACAAATGAAGCTTATAGAAATTATTTAAAAATACTTCTAGTCTTTGCCTGTGTGTGTGTGAAATCTTCACAAGGTGTACAACCCTTTTCCAACTTGTAAACAATATTGCATATATGCTCTTGTTACTTTCATTGTCTTCAGTTGGCCTAAAACATATGCCAGAATGTAATATAATTTGATGTATATAATAACTATGTTGAAAAATCACCCCACAAAGGAAATTGCTGAGACAAATATTAATTTATTGTTTTGTACAATCAACTCTGCTACTCAAGACTTTAGTGCTATTTCATTTAACAATGAATTGAGCACCTAGTATGTGCCAGGCAATATGCTGGAGCAGGAAATTAAAATGAAAAAGATAGACATAGTGCTTGCTCATCTAGTGGAAAATATAGACAACTAAACAGGGAATCCACACTGTTGTGTATTTTTTTAGTTGTAGAATTTTTTTTTCTCACTAATAGCTGTCACTTCTCAGTAGTGAGTCTCTAAAAAATTTGATTTTAGTTGATAGTAGTTACAGATGAGAATCACCGTTTTTCCTTGTTCAGGAGATACTTGCTTTGTTTACTATTCCTAGAAAGATAACATTATAAGTATGCAATTAGTTTACATATACAATGTCTTATTTATTCAGTTGGCTTGTTTAAACCTTTTGAGAACAGGTCAGTTATTAATCAATGAATAATTATTTACAACTATCATTGATGGAGTGCTCACAATGTATCCTTTATGTGCATTCACTCATTTAATCATCAAAAGAATCCTGTAGAGAGGGTATGTTTATATTCTTCATTTTAGAGGTGAGGAAACTGAAGCACTGTGAGATTAAGTAATTTGCCCCAAATCACACAGCCAACAAGTGTTGAAGTCAGGATTTGACACTGACACTTGGTAGTTAGGTACCAGAGCGATTGCTCCCTTTTTTATTTTTTTATTTTTTTAATTAATTAATTAAAAAAGCAGGATCTTGCTCTGTCACTCAGGGTAGAGTGCAGTGGCATGATATCATTTCACTATAGCCTTGACCTCCCAGGCTCAAGCCATCCTCCCACTTCAGCCTCCTGAATAGCTGAGACTACAGGTGTGTGCCACTATGCCTGTCTTATTTCTTAAAATTTTATTTTTTATTTTTTGAAGAGATTAAGTCTCCCTCTGTTGCCCAGACTGGCCTCGAACTTCCAGCTCAAGTGATCCTCCCACCTCAGCCTCTGAAAGTGCTGGGATTACAGTTGTGAGCCTCTGAAATTACAGTGATTACTTATCAGATGTGCTGCCTAATTTTCATCAAATATTTACTACAATATTACAGTGTTATTTGTCAGAGTTGGTTTTAGGATTCAGTGCAAAGTATATGTCTTAGTCTGTTATAACAAAATACCTTAGGCTGGGTAACTCATAAACGACAGGGATTTATTGCTTACAGTTCTGGAGGCAGGAAATTCCAGGATCAAGATCAATATTTGGTGAGGGCTTGCTCTCTTGCTTCATAGATAACACTATCTTGCTGTGTCCTCACACTGCAGAAGGGGCCAACAAGCTTTCTCAACTCTCTTGTATGAGAGCACAAATCCCATTCATGACCTAATCACCTCCTAAAGGCCCCACTTCTTAATACAATTGGATTGGGAATTAAGTTTTCATATGTGAATTTTAGGGGTATGCAAACATTCAGACCATATAAGTAGGGTTTAATATGATGTTAATAAGTGAGAGGCATAACATAAAATAAAACATGGACTAAAGAAAAGCATGTGTTTATAGGAGCATGTGAGAACTTTGCATCATAAGTGAAGAAGAGAATCAGTGTCCTAGAAGTGTCCACTGAAGAAGAGAATCAGTGTCCACCTCTGGCCTGCCACTCACCTGAATTGTTGCTACTCAGAAATGTTTGAAGTTAACCCTGGACAGCCATGTTGGAAGGAAGCCCAAGCCAGTCATGCAGAGAGATGTGTGGAGAGAGACAGAGATGTAGGCCAGTCCCCAGTTGATTCAGTGACCCCAGCACAAATGCCAGGTGTGTGAGTGAAGACACTTATTGTAAACATTCCAGCCCCAGCAGATACCACGTTAAGAATATGAGGCCCCAGACATACAGTCCTAGTTGAATGATCCTAGCCATCTATAATACACCCATTTGAGCCATCCCAGGTAAGATCCTAGACATCATGGAACAGAGACGAACCATTCCTGCTGTGCCCTGCCCAGATTTCCCGATGCACAGAATCACAAGCATAATAAAATGATTGTTAATTGTTTCCTACCGAGCAATAGATTGCCAGGGCCACTGGCTTTTAAGAGTAAGAGAAGCAAAGGTATAATAATGGACTAAGTAATGATAGAATTTATATTTTTAAATAAAAATTCCTGTGTGTTATTTCTCTGACTTTCTTAGCCAAATTACCCCCTTCTCCACTAACTGCACCAATTCACACCATGTCAACATTTTAACCTCAATAAAAGCTTTTACCTGAGAAGGTGGGATCAAAAAAGTGCATTGAGTCTGATATATATCATGTACCAAATTTGTTATTTTTGACAATGAGTTCAAATGAAGGTTTACATTTAATGATGACCAGAGCATTTTTACCTTGGAAATTTTATAACTAGAGTTTATAAGGTCCCGTAAAACAAACGCTTTGTGGCCATGTTGTCCTCTAGAACTGGGAAGGCAGGAAAAAGGCTCTAAATGGTAGTCATAACACCAAGACTCTATAACTGGAAAGTAACTAGTAGAGGTGGAAAAACTAACAAAATTTTGGTATCTTTGCATAGAACAAAAGTATATTATTATACTTGTTTCACAAATGAAAAAAGAGACCTTGAGAGCTTAAATTATTTGGTTAAAATCACACCATTGGAGACACGATAAGACTCCAAGGAGGCAACATTAAGATTCAAGTTTACCATGTGTACTTTCAATAACTCTCTCTCTCTCTCTGTGTGTGCCTCTTAAAATGCAAAACAAAACAAAAAAGTGCTATAGACACAGACAATAAAGATGTAAGCACCAGTAGAAGAGAGAGTTACATGTAAGATTGTAGTCTGAGTAGGCCATATATTGGGTTGAAGTAGAGTGGCCATCCTAGCCAGTTTGTAGGAGTTCAGAATGGGTCTTTACATTTAAGAGAGAGCAGATAATATGTTTACCTAGGACACTGATTCTCACACTGAAGCTAGTATTGTCCCCAGAGTAGCTTCATCAGCCTTACCTAGGAACTTATTTGGAAATGAAACGCAAATTTTCTGACCCCACAACTACTGGATCAGAAACACCGGGAGTTTTAACAAGAAATGTGTTTTAACAAGTATTGTAGGTAATTCAGAGACACAAGTATTGTAGGTAGGTAGTTTTAACAAGAAATCTGTTTTAACAAGTATTGTAGGTAGTCTGAGAACCACTACTGCCCTCAGTGGAAAACTTATATTGGGTAGTATATTCAAGTGAAGATTTGAAGGTTGGATTAGGGCCGTCTTCCTTGGTTTTGATCATGTAAATCAATAACGTCTTTCATTTTTAGGAACTGCTCCTTGATTCTGATCCACTTGTAGGTGTCTCTCCACTGGGTTTAAAAACTCTAAATTTTCGTGTCTTTGGCTTTGATTCCTGCCTCTCTCAATTTGAGTGCATTATTTGTTGTACTCTGCCTTGCCTCTGGTGCAGATTGCCCATGCCAATCCTGGGACAGTTGGGGGAATGAGAGAATTCTGACATGGGATAGATTTTCATAAAGTGAAACATGTTCTAAACTGAGGAATTTGAACTACTGTTTTCAGTTATTAGACATCCACGAAAGAATTTCAGCAGAAGAGTGGCACAAAAATTGTATTTTTGGAATACTAATTTTGAAGAAATTTGTAGAATAGATTGAATGGAAGTGATTTATGAAGCTCATACAATAAACTAGGCATGAAATGGTGAGTGCTGGTCTTGATAGGGAATGACAACAAAGGGAATGGAATGTGAGAAACATTTAGAGAGAAACTCCAATGTAACCTATGGATTAATTTGCTATGGAGGGTGAATAAGATGGAAAAAAGAACAAATAACAAATTAAGAGATTTGACAAATGTGAAAATAATGCTACTGACAGAAATATAGAACTCAATTCAGGTGTCTTGTCTTGGAAAACCAATGAGATCATTTTGAATGCATTCAATGTGAAATAATGGTGAAACAACCAAGTGTTACTGCTCATTAGGTAAGTGAATAAATACATGCTTTTTTTCAAGTATCAAATCATGCAACTGTATCGTCTTAGGGAAAATTTCACTAATTCCAACATGACTGAATAGACCTGTGTGGGACTGAAAGCAAGTTATTCCAGACAGAGAGCATCCAAAAGACTACAGTAAGTCAACAAGAAAAAGGCAACTCTGAAAGAACATGGCCCCAGCACAGTGGCTTCTTAGTAATAGGGACAGTAATAGCGGTGGTTGTGATGGGGCTTTAATGGTGGAGTGAAATGGGAGTAGTTATTGCAGAGGATGATAGTGATTTTTAAATGAAGAACAGAGATATCTGGGATATTATTTATTTCAAAAGTCTGCTGCTCTTAGAATCTGATCTCGCAGACAAAGAGTAGTGCATGGCAGAGATGTAGATATAAACATGGATTGACATGTGACTGTGGTCTTGTATGACAATCTGTTAGAGATTCCTTGCTTGCTTAGAAGTTGGTAATACCTGAAAGAATCCACCTACTTTCACATGAAGAAAGGTTCCCAAGATCAATTTAATATCTTCCCAAATTATGTCAGAATTTAGAATTGTGGAAAATCACATTTTATAAATAATTTAGTTACATGTCAAGTGTATGAAGGAACACATTTTCTTTGTAGCAGATATGCTTATACCTTACCATACTCTACCTGACAACCCATATTTGATTTAAGTTTTTCTTTTTAATTCCTTTGGATTTATAATAAGCATTAAAACAATATATGAAATAGTGCCTGGGGGCCCCAAAACACTGAAGCCAGGGTTCATAAAGCATTTATAAGGAAATGCTGATACATCTCTTGAGGCCATCCCTGTTAACCCACTGTTACAATAGATGTCTGATAAGCATATTAATATGCCCATTAGCAATGTAAGTCTATTTCGTTTTTGGGTCAAACAGCCAAAAGAATCTTTCTTTTCTTCTTTTCTTCTTCTGATTGCCCTACCTGGGCTGTAACTAGCTGAACATTTACAACTGTGAAAGATATAATGCAATTAAGACTCTCTATAACATTCTAATTTGCATATCTCATTATATAGAGTGACACCATTAGAAGACATGTGTTGAAGCTTTCAAAATGATTATGATATGTGAATGTATTAGGGGATGAATATGCTTTGCTGAACCAAGATCGTACAGTATTCACAGGCATACTTAGGCTAGCAGGTGCTTCTTGAGGAAGTGATTTCTGTGAGTAAGTGCCAATCATGCTCTTTATTTTGCTTTTCTTCTCTATGAACACAAGCACAGAAGGCCGAAATAAGGCATAAATGCTGCAAAATAGAAGTTTTAGAAGACAGTAACTATTCAAAGACAATTAACTGCTTTTCTTATTTTTGTTCACCCCTTCAGACTTGCTCTTTAATCCTTGGCCCTGCTCTATGACCCAGGAGGCTGCCTTAGACAAACTGCATCATTAAATCTTCCTTACACTCTGAATTCTGGTTGGGTCTGGCCAAGAAAAGGCAGCAGCAATAGAGAGAGGTTGAGGTATTTATTTCCCTGACTTTTCCTATCTGGACCAAGATTTTGGAGTGACAGCATTTAGATGAGAATTTCCATGAAATGAATGAAATTTACAAGTCAGAGCCCATCACATGTATAGGCCAACCCAAGGCCCACAGAGAGGTTCCAACAATGTGTTCACATGGTTATATGTTTTTGTTAATAGAAAAAGAATATTCTGAAGTTGAGAAGTATATTTGAAAAGACATTTTCGAGCATTTTAATAAAGCATGTGAGAAAATTGAGGCTCCTGATTAGGCCATAAATGAAGGATACTTTCTTTTATTATCTCTCTATATGTTTATTTAAAAACTGACAGGTTGGACACAGTGGCTCACGCCTGTCACCCTAGCAGTTTGGGAGGCTGAGGTGGGTGGTTTTCTTGAGCCCAGGAATTTGAGACCAGCCTGGGCAATGTGGTGAAACCCTGTCTCTACTAAAAATACAAAAATTAGCCAGGTGTCATGGAGCACACTTGTAGTCCCAGCTACTCGGGAGGCTGAGGTGGGCAGATTGCTTGAGTCCAGGAGGTTGAGGCAGCAATGGGCTGAGATCTTGCCTCTGCTCTCCTGCCTGTGTGTCAGAGCAAGCCTCTGTTTCAAACAAAACAAAACAAAACAAAACAAAACAAAACACCTGAGAGACAATTTGTATTAAAGAATTAATAAAATATAAAGCAAAAGAGACAATTTGAGTAATTAAATTAATATAAACTATTCTGATATTGAGAAATAAAATTTATTTCAGATCATACCAAAAGCTGTATTTTGTTAAGAAGAAGAGGTAAATTATGAATAGAAAGAATGAATAGACTCTTTAATTGTTTTATAATCAAATTAACAAACAGGAATGAATCACACAGATTCACTGGAGAAAGACATAAATCTGTTGGTGCTTTGTCATGAATTATTGACATTGATGAAGATACTACAAAGCTCACAATAAGATACTATATAACAAGGACAGTTAGAACAAACTGGTTTTCTTGTGTAGTGACTAATGTTCAATTGAACATTAGTCACTACACAAGAAAACTTGAAATGCCCTGTAATCCTACAGCTGATATGTGAAAAAAATTTGCTGAAAGGTTTCCTAAATTTGACTACAAAACAAAACAAAAATGTATGATATCAGCAATATAACTTGTAAAGCTGTAAAAAACTTTTCTAAACTATCAATGATGAAAAACACATTTAAATTTATAATGTTTGAGGTTACAGTGAGTTATGATTGGGCTGCTGCATTCCAGCCTGGGTGACTTAGCAAGACATGGATGGATAGTAGACGGGTTCGGATCACGACTGTAATCCCAGCAGTTGGGGTGGCCGAGGCGGGCAGATCATGAGGTCAGGAGATCGAGACCATCCTGGCCAACATGGTGAAACACTGTCTCCACCAAAAATACAAAAATTAGCTGGGCGTGGTGGTGCGTGCCTGTAGTCCCAGCTACTTGGGAGGCTGAAGCAGGAGAATCGCTTGAACCAGGGAGCCAAGATCGTGTCTCAGCACTCCAGCCTGGCAACAGAGTGAGACTATATCATTAAAAAGGAGAGAGAGAGAGAGAGAGAGAGAGAGAGAGAGAGAGACAGAGAGAGAGAGACAGAGAGATGGATGGAACATGGTTAAAATCCTATCTCTACAAAAAATACAAAACTAGCCCAGCATGGTGGTGTGTGTCTGTGGTTCCAGCTACTTGGGAGGCTGAGGTGGGAGGATTGCCTGAGCCCAGGAAGGTAGAGGCTGCAGTGAGCTGTGATTGTTCCAATGCACTTTAGCCTGGCTGACAGAGGGAGACCCTGTCTCAAAAAGAAAAATAACAAAAAACCAAACTAAACCAAAAGAAAACCAAAGAAGTAATCAAGATATGCAACCAAAAAGTGAAAATATAAGGAAAAAAGTATTCCAAAGCTATGTCTGTTAATGAAAGATTATGCCATTTTCCTGGATTTTGTTTGTGGTATTTGTTAGATTTTAAACATTTGTGATTTTTTACTTTAAAATATTTATCTTCATGGCTAATTTCATATTTATAATGTTGTATTCTTTTGCTTAAAGAGAATCCTCCAAAGTGTATAAACTTAAGCCCTATACAAGCTGCATCAGTCCTGTCTTATGGCCTCTCTCTATACTGTGACTCTAATTGGGATCTGGTAACAGCCCCCTTACCTTGATCCTTTGTGCCTAAGAGTAATAATTCCTTTTGTGACTCCTTAAGGCAGCAATCCCCAACCTTTTTGGCACCAGGGACTTGTCTGGTGAAAGACAGTTATTCCACAGACCGGAGGGAGCAGGTAGGGATGGTTTTGTGATGAAACTGTTTCACTTCATCTGACAGGAGGCAGAGCTCAGGTGTTAATGCTAGCTTGCCCACCCTGCACCCCTTCTGCTGTGCGGCCTGATTCCTAACAGGCTATGGACTGGTACCAGTCCTTGGACCTGGGGTTGGGGGGTACCCTGCCCTGGGGAGCCCTGCCCTAAGAGATTTATAATTTATTGTTGATTTTCTTAAATCATGGCTTCTCAACCTTGGCACTATTGATATTTTGGTTAGACAATTCTTTGCGGTGACGGCTGTCCTGTGTAGTGTAAAATACTTAGCACCATCTTTTTCCCTTACTCACTAGAAGTCAGTGGAACTTCCCAGCATGACAACCAAAAATATCTCCAAATTTTGCCACATGTCCAAGTGGAAAAAACACCACCCCCACTTAAGAACCACTATGCTATAACCTTATAAATGATCCTTTTATTAAAATCTCTTCAATTATTCCTTTGAGTTTGCCATTTTTTAAATAAGACAGTTACAGATAATTTTTCAAAGTGACAAGAACATATATAAAATTCTGATAAAGATTAAACATGGGTACCTTACCATTTTTTTAAAAGAAGAAAACAACTGTGCATTATATTCCTGTATGCGAAGTTAAATTCTGATGCAAATTATTTCCAAATGCTAAGTAGCTTGAAAGAAAGGAAAAATATGCATAATAAGTCACAAGTATAAAAATGAAAAAAATGCATTCTGGAAAAAAAAAAAGGCATAACATCAATGACTAAAAACAGTGAAGAAAAAGTTTAAAAATCACTAAACAGGCTCAGACGAGTCAACCAAATTAAGCAGGGAGCATCACAGAAGGAACAAAAGAGAGGTAGGTAGAGACAGCACTTTCCTTGATGGTGGAGGGAAGGAGGTTGGCAAGTCCTCTTCAAAACTGACTGTAACACTGGATAAAATTGTAAAAAATAACCTCTAGAAATCAACCAAAGGCAAACAACAAATTGAGAAATGTTTATTCATAAAAACTGCTGAATATCAGGTATAAACAGTAGCAGTTGGTGGTGTTCTTGCCTGGGACTGTTTCCTTCTCCGGCCCTCTTTCCTCAGTCTGGCTGCAGTGGTAAAGTCAGAACAGAAGTAACTGTGGAAAACATCAGTTTCCCTGTGAGAGAGGGCTGGCTTAACATGGAGAGGAGGGTAAAAAATTTAAGCCCAGTGGTAGTGTCAGTAAAAATAATAAACTTGGAAGAGAATGAATGAAGAAAGCCCACAGATCTCCTAAGCTAATGTTATAGTCCTGTTTAGGGCAAAAAAACAGACCAGCTGACAAGCAAAACATTTAATAAGGAGATCCTGGAAATGAGACAAATCAGGGGCTAGAGAAGCTCTGCACACTTCCTGGTTGACTGAGAGGCTATTCACTTGAGCTATAACCCAGATTTTAGTTGAAAGTAAAAGCCAGGGGAATCTTAGAAAGTGCTCTATAACCCACACACAGATCCATCAGCAAAGAGCGGAAGACTTTATTAGCTCAAGATGTTTGAACACATTTTTGGTTGAAGTATTGGTTGGCTGCTATGAAGTCAGGGTGACCCCTGGGAAACCAGGTTAAAAAAATTGAGCAGAGACACCGGTTCCTACACTGCAGGAGGAAGAAAGATTACCCAGATTGAGTCCAGGCAAATTATTGAAAAGAAAAACAAAACAAAACAAAAAGCAACATGATCTAGTATGTAGAAAATCCTTAAAAAAATGCAAAAACTAAAACAAAGCAAAACAAAAAACCCCAAAACACCCCCTGGAACTTAAAAGCAAGTTCAGCAAGGTCACAGGACAAAAAAAATTGTATTTTTATATATTAGAAAAAAATTAAGAAATGAAATTAAAAAATCAATTCCTTCCACAATAGCATAAAAACATTCAAAAATAAACCAAGGGATGCAAGACATATTCAACAAAAACTGTAAAATTTTGCTAACAGAAAATGAAGAATGTTTAAATAAGTAAAAAGACCACATAATGGATTTTAAGATTCAGTATTGTTAAGATGGCAATCATCCCCAAATTGATTTATAGATAATAACACACTCACTGTCAAAATCCCAGAAAGTTTTTTTCTGCAAAAACTGAAAAACAAATACTCCAAATTTATACAGAATTGCAAAGAACCTAAAATAACCAAAACAATTTTGAAAAAATAAAAAGATTGGAGGAATTAAAGTACCCAACTTTAAAACTTTTTCTAAAGCAACAGTAATCAAGACAGCATGGTGCTGGTGTAAGGATAAACATATGTATCAATGGAGCAGCATGGGTAGTCTAGAAGTCCTTACATTTATAGTCAGTTGATTTTTAACAAAAATGCCAAGCTAATTCAAGGGAGAAAGGATAGCCTTTTCAACAAATTGTACTGGGACAATGGTATATCCATATGTACAAAGCAAGCATCAAGCCTTAACTCACATACACAATGAAATAAACATGAATCAGGCTGGGCATGGTGGCTCACGCTTGTAATCCAAGCACTTTGGGAGGCCGAGGCAGGTGGATCACCTGAGGTCAGGAGTTTGAGACCAGCCTAACCAACACGGTAAAACCCCATCTCTGCTAAAAATACAAAAATTAGATGGGTGTGGTGGCGTGCACCTGTAATCCCAACTACTCAAGAGGTTGAGGCAGGAGAATCGCTTGAACCCGGGAGGTGGAGCCTGCAGTGAGTTGAGATGGCGCCATTGCACTCCAGCCTGACTGACAGAGTGAGACTCCACCTGAAAAACAACAACAAAAACCATAAATGTAAGTGTATAAGCTAACATAATACAACTTGTAGAAGTCAAAAAAGTAGAGAATCTTTGTGTGACCTTGGGTTAGACAAACATTTCTTAGATGTGATGCCAAGAGCAGGATCCATAAAAGAAATAATATTGATAGACTGGACTTTGTAAAAAGAAAATTTTAGCTCCTCAAAAGACAGCTTTGAAAGAATGAAAAGACAAGATGATAACTGGGAGAAAATATTTGGAAAGCATGTGTCTAAGAAAGTATTTGTAACCACAATATATAAATAATTCCTACAATTCAAAGATAAGACAGACAAGCCAAATAAAAAATAGGTGCAATATTTGAATAGTTGTTTCACCAAGGAAGATATCCAAAAGTTACTAAGCAAATCAAAAGGTTCTCAAAACTATGATTCATTAGGGAAATGCAAATTATAATCACAATGAGAGCACACTATTTACTCATTAAAGTGGGTGTACTTAAAAAGACAATATCAAATTTTGGTGAGAGTGTCAAGAAACTCTCACACATCAATGGTGGGAATACAAAAAGTGGTACAGCCACTTTGGAAAATAATTTGGTAGTTTCTAAAAAAGTTAAACACAAATTTATTCTATGTCCCAGAAATGTTCCTCCTAATATCTACCCCAGAGAAATATAAACGTATGTCCACATGACTTGTATACACAAATACTCATAGCAACATTATTCGTAAGAACCCCAAATTGGAAACCATTCAAATGTCCATCAAGTGATAAATGGATAAACAGAATGTGGTGTACTCATACAATGGAATACTATACAGCCACAAAAAGGAGAAAACTGCTGACACATGCTACCATATGGATGTACCTCAAGAGCATTATGCCCAGTGAAAGAAGCCAGACACAAAAGACTACCATCTTCTATATCTTCTTTGACTTTGTTTAAATAAACTTTTCAATAAAGGTAAATGTATAGAGACAGTAAGCAAATTAGTGGTTACCTGGGGATAAGAGTGGGAGCAGGATTTCATAGTAAATGGGCATGAGAGGTCTTTTTAGGGTAACAGAAATGCCCTAAAACTTGATCGTTGTGATAATCGCACAATGTTGTACATTGCTAAAAAAAATAGAATTGTACAATTTTATTTATGGTCTACAAATTATATGCCTCAGTAAGTCTATTTCAAAAACAGAGGAAGGTCATTGTTTTTAGACAACAGTTTTTGCACATACAAAAATGGGAATGATATTCCAATTTAGTCACAGAAGGCTAGTTGTATTATGAAATCAGAAATAAGTTTTTATTAATTTCTCTTTTTCACTTTTTTTGCAGGCAGAGGGATAAATAACAAGTAGTTATCTTGCAAATATCTAAGTAAGTGTAACCCTGGGGTATTAGAATTTTAGGTTGGAAAGGGATGTTAGACTTTATGATCAGGCTTGCCCAATTTTATTGTGCTCATTTATTATTTCCAATTTTTCATGTTTAGCATTCTTGCTTAATTCACCATTGGTTCAATCTTCCCTTACAACTTGACCTGGTGATAATTGTTCAACAGTGTTTATTGACTTATAAATAACTAAATACTTGGCTTTTTTTTGTTTGTTAGCAAGATGCATATGTCACACGGGCCTGCATTTATCACATTGAGTTCTGTTCTCTGTATGTGGTCTAGATAACATTAACATGACTTACACATCAGTTTAACCTAGTTTGGTTTGGTTTGGATTTGCTCAAATAGGTTCTATGTCTATACATCAAGTGTCTAAAACTCATTTGCAGGTGTCAGCCATGTCCATTTCAATCAAGTCAGACAGTGTGACTTGGGAAGTAGATTGCTTATTAGCATACTCTCTGATCAGTGTAATAAACTTTAATTCAGTTCCGTTTAACTTATTTCTCCCCAGGGCACAGTGTGACTTTCTCCAACCTGTTGAGCTAAAGCTCTAATCAGACACATTCAGTGTAACCTAGATGAACTTACCCAACATTTCTCTCACAAACACACATTACACTGGAGGCTGCCAATACACAGCCTCTGCTTTAGTCTCCTATCTTACCCAATTATTCATTTACTGAATCACCAGTTGCACTTTACCAGAATTTGCAAACACTGAATTAATGCAGAAGGTATTGAAATTAATTATAACCATTGAGATGAATACTCCAAGGCAGCTGGAAATTTTAATAGAGAAAACACTAAGTTTGTTAGTCAAGGTTTTCTCTGTTATGATCATCAATGTGTGTGAACTCGTTGAACAGATCAATAACCTGTTAAATATATTGTAATTTGAAAGTTAAAACCAATGAAATTTAAACATAGCATGAGTTTTCGCTATTGTATTTCTAAATCTAGAAATATATGCTAGACTTATGTCGGTTTTTAAAAATGAAGAATTTATGTTATTTTTTGGTTGAAGTGTCTTCTACTATTCTACTATTCTTATTTTCCCACTCCACTCTGCATTTAGGCTTGTCAGGTTTTGTTTTTTTTTGTTGTTGTCTTTTTTTTTTTAAGATGTTTGAGGACACATGGTACAGTAAAAAGTATATGGACTTTTCAGTTGAACAATCCTAGGTTTAAATTTTGGTTACAACATGCCAGGCACAGTGGCTCATGCCTGTAATCCCAGCATTTTGGGAAGCTCAGGCAGGAGGATCACATAAAGTCAGGAGTTCAAGACTAGCCTGACCAACATGGTGAAATCCCGTCTCTACTAAAAATACAGAAATTAGCCAGGTGTGGTGGTGGGTGCCTGTAATCTCAGCTACTTGGGAGGCTGAGGCAGGAGAATCACTTGAACCCAGGAGGTGGAGGTTGCGGTGAGCCAAGTTTGTGCCATTGCAATCCAGCCTGGGTGACAAAAGCAAAACTGCATCTCAAAAAAATAATTTTTTTTAAAGTTACAACAAACAGTATTATTTTTTAGAGAAGTCACTATCTCTGTGCATGAGTGTCCTTATCTTAGAACGGGGGTAAGTAAATCTATCATCCCAGAAGGTTTTGTGAGGATTAAAAGCACTTGGTACAAGTAGGTACACTACAAATATTGGCTGCTGCTTTTTCTTTTTTCTCTTATTTTTCTTCATTATTACAACCTTTGCATATCTACATAGAATAAACTTACTAGTAGTCATGATCTCCTTTTCTTTCCTTATAAAGCCTCTCTCGATCTTGTAGGGAAATAGAAGGATTCCTTCATTTATTCAATGACTGTTATTGCCCTCCCATTATGTGCTGGTATTGGGTATATAGTTATGAACAAAACTAAAGTCTCTGCCCTTGTGGAACATATGTACTGGTAGTTCTGTGTAATCATGTGGGTCTAGCTCTTTTTAAAAATCCAAGCTGATATAAAATTGAGTAGTACATTAACACCCTTGCAAGTGCCATGGTGAGTGGCCACTGACATGGTTGTTTAATGACTTGACTTTAGATAAAAGCTACCCTCAGGTAAAGTCTGGCACCAGATTTTTTTTTTTTTTTTTTTTTTTTGAGACGGAGTCTCGCTGTGTCTCCCAGGCTGGAGTGCAGTGGCGTGATCTCGGCTCACTGCAAGCTCCGCCTCCCGGGTTCACGCCATTCTCCCGCCTCAGCCTCCCGAGTAGCTGAGACTACAGGCGCCCGCCACCACGCCCGGCTAGTTTTTTGTATTTTTAGTAGAGACGGGGTTTCACCATGTTAGCCAGGATAGTCTCGATCTCCTGACCTCGTGATCCACCCGCCTCGGCCTCCCAAAGTGCTGGGATTACAGGCTTGAGCCACCGCGCCCGGCCCAGATGTTGTTTTTTAACAAGCATTTGAGGATAACTTTTTTTAAAAAGAAAAATAAAGGAATGAAGTAACACACCACACAATTTTACTTCATTTTCTCTTTACAATAGCCATGAAAGGCATATTTTATTTATTATTATTTATAATAAGGAATTAAAGCTGAGAAGGTGAAAACAATCTTGCCTAAGTTATGTTGCCAGAAAATAGTGGTTCTGTTTGTCTTCGAAATCCGTCTTTTTGATGACAAGTTATATGGTAACGTTAACTAAGTAGAACAGTTAGTTCTACACACAATGGTGACTAAGATGAGCCCCGCCTTCAACACTCATGGCCTTCTCTACCTTCTTTATCTGTACCCTGCTTTCTTCCCTGACATTTTTTAATAGCTTAACTGGGGTTATCATCAGGCACAGATTCTCTGTAGAACAGAGGTGGGAATAGATGATTTCAAGGGTTGCTTCCAGTCTTGTGATTTATGATTTTTATGGGTTAGTAGCTTAAAGTTTTATTTCATTTATTTGCATTTTTTAATCAGAGGATAATGTTTAACCCAAATGAATGAATCTCTAAAGAGAGAATTTCAAGCATGATGGCACATGAGGACAAGGGAGATATTTTATGGAGGGGGCAGGGATGACCTACTCAGCCCTGGGCTAATCCTATGGAATAGGCAACCACCTATTCTGTGGTCTGTGACCCTAGATGTGTATTAGCTAGAATTTTAGAGATACCAATGGTTTGAATAAACTCCTAAGTTTCTGCATATAGGAAAAATAAGATACATTGTCTATCTTACATATTGCTCCATTGTCACAACTTAAAAATACCCTTCAAGTGACCAGATTCATAGAGGAAACTTACTGGTACACTTTGCTGAACTGGGTGAGTTTCAGCATTAACAAATCCTCTCAAATGAAGCATTTTGCTTGTATGGACTTAATTATCTTAAAAAGTACATAAAAACAAAGTCGCCAATATTATGTCTTTATTTCTTTACAATTATATAAACATTTTAATGAAAACAATGACAACTTCAATAGCAAAAAATGATTGAAAAACAGTGCCTGACTATAGTTAATAATAATGTACTATGTATTTTAAAGTAGCTAAAAGAGAGGATAGTGAATATTCTTACCACAAACAAGATAAGTATTTGCAGTGATAGATATGCTAATTACCCTGATTCAATAATTTTACAATGTACACATGTATTAAAATATAATTTTATACCGCATAAATATACACAATTATTATTTGTCAGTTAAAAATAAAACTAAAAAGCTCATCTAAAACAATCACAGAAATATATTAATTCCTAGCTTAGCATTGACAAATTAATTTTAACAACCCATAGAAAATGTTGCTTATATCTTCTGCTGTCAATTAAAAAAATGCTTGCACCCAAAATCTTGTATTTTTCCTGTTATTTGGTCAGCGCAGAAGAGAAATTGACTTTCATAAAGAGCCAGAATTCCCAGCTTTCTATCTTTCCTACTTATATCAAAAGTCACTCTGAAGTCAGACTACTTTTATGCATTAATTAACCTGATTCCCTCATGCAAACATTTAACAAACATCCAGGAAACAAATATTCAGACATTGATTGAATTAAACAAATATTCAGACATTGATTGAATTAAACTGAACCCATAATGCAGATTTCATGTGCTGTTTATTTTGTCCCCATCAGAAGTGGATGGGTGGGTGTGGGTTTGACTTTTCCTACACTCCTGGGGTTTTGAGCATCATTTGGTGTGATTGATTTCCCTACAAACTGAGAGTCGGATAGACAAGGAGCATATTTATTTCTTAGTCAGAGAAATGGGCTACAATCTAGATCACCAGGGTTGATCTTTTGCAATGTGAACTCTATTTCACTTAAATCATGTTTAATCTTTAGAAAATTATAATTAGACAAGATGAACTATAGATAAAAGCTCAATATGTAGATAATAAATTTGCACCAAAGGCAAAGGAGGAAAGGGTGAGGAAGTACCTTCTTTACACTGTATTAAGCCTTACAGAATAGCATCTCTACTGAGTTTTTGAATATTATCCTTCCTTTCTCCCCTCGTGGCTCCTTCCTTTCATTTATTCAAAAATTACTTGTTGAGAATGTGCTATACTGCAGGCTCTGTACTAGACACTGGTTATGTTATTTTTACCATTTAAGTAATGGTTATTAATATTATATATAGAATTTGGGGAGGGAGAAGAGCAGAGGAGGGGCTGAGAGTAATGTGAGAGGAGGAGGGAAAGGATAAAGATAAAGACAAAGGGCAAGTTGTTAATATTAATTCATATTATATTGAACTTTATTTCCCCTTGAGTTGGTTGCTTTATTCACTTATCAAATATTTACTGAGCAAATACTGTGTTCCAGGCACAGTCCTAGGCCCTGGGGATGCAAAGTCAAGAGAGACTTGTTTATTCTTATTCTCAAGGAAGGTACAGCCTAGTGGGGGAGAAAGAAGTAAATAAACCCCAACTGTGAGGGGATGGGGAATGTACTATGAGAGTCATGTCTGAAAAACTATGTGAGCCCAGAGAGAATGCATCTAAATTAGATGACAAAATGGTCCAGAATTTACGAGGAGGCCAAATGTAAAACCAAACCAACCAAACCAACCAAACCAAACAGAACACTATTTGTCAAGTTTACCTAGATAAAAAAGTCCATCATTCTGAGCAAACTATCACAAGGACAGCAAACCAAACACCGCATGTTCTCACTGATAGGTGGGAATTGAACAATGAGAACACTTGGACGCAGGATGGGGAACATCATGCACCGGGTTCTGTCATGGGGTGGGGGGAGGGGGAGGGATAGGGTTAGGAGATATACCTAATGTAAATGATGAGTTAATGGGTGCAGCACACCAACATGGCACATGTACACATATGTAACAAAGCTGTTGTGCAGTTGTGCACATGTACCCTAGCACTTAAAGTATAATAAAAAAAAAGTGAAGAATTTACGAAACAATTACTAGACCATACTCTTGCAGTCATATCAGCCTGCAAATCTCATCGTTAATTTAAAACATATAAGAATAAATTTTCCATGTTATATTACATTTTAATACTTACAGACTGATGACCAACATTATATTTGTATGTCCCACGTGATGATATTGTGTGGGTTCATTTACAGACTTGTAAATATTGTTCAGTTTCTTTGACATCCAAAAATGTTTTACTCTACTAGTAAATTATTAATATTTCATGGATTATTTTAACCAAATTGAACAAATTGACAGTTATTTTGGTACGTCTGTTTGCTAGAGGTATTACTATTTTTTCTAATGAAGATTTGCATTTGTAATGGTATAATTGACAGTTCTTTAAAAAAAATCACCTCTGCCAATCTTACCATTGGTGGTGGTGCAAAGTCAAAGTTGAAATATCTTTCTCTCTGAGTGCATAGAGGAAAGGACCAAGAATGCATTTTACATAATTATATAATTTTCTTTGGTAGGCTGAGGCACTAAGTGAGCAGCTATATCATACTGCATGAACTGTGCATAAAATAAGAATATATTCAATGACTGCCAAATTAAAAAAAAATCTTCAGTTTCAGTGTCACTTTAGATAGATGATCAAAGAAGCCTTGGCATGAATATATTAACCATCACTCTGGAATTATTTTATAACCAGAGAAGCAAATATTATAGAAATAGAATTTTCATACATTGTAATGTTGAAAAGGTATGTACAATTTTATCAAAATAGTGCTAATATTAAAACAAATTACCCTAAATTAGGTGTTAGAACTGTTCAATGATGGTGCATAATATGAGTAAAATAGTACATATTCTTTTTATAACTCTGATTTTGCAAATTTATATCAACTTAATATAGCATTTGACTTAAGGTAACGTTCATCCTGCTAGGAGAGAAGGCACTCTTAAGCAAGATATTAATTCATGAGTAGAGATATACCAGAGATTGTTGAATAGATAACATAATGAAAATCCTGAAATTACTTCTAGCTTTTTGCCATTTTAGCTTCATCATTGTAAGAGAAGAGTGGTACTAATTCTTTCCAGCAAATTTAATAGTAATTAGGTAATTGAATCTCCAACTCATAGCATTTTTTCCCCTTTGGTATCAGATATTTAAAGCTTCTCTGAAGCCTAAGTATGAGGAGTTTCTTAGGAATGAGTCTTGCCACAATTAAGCTCTTAATAATAAACTCACTTTCATTAGCTAGTGAGAATTGTCAGAGTATGGGCTTTACAGCAGTCTACATGCTGTTTATTAATGTGAAACACATCTATTTTTATTTATTAATGAATTCTAAAAATTAGGCTAATGATTAGGGCATTTTTTAAATTATGAAATTTCATTATATATGACATTTATTATTTTTAATGTGTTTATTTTATCCTTTGTCATCTAATCATAGTCATCTAATCATCCCTGTAGCTTGTGGCAAATTCATTTTCTTCAAGAATCACAGGTGAGTTTGTCATAAATGTCTTTATACGTTCCTAATTTCCAAGTTAGTAAAAATAGGAATATTTGATGTTAATTCATTCAAAGTGAGATAACAACAAAAACTTCGGCTAAAAAATGCCCAATTGATAAAAATAGCATATATACCATCTTAATCAACAATATATTTACCATACTGGGTCTGTAAAAGATAATCACATTCAATGGAAGAATGAGGAACATAGAAAATTGATATATAGGTGCTGTAAAAATTCTTTGAAAAATTTTGGATAAATGATGATTACTGTGGTAATCTTGTTATGATGATATGTCTGTAAATACATTCAGAAATGTCTGTTCTTTCTGTCAATATCCTACATATTTCAAATACCATAGAGAAGAAGACCCATGCCCTAGAGTGTATAAGAAGCTTATTTAATTTCACTTACATATACATATAACCAAGTTTGAGTCTGATCACTGTTGAGTCTGATCACTGAGAATAATATGAGGCATTGTTCTCATAATACCAAGAGAATAACATCTTCGAAGATAGAAACACTGCATATTGTTACTATACTGTATATAGTAACCTGGTTCTTGACCAAATCTTTGAATTGGTTTTTGTTCAACCTGGTCATTGTACATTCTCATCTCTGGTAAGAATGGTCATTCTTACATTGTTCAACTGGTCAACTCTTGCTTTGTCAATGCAGAATTCAGTTGTTCATCCCAAGGGAAGTTTCCATCCTTGCCTTTAGCTTCCGCTTTCTGATAGTTTAAAAAACTAATATAGTCATTAAAAAAAATATAAATTCAGGGGGTACATGTGCAGGTTTGTTACATGGGCATATTCTGTAATGGTGGGGTTTGGGCATCTAGTGAACCCATTACCCAAAGAGTAAGCATAGTGTCCAATAGATAGCCATTTCCCCCTCCCTCTCTCTTTTTGGACACTAGGGAGTGTCTATTGTTTCTATCTTCATGTTCATGTGTACCCATTTTTTAGCTCCCACTTAGAGTGAGAAATGCAGTATTTGACTTTCTATGTTTGCATTAATTCACATAGAATAATGGCCTTCAGCTGCATCTATGTTGTTGCAAAGGACATTTATTTTTATGGCTGTTTAGTATTCCATGATATATATATATCACATTTTCTTTATCTAACCTACCATTGATGGGCACTTAGGTTGATTCCATGACTTTGCTATTGTAAATAGTGCTGTGATAAACATATGGGTGCAGGTGTCTTTTTGGTAACATGACTGGCAGTTTCCTGGTTGTATTTGCCTCATTATATTTTCATCTGGATGTCTCCTTGACCAAACTGTTAACCCTACCAGACTGAACTCTTTGATGACAAGAACTCTATCTTAGGCATCTATTTTTCTTCCCCTCAATGCCTAGCACGATTTCTGGCATGGTACAAGGTAGGTGTTAACATATATTTGTTGAATCAAAAACAATGTCGTTGGTTGTCCTTATAGAAACAGATTGTTGTAATACCTAGAAGCGAAAAAAGAAAGACAGATCACTAGGCATGACATGATTAAACATCTGCAAGGAGTCCATATGACAAGGAATCTGACTGATATATGTGGCTGCAGAGCCCTCTGTTTCTTTAAGATATTTTTTAAAGAGCATTATTTTAATTTTTATTTTCACTGAAGTTTAGAACCTATGTGACTTTTTTATATCATCTATCTTTTAAAAAAATAAATTAGGACACATCCTTGAGGAATACTCTAAAAACTCCATCAAGCTTCCAAACTTGAAGAGAATTGCCAAGTTATATGCACATCTTAAGATTTTTCTTCTATAAAGCCAAGAAATGTGAAATTTATTAGCAGTTCTCATGTACAATTTTATGAAGAAAAGAAAAATGCAGAAGTTAGTGTTCCTATGGCAATGAAGCTTCAGTTCTGACTCTGTTCCCAGCTTTGCAACCAGCGAGCCACGGCTGTGGATTCCTCACACACCAGACAGCTGGCGGAGCCTCCTAGGACTGAACAGTTGCTTCGACAAAAATCTTTGTTGAATCTGCTTTCCTATTTTCTTCTCTGTTAATTCTAAATTGTGTTAAAAAAAAAAAAAACCCTCGTATACTGATAACTTGATGGATTTTTCATAGAGCTTGCTTCCTTTCACATACATATAACTCATCTATTTTACATTTCCTTGTGCTTGACTTATGAATCAGCCTGCATTGTGTAGGATTGTATCATATCATTCGGAAAAAAGCGTGAAATCAGGTTAATCATCTCTGGAGCAGGAGCTCAAACTCTGATTGACAACATTGCACTGAGGTCACATAACAGGTACCCCAGCTACCCAAAGCTATATCTGCAATGTCAACGGAGTAGTAGTGTTACACTTTAGAATTCAGTATTGGGTCTTTAGGATCGGATTTTAAGCCACAGCTAGAAATCTGTGACACAAAGATTCTTAAGCTGCATCATTTTGGATTAAGTTAAGATTTGATTCCCATATCTGTAAAAAATAGCAATTTATGTATGGGGGCTCAAAGTAGCTCCACCAAATCCACATATTCAATTGTTTATGAAGGGGAAGAGCTGTAAAAAGCAGGGACATGAAGGAGCAGATTTAATTCTAGTTACACAGAGTATAAGTTAAGGGTGCTAGTTCTTTCTTTTTTTTTGAGCCGTTGTTACAGGTTCATGTTAAGATGCTCCCACTCTTAGAGAAAATCTTTAAATTAACATAAAGTAAAATAGCATATTTTTTGGTGTGCAGTTCTACGAGTTCTGACATATGTATACATACTAGAAGCACCACCACACTCAAGACACATACAGAACAATTCCCTCACCTCAAAACATTTTCTCACACTCTCCCTTTATAAATTTTCTCTGTCCCCACCTGTAACTCTTGGTAACCATTGATCTGTTTTGTGGCACTATAGTTTTGTATTTTTTTGAAAATGTAATATGCATAGCATTGTACAACATGTAACCTTTTGAGATTGGTTTCTTTCACCAGGCACAATGCCTTTGAGATTTGTCCAAGTTGTTGCTCATTATCTAGTTTGTGTCTTTTTTTTTTCCTTGTATATTTTGTTATACTTTTTTTAAAAAAAATTATACTCTAAGTTCTAGGGTACATGTGCATAACGTGCAGGTATGTATACTTGTGCCATGTTGGTGTGCTGCACCCATCAACTCGTCAGCACCCATCAACTCGTCATTTACATCAGGTATAACTCCCAATGCAATCCCTCCCCCCTCCCCCCTCCCCATGATAGGCCCCGGTGTATGATGTTCCCCTTCCCGAGTCCAAGTGCTCTCATTGTTCAGTTCCCACCTATGAGTGAGAACATGCGGTGTTTGGTTTTCTGTTCTTGCGATAGTTTGCTAAGAATGATGGTTTCCAGCTGCATCCATGTCCCTACAAAGGACACAAACTCATCCTTTTTTATGGCTGCATAGTATTCCATGGTGTATATGTGCCACATTTTCTTTTTATTGCCGCTTTGTCTTCTGTTTCATGGGTGTACCAGTTAGTCTATTCATTATCTGGTGAAGAACGTTTTGGGCTGTTTGCAGTTTCTGGTGATTATGAATAGAATAGAGGTGCTACAAATATTTGTGCACAGGTTTTTGTGTGAACATGAGACTTCATTTCAACTCTTTTTCTAAGAGTGGGATTGCTGGGTCATATAGTATGTGCATATGTAAATTTATAAGAAGCTGTCAAGCTTTTCCTGACTAGTTGTACCATTTTATATTCCACAAGGCATAAATGACAGTTCAAAGATAAGGTTTTGATAATACTTGTTGGCATTAAGTCAGGGCCTTAAATATGGATCTTTTTTGTTGCTCTCTTCTCCCCTATTGTCTCTTAATCAGGAAGTTTTACAGTGGTCGAGGAACATTATTCAAATAAAAAAAGTACAAGCTTAAAAATAACTGAATAATGAGTCTTCTGCCACCATGCCAAGGGCAGAGTTCTGCTTAAAGATGATTTGGAGACCGTGCTTGGGCGTGAGGTCCACTTTGAATTCCTTAGACTCTTTTTTTTTTGGTCCTAGTTCAGATCTTAGAACTTCCAAACTCGTGATGTATCGTGATGTATATGCTGGCACAAAAAGAAAGATATTGGGGTGAAGGAGGAAAGAAAGAGGGAGAGATAGAGAGAAGGAAAGTAGAAGAGAAGGGGTGAAATAATTGGGTGTGTGGTTGCCAGGCAAAATACAGGTTAGCTAGTTAAATTTGGACATCACATAAACAATACATGCTTTTTCAGTGTGACGTATATCTCAAATATTGCACGGGGCATACTTATATAAGTAATTATTCTTTATCTGATATTAAAATTCAACTAGCAATTCTGTACTTTTATTTGCAAAAATTGGCAACTCTAGTTGCATTCCAGAAGGGTATTAAGTCTGTTTATCTATTCAGTTACATGGAATAAAAGAAATGGATGACCATCTCCCTTCTTTCCAGTGGCAGGTGCTGCCTGGTCCAAGACAGGAAGGCAAGAGAACCCATAGGTCATGAAAATTTACTTTTAAAGTACAGCCAAACTGCCCATTAGCAAGTTATAGTGTTATGTAAGTCTCATGCATGGACCAATTTGGTTAGTAACTTTTAGTGGGGGAACTAATAAAGGAAGTGGTTCAAGATAGAGGAATCCGAAGAATGACTTTCTTATCAGATGATACGTCTTTCTGGGTGCCTCTTTTCCACTTCATTTTCTTTCCTTTATTAATACGTAAAAGTTAGAAAGATGAACTCAAATATTTCCTCTGCCCTCTAGCAAAGATTCTGGTAAGGAAGCATCAAGTCTGTGGAATAGACAAGAGAACTTTTATTGATTGATTGACTTATTGCTTAAGTGTTGTGTAGAGATGGTCTATTGACAGATGCAACCTGGCATTTTGATAATATTAGGTGGTAGTAAGTAGGTGCCTAGAGACCTTTTGCAGCTTGTACATATGTTAAGGTTTTCCTCCTACCTATGAAAGAGAGCTGGCTCATGACTCAACAGCTCTGGACTTCCCTGACCCTGGCCATGCACCTGGCTAGTGAAGTGAACAGCTCTGTTGGCTGGACTGCCACCCCACTTTCCTGGGTCCTTATTCTCTTTTGTGTAGAGCAATGCCTGGCAACAGAACCAGCAACTGTCCAACTGATAGAAACAGTTGAGTGCTTAGGCTTCATTAACAGATGTAGAGCACCCAGAAAAGAGGGCAGTGACAAACTTGCTTTATTTGTGCTGCAGAATACCCAGAGTATTGTGTTTAATTTGGGGACCATATTATACAGGTGGTACTTAACATGTTGAAGAAATGTAATGAGTTCAATAAGCTGCTGAAGTGAGAAACAGGTTAAGGAATTGCATATGGTTGATTTGAAAAGGAGGACTCATAATCACACAAAGATTGTGTGATTTTTGTCTTCAGGTATCTTTCGTGCAGAATGAAGTTTAGATTTATTCTGTGATATCCTGCAATGGAGATTCTTAACTTTTGTGAATCTGATAAATGCCTTTGACATTTGGTGGAGAAAAATGTATACATTCACAATATGCATACACATTAGAAATTTTTAGTAACCATATGCATACATTTTAGGAAACCCTCAGATGTACTGTCTTCCTAGAGGGTGAATACGGAAAGATCACAGCAGCAGATTTCAGTTTAGTAATAGAAGAACTTTCCAGTGATTTGAGCTTTCTGGAGCTGAAATAGGCTGCTTCAGGAGTTAATAAGCTCCCTATCCCTGGGCAGGTTTAAGCAGAGGCCGGGTGGTCCCTTGATGGTTATATTGAAGAGGACTCTTATAAACATGGTGGGGTTTTGGCTAGATTCTAATTCCTTTAAAGCCTTGAGAATCAATTAGATTCTATGAGTTTTATAGTAAAAGCCTCATATAACATGATTGGTCTATAAGGCATATGGTAATCCTGTTCATAGACATTGGCATTCATGTATGGCTTTATGGAGTATTTGATTTATTTTAGAACTTCTGCTTGATTTCCTTTGGTCTGCCTCATAATTTTCATTAGCTCCATTTGGAGATTTTTTGGGGTTTGGCTCTATGGACCAGTACCCATATTCATTGCAGTAATAAAGTTTTAAAACTGAAATATAAAGTCATGTGTTAGTTATCAAATTTCCTTAGCTCATTAGCTCCTAAAGAATAGAAAACGGAGTTTTTTAGGATGATCTTGTAGAGAGATCAGCTTGCTGGGGTTACCAAGGTCATTCTGTGACTCCCTGCCATCCTTTGCATAACCATATTTTCAAGAACCTTCTAACTCAATCATTGTAATTACTTTACGTTGTTTTGTTGGAGAGAGAGACATAGAGAAAGAAAAGAGGTGTTCTGTGATTTGGGGCCATTTTTAGCCATAGCTTGTTAATATAGAATGACTACATTGCTGAACCAAATGAACAGATTTAGTCTTCAGTTTCCAATCTTTGAGATTTCTCCTGACCCTAGAAGCAAAAGTATTGTTCAGTGATAATTATGTTTCTTCGGGTTTCCAGATCAATTTGGCATAGAGCGTATCTACTTTGTTGTACAGACAAGGCACAGAGAATGAATGAATAAGATAATCTCCCAGAAAGTAGAACCTCATTAAAAATAGAAATTGAGACATATATTGCAGTGGAAGCATTTGTTGTTATGTTATTAACAGGGACTCAAATGTGTGAGATATAGGTTTAATTTATATTTAAAATATACTGATAAATATATTGCTAATCTTTTCATTCTTATGATCTGGGGGTTACTTGAGTGATTTCCAAGAGTAGATTCTCCCACAGGAAAACAGCCTGCTTCCCCAAATGCCAGCAATTTTGGGGCATCATCAAAAAGAGTATTAGAGTCAGGAGAACAATGTGTGGAATTCTGGAACCAGAAGAATAGCTAGGGAAGGTCCAGAAAAGGGCACCTGAACTGAATCAAGGGATTGTGGGTGCTGCCATCTGAGGACAATCTAAAAATATGTGCTCTCATCTGTCTGGCAATATGCAGGCGAAAATGAAAAATGATTGATGCCTGTCAAATTATGAAAGTTATGTATAATTGGAACCAGACTTAAATGCAAATGAACTAACATATGTGAATGGGATTTAAATAGTTCCTGGCACATAGTAGGTGTTCAATAAATGTTAATTCCTTTCTTGTGCAAGCTTCTTTTGACGTTTAAAAGAGGAAATCATAACATGAATAAAAAATATATAATTTGCTGCAGGTAGTAAACACATGAAATTTGATACTGAAGGAGGTGATTTTGATGGAAAATGTGAAACTAGCTTTAAAATGGACTTGGATAAATCCAGAGATGATAAATATATAATGATTAGTTAAGGGAAATGAGTCTTTGGAGGCTGAGAGGATAACTTCTAACTTCAAAAAATAAGTTTTTTGTTTTTCTCAATATAAAAGACACATTTGTTAAATAGTTTTTTTAAAAAAATAGATGAACAAAACAAAAAACCACTTAGGCTATCACCATTCAGAAATACCACTCTTAACATTTTGTGTATAGTTACAGTATCTTTCCATGTAAATGAAGATATTTTATCAGAGGTACACAAATCTTGACAAACTTTATTTTACTTAATGAAGTGGACATTTATTTTTTCCATATCGCTAAACATTATTCACAACACAATTTTATGTGATTAATATTCTTTAGTATGAAGAATGTCATATGGTTTATGTAATCAATTGTCTGTAGTTGGACCTTGATAATTTCCCCAAATTTTTCTATTAGAAGCAAAACTTGTGTATCTGTCTTTGTGTAGTTTTAAAAATATATTATTAGGTTGAATCCATAGAAATGAAATTGCTTGGTCAAAGAGCATGAACATTTTTGAAGGTTTTAATAGGTATTGCCAAATACTCTCAAGAAATGTTATAATAGCAATGTATACTGCCATCTCGGTTTGTTAAAGTATTCATTTCCCCAAATCCTTTCAAACCTGGGTACATAAAAAGCCAATTTGCCAAGTTTATGTTTAAAATATGTTATAATTTTAATTTACATTAATTACTAGTAATTAATGTGAGATTAAATATCAAATATTTTCAAATGTTATTGTATTTGGGATAAGGGCATTGCCATCTTACGTACTTTAATGTTGTATTGATGTGCTTGCCTTTTTCTTATTAATTTGCAAAAATTTCTAAATGTTGCTGTGTAGTTGATTTTTAAAATGCCTTTTCTGTGTTTGAGAATTCTCCTTCATTTGAGTTCTGGCCAACTTTCTTACTACAGAAATCAACAAGATAGGCTGCTTCATTTTGTAAGGTCCTTCACAGTCGTGGTGTTGCATGTGGTCTATTTCAACAAGTCATCTCCATCCATCTGGGACTTCGGAAGTTGGAGCTAGGGATGCAGAGAAGCGTGGAAAAATGGGAATTTATTCTGGTAATGAGGCAGGTCAAGCAGTGTCAGCAGGAGTACCTAATGTTCCATGCTCAGCCTCATTGGTGGTGGTGTCCTCAGCAGATGGGATCTGTGATACCATTTTGATTGTGATTCTGGCTGCCTAGCCTCTCATTTTTAATATAGTTATTTTAAAAGTCAGGTTTATTAGGGTGTTTACACGTAGTAATATTCAAGAATATTGTTTGATGAGTTTTGACAAACGCATAACATTTTATAATCAAGATATAGACCATTTGCTTATTTATTGGCTATTTAACATGAGCCAGGTATGAAATGACTCACCTACATTCTTTCACTTAAAACACATCACAACTTCTTGTTGTTGGTTCTATTATTCGTGTTTCACCAAACATATATTCTATAACTTGCCCCAAGTAACACTGTGGTTAGTGGCTGAGCCAAGATGTAAACCTACAGTCATTTCTCCTGTTCTGCACTGCTTCAACAAATCAAGGCATTGTCATTTGTTAAAATGTTCATTACCTAGATATCCATTTGGAAGTGTATTTTTTCCACATTATTCCTATTTGAAATCTCCAATATTCAGAAACAGACCCTAAAACAAGATTCCACCACATGTAATTTTGTTTTGGCATTTGCTACTGAATTCTCTGGAAATGATAGTTTGATATACAAAGTATTTGTGTTATATGCATATCAGAGGTCAGTGAATAAATCAACATGTGTTTAATGAATTCATTAATTTACACAGTAGACTACTAAGGTAAGAAATTATAAGTGGAGGAAATATATGGTCTTAGTTCTTAATCTAGTTGGTGGAAAAACAAGTGGAAATTGATTAGTTAGTTTACAATAAAAGATTCTTTATGTCCCAGGGTTTAACTATGTGAGAGAGAAAAATATAGTGCTTAACGGGGGGAAGAAAGGGTTTGAGCTGTATGTTGAACAAGACATGGATTTGGAAGGGATAGAGAGGAGAAGTTTTTCCTATGAAGAGGTCAAGAGAGTGAGGGGTGAGAATAAGCTAGGCACATATATAAGACAGATACTAACTAAAGTAGAGAACTGGAACCAGAGGGTAGGAAGAAATGAAGCTAAATAAACACATGTTATAGAAGAACTTGTATACCAATGAAAGAAATCTGGAGTTGATTCAATAGCAATTAAGACACCATTATACACCTAGAAGTCAGAATGATTATTCAGAAACCATAATCTGTGTTCTCCAAAAGCTACATTAAGATGATGTTGAACTATAGAAGTCCCTTAAACACAAGTATTATATAAAGATTTATCAAAATATATTTTATTTTCCTTCCTAACAGCCTTTTTTTTTTTTTTTTTTTTTTTTTTGACTAACCCTTGCCATTTGTATCTGTGACTCCTTCCTCTTACGGAAGAAGAAAGGAAGGCCCAAAGATGTTAAGTGACTTCTGCAAAGTCTTCAGCTAATTTGTGGTAAAATCAGGACTAGATATACATCACGTAATGACTGGCTGAGCATACATATCCTCAAATCTCTGGTTTCCAACATCTGTGCTAAGAAGCAATAGGATAGAATGACACAGACCTTGGACTCTCTGGGCTCAAAAGCCTGTTTTGTTACTCAGTAGCTTCTTACCTTAGGCATCCATGTTAATTTCCCAGTCCCCTGTGTTCTTCATCAGTTCAATGTGGGTGGTAATAACAACAGCATATAAACCTCATGGGTTACTGGGAAAATTAAAATAGTATATATATATATATATATACACATAATACTTAGAATAGCACTTCGTACATCTCTTGGAGAAACAGGTGCAATGAAAGCCGAGTCAAGAGCCATATGCAAAAATGAAATAATGAAAGTCTTCTTCATTGAAAACAAATCATATAATATTGTTCTCTTCATTTTAAGTTTTTGACTGATACATCATTTTAAGATTTTTATCATCACTGTGTAGTAGGGAGAGTGGCCTTGTGGTCAACTCCCTCATCTGAAATCGGAGCAATACTTACACACCCTATCAGGTTGTCTTCAAAGTGAAAGGAAATATTGTATATGAAGTTGAGTGTGTGCCACCTTGGAGAAACTCAGCAAATGTTAACTCTCTTTTCATCATTTCTTGTGTCTATTAGTGATTGATAGGAGATAACCAAATGATGGAATAGCATGTACATGTTGATGAAAACCTTAGAAGCAATTCATAATTTGTATGTTTACTGTGTGTATGTGTATGTTTTCTGAATATAGTTGTACATGTGTCTTCTTCCTCACTTTGATTTTCTATAATATGCCATTTAATAGGCTCCTTGAGTTTCTCTCTATGCACATTTTTCTGTAAGTTAAAGAAAGACAAGAAGTCATTAGACTGTATTGTGGAGGATTTTCCAAAAGACACTGTTTATGGTTACTATCTCCCCATTAATTTAAGAAGGAAAAAGGGTAAAATTTTTACCTAATGTTTTGTTTTAAAATACTGTACATTGGCCGGGTGCGGTGGCTCAAGCCTGTAATCCCAGCACTTTGGGAGGCCGAGGCGGGCGGATCACAAGGTCAGGAGATCGAGACCACAGTGAAACCCCGTCTCTACTAAGAATACAAAAAATTAGCCGGGCGCGGTGGCGGGCGCCTGTAGTCCTAGCTACTCAGGAGGCTGAGGCAGGAGAATGGCTTGAACCGAGGAGGCGGAAGGAGGCGGAGCTTGCAGTGAGCCGAGATCGCGCCACTGCACTCCAGCCTGGGCAACAGCGTGAGACTCCGTCTCAAAAAAAAAAAACAAAACTGTACATTGCCTAGAGTATATTAACCAAAATAACATTGTATTGGGCGGTGAAATTTGGCTGTAAAAATATTTCAGTTGCTAAGTATTACGAAACTTTTGTTCAGCCTTAGGTAGTTAGGCCAACAGTGACTGTCTCTGCTTTTCTGTGTGGATTCTAAGGAAAAACAAGCTAACAAGAGAACAGGCTGTGTTTTGGATCCTATACCCTTGGGGCAATGTTTCCAGAGGAAAAGAGTCAATAGGATTCAACTTGGGTCCTATTTTGCAGGATGATGGGGGTTTCTAGGATGGAGGCATCATCGGAGGATAAAGCCCTTGCTAGAAGAAGTAGGAGGAAATGTCTCTCTGAGAAGATGTTCATAGATGTCAGTCTAACAAAGCCATCCTATATATCAGTAGCCACATCCCCACAGAGGGAGAAGAGCTGACACTGCAAGTGCCATGCTCTGGGACTAGGTGGTAGAGCGGGTGCTCCATGCCATCTTGTTAACTACCTCTGTTCTTTCTTCTTCTACGTTTTTTGTTTTTTGTTTTTTTTTTCTAAACAACATTATGTTGAGGGTTTTTGTTGTTGTTTGTTTGTTTGGTGCATTTGGTACTTTTGGGAAGGATTTATTTATTTATTTGTTTTATTTTTTTTGAGATGGAGTCTCGCTCTGTCGCCCAGCCTGGAGTGTAGTGGCGCCATGTCGACCCACTGCAAGCTCCGCCTCCCAGGTTTACGCCATTCTCCTGCCTCAGCCTCCCTAGTAGCTGGGACTACAGGTGCCCGTCACCACGCCCGGCTAATTTATTTTTGTATTTTTAGTAGAGACGGGGGTTCACGGTATTAGCCAGGATGGTCTCCATCTCCGATCTCGTCATCTACCTGCCTTGGCCTCCCAAAATGCTGGGATTACAGGCGTGAGCCACCGCGCCTGGCGGGAAGGATTTTTATAAGCAATTTTCTTTTCTATCTAGAAGCCTTCTATAACACATACCCAACAATAGAGCCGTCGTTTCTATATCAATACGTGCTCACAAACTTCTTCATATGCTCCACATGGGAATGGGAGACGGAGGTACCGAGGAGAGGTTACATCGGCATCTACATTTTCAATTTGACATATCCCAGTTCAAGAAACAAGAAACACAGATTGTCTATTCTAATAAAAGAAAAATCCCTACCCCCAAAGAACACAGAATATAAGCAAGTAGAAACATTCTTTTTAAAATTGTTTTCAGAACTATGAAAATTAATACTAGGAAATACTTCTTTTAATTTATAATAGCATCAAAAATGATAAAGCACTTATAGATAAATTTAACAAAGAAGTACAAAACACGTATACCGAGAACTACAGAACATTGTTGAACAAAATTAAAGAAAATTTAGGTAAATGGAAAGACATATTGTGTTCATGAGTTGAAAACAGTATTGCTTAGATGGTGATATTTCCTCCTCTTACTTAAAGCCGCATGTATTCTCATATCATACACAAAAGCGTGAAAATGTAAGAGTAAATATTTCTTAGCTTTGCTAATCGCACAGTTATTGGAGAGAAACAATCTTAATGTGATTATTTTGAAGACCATAGGTAAGAAAAGATGAAGTTGTTAATGTAGCAGTGAAGAAATAAAAGTATGAAAGTTTCCAAAATAGAGCAATAGAGAATGGATGAGGAAATAGCATAGTGATGGAGTCCTGACACCTAATCCTTAGAACACTGTGTTCAGTACTTACTAAAACTAGCACAACTGGGGAATCTTTGATATATTTATCAGTCATCTGATTCTTGGATTCCTTATCTGTAAAATGGGGATAATAATAATACTAATTTGTTTTATAGGATTGCTGTGTGGATTAAAAGTTATCATAAATGTTAGCTGTATTTTTATGTTCTGTAGCTATTTTATTTGCTAGAATATTATTGATATAGTTAATAATTTCTTCACTTGAATAATGTTCTCTCTCAAAAACTTTTAAAATACACATTCACTTAAATCCTATTAGAAAACGTATAGTTTAATTTTCGAAAATATGTACAGAGAAAAGCAGTAAAATTGAGTTCAAATTATTTGTTATTTTGAAACAATCAGTTGACTAAATTTACCCGGAGGGAAGGGTGTCCTAGTTTCGATATTTAAGGAAAGCAGGTTAAAATAAATACACTGATAATAGAAATATACAACTCTGGAAAATTTTCGCCCAAGAATAAATGCCTGGGGGTGTGTCCAGGGCATTGTGCAGTGATGCCTTTATTGCTTAAGTTTGCTGTTTTCAGAAATTATTCACTACCGGTGTATGAGGCATAGAGGCATCCAGTTATACACCAGGTTTAAATGTTGATAAATCATAAAAAAGACATCGTTTTACATGGGGGAAAATGTATTCAACATTTTTCCCTGAGTAAAGTATGCAGAAAACCTGCTTAAATGGGGCATATAATTTTTAATGACTCAGGCCTTTAGTCCTCGGAAATGAACCAAGTGTGATAAATAAGATGGAAACTGGTGAATATTGAGTGTCTAGTCATCACATCATAAGATTTGAAATCACCTGAGAATGTATATGAAAGGTAGTAGCTTGAAAGAATTAGTCTTTAGTCTAACTGACTTTGAACAATGTGGAATAAATGGAAGAAAGTTGATTATAGTCAAATAACAAAAAAAACCTCTTCCTAAAAATTCAGAGATAGTGATGTGATAATAAAAAAGAGTGTAAAGTTTTCATGTTATAAAAATAAATCACCTTCACATAGAAATTATTTTGGGGTCGGTTTTCTTTAACCCACATATTATTGGCAAGAAAATGTGTCTTCACCTTGCACCTTTTCTTTTGATAACTTTTGACCTTTGATTTTTCAAATGCCTATGAGTTTACACATAGGTAGGCTGCTCTTATTTTGTTCTTATTTCACTGGCTATTCTTAGGAGGAAATCTTCCCTAGTTAGCCCAAAAGAAACAAGACTTGTGCATCATTAAAAATAAATGAATGCAGTAATTCTTTTAGTTAATAAGATATAATAACTTAAAAATATATTAATGCTGTCCCTGAAGATCATAAAGAAGAGAGAATGTGGAAAATTAAAGAATTAGGTAAATCAAAGGAGCCTAAAATGAGCAGGTAACTAGTGAAGAAAAAAATTAAATATATTGTATATACAATTGATTTTAATATAGCACCAATGGTGCATCAATGAAAAAAAAACTGTATCCAGGGAGCTTAATCTACTGTCGCTCCGTGGGCATCCAGTCTTTTAGGATTTCGAAATATTAAATAGCATAGGTAGATCAACAAGAAAAGGAACTTTAAAATACAGTGAAAAAGGAATGTGGTGAATGATCACACTGCTCTTGTGAAATATTTTTGATAGGTGATATAATTAGAATAGCAATTTTCAATTTTGGCTTTGAGACAGCATTATGAGCTAATCACAGATTCATTTACAACCATAAACATGTAAAATTATTTAAAGTTAGGCATGATTTTAAGAATAAAACAAAAGACAAGGAATCAAAGCTTTAGAAAGATTCAGAATCACAGAGGTAAGGACAAAAGGCTTTATAGCAATTATCAAATATAAAACCATGAAAGTCAAGAAAATGGACATTTAACAAATCAAAATTAGATCTATTGAGAAGAGAGAATTGAGAGTTATGCCAAAAACTACAGAAAAATTTTAATATTTATGAAAAGTCTCAGAGTTCATAATATAGAAGAAACACCAGTTCATCTTGAAAAAATAGAGTTGAAGATTGCAATGTATGTTGATTAAATAAATTTCACACAAATTATTTTTTTCATTATAAAAATATTCTCAAACATGTTTCACTATTTTTTAATAGAGAAAAGCAAAGGAAAGCGTAGTCTTTATTGCAAGTGCAAACCAATTATGTGCTTATATTCTGGGGAAAACACTGACTACATTTATAAAATATAAAGTTAGTCCACTTAAATTTTCTGATTTATTAAAAAATACACATAAAGTGCAGAAATATATAAGCATATACTCACATATACATCTGTTTGTGTGTGTGTGTGTGCTAGTATTATTTTCCTAGCATAAAACCCAAATTCTGGATTTTTGAATGGCAATTAAAAAGAAATTTAAAAGTTCATACGTTCCATACAATATTGTTTAACATTTAAAACTTTTTGTTTCATTCCAAGTATGGACTTCACAGATGCAGTCTCAATGTTTATAAAATGAGTATAAAAATCTTTACCTTATATGATTGTGTATCAACTAGGGAAATATATGTAAAACAATTAGTACAGTGCCAGGCATATAGTAAATTTTTTGTAAAGGTGAATATTATTAAAATAAATGATTGCTTAAGCTCAGGAGTTTGAGGCTGCAGTGAGCTATAATTGCGTCACTGCACTCCAGCTTGGGTAGCAGAGGGGGATCCTGTCCAAAAAAAAAAAAAACATATTATGAGAATTGGGAAATTGAATGCTTATACTACTAGAGATGCTTTTACTACTGACACAGAATGATAAACATACTACAGCCACTACAAAAGAAGAGCTAAACATGAAAAAATTATATTTTAAATTTGATAAATTGGCCTTATTTAAAATAAACTTTGGGCGCGGTGGCTCACACTTGTAATCCCAGCACTTTGGGAGGCCTAGGTGAGCAGATCACTTGAGCCCGGAAGTTTGAGACCAGTCTGTGCAATGTGGCAAAACCCTGTGTCTACTCAAAATACAAAAATTATCTGGGCATGGTGGTGCACGGCTGTACTCCCAGCTATTCAGAAGGCTGAGGTGGGCGAATTGCTTGAGCCCAGGAGGTCCAGACTGCAGTTAGTAATGATCACACCACTGCACTTCAGCCTGGGAGACAGAGGAGACCCTGTCTCAAAAGGAAAAAGCAGACAAACCAAAACCCCAAAACTTTACTATTAGCAAAAATTTCTAATATTTATGGCTAATTTATTGAGTTAATTGACAGATGTTTGTTTTGGCCATTCTATACAGTACTTACAACTCTACTGAAAAGAATTAAAAGGTTTATTGCAAGCTTTCCAATTGTATGCATAACATACCTGTTCCTCAAAGTATATTAACTGATTTCTCCAAAAGGCCAATTATCAAATATTCTAATATTTGTGGCAGATTAAATATGGATTCTGGGTTATTAGAAGTGTAGAGATTTATATGCATGATAGGTAGATAAAGACATGATGAAGTTAAAGATTTTATTGCCTAGAAATACATATTTTCTAGATCTATTCAGGAAATTAGCTGCATATGTGTGAAACTGTTATCATCTGCTTTACATTTTTCCATCTGGGCCAAAGGATAGTGTCCATCCAATCTCTTGCTAAAACATAATGCACTATAGTTTGCTATTCTCTATATCTATTAGTCTAGTAATTCTATTAAAATAGATATTTGGTTGGGCCAGATATTCCTTCATTGATTTACTCACTCAATGATAATTTCTAAAGATACACAAGGATGTATTATTAGTGAATGTATGCTGGAATTTAGTGACTGTCATTTTCTAAGTGCTCGCAAGGTGTCAGTTCTGTAAGCATTCCATAATTTTGCTGGTCTATAATTTTCAGAATTTAATGTTGAGCTTTTAAAATCTCCATAATGTTTTCTCTATTTTGTTTTTGACTGTTGAACAGAATATTTTATCCGGTGAACAAGCAACTAGGAAGACTAAGGATAAAATAGTCAGATTTTGTCATAATTATAAGATATTCGACAAATAAATATTAATTTTTCCTTTAAACAATAAAATCTAGTTTTTGGTGCTGTCTTTTCTAAGTTCTCCAAAATCTAGAGCGTAGTTTTAGAGGTGGCCCTTCTGGATTTGAATCCCAGTTCAACTGTTATACATTTTAGTTACTTCCTGGGTAATTGTGAATATATTAATACTTGTGTTGTAGGGTTGTTGCAAATAGACTAAGGTTTTCATAAAGCATTTGACACAAGATATGGAACATTGAGCAGTCCTCTAGCTGTTTGTTCAGCTTTTCTAAACTCCTCACTTCTAGCGGTGGTGCAGATTTTGGGCCAGAAGTAACCCTGGGCTATGAGATTGCAATTGTTTTGGGGATGGGAGTGAAGTGAAGGTTTGGGGTAAGGTACAAATTGATGGGATTGTCACTACCAAGCAGTCCAGGGAAATGGGAGAAAGAGCTATGCAAAGAAGATAGAAGGCTAGGTAGACAGAGTAAGAGCTGAGAATGTTGGGGTCCACATATAATAACACGAAGTGTTATTATTGAAATAGGAAGGTTTAGGTTGGTTGGTAGCTTTACTCGAGCTGAGAAAATCCAGATATGTTGTTTGTAACTGAATGAGGACAGAGATGCCAGTGTGAGTCTTTTAACAGCCAACAGTTTATCGTACACTAGTCTTGAGCAGCTTCAATCTGAATTCATCTCCCCAGGACAGGAGGAAGTAAGGAGATCTTATGTCCTTTCTTACTTAGAACTGCCACAACCCCTATCCCTCACCAGTCAGGCCCCACGTCACACAGGTGGCCCAGCTGGAATACTAACATCAGCTAATTCCATTATATTCTTGTCGTTCTTGACATTGCCAGAAAATGTAATCTCTCATACTTTCCAATCCCAATAGTGTTTTCTCTGGGCCTCCTAACCCCAATTTCTTTCTGTCCACAAATCTCCTTTTCAGTTGCAACCCCCATCCAATTTTAAACAACTCCCACATTTTCAATACTGAGATTAGTCATTAATTGAGCTGTAATGGGTATATATTGTCTACTAACTGTTTTGGAAAGTCACTTTGACACTTAGCCAATATTATAGGCATGCACTCATCCTTCCCATGACCCTTTTCCTTCCATATACTTTAGAATGTTCTTCCTTGATAGAATGTAAGCTCTATGAGGGCACGTGGTTTTGTTTTACTCACTAATGTGGATCAAGTAACCATAGCAGTGCCTCTCATATAGTAGGTATTCAATAAATAAGCATTGAATAAATGAATTTAATGAGCATACATTCAACAAATATGTGGTTATATGACAATATGACAAAGAATGAGTAAAATAATATTTTCCCTTATGGAGTTTACATTCTAATGTGTAAATGCCAGCAGGCTATCACAAACAGACAATAACCATGTAAACAGATATAATTCCATACATTCATTAATCTATGGGGAAAATAAATCACATTAAGGAAATAGTGACTGATAGAAAGAATTTTGGTTATTTTAGACAGACTGGTTAAGACAATTCTCCTTGGGGAGGCAAATCTGGGCAGAATACTGATGTGATGCAAAATGAAGATTTTGGACACAAAAAGACTTGGGAATAGGCAGGAGTAGCAAGCAGAGAATATAAAGGTCTTGATGTGGCAAAATGTTTTATGTATTTGAGAGAAAGAGTGGTTGGAGATATTGTTAGGGAGATGAGGAAAGGCCATGTTGTTCAGGTCTTACAGGTTATAACCGGGGGTCCCCAACCCCTGGGCCTTGGACGGATACCGATACCAGTCTGTGGCCTATTAGAAACTGGTGGCACAGCAGGAGGTGAGCAGCAGGGCTAGTGAGCATTACCTCCTGAGCTCTGCCTCCTGTCAGATCAGTGGTGACATTAGATTCTCATAGGACAGGAACCCTATTGTGAACTGCTCATGCAAGGGATCTAGGTTGCACTCTCCTTATGATAATGTAATGCCTGATGATCTGAAGTGGAACAGTTTCATCCCCAAACTACACTCACTCTACCCCTTCCCATGGAAAAATTGTCTTCCTTGAAACCAGTCCCTGGGGCCAAAAAAATTAGGGACCACTGATCTACAGGCTTTTCATTTTATTTAAATGTGATATGAAGTCATGGGAAAGTTTGGAAAAGTCTCATGATCTTATTCAGGATGATAAAATAATGAATTGAAAAGCTACTTGGTGAAGAGAGAAAGCAGAGACCAGCAAGGCGTCTACTGTAATATCAAATGACAAATGATGGTGGACTGAGCCGGAGTGGCGGCAGTGGAGTAGAATCAGGTTCTGGATATTCTTTGAAGATGGATTCAATGTGGTAAGATAAAGAGAGGAATTAAGAATGGGTCTTAGATTCCTCAGCTGAGCTGGGGAAATCCATTTTACTATTAGTGTTTCCTCAGGAAGAGAATGAGCTAATGCATTTGGGGAAAATATTATTGCTTCCAGAAAACTCAAAAGAAAATGATCATTTAAAATAAAAACTATTGTATCCTTTGTTTTCTCTTAAGTTTTTTTAGAATCTCCCAGTCTTTTATTTTGAAAAATGTTAACTTCAATAAGAATTTGAAAAAAATAGTACAACCATATATCCTTTACCTGTGTTCACTAATTACTAACATTTTGCCACATTTGCTTTCTCTATCTTTTCTTTTTTTTTTTTTTTTTTTTTTTTGAGACGGAGTCTCACTCTGTCCCCCTTGCTGGAGTGCAGTGGCCGGATCTCAGCTCACTGCAAGCTCCGCCTCCCGGGTTCAGGCCATTCTCCTGCCTCAGCCTCCCGAGTAGCTGGGACCACAGGCGCCCGCCACCTCGCCCGGCTAGTTTTTTTGTATTTTTTAGTAGAGACGGGGTTTCACTGTGTTAGCCAGGATGGTCTCGATCTCCTGACCTCGTGATCCACCCGTCTCGGCCTCCCAAAGTGCTGGGATTACAGGCTTGAGCCACCGCGCCCGGCCGCTTTCTCTATCTTTTCACATACACACAAAAACACACACAGTTTTTCTCTGAAATATTTGAAAGTATGTTGCAGACATCATGAAACTGCACTGCTAATATTTCGGTATATATTTACACATATTTACTGAGAACAAGAAAATTTTCTTATGCAAATACAAGACCAGAGAAATTTTACATAGCTACAATGCTTTTAATCTAATATATAGCCTATATTGAAATTTTCTCAGTTGTTCAAATACTGTTATTTTTCCTCTTATCTTGAGTCATTCAATGATCAAGTTATGTGTTTTTAATCACTATTAATCTGGGGAGAGGTTGGCAAGCTTTCTGTGATGGCTCAGATAGTAAATATTTTGGGTTTTGTGGGCTACCCCATATATTTTCTGTTGCAGCTGCTCAGCTCTGCTATTGTAGCACAAAAGGAGCCACAGACAATATGTAAATGAATGAGTGTGGCTGCAGCCGATACACTTTTTTTTTTTTTTTTTTTTTTTTTTTTGAGATGGAGTTTTGCTCTTGTTGCCCAGGCTGGAGCGCAATGGCACAGTCTCAGCTCACTGCAACCTCTCTCTTCCGGGTTCAAGCGATTCTCCTGCCTCAGCCTCCCAAGTAGCTGAGATTACAGGCACCCACCACCATGCCTGGCTAATTTTTATTTTATTTTATTTTATTTTTTTTTAGTAGAGGCGAGGTTTCACCGTGTTGGCCAGGCTGGTCTCAAATTCCTGACTTCAGGTGATTCACCCGCCTTGGCCTCCCAAAGTGCTGGGATTACAGACGTGAGCCACTGCACCCAGCCAACTTTTTTATGGCCTCTGAGGTTTGAATTTCATATAAAATTCATGATTCACAAAATAATATTATTCTTCCTTTGATTTTTTCCAACAATTTAAAATATAAAAATCATTCCTAGTTTGTTGATTGTATAAAATCAGGCAGCAAACTGGATTTATCCTATGGCCTATGGTTTGCTAATCTCTGATCTAGAGCAGCACTCTTTGTTTTTTTTTGTGGGGGGGTCTTTAACGATATCGTCATTTTTGAAAAGTCCAGGCCTATGGTCATATTCTGATTTTTTTCTTCACTATTAAATACAGGTTTAGCTTTTTGGCAAGAGTACTACAAAAATGGTATTGTGTTTTTCTCAGTGCATTGCATGTCAAGAAGTATAAATGATGTCAATTTATCCTGTTATTTGTGAAGCTCTCATCTTTTAATTCAGTTTTGTGACTATAGGATAATATTTCTTATTGATCTAAATGTATCCATACATGTTCTCATAAACATGAATTTTATAGTGGAAAACCTACGTTTTTCCAAAAATTAAATTTTTTATTTTATTTCTATTTTTTTAACTTTCATTTTAAGTTCAGGGGTACATGTGCAGGTTTGTTACCTAGGTAAACTTGTGTCATGGGGTTTGTTGTACAGATTATTTCATCATCCCAGTATTAAGCCTAGTACCCATTAGTTATGTTTCCTGATCCTCTCTCTGCTTCCACCCTCCACCCTCTGATGGGCCCCAATGTATGTTGTTTCCCTCTAAACGTCCATGTTTTTTCATCATTTAGCTCCCACTTATAAGTGAGAACATGCAGTATTTGTTTTTCTGTTCCTGTGTTAGTTTGCTGAGGATAATGGCTCCCAGCACCATCCATGTCCCTGCAAAGGACATGATCTCTTTCTTTTTTATGACTGCATAGTATTCCAATATGGAGCTATGATTGGTGTATTTTATTTACTGACTGTTTTGGAAAGTCATCACAAATGTGTATATGTACCATATTTTCTTTATCCAGTCTGTCATTGATGGCCATTTAAATTGAGTCCATGTCTTTGCTATTATGAATAGTGCTGCAGTGAACATATGCATGCATCTGTCTTTATAATAGAACGATTTATATTCCTTTATACCCAGTAATGAGATTGCTGGGTCAAATAGTATTTCTGTTTTTAGTTCTTTGAGGAATCACCACACTGTCTTCTACAATGGCTGAACTAATTTACACTCCTTCAAGAGTGTATAAGTGTTCCTTTTCTCCACAATCTTGCCAGCATCTGTAATTTTTTGACTTTTTAATAATAGTCACTATGACTGGTGTGAGATGATATCACATAGTGGATATGATTTGCATTTCTTTAATGATCCGTGATGTTGAACTTTTTTTCATGATTGTTGGCCCCAGGTATGTCTTCTTTTGAGAAGTGTCTGTTCATATCCTTTACCCACTTTCAATTTTTACTGTATTTAATTGATCAATTGATTGATTTATTGAGATGGAATCTCACTTTGTTGCCCAGGCTGGAGTGCAGTGGTGCGATCTCTGCTCACTGCAACCTCCACCTTCTGGGTTCAAGCGATTCTTGTGCCTAAGCCTCCCAAGTGGCTGGGATTACACCATGCCCAGCTAATTTTTGTATTTTTAGTAGAGATGGGTTTTCGCCATCTTGGCTAGGCTGGTCTCCAACTCCTGACCTTAAGTGATTCACCCGCCTCAGCCTCCCAAAGTGCTGGGATTACAAGTATGAGTCACTGTGTCCAGCTCCTTTAACCACTTTTTAATGGGGTTGTTTTTTCTTGGAAATTGTTTAAGTTCCTTATAGATGCTGAACATTAGCCCTTTGTAGGATGCACAGGTTGCAAAAATTTTCACCCATTCTATAGTTGTCTGTTTACTCTGTCACTTGTTTCTTTTGATGTGCAGAAGCTCTTTAATTAGATCTGATTTGTCAATTTTTGCTTTTGTTGCAATTGCTTTTGGTGTCTTTGTCATGAAATCTTTGCCCATGCCTATGTCCTGAATGATATTGTCTAGGTTGTCTTCTAGGTTTATATAGTTTTGAGTTTTATAATTAAGCTTTTAATCCATCTTGAGTAATTTTTGTATAAGGTGTAAGGAACGGGTCCAGTTTTAAACTTTGGCACATGGCTTGCCAGTTATCCCAGCATTACTTATTGAATGGAAAATCTTTTCCCCATTCAATAAATTTATCTATTGCTTGTTTTTGCCAGATTTGTCAAATATTAGATAGTGGCAGGTGTACAGTCTTATTTCTGGGTTTTCTATTCTGTTCCATTGGTCTATGTGTCTGTTTTTGTACTGGTACCATGCTGTTTTGGTTACTGTAGCCCTATAGTGTAGTTTGAGGTAGGGTAACGTGATGCTTCCACTTTTGTTCTTTTTGCTTAGGATTGAATTGGCTACTTGGACTCTATTTTGCAAGCCCAAGAGTTCTTAACAGAGAAACAATTATATGCAGAGATGATCAACCATTAGGAAATTATGCATTGCTTATGGGCACAAGGTTTATAATAGGCAGAAATTTGCAAATGAACTCAGCAGAGTTTTACATTACTTTTATTTTATTAAAAAGTTAAAAAGATTACCTGCAGAAAACAAAATCAATCAAATTCCTCTGTTCATGGTACGCTATCATCTTTTCTCCTTGTTCACTTTATATCTTCTTGTTATTTTCAAGCCACCCCTGACCACTCAACTGCATTTGGATATATATATTCTTTTCAGATTACATATGTGTATACATACAGTGTATTATAATCTCATTCTTTTTCTGATTTTCTTATTCTTTATTGTTTTCAGGATTTATGTGTATTTTTCTATGTGTCAGTTTGCTCTGATCATATTCCATAGTACACATTTATGCTACTTTATTTCCCTAGCAAAGTGCACCTAAATTGCTTCCAACTTCCTTCCATCACAAATAATGCTGTGATAAACATAATGACACACAACTCCTTTGGTGTCTCTGCACATATTTCTCTGGACATATACTGAAGAGAATGATTGCCATGTCTTAGGGGATGCACATTCCATACCACAGTTTACACTGCCAGACTAAAAGAGCTCTGTTGCTCTTCATGCCTGCCACAATGCACAAGGTTCCTATTTCTCCATAAGCTCACCAACATTTGGTGGTATCTCTAGTTTTTGTCAAAGTGGTGTGTATAAAGTGGTGCCTCATGTTTTAATTTGCATCCACATAAGAATCAGTGTGGTAGATCGTCTCCTTATGTAATCGTTTTTCTGTTGGATATTCATTCTGATATGGGAAATTATATTGGATTATGTGGGTTGCCCCAATGTAATTACATATGTCTAAAGTGTCTAATACCAGAAAACCTTTCCTGACTGTGATCTGAGGGAGATGTGACTATGAAAGAATGGGCAGATAAGTGGAATGTTGGTGGCTTTGAAAATGGATAGAGGTGAGATCAGGAGCAAAGAAATAGATGGCCTGTAAAAGCTGGCAAAAGTAAGCAAACAGATGCTGCTCTAGAGCTTTCAGAAAAAAATGCAGTCCTGTAGATGCCTTGATTTAGGTCCAATGAAAAAAGAGTGCTGCTCTAGATCAGAGATTAGCAAACCATAGGCCATAGGATAAATCCAGTTTGCTGCCTGATTTTATACAATCAACAAACTAGGAATGATTTTTATATTTAAAATTGTTGGAAAAAATCAAAGGAAGAATAATATTTTGTGAATCATGATTTTAGATGAAATTCAAACTTCAGCTGTTTTTCATAATTAATTTTAAAAAATATTCTTCTCCACCTTTGCCCTCTACTTTGAATATCTTTTGATGATATATTTTCCTACTAGAGTGTGGTACCAAGAGCTAAATTGTGATACGATAGGTGACTTATGAGTAGCACAGAATATAGTAGGCCCATCTCTACCTAGTTCTGGTCACCACACTTCTGTCAAGGTAGCTCGGAGAAACGACGTCTGCTTATTCACCACATCATGAGGTCACCTCAAACTAAGCAGGCAGCCAATGAAAACCAGTGAGCTTTCTTTACACTAACTTTCTGAAAGTCATTTTTTCTTATTCTACTTTGTGACTTTTTTAAAAAGCTGTAGCTTCATGGAATTTAATCCTGGTATTTAGAACACTTACTGTTTGTTTAACTCTATTAAATTTCACTTTGATTTACTCTGTTGACATCTACTTTTAATTTTATCCTGTGAAATATCTTACTGTGGCTTCCGTTCTAGTAAATCTTTGTATTTGTTGAATATACTATCTTATGTAAATGAAGTTTAATGATAAAACATTGGGTAGGGAAGAGACAGGATCAGAAATTCTGTGGAATACAACTATAAACTGCTATTTATAAAGACTGCAATCTATTAACTAATGAAGTAATTAATGAACCAATCATCAATCAATTATTATTCTTTTGGTATAGTTGACAGAAAAAATATAAATCCACATACTGTAGTATTAGGCAGCTCATGTGTCTCTTTCATTCACAGGAAAATAATGAGACACTTCATCAAATGTCTCTTAAACTCTAGTCTACTCGTGACATTCCTCTGAGGTAATCTTAAAATATTAGATCAAGAGTGTGGTCTGAAACAAAAAACAAAATTTGAAACGTGGAGGAAATTTACAAAAGCCTTTAGGTTACCAAACGAGAATTGTGAGGAGTTGAGCTGCATAATCTTAGTGCTGGGATTTTGGAGCTAATATAATTCAATCCCCAGACCAAACAGATAATCTAAAAGTTTGGAAAAGTAGGGTGAACTTGGTAAGATCCTGTACTTAGAGACAAAGTGGATTTAGGACATGTTTTGCTGAACATCTTATTCAGTGATGGTTCTACCACTTACCACACCATCACTCTGTTGATCTTTATTTCTCAGCTAAGTGGCCGACTCACCTTCTTTATCTTCTTCTTTTATGGACATTTCACTGTACGGAGGCTGAAGCTGTGGGAAGCAAGTGAATTCTTTCTTTGAAGGCCATCACTTTGCCCTCAGCAGTGTTTAATTGTGGCAAATATGAACTGCTTGAAAAAAGTCTCTCTTATTTTTTCAGTCTATTTTATACTGAGGTTTTCTAGAGATCAAGAGGTAAGGCCAGATGTCTCATTTTCTCTAATTATCTTTTAAGCTCCTTGCTTGTTTAAAATATAGAAAAATGTGTTCATGAAATTAAACAACTTCCATGCCCCAGCTTTTCTTTGGTATGGAATAATTATCTGTATTTAAAACTATTGAAAGTTCTGGGTAAATTTTAAATTCCAGGTGGTTACAGAAAAGGGCTACTTTCTTTGAAGTTTTCTATGCAATCCAACTGGCTAAGGACTGATCAACCATCACATTATCATTTCAATAAACTGTGTAATAACAGGAATAAGTGAAATCTCTGTCTTTTTTTTTTTTTTTTTTTTTTTTTTTTTTTTTTTTTTTGAGACGGAGTCTCACTCTGTCGCCCAGGCTGGAGTGCAGTGGCGCGATCTCGGCTCACTGCAAGCTCCGCCTCCCGGGTTCACGCCATTCTCCTGCCTCAGCCTCCCGAGTAGCTGGGACTACAGGCGCCCGCCACCTCGCCCGGATAATTTTTTTTGTTATTTTTAGTAGAGATGGGGTTTCACCGTGTTAGCCAGGATGGTCTCCATCTCCTGACCTCGTGATCCCCCCCGTCTCGGCCTGTTATCTCTGTCTTACAGGTAAGGAAGGTGATACAGCTAGCAAGTACGTCTGGCTCTAGAGTATGTACATTTAGCCACACTCTCTACTGTCTCTCAAAATACCCCAATGTTCTTAGTTTAAGGAATTGAATAGTCTTGATAATGGATTTTTACTCACTTGCAGTGGGAGAAGGAAAGGGAGTGCTGGAGATATAGTAGTGGAATGTGCATTAAGACAAAAGTGTTATTCAGTTACCAATGCTTATACTTGAGCCCTGTATGTTTTATTCACCATTTCAAACTCCTGTGTCCATATTGGATACGGGTTTCCTACCTGCATCAGAGCCTCTACATTCTTTTAGCTTCTTAACTATAATTTCTTTTCTAAATCTTGAGACCTTTTCTCTCTTTTACTGTCTTCTTTGCTTCTATCGTAGAATATACCTGTAATATTAGCTCTATAAAAATAGATGTTGGCCAATCGTTTTACTAACCTTTATAATATATCATCAGGATTATATGACAATAGAATTTTCATTGAATTATTCTGCTGTCATTCCTCTTTAGTTTACTTTCCCAGGTTTGGTTGATATTTCCTCTTGTAATTCACTAATTCTTTTTCCAAAGATGAATTTACTGTAAGCTAAGTAGATAAAAATTTGCCTACTGATTCAGGGGAGAGTTAATGAACTATCATTGATACCTACTAAACATCCATCTTTTGAGACTATATATGTCAGTAATTATAATCTATATATCTTTCTTTATGTTTAAATGTTTTATTATAAAAGTTTAAATATATGCAAAAATAGAGACTAATTTAATCAACTTTATCAACCCATCATCTAGTTTTAATAATTATTAACATTTTACTAATCTTGTCTCTTAAAGACATGGTGGATTTTTGGAATTTAAAAAATAGTGGTTAATCACATGACATATAAATTATTTTTCTATTATTTCTACAATGTTGTCACCTTATTATTTTGTACATGATAATATTTGAGGGCATTTATTGAAGATTCAGCTTCACTTTGATTTTTCTTAAAAAACTATGCTGTCATTTAAATGACATTTCCAATATATTATGATTTCTATAAAATTGGATCAAACTGTTTTTAATGAGTTTTCTAAGACTATAAACTTATGATAACCTTGGAAATTAAAGTTTTTAACTTTTGGTATAAAGCAAAGAGTACTCATCTTTGCCTGTCTACTCTTTGTGGCCATCTCATCTTCATTTAGCTGTAAATCCCTGGGTGGTGTCTTTATAGATTTGTCTTATGAATTATCAAGTGTTTTGTTGCAGAATAAAAGTAAGAATTTAAATAAGTAATGAATTATGGAGAATATTATTTAAACTTTCACCAAAAGATACAATTAAGAAAGAAAATGCGGCTGGGCAAGGTGGCTAACGCCTGTAATTCCAGCCCTTTGGGAAGTTGAGGCTGGTGGATCACCTGAGGTCAGGAGTTTAAGACCAGCTGGCCAACATGGTGAAACCCTGTCTCTACGAAAAATACAAAAAAGTAGACAGGCATGGTAGTGAGCGCCTGTAATCCCAGCTACTTAGGAGGCTGAGGCAGGAGAATCACTTGAACCTGGGAGGTGGAGGTTGCAGTGAGCCGAGATGGTGCCATTGTACTCCAGCCTGGACAACGTGAAACTTCGTCTCAAAAAAGAGAAAGAACGAAAGAGAGAGAGAGAGAGAGAGAAAGAAAGAAAGAAAGAAAGAAAGAAAGAAAGAAAGAGGGAGAGAGGGAGGGAGAGAAGGGAGGGAGGGAGGAAGGGAGGAAGGAAGGAAGGAAGGAAATTCAATCCAAAGATTTATAAAACAATAAATGGAAGGTTCTAGTGTAGAGTGAGAAACAGAAGCAATTTAGAATTAAGCCATGTGCTGTTGATTAATAAGAGAATATATGTGTCCTAGCTCATATGTTATACAACATTATATATGTTGTATATAATATATGTTATCTGTTGTATATATGTTAATATATGTATATATGTTAATATATTATATATAATAAATATATAATATATGTTGTATATATGTTAATATAATATATGTTGTATATAATATATATTATATGTTCTAAGGATCCATATAATATGAAAAAAAGCGATGTTTTGGTATGCTTTAAGGTTTCTTTTCAATGGTCATGCAAGAATGGGATGACAATTTTGTAATTATGGCCTTGAGTAAGCAGCTTATTGCATTACGGTATGACAGAAGTACCTGGTGGTCTCAAAATATCCACTACTGTCTTGACCTAATACTTGAAAATTTCACAATTAATAAACCTATGGGGTTATGACATTAAATACTTAAGTATTATAATTGCATTATATGTGAAACCTACTCCATTAAATCATAATCACCATTATCACAATGGCACCAATTAAGTTATCACATCGGGTTACCCACCCATCTAAAAGACACAGGAACAAGTTGGCGAGCTTTATGCAAGAAAGAGAGAACAGGGACAGTGTAGAAGAGAAGTTAAAGAAGCTTTGAAAACCACAAAGAGCTAGTTGTTTGATCGCAAGAAGTATCAAATCAAAGATTGGGGATGGTGTTTTTTGTTTTTGTTTTTGTTTTTAGGTGTACAGGAAGTAGAATTTATTGGTGAGTATTAAGAGGGGGGCAGCATATTGGAAGCCCTCGTGAGTGCAGGGCCCGCCATTTGTCCAGAGGACCACGATTGGGGATGTACTTGACCCCACAGCCATCTGGGATGAGCCGCTTTTCAGCCACCATGTCTTCAAATTCATCAGCATTGAACTTGGTGAAGCCCCACTTCTTTGAGATGTGGATCTTCTGGCGGCCAGGAAACTTGAACTTGGCCCTGCGCAGGGCCTCAACCACATGCTCCTTGTTCTGCAGCTTGGTGCGGATGGACATGATAACTTGGCCAATGGAACCCTGGCCACAGTGCCCTGGGGCTTTCCAAAAGCACCTCGCATGCCTGTTTGGAGCCTGTCAGCCCCAGCACAGGACAACATCTTGCTGACGCGGATGACGTGGAAGGGGTGGAGCCGCACCCGGATTATGGAAGCCATCCTTGCCGCAACTTTTTACCGTGTGCTTATTGGCACAAATTTGGGCAGCCTCCAGGGCTTCAGAGGACAGCTGCTCATGTTCATCTGACACCTTGTGGCCACAGAGCAGAAACTCATCCACTTTTGCCTTCTTCCGCCCTAGGTCAAAGATGCGAATCTTGGCATCAGGAACACCTCGGCAGAAGCGAGACTTTGGGTACGGCTTGTTCTTACAATACCGGTAACAACGGGCGGGGCGGCGGCCCATGGAGACACCAGGATCTTCAGTGGCGCGCCGAAGGGAAAGAGGGGGATGGTGTTCTTAAAGGCGATAACAAATGGCCAACTAGTAGCTCTACTTTTAGGTAGCCCGTGTCCAGATTATTGCAGTTTTAGATATGATACACTGAAAAGTGTTCCTGTGTATTAAAGACTTACTTTATTTTTTGTATATAATCTAGTTTTTCTTCTATAAGTTAGGATATCAATAATCATCGTTTTAAGATTTTGGAATGTTCTGAGGAAAGCCATGGGTAGCTGTACAGATTGAGATTTACTTTTATACATCCAAATAAATCCACAAGGAAGAGAAAAACATATTTTATGTGTTAGTCAGTAGAATTGGGACTTCAGTATTGTTTGGAAAACCACTCAGGTTCATGATGCAATGAAGGAGGCATCACTAAGGTTTGGCAAAGAAAATATCCTTGGTTAAAATCTCTTCTTTAGAAACCCAAATAATCACACTATATTCCTCAGACAGTATGGATTATAATATATAAAGACTAAAAATGTAATACATAGGAACCTGATAATTAAAAATTCAGATGTGTTTATATTTTCTATTATTGGTAGATTTTTTAAAAAAATATTCCTTTTGGCTGGTATTAAATTTGAAATAAATTTGAAAATCACAAAGTTTATAAAAAGTTTTTTTTTTTTTTGAGATGTAGTCTCGCTCTGTTGACTAGATTGGAGTGCAGTGGTGCAGTCTCAGCTGACTGCAACCTCCGCTTCCTGGGTTGAAGCGATTCTCCTGCCTCAGCCTCCCGAGTAGCTGGGATTACAGGTGCATGCGCCACCTGGCTAATTTTTGTATTTTTAGTAGAGACAGGGTTTTACCATGTTGGCCAGGCTGGTCTCAAACTTCTGACGTCAGGTGATCTGCCTGCCTCGGCCTCCCAGAGTCCTGGGATTATAGTCATGAGCCACAGCACCTAGCACATAAAAGTTTTTTTTTTTAACTTTCATTTGTATTCCACATTAGGAGTCTTGTAAGGCATTATGTCATATTTTTAAAATATTTAAATTAATTTGCTAACAATGCCTTCCTATTGTGTGCATTAGACATACCATAAAATTTATGTAAAACTTGGGCATAAAGCTGAACTGTAAAGATTTTAAGCTTTTCTTAATAAAGGAACTCAGAAAATATTAAATATAATTTGATTTATTTTAAGAAGATTTAGAACAACTATTTCATGAACTCTTTTGAGCACATACTCCATGCCAAGCCCTATACTAACTGCTAAGGGAGTAGAGGGATAAGTAAACTTGATATTTGCGTGAATCATCTGGTATTTTCTGCAATGTAGTTTTTGTGAGAATGATGATCTTTAGGTTAGGCTAATGGTGAAATGACTCAAGTTATGGAAGTCTCAAATTGGGTAGACTTGCTTTCAGAGGTATTGGGTAAATGCTTAGGTACTGGAAAGAAGATGGGGGATCATAGGCAGGTACAAGTTTCTTAGAACACTCAGTTTTCAGAATCAGAGTAGGGCTATCGTTGGAACTAATTTTATTCTGATCTAGAGAAAAACTGAGGGTATTTTTATATCGTACCTAGCTAGATCCAGGTTTAGTTACATAGCCTAGAATAGTCCAGTGTGTGATGATAAGTGTAAGTACTGCAAAGTACTATGTCTGTACAAGGTAAGGAGGAAGAGAGACTGGGCATGGTGGCTCACACCTGTAATACCAGCTCTTTGGGAGGCTGAGGCCAGTGAATTTGTTGAGGCCAGGAGTTTGAGACCAGCCTGGCCAACATAGTGAAACACCTTTCCTACTAAAACTATAAAAAATTAGCCAGGCATGGTGGCATGTACCAGTAATCCCAGCTATGTGAAAGGCTGAGGCATGAGAATCGCTTGAACTCAGGAGGTGGAGGTTGCAGTGAGCCGAGATCACGCCACTGCACTTCAGCCTGGGCGACAAGCAAGACTCTGTCTCAAAAGAAAAAAAAAAAGGGAGAAAGAGAGATAGAAATCTAGATAGATAAATAAGAACTCTCATAACTCTATAGCAAAATAATAATAATAATAAAAATAATAATCTGATTAAAAAATGGGTGAAAGACCAGAATAGGTATTTCTCAAAAGAAGACATACAAATAGACAACAGGTATATTCAAACAATGCTCAATATCACACAAGTTCAGAGAAATGTAAATCAAAATACAATGAGATATCATCTCACCTCAGCTAGAATAGCTATTATTAAATATCAAAAAGACAAAAATAACATGCTGACAAGGATGTGGAGAAAGAAGAATGTTTGTACACTATTGGTAGGAATGTAAAGTAGTGCAGCCATGATGGAAAACAATATGAGAGTTCCTAAAAAACCAAAAGAACTACCATATGAACTAAGAATTCTACTGCTGGATATATATCCAAAAGAAAACAAATTGGTATAAATAACAAACACGTATTTATTGCAGCACTATGCACAATAGCCAAGATATGGAATCAACCTAAGTGTCTTATCAATGGATGAAAGGATGAAGAAAATGGTATATAAACACAATGCAATATTAAAAAAGAATGAAATTCTGTCATTTGCAGTGACGTAGATGGAACTGGCGGTCATTATGTCAAGTGAAATAAGTCAGGCACAGAAAGACAAATTTTTCTCACTCATATTTGGGAGCTAAAAAAGTGGATCTTATGGAAGGTGGAGAGTAGAATGGTGGTTACCAGCAGCTGGGAAGACAAGGGAGGAGAAGGGACAAAAAGTTGGTTAAAAGGAACAAAAATACAGTTAAATAGAGGGAATAAGTTCTAGCATTTGACAGTACAGTAGGAAAATTATTGCTAACAATAATTTATTGTATATATCAAAATAGGTAAAAGATTTGTAATATCCCCAATGCAAAGAAAAGATAAATGTTTGAGTTGATGAATAAGTCAATTACCTTGATTTGATCATTGCACATTGTATACAGATAAAAAAAATCACATATGCACCAAAAATGAACTATTAAATATCAATAAAAAGAAGCAAATAATAAAAGAAAAACAAATAAATAAATTCAAGCTAAATCTAAAAATTTTTTTTAAAAAATGTAGTTGGACTGTGAAAGATGGGGAATAACAAATTTAAAAAATTTGTCATAGGCAGAGTAATGCTGCCAGTAGAGGTCCACAACCTAATCCCAGGAATCTGTGAATATGCTACGTTACATTTAGGTTGCAGATAAGATAACAAATCAGTTGACCTTGAGATAGGAAGATTATCCCAGATTATCCTGGTGGGTCCAACGTAATCACTAGAGTCCTTATGTGGATTAGATGGAAAAGGAAAACAGAGTGAGATAACCAGAGGAATGGCAGTGTTCTGGCTTTCAAGATGGAAAAAGTTCATCAGCCAAGTAATGTGGGTGGCCTCTAGAAGCTGGAAAAGGCAAGAAATAGATTCTTCCCAAGAGCCTGAACATGGAGAACAAAGCCCTGCTGTCACCTTGGTTTTAACCCAATGATTTAGTGATTCTATAAAGTAGTTAGTATCATTCAATAAATTCTTTTGCTGCTTAAGTTAGTTAAAAAGGATTGTGTTGCTTTCAGCTAAGAACCCTGACCAAGAGAGGGGTCAAATGAGAAAACAATATGGAATTAACTTTTAAAAAGTGAGCAAATAATTTTCAATGGAATTAAACGATCAATTTCAGACTTCTGACCTCCAGCACTGGAAGATAATACATTTGGGTCAAGTCATTCAGTTAGTGGTCATTTGTTATAACAGCAATAGGATACCCACACTATGGAAGTCAAATATTATGAGCTTCATTTTTCTCAAATCCAAAAGAGAGTTTTAATACTCACTTCCTAAACAATAGTATCAAAATCTGATTGCAAAACTTATATGATATAATGTATTTGAAGTATTTAGCATATGGCTAAACAACTATGAAATGTTTAGTCAGTGTCATTATGGTATGCAGCTCTTCATGTTGGAAAGAGGTTCAGAATCACTTCCTTTAACATCTTTCTATTATATCTTATTCTCAGAGAGAGTTTTTAACCTATGCACCGATGCTATGTATTGGTGTACTGAAAAATCAGCCCACAGTTTACAAATCATTTTAGATAGCATTTAACAGAGTTCCGCATCAGAAGCAAATGTCTAAGGTGCAGAGATGTGAAATAGAACAGAAGTTGACAGCTTAGACTGAAAACTGGCTAAGGGCAGAAGTTAAGGGTAGAAGTAAATGGAAACATTTCAAGCAGGACAAAGAATACCTTGGGGAAGAAGATTGCAAAAAAAAAAAAAAAAATCACTAAAACACACAGTGTTTGTTTGATGTCTGGTGCTGTTTATTTGATGCCCAAGATGATCCTATGAAGTAGGTATTTAACCATCTCCGTTTGGTACAAAACTTAAATGAGACAATTAATATAACCAAGTCACACAACTAGTAAGAGGCAAAGCTGAAATTCGAGTCTGGACAGCCTGACTTCAGAATTTATGCTCTTTATCTTTAAGCTCAAGTGATACTGCAATGTCTGAAACATATTTTCCAATTTTAGGCCCTAAAGGGCTCTCAATCTAAATACAATATTATTAATTTAAAACCAGCAGAAAAATGTAGAAAAAATTGGATATTTGGCTCAAAATAACTTGCGGGCATTTGTTCTATATGTGATTGCCATCCTTAGTATATTTGGGAGAAATTCCAGTGTTATGAGTTGTGCCCTCTGATGTGAAACTTAGAACCCAAATTCTTAGGCTCTGTCATTGCTGCAGAGTAAGCACATGATGTGCATGAGGCTTTAATTTGGAGAAAATAAACATTTCATGGAGCTTCCGTTTGGTTGGTGTCTGGCACTGACTACCAGATCAATTTCATGATGCAGGCGTGACATCAGTGCAGAAAGCAGTAATGATGGCTATAAAGTAAATCTGGGCCTGGTACTTGGTGGTAGTAACAGAAGTTGTACTGACTACAATTTCTTACAGTTGTCTGGCATGATTTGGGCCTTTACTATTCTTGGAAGTTTAGTCTCAAGTCTGTTTCTCCAGCTCTGTCAACAATCCTATAAAATAGTATCATTCAATAAATCCCTTTTCTGCTTAAGTTAGTTAAAGAGGATTGTGTTTTCGGCTAAGAACCCTGACCAAGAGAGGGGTCAAATGAGAAAACAATACAGAATTAACTTTTAAAAAGTGGGTAAAATAATTTTCAATAGAATTAAAGGATCAATATACATAATTAAACAATAAAAAAGAAATAAATGTTAATACATTATCCAATCTCTCATTGTAAAATAGTTTTGTGTTAAAATAATTATATGAATTAGAGAAAAGAGTGATAGGTTATACTATATTTAAATATATTATTTTTGAAAATAAAAAGGTTACAAATAGCCAAGGGAATTCTCATAGCAATAAGATATATGGAGATTTGCTGTCTTTACCACATATATCAATAATAAATGTGTTAAGATCATAAATATAAATGGACGGAGACCATAAACACATAGAAATAATAAAACATGAAAAACATTTAACCTTATCAGTAAACAAATGAAAATTAGAAAAACTGCAAGTTTTTTTTTAAACCTATGATTAACAAACATTTGAAAAATGATGATAATGTTGGTGAAGGCAAAGTGAAATGCTGGTAAATTTTTATAATTTCTATAAAGTGATATAATGCTTTTAGAAAATTATGTGGTACCATGTATAAATACTTTAAAATATTTATGATTTTTGATGAGAATTGTATTGAATTTGTAGATTTTTTTTGCCCTCTGGTGATTGTTATGATATTGATTCTACCCATCCATGAGCATGGGTTGTGTTTCCATTTGTTTATGTCATCTTTGATTTCTTTCAGCAGTGTTTTGTAGCTTTCCTCGTAGAGTTTTTCAAGTGCACAACCTCTCTTGATTAGGGATATTCCTAAGTATTTTATCTTTTTTTTTGCAGCTATTGTAAAAGGGGTTGAGTTCTTGATTTGATTCTTTTTTTTTTTTTTAAATTATACTTTAAGTTCTAGAGTACATGTGCATAACGTGCAGGTTTGTTACGTATGTATACTTGTGCCATGTTGGTGTGCTTCAACCATTAACTCGTCAGCACCCATCAACTCGTCATTTCATCAGGTATAGCTCCCAATGCAATCCCTCCCCCGCCCCATGATAGGCCCTGGTGTGTGATATTCCCCTTCCCGAGTCCAAGTGATCTCATTGTTCAATTCCCACCTATGAGTGAGAACATGCGGTGTTTGGTTTTCTGTTCTTGCGATAGTTTGCTGAGAATGATGGTTTCCAGCTGCATCCATGTCCCTACAAATGACAAAAACTCATCCTTTTTTATGGCTGCATAGTATTCCATGGTGTATATGTGCCACATTTTCTTAATCCAGTCTGTCACTGATGGACATTTGGGTTGATTCCAGGTCTTTGCTATTGTGAATAGTGCCGCAATAAACATACGTGTGCATGTGTCTTTATAGCAGCATGATTTATAATCCTTTGGGTATATACCCAGTAATGGGATGGCTGGGTCATATGGTACTTCTAGTTCTAGATCCTTGAGGAATCGCCATACTGTTTTCCATAATGGTTGAACTAGTTTACAATCCCACCAACAGTGTAAAAGTGTTCCTATTTCTCCACATCCTCTCCAGCACCTGTTGTTTCCTGACTTTTTAATGATTGCCATTCTAACTGATGTGAGATGGTATCTCATTGTGGTTTTGATTTGCATTTCTCTGATGGTGAGCATTTTTTCATGTGTCTGTTGGCTGTATGAATATCTTCTTTTGAGAAATGTCTGTTCATATCCTTTGCCCACTTTTTGATGGGGTTGTTTGTTTTTTTCTTGTAAATTTGTTTGAGTTCTTTGTAGATTCTGGATATTAGCCCTTTGTCAGATGAGTAGATTGCAAAAATTTTCTCCCATTCTGTAGGTTGCCTGTTCACTCTGATGGTAGTTTCTTTTACTGTGCAGAAGCTGTTTAGTTTGATTAGATCCCATTTGTCATTTTGGCTTTTGTTGCCGTTGCTTTTGGTGTTTTAGACATGAAGTCCTTGCCCATGCCTATGTCCTGAATGGTATTACCTAGGTTTTCTTCTAGGGTTTTTATGGTATTAGGTCTAACATTTAAGTCTCTAATCTATCTTGAATTAATTTTCGTATAAGGAGTAAGGAAAGGATCTAGTTTCAGCTTTCTACTTATGGCTAGCCAATTTTCCCAGCACCATTTATTAAATAGGGAATCTTTTCCCAATTTCTTGTTTTTCTCAGGTTTGTCAAAGATCAGATGGCTGTAGATGTGCGGTATTATTTCTGAGGACTCTGTTCTGTTCCATTGGTCTATATCTCTGTTTTGGTACCAGTACCATGCTGTTTTGGTTACTGTAGCCTTGTAGTATAGTTTGAAGTCAGGTAGCGTGATGCCTCCAGCTTTGTTCTTTTGACTTAGGATTGTCTTGGCAATGTGGGCTCTGTTTTGGTTCCATATGAACTTTAAAGCAGTTTTTTCCAATTCTGTGAAGAAACTCATTGGTAGCTTGATGGGGATGGCATTGAATCTATAAATTACCTTGGGCAGTGTGGCCATTTTCACGATATTGATTCTTCCTATCCATGAGCATGGTATGTTCTTCCATTTGTTTGTGTCCTCTTTTATTTCACTGAGCAGTGGTCTGTAGTTCTCCTTGAAGAGGTCCTTTATATCCCTTGTAAGTTGGATTCCTAGGTATTTCATTCTCTTTGAAGCAATTGTGAATGGAAGTTCATTCATGATTTGGCTCTCTGTCTGTTACTGGTGTGTAAGAATGCTTGTGATTTTTGCACATTGATTTTGTATCCTGAGACTTTGCTGAAGTTTCTTATCAGCTTAAGGAGATTTTGGGCTGAGACAATGGGGTTTTCTAAATATACAATCATGTCATCTGCAAACAGGGACAGTTTGCCTTTTTCTTTTCCTAATTGAATACCCTTTATTTCTTTCTCTTGCCTGATTGCCCTAGCCAGAACTTCCAACACTATGTTGAATAGGAGTGGTGAGAGAGGGCATCCCTGTCTTATGCCAGTTTTCAAAGGAAATGCTTCCAGGTTTTGCCCATTCAGTATGATATTGGCTGCGGGTTTGTCATAAATAGCTCTTATTATTTTGAGATACGTTCCATCAATACCAAATTTATTGAGCATTTTTAGCATGAAGGGCTGTTGAATTTTGTCAAAGGCCTTTTCTGCATCTGTTGAGATAATCATGTGGTTTTTGTCTTTGGTTCTGTTTATATGCTGGATTACGTTTATTGATTTGCGTATGTTGAACCAGCCTTGCATCCCAGGGATGAAGCCCACTTGATCATGGTGGATAAACTTTTGATGTGCTGCTGGATCCGGTTTATTGAGGATTTTTGCATCGATGTTCATCAGGGATATTGGTCTAAAATTCTCTTTTTTTGTTGTGTCTCTGCCAGGCTTTGGTATCAGGATGATGTTGGCCTTGTAAAATGAGTTAGGGAGGATTCTCTCTTTTTCTATTGATTGGAATAGTTTCAGAAGGAATGGTACCAGCTCTTCCTTGTACCTCTGGTAGAATTCAGCTGTGAATCCGTCTGGTCCTGGACTTTTTTTGGTTGGTAGGCTATTAATTATTGCCTCAATTTCAGAGCCTGCTATTGGTCTATTCAGGGATTCAACTTCTTCCTGGTTTAGTCTTGGAAGAGTGTAAGCATCCAGGAAATTATCCATTTCTTCTAGATTTTCTAGTTTATTTGTGTAGAGGTGTTTATAGTATTCTCTGATGGTAGTTTGTATTTCTGTGGGGTCGGTGGTGATATCCCCTTTATCATTTTTTGTTGCGTCTATTTGATTCTTCTCTCTTTTCTTCTTTATTAGTCTTGCTAGCAGTCTATCAATTTTGTTGATCTTTTCAAAAAACCAACTCCTGTATTCATTGATTTTTTTGGAGAGTTTTTTGTGTCTCTATCTCCTTCAGTTCTGCTCTGATCTTAGTTATTTCTTGCTTTCTGCTAGCTTTTGAATGTATTTGCTCTTGCTTCTCTAGTTCTTTTAATTGTGATGTTAGAGTGTCAATTTTATATCTTTCCAGTTTTCTCTGTGGGCATTTAGTGCTATAAATTTCCCTCTACACACTGCTTTAAATGTGTCCCAGAGATTCTGGTATGTTGTATCTTTGTTCTCATTGGTTTCAAAGAATATCTTTATTTCTGCCTTCATTTCGTTATGTACCCAGTAGTCATTCAGGAACAGGTTATTCAGTTTCCATGTAGTTGAGTGGTTTTGATTGAGTTTCCTAGTCCTGAGTTCTAGTTTGATTGCACTGTCGTCTGAGAGACAGTTTGTTATAATTTCTGTTCTTGTACATTTGGTGAGGAGTGCTTTACTTCCAATTATGTGGTCAATTTTGGAATAAGTGTATGTGGTGCTGAGTAGAATGTATATTCTGTTGATTTGGGGTGGAGAGGTCTGTAGATGTCTATTAGGTCTGCTTGCTGCACAGATGAGTTCAATTCCCGGATATCCTTGTTAACTTTCTGTATCATTGATCTGTCTAATGTTGACAGTGGGGTGTTGAAGTCTCCCATTATTATTGTATGGGAGTCTAAGTCTCTTTGTAAGTCTCTAAGGACTTGCTTTATGAATCTGGGTGCTCCTGTATTGGGTGCTTATATATTTAGGATAGTTAACTCTTCCTGTTGAATTGATCCCTTTACCATTATGTAATGGCCTTCTTTGTCTCTTTTGATCTTTGTTGGTGTAAAGTCTGTTTTATCAGAGACTAGTATTGCAACCCCTGCTTTTTTTTGTTCTCCATTTTCTTGGTAGATCTTCCTCCATCCCTGTATTTTGAGCCTATGGGTGTCTCTGCATGTGAGATGGGTCTCCTGAATACAGCAGACTGATGGGTCTTGACTCTTTATCCAGTTTGCCAGTCTGTGTCTTTTAATTGGACCATTTAGTCCATTTACATTTAAGGTTAAGATTGTTATGTGTGAACTTGATCCTGCCATTATGATATTAACTGGTTATTTTGCTCGTTAGTTGATGCAGTTTCTTCCTAGCCTCGATGGTCTTTACATTTTGGCATGTTTTTGCAATGGCTGGTACTGGTTGTTCCTTTCCATGTTTAGTGCTTCCTTCAGGGTCTCTTGTAAGGCAGGCCTGGTGGTGACAAAATCTCTAAGCATTTGCTTCTCTGTAAAGGAGTTTATTTCTCCTTCACTTATGAAACTTAGTTTGGCTGGATGTGAAATTCTGCGTTGAAAATTCTTTTCTTTTTTTTTTTTTAAATTTATTTATTATTATTATACTTTAAGTTCTAGGGTACATGTGCATAACGTGCAAGTTTGTTACATATGTATTCTTGTGCCATGTTGGTGTGCTGTACCCATCAACTCATCAGCACCCATCAACTCGTCATTTACATCAGGTATAACTCCCAATGCAATCCCTCCCCCCTCCCCCCTCCCCATGATAGGCCCCGGTGTGTGATGTTCCCCTTCCCGAGTCCAAGTGCTCTCATTGTTCAGTTCCCACCTATGAGTGAGAACATGCGGTGTTTGGTTTTCTGTTCTTGTGATAGTTTGCTAAGAATGATGGTTTCCAGCTGCATCCATGTCCCTACAAAGGACACAAACTCATCCTTTTTTATGGCTGCATAGTATTCCATGCTGGGAAAATTGGCTAGCCATAAGTAGAAAGCTGAAACTGGATCCTTTCCTTACTCCTTATACGAAAATTAATTCAAGATGGATTAGAGACTTGACCTAATACCATAAAAATCCTAGAGGAAAACCTAGGTAAGACCATTCAGGACATAGGCATGGGCAAAGACTTCATGTCTAAAACACCAAAAGCAATGGCAGCAAAAGCCAAAATTGACAAATGGGATCTAATTAAACTAAAGAGCTTCTGCACAGCAAAAGAAACTACCATCAGAGTGAACAGGCAACCTACAGAATGGGAGAAAATTTTTGCAATCTACTCATCTGACAAAGGGCTAATATCCAGAACCTACAAAGAACTCAAACAAATTTACAAGTAAAAAACAAACAACCCCATCAAAAAGTGGGCAAAGGATATGAACAGACATTTCTCAAAAGAAGACATTTATGCAGCCAACAGACACATGAAAATTCTTTTCTTTAAGAATGTTGAATATTGGCCCCCACTCTCTTCTGGCTTGGAGAGTTTCTGCCGAGAGATCTGCTGTTAGTCTGATGGGCTTCCCTTTGTGGGTAACCTGACCTTTCTCTCTGGCTGCCCTTAAGATTTTTTCCTTCATTTCAACTTTGGTGAATCTGGCAATTATGTGTCTTGGAGTTGCTCTTCTCCAGGAGTATCTTTGTGACGTTCTCTGTATTTCCTAAATTTGGATGTTGGTCTGCCCTACTAGGTTGGGGAAGTTCTCCTGGATGATATCCTGAAGAGTGTTTTCCAACTTGGTTCCATTTTCTCCCACACTTTCAGGCACCCCAATCAGACGTAGATTTGGTCTTTTTACATAATCCCATACTTCTTGCAGGCTTTGTTCATTTCTTTTTCTTCTTTTTTCTTTAGATTTCTCTTCTCGCTTCATTTCATTCATTTGATCCTCAATTGCTGATACTCTTTCTTCCAGTTGATCGAGTCAGTTACTGAAGCTTGTGCATTTGTCACGTATTTCTCGTGTCATGGTTTTTATCTCTGTCCGTTCGTTTATGGCCTTCTCTGCATTAATTATTCTGGTTATCAATTCTTCCACTCTTTTTTCAAGATTTTTAGTTTCTTTGCGCTTGGTACGTAATTCCTCCTTTAGCTCTGAGAACTTTGATGGACTGAAGCCTTCTTCTCTCATCTCGTCAAAGTCATTCTCCTTCCAGCTTTGACCCGTTGCTGGCGATGAGCTGCGTTCCTTTGGAGGGAGAGATGCGCTCTTATTTTTTGAATTTCCAGCTTTTCTGCCCTGCTTTTTCCCCATCTTTGTGTTTTTTTCTGCCTCTGGTCTTTGATGATGGTGACGTACTGATGGGGTTTTGGTGTGGGTGTCCTTCCTGTTTGTTAGATTTCCTTCTAACAGTCAGGACCCTCAGCTATAGGTCTGTTGGAGATTGCTTGAGGTCCACTCCAGACCCTGTTTGCCTGGGTGTCAGCAGCAGAGGCTGCAGAAGATAGAATACTGCTGAACAGCAAATGTACCTGTCCGATTCTTGCTTTGGAAGCTTCCTTTCAGGGGTGTACTCCACCGTGTGAGGTGTGGGGTGTCGGTCTGTCCCTAGTGGAGGATGTCTCCCAGTTAGGCTACTCAGGGGTCAGGGACCCACTTGAGCAGGCAGTCTGTCCGTTCTCAGATCTCAACCTCTGTGTTGGGAGATCCACTGCTCTCTTCAAAACTGTCAGACAGTCTTTTGCCTCTGCAGAGGTTTCAGCTGCTTTGTTGTTGTTGTTGTTGTTATTTAGCTGTGCCCTGTCCCCAGAGGTGGAGTCTACAGAAACAGGCAGGACTCCTTGAGCTGCTGTGAGCTCCACCCAGTTCAAGCTTCCCAGGGCTTTGTTTACCTACTTAAGCCTCAGCAATGGCGGGCGCCCCTCCCCCAGCATCGCTGCTGCCTTGCCGTTAGATCGCAGACTGCTGTGCTAGCAATGAGGGAGGCTCCATGGGCATGGGACCCTCCCGGCCAGGTGTGGGATATAACCTCCTGGTGTGCCTGTTTGCTAAGATCCTTGGTAAAGTCCAGTATTGGGGTGGGAGTTGCCCAATTTTCCAGGTGTTGTGTGTCTCAGTTCCCCTGGCTAGGAAAAGGTATTCCCTTCCCCTTTGCGCTTCCCAGGTGAGTCGATGCCTCGCCCTGCTTCAGCTCTCGCTGGTCGGGCTGCAGCAGCTGACCAGCACGGATTGTCCGGCACTCCCTAGTGAGATGAACCCAGTACCTCAGTTGAAAATGCAGAAATCACCTGTCTTCTGTGTCGCTCGCGCTGGGAGTTGGAGACTGGAGCTGTTCCTATTCAGCCATCTTGCTCCGCCCCGTTGATTTGATTCTTAGCTTGGTCACTGCTGGTGTATAGCAGGATTACTGATTTGTGTACATTGATTTTGTATCCTGAAACTTTACTAAATGAATTTATTAGATCTAAGAGCTCCTTAGATAAGTCTTTAGGGTTTTCTAGGTATACAGTCATACCACTGACAGTAGTTTGACTTCCTCTTTACTGATTAGTATCCCCTTTATTTCTTTCTCCTGTCTGATTGCTCTGGCTAGGACTTCCAGTAGTGTGTCGAATAGAAGTGGTGAAAGTGGGCATCCTTGTCTTATTCCAGTTCTTGAGGCAAAGCTTTCAACTTTTCCCCATTCAATATTATGTTGGCTGTGGGATTGTAGTAGATGACTTTTATTACCTTAAATTATATCCCTTGTATGCTAATTTTGCTGAGGGTTTTAGTTATAAAGGGATGCTGGATTTTGTCAAATGCTTTTACTGCATCTATTGAGATGATTATATGATTTTTATTTATTTATTTTTTCTTTGAGACGGAGTCTCACTCTGTCACCTAGGCTGGAGTGCAGTGGCGCAATCACAGCTTACTGCAAGCTCTGCCTCCTGGGTTCACACCATTCTCCTGCCTCAGCTTCTCGAGTAGCTGGGACTACAGGTGCACACCACCATGCCTGGCTAACTTTTTTGTAGTTTTAGTAGAGATGGGGTTTCACCATGTTTGCCAGGATGGTCTCGATATCCTGACCTCGTGATCTGCCTGCCTCGGGCTCCCAAACTGCTGGGATTACAGGCGTAAGCAATCGCGCCTGGCCATGATTTTTATTTTTAGTTTTGTTTACATGGTGTGTCAGATTTATTGACTTGCATATGTTAAATTATGTGGTATACCACATTTATTGACTTGCATATGTTAAACCAACCCTGCATCCTTGGTATAAAACCCATGATCATGGTGGATTATCTTTTTGATATGCTGTTGGATTTGGATGGCTAGTATTTTGTTGAGGATTTTTGCATCTATATTCGTCGGGGATATTGGTCTGTAGTTTTCTTTTTTGGCTATGTCATTTCCTGGTTTTGGTATTAGGGTGATACTGGTTTCATAGAATGATTTAGGGAGGATTCCCTCTTTCTCTATCCTTTTGAATAGTTTCAACAGGATTGGTACCAATTGTTCTTTGACTTTCTGATATAATTCCTCTGTGAATCCATCTGGGTCTGTACTTTTTTTGTTGGCAATTGTTTTTTATTATGGTTTCAATCTCACTACTTGTTATTGGTCTGCTCAGAGTTTCTAATTCTTCCTGGTTTAATCTAGGAGGATTGTAAGTTTCCAAGAATTTATCCATCTCCTCTAGGTTTTCTAGTCTGTACACATAAAGGTGTTCATAGTAGACTTGAATGATCTTTTGTATTTTCGTGGTATCAGTTGTAATATCTCCTGTTTCATTTCTAATTGAGCTTATTTTGATCTTTTCTTTTCTCGGTTAATTTTGTTAATTGTAAATTTTGTTTGTCCTTTCAAAGAACCAGCTTTTGGTTTCATTTATTCTTTTGTTTCAGTTTTATTTAATTCTATTCTGATTTTTGTTATTTTTTTTCTTCTGCTGATTTTGGGTTTGGTTTGTTCTTGTTTCTCTAGTGCATTGAAGTATGAACTTAGATTGTCTATTTGTGCTCTTTCAAACTTTTGAATATAGACATTTAATGCTAAGACCTTTCCTCTCAGCACTTTTTTTGGTGTATCTCAGAGGTTTTGATAGGTTTTGTCACTATTATTGTTCAATTAAAATAATTTTTTAATTTCAATCTTGATTTCATTGTTGACCCAAAGATCATTCAGGACCAGATTATTTAATTTCCATGTGTTTGTATAGTTTTGAGGGTTCCTTTTGGAGTTAATTTCCAATTTTATTTCACTGTGGTCTGAGAGAGTACTTGATATCACTTCAATTTTCTTAAATTTATTGAGATTTGTTTTGTGGCCTGTCATATGGTCTATCTCGGAGAATGTTCCATATGCTGATGAAAAGGATGTATATTCTGCAGTTTTTGGGTAAAATGTTCAATAAATATCTGTTAAGTTCATTTGTTCTAGGGTATAGTTTGAGTCCATTGTTTTCTGTCTTGATGACCTGTCTAGTGCTGTCAGTGGAGTACTGAGGTCCCCCACTATTATTGTGTTGCTGTCTATCTTATATCTTAGGTCTAGTAGTAACTGTTTTATAAAATTGTGTGCTCCAGTGTTAGATGCATATATATGTAGGATTGTGATATTTTCCTGTCGAATTAGACCTTTTATCATTATATAATGTCCCTCTTTGTCTTTTTTAACTGCTGTTGCTTGAAAGTCTGTTTTGTCTAATACAAAAGTAGGTAGTCCTGCTTGCTTTTTATGTCCATTTGCATGGAATATGTTTTCTACCTTTTTATCTTAAGTGTATGTGAGTCCCTATTTGTTAGGTGAGCCTGTTGAAGATGGCAGATATTTGGTTGGTGAATTATTATTTATTATGCCATTCTGTATTTTTAAGTGGAGTATTAGGCCATTTACACTAAATGTTAGTATTGAAATGTGAGGTACTGTTCTATTCATTGTGCTAGTTGTTGTCTGAATATATATTTTTTAATTGTGTTATTGTTTTATAGGCCCTGTAAGATTCATCTTTTAAGGAGGTTCTATTTTGGTATATTTTGAGGTTGTCTTTCAAGATTTAGAACTCCTTTTAGCATTTCTTGTAGTGATGGCTTGGTAGTTGCGATTCTCTCAGCATTTGTTTGTCTGAAAAAGACTTTATCTCTCTTTCATTTATGAAGCTTAGTTTTGCTGGATACAAAATTTTTGCTGATAATTATTTTGTTTAAGGAGGCTAACGAAGGACCCCATTCCCTTCTGGCTTGTAGGGTTTCTGCTGAGAAATCTGCTGTTAATTTGATAGGTTTTCCTTTATAGGTTATCTGATGCTTTTGCCTCACAGCTCTTAAGATGGTTTCCTTTGTCTTGACTTTAGATAACCTGGTGACTATGTACCTAGAGGATGACCTTTTTGCAATTAATTTCCTATGGGGTTTTTGAACTTCTTGTATTTGGATGTTTAGATCTCTAGCAAGACCAGGGAAGTTTTCCTCAATTATTCCCTCAAATAAGTTTTCCAGATTTTTAGATTTCTCTTCTTCCTCAGGAATAACAATTATTCTTATGCGTGGTCATTTAACATAATCCCAAATTTCTTGAAGGTTTTATTCATTTTTAAAAATTATTTTTCTTTGTCAGATTGGGTTAATTAGAAAGCCTTGTCTTTAAGATATGAAGTTCTTTCTTCTACTTGTTCTAGTCTATCATTGAAACTTTCCAGTGTATTTTGTATTTCTCTGAGTGTGTCTTTCATTTCCAGAAATTGTGATTGTTTTTTCTTTATGATATCTATTTCTCTGGAGACTTTTTCATCCATAGCCTATATTTTAAAAAATTGCATTAAGTTGTTTTTCACCTTTCTCTGGTACCTCCTTGAGTAGCTTAATAATCAACCTTCTGAATTCTTTATCTGGCAATTCAGAGGTTTCTTCTTGGTTCAGATTCATTGCTCTAGTGTGATCTTTTGTGAGTGTTATAGAACCTTGTTTTGTCACATTATCAGTTCCTTTTCTGGTTCCTTCTCCTTTGGGTAGACTGTTTCAGTGGAAAGATCTGGAACTCAAAGGCTGCTGTCCAGATTTTCTTTTGTCCCATGTGGCAATCCCTTGATATGTTGCTCTTCCTCTTCCCCTGGGGATGGGGCTTCCTGAGAGCTGAACAGCAGTGATTGTGTTCACCCTTCTGGGTCTAGCCATTCAGTGGGACTACTGGGCTCTGAGCTGGTGCTGGGAATGTCTTCAAAGAGTCCTGTGATGTGACCCATTTTCAGGTTTCCCAGCTATGGATTCCAGCACCTGCTCTAATAGATATGGCAGAGAAGTGACGTGGACTCTGTGGAAGTCCTTGGTTGCAGTTTTGTTTAGGGCACTGGTTTTCTCAAATGCTGATTATGCTAGCAGTGAAGCTGTCATGTGGACAGACTCAGGTTCTCTGGCTAGCCAGGATGTTTCAGGTCATGGATTTAGCTGTTATTTTCTCCTTCTTTGGAGCACAGTTATTCTGTTGTGAGTTGCCGTAATGGTTTGAGTTAGTTGGGCCTCAACCAAGTGGTGGCACTTTCAAGAGAACATCAGCTGCGGTAGTAGAAGGGGGATGTAAGTTTGCCCTATGTTGGCTAGGATAAGTATTTAGGTTTCTCAGGCAATGGGTGGGGCCATAGAGCTCCCAAGAGTTTGTCTTTTGTCTTTGGCTACTGGAGTAGGTAGAGAAAAAACATCAAATGGGGGTGGGTTTAGGCAGATTTGAAGTCAGAGTCTTCTTGGGCAGAGCTTGCTGCAGTCACTGTGAAGGATGAGGTGGTGGGTCTTAGGCCAATGGAGTTATGTTATAAGGAGGATTATGGCTGCCTTTGTTGCATCATACGGTCACTAGGAAAGTGAGGGAAAGCCATTAGTGACGGATCTCATCCAGTTCTCATGCAGCCAGCTAGGCCAGTCTCACTCCCGCTGTGCCCTGCCAACAGCACCAAGTTTATATCCAGGCAGGTGGAGTGTAGGGCTGAGATCTTGCCCCAGGCTACAAGCCTCTCTGCTGAGGAAGCAAACAGGGGTCTCAGACCCTGCCGCTTCGTTCCTGCTTGTGACTTTGGCTGTTGCTTCTGTACTTATACCTGCACTTCTCCTTTGCACCCCAACCCTGGATTCTGCTCAGGAAAATTCATGCTCAGTCAAAATTATTACAGAGTTTAGCTAGAAGCTTCCTTCACCCTGTGACCCCTCCCCAATTCTTCTGACTACCTTCTCCAAGGACCCCTGTGAGATATTGCCTGGGATGGCTTCCCTGGGTTCAAGCTGGGGACTTGGGAGTACCTACAGGGCTCTTCCCTGTGGTTCTTCTACTTTTGTATTTTGCTTGTCTCCCTAAATCCATTTCAGCTCTAGGTAAGGTTAAATCTTTCTACTGTGATCTGGATTTTCAGGTTCCCCTGTGGGGATGTGTTCAGAAGCAGACTTTTTCCCCTCTCACACTTTGGGAACTCACAGTTTTTTGGCTGTCTCAGAGTTTCCAGTGGCAAGCCACTTTTTCCAAAAGGTCCGTGAATTAGTTTGGTTTTCCTCATATGTTCCTGTGGTGGTTCTTGGAGGAAAAATTCATGATGTGAGCCTTCACACACTGTTCTGTTCATCCAAGTGGGAGCTGCATGTTAGTCCTGTCTCCTATCTGCCATTTTCCTGGTTACCACCTCTTTTCACTTTCTTGATTGTCCTTTACAGTATGAAAGTTTAAAAATGTTGATGGAGTCCAATTCATCTCTTTTTTTGTGTGCTTTGGTGTCACATCTAAGAAACCATTAAGCCTCTGACACATTTACGATTAATTTTTGTGTACCATACAATGTACAGGTTCAATTTTATCCTTTTGGTGTCCCTCCACTATTTGTTGGCCAAGCTCTTCTTTCCCTATTGAATTGTCTTGACATTTTTGTCAAAAATCAAATGGCCATAAATATAGAGTCTATATCTGAAATCTCAGTTCGATCCCATTGATTTGTATGTCTATATTTATGCCAGTGCCATATAATTACTATAGTTTTGTATTATGTTTTGAAATTGGTAAGTGTGAGTTCTTCAACTTAGTTCTTCTTTTTCAATATTGTTTTGGTGAGTCTGGAACCATGAGTTTCCATATGAATCTTAGGATAATTTTGTGAGAAGTCTAGCTGGGATTTTGATAAGGGTTCTGTTAAATCTGTAGGCAAATTTGGAGAATAGTGCCATTGTTCATTCCTAATATATATAAATGTAATATCCCACTTTTATGAACTAATTTACTAATAATACTTTTATGAACTAATTTACTAATAATATAATTAAAAAAATAATCTGGATTTTCTACATGGACAGCATGTCATTTGCAAATAGGAGCAGTTTTATTTCTTATTTTCAATATATATGGCTTTTATTATGTTTTTATCTTAAGCTTTTTGCCTATTCACATTGCTAGAATTTCCAGTATTACGCCAAATAGTAGTGGTGAGATTGAACCTTCTTTTCTTCTCAATATTGTAGGGAAAGTATTTAGTCTTTCACCATAAATATGATGTTAAGTATAGATTTTTAATGTAGTGTTCTTTACCAAGTTTAGAATGTTTTTCTCTATCCTGATTCTCTGAGAATTTTTATCATAATGGGTATTAGATTTTGCCAAATATTTTTTCTATATCAATTAATATGATCATGTTATTTTTCTTTTTTAACTTGTTAGTATTGTGTTTTATGTAGGTTGATTTTTGAGTAGTGAACCAGCCTTGCATTCCTGGGATAAGAGTCACTTAGTTATGGTATATTATTAGTTTTATATATTGTGGAAATCTATTTGCTAGAGTTTTGTTAAGAAGTTTTGCATCTGTATTCATGCAGGATAGTGATCTGTAGTTTTCTTCTGATATATTTTATTTTATTTGTCTGATTTTATTATCATGCTAATAGTGGTTTTATAGAATGAGTTGGGAAGTGTCTCCTCCTCTGCTTTCTGAAGAGATTATATAGAATTGGTGTTAATTCTTCTTTAAACATTTGGGAGAATTTTCCACTGAAATCCTCATCTTTTTTTGAGGAGGTTTTAAAAAATTATTAATGGAATTTTCTTAATTATAGAGCAGCTGATATATTTCACACTTGGTGAGTTTTGGTAGTTTACATTTTGGGGGAATTGGTTTTTTATCTTTATTACTACCTTCTGATTGTTTTTGATTTATTTTTATTTTCTTTATTAGGTTTTTGATATTGGAACTTAAATAATTTATTTATGATATAAGTGGCCCTGCTTTAACACTGCTTTACTATGTCCAGTTTTGATATACTGTATTTTAATTTTTATTTGTTTCAATGTATTTTTAAATTTGGTTGAGAATTGCACTTCGACCTACAAATTATTTAGAAGACTATGTTTAGTTTCCAATATGTGTAGATTTCCTGGTTATCTTTCTGTTATTGATTTCTAGTGTGATTCTATCATGGGCAGAGTATACACTGTATGTGACTTAAATTACATGAAATTTGTTTTGTGACCTATGATATAGACTATCTTGGTGTACATTCTGAGTGTTTGGTAATAATTAGTATTCTGCTATTTTTAGCGTAATATTCGATAAGTGTTAATTTGATTCTTTGGTTGAGTTCTTTTATATCCTTCCTGATTTTCTGCATAGTTGGTCCATCAATTGTTGGTAGATGGGTGTTGAAGTCTATGATTATAATTGTGGATCTGAATATTTCTCTTTTCAGTTCTATCAGTTTTTACTTCAGATATTTTGTAGCTGTCATTTAGATTGTCATGACTTCTTGGCCAATTGACTCTTTTATTATTCCCCAATGTCCAGCTCATATCATCTGCAAACAAAGATAATTTGACTTTCTCCTTTCCAATTTGGATGTCCTTTATTTCTTTCACTTGTCTGATTGCTATAGATAGGACTTCCAGTACTACGTTGAATAATAGAGATGAAAGTGAGTATCCTTGTCATGTTCCAGATCTTAGAGAAAAGCTTTCAGTTTCTCCCCATGCCATATGATACTAGCTGTGGGTCTAAGTGACTTTTATTATGTTGAGGTACACCCCTTCTATACCAGGTTTTTCGAGAGTTTCTATTATGAAGTGGTGTTAAAGTTTATCAAATGCATTTTCAGCATAAATTGAAATGATAATAAGGTTTTTGTCCTTCATTCTTCCAATGTGATAATTGACATTGATTGTTTCGCACATGTCGAAGCATCCTTGCATCCCTGGAATAAATCTTGCTTGGCTATGATGAATGATTTTTAAAATGTATTATTGAATTTTGTTTGCTAGTATTTTGTTGAGGATTTTTGCATCAATATTCATTAGAGATGTTAACCTTTAGTTTTCTTTTTTTGATGTGCCTTTGGTTTTGGTATCAGCATAATGCTGACCTCAAAAATGAGTTTGGAAGTACTTCCTTATCCTCTGTTTTTTTGTTACAGTTTGAGTAGATTAGTGTTGGTTCTTTTTTAAACTGGTAGAATCAGAAGTGAAGTCATTGGGTCCCAAGCTTTTCTGAGATAATTTTCATTATGACTTTGATCTCATTACTTATTATTGGTCTATTCAGGTTCTGGATTCCTTCATGGTTCAATCTTGGTAGGTTGTATGTGTCTAGGAACTTATCCATTTCCTCTAGATTTTCTAATTTATTGGTATATAGTTGCTTATAGTCACCACTAATGATCCTTTGAATTTCTGCATTATCAGTTGTAACATCTTCTTTTACATCTTTGATTTTATTTTAATTTGTAAATTTTTCTTCAACTTTTATTTTACGTTAGTGGGTACATGTGTAGGATGTGTAGGTTTGTTAAGTAAGTAAATGCGTACCATTGTGGTTTGCTGCACAGATGTTCCCATCACCTAGTTATTAAACCTAGCACCCATTAGCTATTCTTCCTGATGCTCTCTCTCATCCAACCACCCCCTAGCAGGCCCCAGTGTATGTTGTTCTTCTCCACTTGTACAGGTGTTCTTATCATTCAGCTTCCTCTTATAAGTAAGAACATGTGGTGTTTGGTTTTCTGTTTCTGTGTTAGTTTGCTGAAAGATAATGGCTTCCAACTCTATCCATGTCCCTGAAAAGGACATGATCTCATTCTTTTTTATGGCTACATAGTATTCCATGGTGTAGATGTTCCACATTTCCTTTATCTAGTATATCATTGTTGGGCATTTAAGTTGATTCCATGTCTTTACTGTTGTGAGCAGTGCTTCAGTGAACATATGTGTGCATATATGTTTATAATAGAATGATTTATATTCCTTTAGGTATATACCCAGCAATGGGGTTGCTAGGTCAAATGGTATTTCTGCCTCTGGTCTTTGAGGAATCAACACACTAACTTCCACAATGGTTGAACTAATTTACAATCCTACCAGCAGTGAAAAGCATTGGTGAGAGTGTAAATTAGTTTTTCTTTAAAACCTGGCAGCATCTGTTGTTTTTTGACTGTTTAACAATAGCCATTCTGGTGAGGTTGCAGTGAGTCAAAATTGCACCATTGGACTCCAGCCTGGGAGACAGAATGAGACTGTCTCAAGGGAAAAAAAAAAGCTATTCTGACTGGCATGAGTCGGTATTAATTTGTGGTTTTGATGAACATTTCTCTAATGATCAGTGATGTTGAGGTTTTTTTCTTATGTTTATTGGCAGGACATATGTATTCTTTTGAGAAGTGGATTTTCATGTCCTTTGTCCACTATTTAATGGAATTGTTTGTTTTTATCTTGTAAATTTATCCAAGTTCCTTGTAGACTCTGGATATTAGACATTGTCAGATGGATAGATTGCAAACATTTTCTCCCATTCTGTAGGTTGTCTGTTTACTCTGATAACAGTTTCTTTGGTTGTGCAGAAGGTCTTTAGTTTAATTAGATCCCATATGTCAATTTTTGCTTTTGTAGCAATTGCTTTTGATGTCTTCATCATGAACTCTTTGGCCATGCCTATGTCCTGAATGGTGTTGCCTAGATCTTCTCCTAGGTTTTTTTTTCTTTTTTCTTTTTTTGTAGTTTTGAGTGTTACATTTAAGTCTTTTTTTTTTTTTTTTTTTTTTTTTTTTTGAGACAGAGTCTCGCTCTGTCGCCCAGGCTGGAGTGCAGTGGCCAGATCTCAGCTCACTGCAAGCTCCGCCTCCCGGGTTTACGCCATTCTCCTGCCTCAGCCTCCCAAGTAGCTGGGACTACAGGTGCCCGCCACCTCGCCCGGCTAGTTTTTTGTATTTTTAGTAGAGACGGGGTTTCACCATGTTAGCCAGGATGGTCTCGATCTCCTGACCTTGTGATCCGCCCGTCTCGGCCTCCCAAAGTGCTGGGATTACAGGCTTGAGCCACCGCGCCCGGCCTACATTTAAGTCTTTAATCCATCTTGAGTTAATTTTTGTATATGGTGTAAGGAAAGGGTCTAGTTTTAATCTTCTGCATATTGCTAGCACATTATCCCAGAACCATTTATTGAATAGAGAATCATTTCCCTAATGCTTGTTTTTGTCAGGTTTTTCAGGTTTGTCAAAGATCAGATGGTTTTATTTGTCAGTCTTATTTCCAAGTTCTCTATTCGGTTCCATTGGTGTATGTGACTGTTCTTGAAACAGTACCATGCTGTTTTGATTACTGTAGCCTTGTAGTATAGTTTGAAGTTGGGTAGTGTGATGCCTCCAGCTTTGTTCTCTTCACTTAGAATTGTGTGGGCTGTTCGTAGGTCCATTTTTGTTTTCAAATGAATTTTAAAAGTTTTTTTTTTTTTCTAATTCTGTGAAGGATGTCAATGGTAGTTTAATGGGAATGTCATTGAATCTATAATTTACTTTGGGCAGTATGGACATTTTCATCATATTAATTATTCCTTTCCATGAGAATGAGATGTTTTTCCATTTGTGTCCTCTCTGATGTCTTTGAGCAGTGGTTTGTAGTTTTCCTTGAAGTGGTCCTTCACTTCCCTGTTAGCTGTATTCCTAGGTATTTTATTCTTTCTGTAGCAATTCTGAATGGGAGTTCATTCATGATTTGGCTCTTGGCTTGATGGTTGTTGGTGTATAGGAATGCTTGTAATTATTTCGTATTGATTTTGTATCCTGAGACTTTGCTGAAGTTGCTTGTCAGCTTAAGAAGCTTTTGGACTGAGATAATGGGGTTTTCTAGATATAGCATCATGTCATCAGCAAACAAAAATAATTTGACTTCCTCTCTTCGCATCTGAGTACACTTTATTTCTTTCTCTTGCCTGATTGCCCTGGCCAGAACTTCCAATAGTATGTTGAATAGGAGTGTTGAGAGAGGGCATCCTTGTCTTGTGCCAGTTTTCAAGGGGAATACTATCAGCTTTTGCCCATTCAGTATGATCTTGGTTGTGGGTTTTTCATATATGACTCTTATTATTTTGAGGTATATTGCTTCAATACCTAGTTTATTGAAAGTTTTTAGCATGAAGAGATGCTGAATTTTATCAAAAGCATTTTCTGCATCTATTGAAATAATCATGTGATTTTGTCTTTAGTTTTGTTTATGTGATGAATCATTTATTGATTTGTGTATGTTGAACCAACCTTGCATCCTGAAGATGAAGCCAGCTTAATCATGGTGGATAATCTTTTTGATATGCTGCTAGATTTGGTATTTTGTTGAAGATTTTTGCTTCAGTGTTCATCAGGGATATTTGCCTGACATTTTTGTTGTTATTGTTGTGTCTCTGCCAGGTTTTGCTATTAGGATGATGCTGGCCTCATAGAATGAATTAGGGAAGAGTCCTTCCTTTTCAATGTTTTTGAGTAGTTTTAGTAGAAATGGTGTTCTCTCTTCTTTTTACATCTGGTAGAATTCAACTGTGATTTTGTCTGGTCCTTGGGGTTGTTTTAGGTTGGTTGGTAGGTAATTTATTACTGCCAATTTCTGAACTCATTATTGGTCTATTCAGGGATTCAGTTTCTTCCTGGTTCAGTCTTGGGAGGGTCCATATATCCAGAAATTTATCTATTTTTTCCCAGATTTTCTAGTTTATATGCACAGAGATGTTTATAGTATTCTCTGATGGTTGTTTGTATTTCTGTGATGTCAGTGGTGACATTCCTCTTATCATTTCTGACTGCATCTATCTGATTCTTCTCTTTTTTATTCCTTATTAGTCTAGCCAGCAGTCTATATATTTTATTAATTTTTTATTTCAAAATACCAACTCCTGGATTTGTTGATTTTTTGAAGGTTTTTTTATGTCTCTATCTCTTTCAGTTCTGCTCTGATCTTGGTTATTTTTTGTCTTCTGCTAGCTTTGGGATTTGTTTGTTCTTGGATCTCTAATTCTTTTAGTCGAGATGTTAGGTGGTTACATTGAGAGCTTTCTAGCTTTTTGATGTTGGCATTTAGTGCTATGAGTTCCCCTCTTTACACTGCTTTACCTGTGTTCCAGAGATTCTAGTACATTGTCTCTTTGTTCTCTTTAATTTCAAAGGAAGTCTTGATTTCTGCCTTAATTTCATCATTCACCCAAGGGTCATTCAGGAGCAGGTTGTTCAATTTCCATGTAGTTGTGTGGTTTTGAGTGAATTTCTTAATCCTGTGTTCTAATTTGATTATGCTGTGGTCTGAGAGACTGTTATGATTTCAGTTCCTTTGCATTTGGTGAGAAGTGCACTGGTTATGTGATTAATTTTAGAGTAAGTTCCATTTGGGATGGGAAGAATGTATATACTGTTGTTTTTTGGTGGAAATTTCTGTGGATATCTATCAGGTCCACTTAATCTAGAGCTGAGTTCAGGTCTTAAATATCTGTTAATTTTCTCTTTTGATGATTTAGTATTGTCAATGGGGCATTGAAGTCTCCCACTATTATTGTGCAGAAGTCTAAGTCTCTTTGTAGGTTCCTAAGAACTTGCTTTATGAATCTGGGTACTCTTGTATTGGGTGCATATATATTTAGGATAGTTAGCTCTTCTTGTTGAATTGAACCTTTTACCACATAGTGCCCTTCTTTGTCTCTTTTCATCTTTGTTGGTTTAAAGTCTGTTTTGTCAAAAACTAGAATTGTAACCCCTGCTGTTTTCTGTTTCCCATTTGCTTGGTAAATTTTCTTTCATCACTTTATTTTGAGCCTATGTGTAGCTTTGCACATGAGATAGATCTCTTGATGACAGCATACCAATGGGTGTTGACTCTTTATCAAGCTTGCCATTCTGTGTCTTTTAATTTGCACATTTAGCTTATTTGCATTGAAGGTTAGCATTGTTATGTGTGAATTTGATCCTGTCATCATGATGTTAGCTGGTTATTTCCCAGACTTATGTGGTTGCATTACAGTCTGACTGGTCTGCATACTTCAGTGTGTTTTTATAGTGATTGGTAATGTTTTTCCTTTCCATATTTAGTACTTTCTTCAGGAGCTCTTACAAGGCAGGCCTGGTGGTGATGAATTGCCTCAACATTTGTTTAACTGAAAAGGATTTCATTTCTCCTTTGCTTATGAAGCTTAGTTTGGTCAAATATAAAATTCTGGGCTGGAAATTCTTTTCTTTAAGAATGTTGAATATTCGCCTTCAATCTCTTCTGTCTTGTAGGGTTTTTGCCAAGAGGTCCACAGTAAGTCTGATGGGTTTCCCTTTGTAGGTAATCTGGCCTTCTTCTCTCTGGATTCCCTTAACATGTTTTTTTTTTTTTTCATTTCAACCTTGGAGAATCTGATGATTATGTTTTCTGGGGTTGATATTTTTGTGGAGTATCTTACAGGGGCTCTCTGCATTTCTTGAATTTGAATGTTGGCCTCTTTTACTAGGTTGGGGAAGATCTCCTGAAGTATTTTTTTCAACTTGGTTTTGTTCTCCCCATCTGTTTTAGGTACCCCAATCAGTCATAGGTTTGGTGTCTTTACATGATTCCATGTTTCTTGGATATTTTGTTCATTGTTTTCATTCTTTTTTCTCTATTCTTGTCTGTCTGTCTTATTTCAGATAAGAGTGGTTTACATACCACAATTACCATGTTACAATATTCTGTGTTTTTATTTGTGCTTACTATTACCAGTGAGTTTTGTATCTTCTCATGATTTCTTCTTGCTCATTTACATCTTATTTTTTTCAGATTGAAGAACTTGTTCTTGCAGGATAGGTCTAGTGTTGATGAAATCCCTCAGCTTTAGTTTTTCTGGGAATATTCTTCATGCTTGAAGGATATTTTCACTGAATATAGTATTCTAGGGTCAAAAATTTTGTTTTTCCTTCAGTGCTTTACATATTTTATGCCACTCTTTCCTAGCCCATATGGCTTCCACTGAAAGGTCTGCTGCTAAATGTATTGGAGCTCCACTGTTTGTTGTTTCTTTTCTGTTGCTGCTTTTAGGATCCTTTCTTTATTCTTGACCTTTGGGGACTTGATTATTGATTGCCTTGTGATAGTCTTTCAGTTAAATCTGCTTGGTGTTCTATAATTTTCTTGTAGTTGAATGTTGATATCTTTCTCTTGGTTTAGGAAGTTCTCTGATAGTATCCCTTTGAACAAACTTTTTACCCCTATCTCTTTTCCTACCTCTCCTTTACAGCCAATAACTCTTAGATTTGCCCTTTTGAGGCTATTTTTTGGATCTTGTAGCCATGCTTCCTTTCTATTATTTTTTCTTTTGTCTCCTCTGTTTATTTCCAAGTAGCCTGTCTTCGAGTTTACTAATTCTTTCTTCTGCTTAATCAAGTCTGTATTAAAAGACTGATGCATTCTTCTGCATGCCACTGCAATTTTTAGTTCCAGAATTTTCTGTTTTATTATTTCTAATTATTTAAATATCTTTGTTAAATTTATCTGATAGAATCCTGAATTCCTTCTCTGTATTATCTTGAATTTCTTTGAGTTTCCTCAAACTAGGTATTGTGAGTTCTCTGCCTGAAAGGTTCCTCCAGGATTGGTCCACTGGCTCTGTGCCCAGCCCAGCCCTAGGTGTCATCTAGGAGCTGCAGTCCTTGTGTCCTAGACTGCCTTTCACAAGGACCCTGGAGCATTTTGGCCCATGGTAGTGAGGCTTTCTGAAAAACTCAAGTTCTGATTGTTGGGATGGGTGTTCACCTCTGGCTAGGTCTGGTCCAAATGCTCCCTCCATGCATGGGTGCTAGCTGAGCCCAGCATTTCTTTGATCTCTGCAGTGACTGTGCAGCAGTGAATTCAATGCAAAAGTACCCCAGTCACTGCTCTCTCCCTCCCCAAGTGCACAGACTCTCTGAATGGCATGACCATTATTTGAGGGATGGGAGAAGAGTGGTTTTAACAATTTGACTGTTTTTCCTACCCCCTTCAGTACCTCTTTCAGTGATATGAAGTTAAAACCATGTACTGCCATTGCTCACCCAATTTTGCTTCTTGTGATGGTTCTTTTCTGTGTGCAGATGGTTGTCAAAATTTGGTGTTCCTGCACGGAGGATGGATGGTGTGGGCTTTTATTCTGCCTCCTTGCTCTGCCACTGGATTACCTTTCATTTCCTATATCTTTCTGTTTTACTATTTCAATTTTCAATTATCCTATTTTTTGTTTGGTAAAGCATATATATGTTTAAAGTAAATTGATAGAAAAGAAGGAAAACAGTTTATGCAGAAACAGGAAAAAATTCACCAAAAGAAGTTTTTCTCTGAATCATCATGGTTTACTCTCAGCTGCAGTAACTGACAAAGCTATTTCCTACAATATTAAAATGCCTGATTTGTTATTGCTATGGTGAGTGATTTGTACTCAGTGGATCATTGTTGGTCATGATAGTTTTAAAGAAGAACTTGCTTTTCCAAAGAATGTCTTGCATTTCATTTAGAATTCTTCAAAGCAAATTATATCAATTCTAGAGTTTGTTTTGGTGTGAGCATTGGTTAGACTACACTAGAGAAATATTCTCATACCTTTTTTAGTAAATGGCTATTCTTCATTTACTAAAAACAGTGTAAGAATAATGATTATTTGCTCTAGTCATGGAAAATCCTTAATATTTACCTTGTATAGTAAACATTAATTGCTTTGTCCATCATTATTATCTTACTGTTACTCATAAGAAAGTTATTTTTTAAGTTTTGAAACACTACTTTGTGTATTTCTCTAAACATTTCTTTACATAAATTGGCAATCAGATATTTTCTATATTTTCACTTTACATATAAATTTCCTTTTAAATTTTTTTCCACCAGTAATGGATAGAATACTTGTTATCAGGAAGGTGATGATTATTAGGAGACTAGAGAGTGAAAATATCAGTGATGGCCGATATTGCTTTCTTTCTGTGTGTTTCACAATTCTAGCCTATCTTGTCTTTAAACAACCTCCCATACAAAACCCGATATTTTATAGAGCACAATTTTGTGTCATGAATTTTTTGTTTGGTTTGTAGTGTCTTGTTCCATTTAGGCTGCTATAACAGAATGCCACAGACGAGGTGACTTATGAATAACAGAAATTTGTTTCTCACAGTTCTGGAGGCTGAGAAGTTCAAGAACAGGGCATGGTTATATTGTATGTCTGGCCCCACCTGCTTCCTGGTTCACAGATGGCTGTCCTTTCACTGTGTCCTTACATGGTATAAGGAAAAGGGAGTTCTTTGGGATTTATTTTATAAGGGTATGATCCTTTTCATGTGGGCTCACCCTCATGACCTAATCATCTCCCAAATGCCCCACATCCTAATGCCAGTATCTTAGGGGTTAGGATTCAACATATGAATTTTGGTGGGATGAAAACATTTATTCTAAAGTATGTGGGTACTGTCAATCAGGATGAGTGAAGTTTTCCTATGGAACTGAACAACTTAAATCTTAACAGTTTGCAGTAACAGAGTTTATTTCTGACTCATTCAACATGTCCAGTGGAGCATGGCAACTCAACAGAGTCATTCAGGGACACAGTGTAATGGAAGCTCCAACCCAACATCAGATTTCCATAATATAGGACAGGGGAAAGAGAACATGCCTTCAAATATTTATCCCAGAAGTCCCTTCCCCTTACATTTTATTTGCCTGAGTAAGTCACAAGGCCAAATCTGAGTCCAACAGGTCAGGAACATATAATTCTCCCATAGGAAGAGAAATCAAGTAATTGTGAACAGTAATCACAGCCTTGGGACAGACAGTATCTTGCCCTTGAGAAATGTATGATGGTATGGAAATGTTTATCTGAGTCTCTATGTAAGCATCTAAGAACTTGTTTTATAAATCCAGGCTCTCCTGTATTGGGAGCATATATATTTAAGATAGTTAAAATGTTCTTGTTCAATTAGGCCCTTTACCATTATGCCCTTCTTTGTCTTTTTTGATCCTTATTGGTTTAAAGTCTTTCTTCTGAAATTAGGATAGCATTCTCTGCTTTGTTGTTGTTGTTTGCTTGGTAGATTTTTCTTTATTCCTTCACTTAGAAGGTATGTATGTCATTGCACGTGAGATGGGTCTCTTGAAGACAGCATAAGTTTGGGTATTGCTTCTTTATCCAACTTGCCATTCTGTGTCTTTTAATTGAAGCATTTAGCTAATTAACGTTAAAGGTTGATATTGATATTCATGAATCTGAGCCAGTCATCATGTTGTTAGCTGATTATTATGTGGCTAACATAATACCTGCTTTATAACTATATACAAATATGAATATATATGTATATATGTATATATGAGTGTGTATATATATATATGTATATGTGTATATGGAGGGGGAGAGAGAGAGAGCTATATCTTGTGTAGTTGCTTTATAGTATCAATGGCTATGGCCTTTGTACTTAAGTGTGTTTTTGAGGCAGCCAGTAATGATCTTTAATTTTCATATTTAGCACTCCCTTATGGACCTCTTGTAAGGCAACTCTTGTGGTGATGAATTCCCTTAGCATTTGCTTGTCTGGAAGGGATCTTATTTCAACTTCACTGATGAAGTTTAGTTTGACTGAATATGAAATTCTCAGTTGGAGTTTATTTTCTTTATAAATGTTGTATATAGGCCCCCAATCTTTTGTAGCCTGGAACATTTCCATTAAAATGTTTGCTGTTAGCCTGATGGCTTTTCCTTTGCAGGTAATCTGCCCCTTCTCTCTAAAGTCTTTAACATTTTTTCTTTCATGTCAACCTTGGAGAATCTGATTACTATGCATTTGGGGAGTGATTGTCTTGTATAGCATCTCACAGGAGTAATGTGCATTTTGTGAATTTGGATGTTGGCCTATCCAGTGAGGTTGGGGAAATATTCATGGATAATGTCCTCAAATATGTTTTCCAAGTTACTTGTTTTCTATTCATTTTTTACAGGAACTGTCAGTAAGTCTCAGATTTGGTCTCTGCAGAATCCCAAATTTCTTGGAGAATTTGTTCATTCCTCTTTGTTTTTTTTTCTTTACTTTCCTCTATCTGAGTTAGTTTAGAAAACAAATCTTCGAGCTCTGAGAATTTTTCTTCAGCTTGGTCTATTCTGCTATGAATACTTGCCGTTGTGTTAAGAAATTCTTGTAGTGTGTTTTTCAGCTCTATTGAATCAGTTTGGTTCTTTTTAAAAATAACTATTTTTGGCCAGGCATGCTGGCTCATGCCTGTAATCCCAACACTTTGGGAGGCCGAGGCAGGCAGATCATGAGGTCAGGAGATTGAGACCATCCTGGCTAACATGGTGAAACCCCATCTCTACTAAAAAAAAAAAAAAAAAAAAAATTAGCCAGGCGTGGTGGTGGGCACCTGTAGTCCCAGCTACTTGGGAGGCTGAGGCAGGAGAATGGCGTGAACCTGGGAGGCGGAGCTTGCAGTGAGCTGAGATTGCATCACTGCACTCCAGCCTGGGCAATAGAGCAAGACTCAGTCTCAAAAAAAAAAAAAAAAAAAAAGCTATTTTTTTCTCCCAGTTGCTATATAATTTATTGTAATCCTTACATTTCTTTAATTAGATTTTGACTTTCTCATGAATCTCAGTGATCTCAGTGATCTTCATTCCTATCCATATTCTGAATTCTGTGTCTGTTAGTTCAGTCATTTCAGCATGGTTAAGAATCATTGCTGGGGGAACTAGTGAGGTCATTTGGAGAAAAGAAGACACTGGCTTTTTAAGTTGCCAGAGTTTTCATGCTGGTTGTTTCTTATCTGTGTGAGCTGATGTTCCTTTAACTGTGGTTTAATTTCAGTATAATCAGTTGTCTTCATTTCTGGATGTTTTCAGAGGGCAATGGCTTTGTGCAGGGTCTTTATTTGTCACTGAATTCTTGTCCTTGGTTTTAAAGGTTGGAGAGATGGGAAGGCATATTATTAGCAAAGTATTTTTGGTTTTGGAGTTTAGACTGTGATCCAGTAGGTGGCACTTAAGTGTAATCACCAGTAGGTAGATGCTTGTTGAGTCACATGGCTCCTCTGTATTTTCTTGTGTTTGTAGCCATGCTCCCTGCCAGTGTTCTGAGAGAACGAGTTCCTTTCCCATTTGAGTTCTGGCTGCAGATCTTAGCTTGGCATTCCTGGGAATCACACCACTTCCCTGGGGTGAGCCCAGAATTTAAGTTTTCTTCCCAGTGTTGGGCAACAGGGGCAGGGACCTTGACAATTAATACTTAATTTATTGACAGCAATGTAAGCTTCACTGGATTTTTCTTTTCTTTTGGTCAGGACATGATATGCCTTTTCAGAATGTATTAGTATCACTGTGTGGAGCTGCTCTCAGAGCTCCCAAGTAACAAACAGCCATGTGGCAGCCACCGTATCTCAGTACTATATTTTCTTTGCATATTTTGTGTTTAAGTTGATGTTGCTGACAGTGTAGTTGATCAAACACTCACCAGACACTATTTGTTCTTAAATCAATATGAAGTTTGGGTGACTTTATGGATAATTCGCTGAGCTCTTTCCTCTTTGTTTTATATACTCCATCCTATGCTGAGGGTAATTGTTTTCTGCAATAGATTTTAACAAAATTTCTCCTTGTGCAGAGTTTATGTAAGTGTTCTGTAGAAGAATATATCAAGGTGTATCAGCTCGAAAGGCCAGTCCCAGTCCATTTTTATACATTTTGATGTTATTAGTTAGCATTTATTAATCTCTCCTACTACCTTTTTTTTTTTTTTTTGCTATTCTAGACAGTTTAACGTTATGAGAAATTTTATACAAAACAAATACACTCTAAAGATGAGAAAACTGGGAAACAGTAAGTAAATGGTGTATTACAGTTTCTAACAAATGTTATTTCAGTCTTCTCAGTATGCCTAAGCCATGTTTCCTTTATTGTAATCTACTTTTTTTCTTGGAAAAACTGACTCTTGGTTAGGCACATGGAATTACAATATAAATTTAAAAATCTCAGATCTAGAAAATATTGAGAAAATAAGCTACAGTTTAAAAGTAGATGTTTGCAATGAATATATCTAACAGAAGACCAATGTCTGACATACATACTGAGCTCCTATAAATCAGTATGTAGAAGATAAAATATATAATGGAAAAATGGGTAAAAGATTTGTTACATCAATCTTTTGACATTTTTCAATCTATTGATTGAAAAATATAATAGCAAAATGGGTAAAAGATAGGTACTTTACAAAAGAGAATATCAAAAAGACAAATTTGACCTCAATAACTTTCAGGAAAATAAAGGTTAGAAGTGCAATGTTAAATTGCACATATTAACAACAGAATAGGCCAAGCTTAGGAAAGACTCTCAGAACTTGAAGGCAGGCTCTCTGAAATAAGGTAGGCAGAAATAAAGAAAAAGAATGAAAAGGAACAAACAAAACTTCTGAGAAATACAGGATCCTGCAAAGAGGCTAAATCTGTGAATCACTGGTGTTCTGGAAAGAAATGGAGAAAGTAAGCAACTTGGAAAACATATTTTAGAATATTGTCCATGAAAACTTCCCTAACATCACTAGAGAGACCAACATTCAAATCAGAAAATGCAGAGAACCTTGCAAGATGCTATATAAGAAGATCATCACCAAGATGCATAATCATCAGATTTTCCAAAGTCAAAATGAAAGAAAAAATGTTAGAGGCAGGTAGAGAGAAAGGGTAGGTTATCTACAAAGGGAGCCCCATTAGGTTAACAGTGAACCTTTCAGCAGAAACCCTATAGGCCAGAAGAGATTGAGGGCCTATATACAAGTTTTATTACTTAAAAAAAAAAAAAACAAAAAAAAAACACAACAACTTCAACCAAGCATTTCATGTCCAGTCAAAGTAAACTTCATAAGTGAAGGCAAAATAAGATCCTTTTTAGACAAGCAAATGCTGAGGGAATTCTTTACCACTAAACCTGCTTTACAACAGCTCCTGAAAAGAACATTAAATATGGAAAGGAATGAACATTACCAGCAAATACAAAACCATACTTAAGTACACAGACTAGTGACACTATAAAGCAACCACAGAAACAAATCTGCATAATAATCAGCTGAAAACATGATGACAGACCAAATCCACACATATCTGTAGTAGCCTTGAATGTACATGGACTAAACGCCCCAATTAAATGGCACAGAGTGGCAAGCTAGATATGGAAGCAAGACACAACTGTATGCTGTCATCAAGAGACCCATCTTATATGCAATGACACCCATGGGTTCAAAATAAGGGGATGGAGAAAAATCTACCAAGCAAAAGAGAAATCAGAAAAAAGCACAGGTTGCACCCTAATTTCAGACAAAACAGACTTAATTTTTTTATTTTTATTTTTTATTTTTTGAGATGGAGTCTTGGTCTTTTGCCCAGGTTGGAGTGCAGTGGTGCAATCTCAGCTCACTGAAATCTCTGCCTCCCAGGTTCAAGCAATTCTCCTGCCTCAGCCTCCTGAGTAGCCTGGATTACAGGCATCTGCCACTATACTCAGCTATTTTTTGTATTTTTAGTATAGATGAAGTTTCACCATGTTGGCCAGGCTGGTCTTGAACTCCTGATCTCAAGTCGTCCACCCATCTTGGCCTCCCAAAGTGCTGGGATTACAGGTATAAGCGTCTGCACCCAGCCCAAAACAGACTTTAAACCAACAATGATCAAAAAAGACAAAGAAAGGTATTACATAATGGTAAAGAGTTCAACAACCAGACCTACCTATGCTAAATATATGTGTACCTAACACAGAAACAGCCAGATTCATAAAGCGAGTTCTTAGGGACCTACGAAATAATAGTGGGAGACTTCCCACACAATAATAGTGGGAGAATTCAACACCCCATTGACAGTGTTAGACAGATTATTGAGGCAGAAAATTAACAAAGATAATTAGGACTTGTACTCAACACTTGATCAAATGGACCTTATAGACCTCCACAGAACTATTCATCCATAAACAATGGAATTTATATTCTTCTCATTGCCACATGGCACATACTTTAAAATCCACCACACAATCAGACATAGAACTATCCTCAGCAAATTCAAAAAAATGAAATCATAGTAACCACACTCTTGGACCATAGAGCAATATAAATTGAAATCAAGATTAAGAAAATTGCTCAAAACCACACAATTACTTGGAAATTAGAAAACCTGCTCCTGAACGACTTTTGGTTAAACAATGAAATTAAGGCAGAAATCAAGAAGTTCTTTTAGAGTAATGAGAACAAAGATACAATACATCATAATCTCTGGGACACAGCTAAGGCCATTTTAAGAGGGAAATTTATAGTGCTAAATGCCTGTATCAAAAAGTTAGAATGATCTCAAATGAACAGCCTAACATCACAATGAGAAGAGCTAGAGAAGGAAGAACAAACCAAATCCAAAACTAGCTGAAGACAAGAAATAACCAAAATCAGATCTGGAGAGAGTGAGACATGAACATCCATAGAAAAGATCAATAAATGCAGGACTTTGTATTTTAAAAAACAGTTAACAAGATAGCTAGACTGCTAGCTAGACTAATAAACAGGAAAAGAGAGATGACACAAATAAACACAATTAGAAATGACAAACGGGGCGTGACCATTGACCTCACAGAAATACACATAACCGTCAGAGACTACTGTGAACCCCTCTATGCACACAAACTAGACAATCTAGAATAAGTGGATAAATTCCTGGATGCATACACACTTCCAAGACTGCACCAGGAAGAAACTGAATCTTTGTAAAGAACAATAACAAGCTCTGAAACTGAATCTGTAATCAGTAGCCCACCAATCATAAAAAGCCCAGGATCAGAAGGATTCACCATGTACAAAGGAGAGCTAGTACCATTCCTATTGAAGTTATTCCAAAAAATTGAGGAGGAGGGACTCCTTCCTAACTCATCCTATAAGGCCAGCATCATTCTGATACCAAAACCTGGCAGAGACAACAAAAAAAAGAAAATGTCAGGCCAATATCCTTGATGAACATTGATGCAAAAATCCTCAACACAATACTAGCAAGCTGAACCTAGTAATACCTCAAAAAGCTAATCCATCTTGATGAAGTATGCTTTATCCTTGGGATGCAAGTTTGGTTCAACATACACAAATCAATAAATGTGATTCATCACAAACATGAACTAAAAACAAAAACTACATGATCATCTCAATAGACGCTGAAAAGACTTTCTATAAAATTTAGCATCCCTTCATGTTTAAAACCTTAAATCCTCAATAACCCTCAATATGTTCCTCAGGGAACATACTTCAGAATAATAACCATCTAGGACAAACCTACAGCTAATATTATACTGAATGAATAACAGCTAGAAATATTTCCATAAAAACTGGCAGAGTACAAGCATGCCCACTCTCACCACTCCTATTCAACACAGTGTTGGAAATTCTGGTCACAGCCATCACGGAAGAGACAGAAATAAAAGGCATTCAAATAGGAAGAGGAGATGTCAAACTATCCCTGTTGGCAGATGACACGATTCTGTATCTACAAAACCCCATAATCTCTGCCGAAGAGCTCAAAGATCTGATAAACAACTTCAGCAGTTTCAGGATACAAAATTAATGTACAAAAATCATTAACGTTTCTATACAACAACGTCCAAGCTGGAGCCAAATCAAGAACACAGTCCCATTCACAATAGCCACAAATAATAAAGCAAAATAAATAAAATAAAATCTAGGAATACAGCTAATCAGAAAGGTGAAAGATCTCTGCAATGAGAATTACAAAGCACTGTTCAAAGAAATCAGAGATAACACAATCAAATGGAAAAACATGCCATACTCATGTATAGGAGAAATCAATATTGTAAAAATGGACATACTGCCCAATGCAATGTATAGATTTTATCTTATGTTTATCTAACTACCAATGATATTCCTCACAGAACTAGAAAAATCTATTTTAAAATTAATATAGAACCACAAAAGAGCCTGCATAGCCAAGAAAATCCTAAGCAAAAAGAACAGCTGGAGGCATCATACTATCTGACTTCAAACAATAGTATAGGCTACAGTAACGAAAACAGCATGACACTGGTACAAAAACAGACACAAAGACTTATGTGACACAATAGAGAACCTAGAAATAATGCTGCACACCTACAAACCTCAGATCTTTCACAAAGCTGACAAAAATAAGTAATAGGGAAAGGACTCCATATTTAATAAATGGTGCTGGGAAAACTGGCTAGTCATATGCAGAAGATTGAAGCTGAACCCCTTCCTTACACCATATACAAAAATCACATCAAGATGGATTAAAGACTTACATATAAAATGTAAAACTATAAAAACCCTTGAAGGCAACCCAGGAAATGCCATTCTGGTATAGGTCCTGCAAAGACTGTATGATGAACATACCAAACCAATTGCAACCAAAACTAAAACTGACAAATGGGATCTAATTAAACTAAAGAGCTTCTGCACAGCAAAGGAAACTATCGACAGAGTAAACAGGCAACCTGTAGAAAGGGAGAAAATATTTGCAAACTATGCCTCTGACAAAGGTCTAATAACTAATCTAAAAGAAATCTAAAAGAAGCTTATTTTTACGAGCAAAAACCAAACAACCCCATTATAAAGTGGACAAAGGATATGAAAAGACATTTCAAAAAAGACATACATGTGACCAACAAGCATATGAAAAATGCTCAATATCACTAACCATTAGAGAAATGCGAATCAAAACCATGAGACACCATCTCACACAAGTCAGAATGGTTATTATTAAAAAGTCAAAAAATAACAGATGTTGGTGAGGTCCTGAGGAAAAGGAAAGGCTTATGTACATTGGTGAGAATGCAAATTAGTTCAGTCATTTGGAAAGCAGTGTAGTGATGCCTCAAAAAACTTAAAACAGAACTGCAATTTAACCCAGCAATCCCATTACTAACTATATACCCAAAGGAACATAGATCATGCTACCATAAAGACACATGCACATGAATGTTCATTGCAGCACTATCACAATGGCAAAGACATGGAATCAACCTAAATGCCCCTCAGTGGTAGACTGGATAAAGAAAACATCTCATACGTACACCATGGAATACGATGCAGCCCTAAAAAAGATAGAGATCATGTCCTTTTTAGGAACATGGATGGAGCTGGAGGCCATTATCCTTAGCAAGCTAATGCAGGAACAGAAAAACAAATACTGCATGTTCTCGTTTATTAGTGGAAGCTAAATAATGAGAACATATGGACACAGAGAAGAGAACAACAGATACCAGGGCCTACTTGAGGGTGGAGGGTGACAGGAAGGAGAGAATCATAAAAACTACTGGGCATTCTGCTTAGTATCTGGGTGACTAAATACACCAGGTCCTTGTGACATGAGTTTATCTATATAACAAACCTGCACATGTACTCATGAACCTAAAATAATAGTTAAAATAAAAACAAATGCAATGATAGCCAAATTTAAAAAGAAAGAAACAAAAAAGAAAGAAAGAAAAAAGAAAGAAAGAAAGATCCAGATCCAACAACACCTACTAAAAAGGATGCAATGTATCCAGAGCTGTCATACACTGATGGTGAGGATGCAAAGTGGTCTGACCATTTTGGAAAATTCTGTGTCAGTATCTATTAAAGTTGAATATATGACCCAAATAATTCCAGTCCTAGGCGTATGGCCAAAGATATGTTTAAATCAGTTTATAAAAAGACATACGAGTGTTCATGGCAGCATTTTTCCTAATAGCACAATGGTTAAACTACCCAACAACCCGTGAATCATAGAATGGATGAATTAATGTCGGCCGGGCGCGGTGGCTCAAGCCTGTAATCCCAGCACTTTGGGAGGCCGAGACGGGCGGATCACGAGGTCAGGAGATCGAGACCATCCTGGCTAAAACGGTGAAACCCCGTCTCTACTAAAAAATACAAAAAACTAGCCGGGCGAGGCGGCGGGCGCCTGTAGTCCCAGCTACTTGGGAGGCTGAGGCAGGAGAATGGCGTAAACCCGAGAGGCGGAGCTTGCAGTGAATTGAGATCCGGCCACTGCACTCCAGCCTGGGCGACAGAACGAGACTCCGTCTCCAAAAAAAAAAAAAAAAAAAAGAATGGATGAATTAATTATGATACATTAACATTGTACAATAATGAGAGTGAATACACTACAACTACATGCAACAATGTGAGTGAGTCTTAAAAACACACTACCGAGTCAAAAACACTGTCTGGTTCCATTTCTATGAAGTTCAAAAATATTAAAAAACTGGCTGGTCACAGTGGCTCATGCCTGTAATCCCAGTACTTTGGAAGGCTGAGGCAGGTGGATCACAAGGTCAAGAGTTCGAGAGCAGCCTGGTCAATATGGTGACACCCCATCTCCACTTAAAAATACAAAAATTAGCCAGACATGGTGGTGCACACCTGTAGTCCCAGCTACTCAGGAGGTTGAGGCAGGAGAATCGCTTGAACCCGGGATGTGGAGGTGGCAATAAGCCAAGCTCACACCACTGAACTCCAGGCTGGGCAACAGAGTGAGACTATGTCTCAAAAAAAATATATATATGTATATATTTATTTATACATACATATATGTAAATATATAATTAACATATATATAAAATATATAACATACAAAAATCAGTAACCTTTCTATACACCAATCTATGCCAAAAATTATAAATATATAAATAACATATATAAACTAATGTAGTATTTAAAGTCAGAATGGTGGTCAACTTGTGGCCAGGTGCAGTGGCTCATTTCTGTAATCTCAGCACTTTGGGAAGCCAAGACAGGCGGGCAACCCGAGGTCAGGAGTTTGAGACTGGCCTTGCCAACATGGCGAAATCCCGTCTTTACTAAAAATTAAAAAAAAAAATTAGCCAGGCATGGCTGTAGGCACCTATAATCCCAGTTACTTGGGAGGCTGGGGCAGGGAGACTTGCTTGAACCTGGGAGGTGGGGGTTTCAGTGAGCCGAGATTGTGCCACTGCATTCCAACCTGGGTGGCAGAGCGAGACTCCGTCCCTTTCAAAACAACAACAACAACAACAACGACAACAACAAAACAGAATGAAGGTGACCATCAGAAACAGGAAATTGTGGTGGGGGCTTGGGATGGTTCGGGAGACAAGATGGGGTGCAAGAAGTATTCTATTTGTTGACTTGGTTTAAAGTTAATAGTTTAATTTAGTCTGTGAATACTCATGAAGCTGTATATTATGATTTGGGTATTTTTAATGTTATACTTCAATAAAAGGTACTTAAAATCTAAAAATACATACACCTACAAAAATACATGCAGTACAAATTATACTGATAATTTCTTGGCCCTTGGATAAGGTATACTCAACGAACATAAACAGGTTAGGCTGGCCATGCAAAATCTTAATTAGAAATTAATAATGAGGCAAAGGTAAACAAACTCTGTATTACATCACACCCTTGAGCCTCTCTTTATGAATATGGGTAATTGGAAATTGTTTAGCTATAGTTTGTTGTTGGAGAGATTTTCAATTAATATTTCTATTAAGTAGGGAGAAAAATTAATTTTGCTTGTAATAAAATATTGAGCTCAAGAATTTCTAACCTGTCTTATTAGATTATTCTTTATCCTTGTAGTTCTATATTTCTCTTTCTCTCGCTCTCTTTTTAGCTATTGCAAGAAAACATTTCTGTTCACTTAATGGATTTCAGCCCTTTTAAAAAAATTCAGATCCATCTGATATTTATCTTGATTTGGATGTCATTCAGAGTGTTTGCAATGAAAGAGATTTTCTATATGCCTCTCTAATATCTAGTATCTGTCACTGCCACTAGACTGGTATGCCCCTGGTTTTATCTTTCCTTTTGATGAAATGTTTCATGAGAATAATATGAGATGCATAATGGGCATTTAAAAAATTAATTTAAAATATTAGGCAAGACTGTTAGATTTAGACACCAGGTTTATTTACCTAAATAGAAGTAATAACCTGGTGTAATTTTAAATATGATTTTTATAAAACCATTAAAAAAGTGATACAGGTGGTAATTAAAGAAACCCATTTGTGATCTACATATTCATGCAAAACAAAATTCCAGAATCAAACTACTACCCAGATGGGGTCTTCAAAGACTGATTTTTCCTTTAGTGCATCTAGAGCATTCAAATATGCATAAAAACTTTTTTATATTGTTTTTTACTGATGATCAAAGAGATGGAGAATGGAAGCGGCAATTTGCCTTTTTTAAGGTAGGTGACTGCAGTGAAATATTATTAGTAATTATAGTGTGTATTATACCCAGATGTTAGTTTTTTGCATTCTCCTGTTACAGCCCTCTAAACCCACCAAAAGTTAACTTTCTGTAGCGCAAAGAGAAAGGTGGCTAGCTATGTCCACACCCTCAGATGCCTATACTCTGCTGCCTTCACCTCATCTTTTCTGTGGGCCTTGATCATCTGGCCCTTATTTTCTGCAAGTATTGTTATTCAAGGATGTGTGTGTTAAAAGAGTTAAGTGAAAATTTGGCTGTAAAGAATTTCGTGCTCCTCACCTTTTCCACAGGTTGATAGTCCTGTTTGTTTCTGTCAGGACTCTCCTCGCGTTTCAGGCTGCTCCTAACTACTCCCTCCACTCCTTTCATTTTTGTAATGTAGAGCAATTCAGATAGGTGTTTGTTTTTCTCTCCTGGTTGAAACTAAGCTCTGGGGGTCCTCAGCATTGAAACTCAAGTGGCCTGTTAAGGTGTTTTGTTAAACAAAAGGCCATCCACTCCAGAGAGAAATGAAGCTCATTCTTTGGAGGCGTAAGTGATTTCAGTCAGTTCTGTTTTTCCCCCTTCCTGTTACAAATACATGAACACAAGTCTCAGAGGACATTTCCTTCTCACGATAACCAATCTCACTGGTGAGACACCCTACCATTGCTTAACTAGGCAAAGTCTTTTCTTCCATTTACAAGTTTGCTTACATAAATCTTTCTTGATCTGTGACTGACAACAGTTAGAAGACAATGTCTTCCACCAACTATTAGTGCCAAAAAACAGAGTAAAAAAGAGTGTTTGTAAATGCGTTGTGAAATAGAAAATAGCGAAATGCCAAATCTAAAAATCACTGAATCAGATTTTTATTTTATATGTAACTAAGCTATAGAATTATTTAATTAGTATTTATATTTAGCTTCTATATGACATTCAAATTTGGCGCACACCTATTGTAAATCAGTGATTCTCATTGGCTGAGTAGGATGAATTTCAGACTCTCAAGGTCTATATGTGTGCGCATGTGTCATGTGTGTGTGCGTGTGTATGTGTAAGTTTATGCTTGTGTATGTTTAGAAAAAACTTCTCTCTACCATGCACCAACCAGCCACAATTTAATACACACACTTGCCAGTTCCACTGAGAATAACTACTATAATCAACTGTTTACATAGTTGTTAGCTCTGAGTCAACTTTTTTTTACAATCATGTTCACTGATTGAATTTAGCAATTTCGGTGAAAAATATTACATTACTCTTGGTGCTGGTTTTAATGCTTTTAATTATTCTTGGAAAGGATGGTTTTAACTCACTACTCCCAGCCTTTATGTGTGTTAGAAAGTCCAACAAGCAAGCACAAACAAAAGCAAACACACAAAGAAAAAAGCAACTAAGTAATCTTTATCAGTCCCTTCAATAAATTTTAAAATTTTATTCATTTTTCTTTGAATAGGCAATGATTACACACAGGACATAGTTCAAAAAGCATTAGAAGGCATTGAGTAAAAAGGTAAGTCTCCCTTCTATTCCTGTCCCCCCCCACTTCCTTGAGGGACAAGTGTTTAGTTTACTTTTATTCATCAACTATCTATGTATATACAAGCATATCTATCTATCTCGTCTATTATCTTTCTACTTTTCTGTTTGTCCATAATCTATACATCTTATAAAACATTCCAAAGCAATATTTTTTTGAAAATTGCTCCAAAATGTCATTGTATGGTGTCAGATTTTTTGAACCATTCTACTACTGATGAATACTTAATTTGTTTTCAAACTTTCGCCATTTCAAACAATGCTGCAGTGAACAGCCATATACAAATGTTATTTTGTATACATGTAGGTATAATGGAAGGATAAATTCCTAGAAATGAAATTGTTGAGTATGCTGTATTGCTCTCCATAGAGGTTATACCAACTGGCAGCAGTACTTGCAATGTAGACCTTATTCAGAATTATACTGTAGGTTGTAACTGTTACTGTGATTTTATCTTCACCACCATTCTAAAGAGTATATACTATCTTGCTAATGTAAGATGAAGAAATTGGTGCTTGAGCTGGCTCATGACCTGCCTAAAACCATACGACCAGTAATAGGATTCTGCCAAGTCAGAAGCACTCTCCAACATAGTCTCTCTTTCTCTTAAAGACAAAGAAGAAACCACTATTTTTTGAAGCATCAGATTGTGAATCTGTTGACAGAAGCCAGAAGGCAACTCAAGGACTCTGACTCAGGTACAGTTTTGCTACATCAAAGAAGATTCTGTTCATTTGTCACTATCCTTTAGGTGTATAGAAGCATGTGTGAATATGTGTGTATATATATTTGATATTAAATACAAGAAGAAAAACTTCTGAAGATTTGCTGTGGAAGATTACCTCTGCCTCCTTATCTGTAAAACCAAAGGTTGGACTAGATGATCTCTCAGAGCTACATTCTAAATAGAATTAGGTCAACTAACATAAGAGAGTGTGATTTTTCTTAAGTCCTTGAATTTAAGTCCTGGATGATACATTATAGTGTGTTTTTTATAAACCTTTTTTTGCTTTACCAAGTGAAGACATGATGTTTATATCTTTCATAGTAATTCAGTATAATTCCTTTCCATTGGGATTATATCATTTCCAAGTATTGGGCATATTAAATGGATGCATATCCAACAGGGTGTATTGAGAGAGAAGAGGGTATTTGGCTGTCTGAAATTGTCTGGGCATCATAGCATGCTTCACATGATGTTGCTCGAAATGATACGCGTTTATCGTGGTGGCATTTACTTTGTCGTGGCATATGTGCTTTAGAAAAACATACTGATAATTGTGTGATTGGTTCTCTTGCATGTTCCAAGAAAGGGTTATAAACTGAGTTGTGCAAAGTACAGCTTGTACTTCCATAGATTTTGCAAATACTGTTTCCATTTTGTCCTTTACCCAATTTTTTCCCTCTCAAATTAGGGTTTAAAACATAAGTAAAGGTTTTGGAAGAAGAATAAAAGTGAAGACCAGAAATGACTCTCTTTTGCTTTGTCTTCCTAATTTTGGAACTCTGTTTATGAGAAACATTTGCAGAAAAGAGTTTGAAATCTAATTATTTTATCTCTCCGCTTCCAATAATGTGACGTGAAATAACTGTGTGGATTTTACACACTCAAGTTAATACTGTAATTTTTCTACAGTAGATACATATTTATTTATTTATTTTGGCAAAAAGGGATTGTTTCTTATTTCAAAAAACATCATGAGTAAAAAAACCATCTTGGCTATTTCTTTAGGCTTATGAAATATTCTGCATTCCTACTATATAGGCAAGTTTGTTTTTTCCTCTTGTTTAATTTCCTTATGTGTCTTTGGACACTAAATAAGTTCAGGTCACTGGAGAAATTATAGGTGGGGACCATGAAAGTTTAGCAGTCAAATAAATGAAAGCCCAATGAACTCAGAAACACAAACTAGAGATAAGGAATAAAAGAATAATAGAAAATATTTCCACTTTTCTTTTTGGCTGTTTTGTTGCTCTTTCTCATTACAATTTTTTTTTTCTGTTCAATTTAAGCAAAAAGATATATATTTTTTCTATGTTTCTCCTAATGGTACTCTGCCTCCAAGAAGAAGAAGAAAAAAACTAAGAGACTGACTTCCTTAATATGGTTTATAGGGACTTTATATATATGAGAGGTAACTTATCTTAAAAATATTCCACATGCACAAAGAAAAACTGATGACTTAGGCTTACCACTTTCTTTCCCTCATCTGACTCTACTATCTTTTATTGAAAATCTCAGACCTTAATGAAAAACTATGGGTTCTAAAGGTAGAGAAAGAGAAAAAATCTGGAAAGAAGGAAAGCATGGCTGACCGTACCTCAGATGGGGCAGATGAAGTTGGGATCAAGAGAGGGCTAAGTGAAAGCCTGGACTTGCACCTCCACTCAACCACAAAGTGTCCCCCTCTGCTTTCTCAGTGGGAAGCCAGGACTTTCAACTCTCAGCTATGAGAAGGTCACATATCACACCAAGAACCAGGAAAACCTCAACTTGAATGAGAAAAGATGATCAATAGATACTAACATCAAGATGATACAGATATTGGGATTATCTAATGAGAATTTTTCAATGGTCATTATCAAAATGCTTCAAGGAGCAATCATAAACAGGTTTTGTACAAATGAAAAAAATAGAAAGTATCATCAAAGAAATAAAAGATATATAAAAGAGCTAATTGAAATTTTAAGACTGAACAATACAGTAACCAAAAAACAAAAAGCAAAAAATACCAAACCCCAAACCTAAGAAAACCTTACTGGATGAGCTCAGCATGAAAAAGACAAAAGAAACAGCCAGTGACCTTGAAGATAAAAAAAAATAGGAGTTACCTGATTTGAACATGAAAGATGAAATAAATAGAAAAAAAGAGCCTCCAGTACATTTGAGATTATAACAAAAAATCTAACATTTGTGTCATCAGAGTTCCAGAAAAAGAAAAGAAAGAATGTGGGCCTGGAAAAGTATTAGAAAAAATACTGGTTAGAAATTTCCCAAATTTGGCAAAAGATATCAACCTAGGGATTCAACCAAATAGCACCTGCTCCTCAATAATCTGTAGAAATAAAAAACTGAAAAAAAGGAGCTAAGCAAATCCTAACCCAAAGAAATCTGGCTAAGTCATATCCTGGTCAAACTCCTGAAAACCAAAGATAAAGGAAGGACTTCAAAAGCAGTAGGAGAGCAATGACACCTTACCTATAAGGGAAAAAAATTGAATGATAGAGTATTTCTCATTAGATGCCATGGAGACCAGAAGGAAGCACCACAGTGTTTTTCAAGTGCTGAAAGAAAATGACTGTTAACTCAGAAATCTATATCTACTGAAAATATCCTCAAGGAATGAAGGGAAATGAAGACATTTGTAGATGAAAGAAAACCAAGAGAATTTTTTACCAGCAAACCTACCGTAAAATAGTGGCTAAAACAACTTCTCTAGCCATAAAATAATACAAGAAGATACCTTGGAACCCCCAGGAAGGAAGAAAAGACATTGTTGAAAAGTGAAAATATGGGTCAGCACATTTTATATTTCTTATTCTCTTGAATTTTCTGAATTAATGTTCAGAGATTTCCTCTTTTAGAATTTATTAGCAAACAGTGATCAGCTATTTTATTTAATAGGTTATCATGAAAAAGTTCAGATAAACAGTCTTTTCATATACAGATTCAATAGTTGCAGAGTTCTGTAATATCAAGTGAAGGAGTGGCCTGCCCCTCCACACCTGTGGGTGTTTCTCGTTAGGTGGAACGAAAGACTTGAGAAAAGAAATAAGACACAGAGACAAAGTATAGAGAAAGAAAAGCGGGGCCCAGGGGACCGGCGCTCAGCTTACAGAGGACCCACGCCGGCACCGGACTCTGAGTTCCCTTAGTATTTATAATTATCTTTACCATCTTAAAGATAAGGGAGTGGCAGGACAATAGGATCGTTTTTAGGGAGGAAATTAGCAGTAAGACATAAGAACAAGGATCTGTGACATGAATAAGTTTAAAGGAAAATCCTGTGCCTTGAGATAAACCTTTTAGCAACATTGTTTCATCCTATCACATGGGGATAAACCTTGGACAATACCTAGCTTTTCTAGGAACAAAGTCACACCCTGCACGCCCAAAATCCATTAAACCTTGAGTTACCACAGCACATGTCTCTTGCAAGGACAAGGTTGGGGGTAGGGTCACAGATTAACAGCATCTCAAATACAGAACAAAATGGAGTCTCTTATGTCTACTTCTTTCTATATAGACACAGTAACAGGCTGATCTCTTTCTTTTCCCCACAATCAAGTCAAATCTTGACTTTGGAATTCAGGGTTTTAGAGTGGAGGCTACCCTTTGGACTGAAAGGAACCCTCATATAGGCTAAATCTAAAGAGGGAACAGAGAAACACACACATGCCCCTCTCATGTGGTAAATTCTTTTAAAAAATCACATTCCCCACAAAGCATTTTTGATTTGAGTTAAGTATACAAAAGCACGGAATGGTTATCCTTTTCTTTTTTTCCCCTCCTTTCCTTAGTTTTTATTCTCTCTCTCCTCTTTCTCCTTCCTCTCTTCTTCCTCTTACTCTTTTTTCATCTCTTTCTTTCTGCATTTCTCTTACTGTCTGCTTCCCTCTCTGCATCCTTTCCCCTCTTCATGCCATTTTTTTTTCTTTCTTACAAGAGAAAAGAGGCAACAACATTCCACTGTAGACCTCAAGCCCAGATTGCCTTTTTGTACAACTCAACAGGTACTTTCTTGGACTCAGTCAGCTAAAAACAGACTGTGGGCATGTAGTATAGAAAGTCCATTTATGTTGAAATCTGCTTATTTTTCAAGCTCTTTAATGATTACTATCCATTATTATTTGTCCATTATGATTTAAAAAATGGAAATAACTTTTCTGATTTAGTTTTCATGTGACAAGTTCTATATATTCATATGATTATTTTTTTCCTATTTCAATCTAACTTCTCTGCTTGAATTTCACAGTACTAGAATGAAAAGTAATAAAGTAATGAAAAAGTAGAATATAAAATATTATTGTTCTTTGTGGCCTTAGAGTCATTAAAAAAAACACAATTGTTAGAGTGTAAGGTTACTGTGAACCTCGCTAAATGAATTTCTATAGAATATAAACAATCCTTTTGTCCTGCATATCTGTGAAGCCCAAATATGTAATTAGTCAATCCCATGTAGTTTCAAAATGGTAACCTTTCAAATTGAATCGAAGAGAGATGTTTTATGAATAATGGGTATGTGTAATTTTGGTTTCTTTCAGCATAAAATCAACTTTGGAGAAGTCTCAGGGTGTACTCTTGCATTTACACTAATTAACTCCTTAGACACCAGTGTTCTGTTGGCTTTGGATCAGGTTTGGAATTCAAAAAGAAACAGGTAATTTAGTAATATTACAGGAAATCAGGCATCTTCATGAGATGGGTTTGGTCTTGTTTCAAACTGAATTATCTAGAGATGAATTGTCTATATTATTTATCAGCATATTGCCTTTGAGTGCTCTTGGGAACTCAGTTCACAAAGTTGAGAAAGTGATTGATAATCAAGTATTTTAAATGGATGATCAAGATAATCATGTATTTTACATGGATATTTTGTATGTGCATTTGGGACAGGAAACTATTATCACATGTTTTGAACAAGTTCACTCAATTCACAATGAGTAATCACTAAAGACAGTGCACAGTTGAATATGGTTGACCTTTTTCAAAGTTCAAGGGTACTGCTAGGGAAGAGGACTATGGTAAAGAGTTAGAGATAGAATATGGAAATGTTGGGAGAAGAACAGTTAAAGACTGATGAATTATCACATTACCCATTAGTTTTCACTTAAAAGATAGATACATAAAATTACTTTTTTGAAATAAGAACTTTGTAAAGAAAATAATGTTGATGGCATTCTAATGGCTTCTCAAAGTAGAAGAAATGGATCAAGAAGGTACTAACCATATTCCTTGTACAACGTTCTATATATACTATATTATGCAAGTGGAAGTATGAATTTGATTTTGCTTGTTGATATGGAGTAAAGTACTCTAAGAACAGCTAGGAGGGTTTTTTCCTTCCTCATGCCAATCATTGTAATCTACTTACAATTTTCCTCACCGAAACTCCACCTAATAAGGTGTTATGTTATGACTCTGATTTATGAGTGTGATTTGAGTACTTCCCAAATCAGATGGAATGGAAAACAAGTGAGTTTGTGGATCATTGAAGAAGAATTTATTTACTGATGGTACTTTTTCTATCCAAAGCCTTGGATTTAAAATGTTGAAATAACTTCTGCCGGGCTCCCAACCTTTTGCTATAGCTGTTATAACTGTGGCAAAAGTGGCTTTCACCCTGTAGCTACTGAGTTCGCAGGATTAGGGCAGCAGCTCTGCTCATCCCATACCACCTGATCCTAGAGAATGATGCTCTGTTTCTGATGCTTTACCTTCTCCTGATGTTGTAGGGACTTTTTCTTTATGTTTTCAAAAATCAAGACGTGTTTCTTTTTTGGGTGGTAACTTTCTTGAGTTAGAAATGTAGTTAGAACTGTGACTAACAGCATTGCCTGGAATGTACTACAAACATGATCAGATATTCATTTCTCTTCCTTGTATAAGACTCCTTGTATAAGACTCAGTGTTTAGACATTCATTTCTCTTCCTTGTATAAGACTCCTTGTATAAGACTCAGTGTTTAGACATTCATTTCTCTTCCTTGTATAAGACTCCTTGTATAAGACTCAGTGTTCATTTAGTCTTTTTAAATTAAACCACAACAAACATATGAGTTTTTAGCCATTGCAAAGTGCAATAAATAAATATATCTGAAGTAGCATTAGCCTTCTAGTTTTAAACAATAATGAAATTTGTTTAGTAGTCACTAACATGTGCAAAGAAATGGTTGGAAAAAGATGTTTTGCTTGCGTTTCAGTCAACTCCCTGATAATAGATGCAAAATTAAATAAGGTGTTGGTGCGTGTCTCATTTGGAATGAGTAAAAGAACTGGAAAAAAACTTAATGCAATTAAGCTGATTAAAATGTTGTGTCACCCTCCTGTAAGTTAAAATCATTTACTCACAGAAAAAAGATATTACCCTGTGAAGAGAATTGGTTTTAATAACTATTTGTTGAACTCTAATGTCCTGTTTGATAAGAGTGTCTCTCCACTATGCTCAGAATTTTAAAGCCTCCAGTGACAGCAGAATCACTTTGCTTCAGAAACGTAGCAGGTGAGTTGTAATTGTCCAGCCAAAGTTGGAATCAGTTCAATAGGACTGTCCCCCATGTTTATCCAATTGCAAGTAATGTCAAGAGGTGAGATGCTTGATGAAGGTGATTTGATTTCTCATCTATGAAATGCTATTCTCATTTGTTCCTTTGGGGACTCTAGCTGTCAAAAGGGGGAAAAAAAGAGACAAATTGAAAAGACAAAATCTTTATCCAAAGAGAACTATAGAAATAGGTATTTAATCTAGGTTTTAAAGAAGATTTTATAATCTTGGCTAAAATTTTAAATACTGCATCATTTTTAAGTAACCACATTTAGAAAAATACATTGCTGTAGCAATCACCAGGAATTATGTGATGAACAATTCTGTAGTGATCACTCCATGTGAGTACTGTGGACTGAGAGCTTTTGGGCAGTCACATTTTATGGAAAAACTATTGGCTCCTAATTTTTTTGAGTCTCTAATCTTCAGTTAGTTCTCCTGCCCTGGTAGCCTGAGAAAGTCTTCTAGCTCCCTAACGTTTCTATTTCTCACAGAATACCTTTGGATGTGTTCTCTCACAGATAAAATATTTTAGTTTACAAAATTTTATGCTTGCAAACTGATATTGACCATGGTAGAGAAAAAGTGTGTAAAATTTTCATATAAGCAATTCGCTCATTTAGTTTAACGATTAGCCATAATTAAATGTATTTTGTACCAGCTGTTTAATATTAATATTTTGTGACATCAAAGAATCAAATTTTAAATATTTAATTTCAAGAAAGGATCTAGTATTTGTATCCATTTCAAAGACAGAGGCCTGCTTAATTGTGGATAACTATTTTTGAACATTTTTAATATTTAAAAAACTATGTAAAGACCTACTTATCTGGACTGATATTTGGTAATTGATTATAAATTCATATTTAACTAATAAGTCAATCACATAGCTAGATTAGACTTATACTGCAAAGGCTTTTTTCTTTTAATCACCTTCCATTAATAATATGAAGTATTTAGGGTTTTATTTAATTCTTTGCTGCAAAGAATAAAATTCGTTGTTTTATTTAATTCTTTGGTTCTATTTAATTCTTTGCTAATTTGATGGTAAGCTCTATTAGCAATGTTGGTTAAGTTTTTTTAAGTGACCTTGATTTGGTGCAAAGAGCAACCCCACAGTAATTTTATTTTGGAACTTTGTGTGTGTGTAGCAGAGTGTGTGTGCAAGAAGAGATAGAGAGCGTGTGTGTGTGAGAGAGAACCATTCCTATCAGTGAAACCATAGGATGTCAATAAAGGAAGAAATATAGTTTTGATTCTTATGAATAGTATTCTAAAAACATAGAATTATTGAGTAGTTAGGAGAGAGAGTTTCTTTTTCTTATTTCTAGGACTACTAAGGTGCTTTAGTAATGTATACTACTATAGCCATAGCATGGCATCTCCCCAGTTCTTGGGTCTCTTTATTCATTTTTTTTTTTTTTTTTTTTGAGAAGGAGTCTCTCTCTGTCACCCAGACTGGAGTGCAACGTTGTAATCTCGGCTTACTGCAACCTCTGCCTCCCAGTTCCAGCGATTCTCCTGCCTTAGCCTCCTGAGTAGCTGGGATTACAGGCACCTGCCACCGTGCCCAACTAATTTTTGTATTTTTAGTAGAGACGAGATTTCTTCATGTTGGCCAGGCTGGTCTTGAACTCCTGACCTCAAGTGATCCACCCACCTTGGCCTCCCAAAGTGCTGGGATTATAGGCATGAGCCACCGCACCCGGCCTCCTTGTTCATTTTTAAATAGCTGTGTAAACCATAAATGTTAAGAATGCTTTAAAGTATTAATAAAATAAAAGTCTGCCATCAGATTATTTCCTCTGGGAGTAAGGTATTCCCACTCAACAAGTTTACTGATTGAATGAGGTCACTCAAAACGCTAGACCCTTCTCACAAATGACCCACTCCTAAGAGAAAAGTGAGCACTTCTGTAAGCGGTGGTAAATTTTTTGTCTATGAACAAGCCTTGTTAGAGTAATGAAGGTGTAATTTAATGAAAAAATTAACATAATTTCAGTACACCTTCTTCTAGGGACTCTTTATAAGCAAGGTAGGAGGCAAATGATCAAGGACACTACAGATGCTTTATTCCTTCCCTTTAGGAGAATACTTCAAGAAACAAATACCATGGATTTATCCACTTATTCTCATTTCACAGCCTGCCTCCAAAGACTGACTTTTTTTTTTTTTTTTTTTAAAGCAATGCTTAGTGCAGCAGTGAATTTTATACCAGCCTTATAACTGGGAAAAGCTTCCAGGAGAAGATGAGAATTGAGGCCTAGGACATATGCCTAGCTGTTAAGGAAAACACTCTATCAGAAATGTAAGGCTAAAATAACTTCACAGGGAATAGGGTTGTTGAGGATGGATAATTAATAGATGAACAAGTAACTCTCTGAGTGTTTGAAAAATTATATAAGAAGAATGGACCCCAGCTGTTCTATACTTTATGAAGGCCAGACAAGAAGGAATGGACTGAACTTGAAGCAAGAATTGACAAAGGAGGTCCTTAAGTACTGGAAACACTTATGAAAGGAGCTCCTGTACTCGTCACATACACAGGCAGCTGTTAATCTCAGTGCATGGAAACCAGGCTGCAAGACCTTTTAAGGCACTTCCCAGTTTTATAGAAATTTGAAAACTAACTGAATTGGGTTATGTGACTCCATGAACAAAAAATTCTAGTAAACTATTCTGCCTTTCCAAACCCAAGTTCTTCAAGTTCTTTCAAAACAGTCAGGATATTCATAGTATCACTGGAAAGATAGCCTTCAAAGGCTTGTTACTTTCTCCTGTACTGAAACAAGTAGAGGGTTTACAGTTAATATGCAGACATCTGGCCATTTGCAATTAGGAGCATCCACTCATTGATTCATTTTCTTTTTAAACATTCATTGAGTGGGCATTTAACTGATAGAGTCTAATTTCAATGAACAAAAGAGAATAAAAATGTCAAAGTATATGCAACTTTGTATGTGTAGATATACATTTTTTTTTTATAAATTCAGATAATTTCCCTCTTTTGTACACAGCTTAGCTCTCAATCTCAGTTACTGATAAGACTGAAAAGAAATGGATGGAGATTTATTATATTATATAGAGAGTTTTATGTTCTAATTTGCTAACATATTTTTTAAGCATTGCCTATTTCACCAAAATGACATTGAAAACAAGATTTTTACTTGGTGGATACTAATTAGTGCTTTCTTCTATGTTAGACATTAAGCTGCTTTCAATTTTTCATTGCAATAAACAATCCTTAGAATAGAAACATAGTAGGAGAGCTACTAAGCCAAAGGGTAGAAACGTTTTTAATGCTGCCAGATTGCCATCCAGAAATTCCATCAAGTGTATGAAACTGTCTTTTTCATTGTAACTTACCAACATTGCCTGTTAACAGTACAGCACTTAAAGTTTGAAATAACATTAAATGGTTTCTGATTTGAACAGGACTGATGAAATTATTTAGAAGTAGGCCTACTATCATGGGTGTATGGGATTGTTTTCCAAGATTTTAAACTAAAAAAATTCCTTTAAAAATGCCTTCGATTTGGCCGGGCGCAGTGGCTCATGCCTGTGATCCCAGCACTTTGGGAGGCTGAGGCAGGCGGATCACGAGGTCAGGAGATTGAGACCATTCTGGCTAACACGGTGAAATCCCGTCTCTACAAAAAAATACAAAAAAAAAAAAAAAAAAAAAAAAATTAGCTGGGCGTGGTGATGGGCGCCTGTAGTCCTAGCTACTCAGGAAGCTGATGCAGGAGAATGGCATGAACCCGGGAGGCGGAGCTTGCAGTGAGCAGAGATCGCACCACTGTGCTCCAGCCTGGGCGACAGAATGAGACTCCGTCTCAAAAAAAAAAAAAAAAAAAAGGAAAAAGCCTTCGATTTTACATGCTCACATTCATTCACTAATTTGACAAATATTAACTGGCTAGTCAATAAGTTCCTACTACGTGACAGGCTTTGACCTCTGTTAAAATAATTGATGGTGAAATTTCCATGGTGTACAGGTTACTATAATCTCTTGCCTAGTTTACTGTGCCAGCTTTTCTTGCGTTCCCCTGGATTCAGTCTTCGTATTCCTCACTGCGATGGTTAATTTTATGTGCCAACTTAATTGGGCCACAGAGTGTACAGGTATTTGGTCAAACATTTTTCTGGGCATCTCATTGTTTTCCAATGAGATTACCATTTACATGGATAGACTGAGTAAAGTAGGTAGACTGTCCTTCCTAATATGGGTAGTCCTCATCCAATCAGTCGAAAGTCTGAATAGATGAAAATACTTACCTTGGTCTCCAGGTTGCTGACTCGGTAGACGAATCTTGGGATATGCCATAATTGCATTAGCCAATTCCTTATAATAAATCTCTCTCTCTCTCTCTCTCTCTCTCTCTCTCTCTCTCTCTCTGCACTCTCTCTCTCTCTATTGGTTCTACTTTTCTGAGGAACCCTGACTAATACACCCACTGTAGCTAGAGTGATCTCCCTGCAAAAATCTAATAATTCCACTTTCCCACTTGAAACTATTTATTGAGTTCCCTTTGTCTTGCAATAAACCTCAGGCCCCCTAAAGTGATTGCCTTCATGACTTGGCCCCTGCTTTCCTCTCCCTCTTACTTCTTTAAAAATCTCCCTCATTTGCTACACTCTACCCATATCATAATATTTATATTTCCTTGACCACTCTTTATCACCTCTCTGGGCCACCTCTCATGCTGTTCCAGCTTCTTAGTCATATTCTCATCCTCTTTCCTCCCTCTCATTTTTGTTCATGTTTTAGTTCTCAGATTATATATAATGTCTTCTAGGAATCTCTTGAAATCCCTTAAGTCTAGTTAAGGTTTCCCAGCTACTTTCCTCATGATAGTACTTGCTATATATACCATAATTACCTATTTCCTTACTTGACTATTGTAGTGGCATTGAATCTCTGAAGGCAGGAATGTGTTTATCATTTTAAATCTGGAATACAGCTTCCTCTCACAGTATCTGGCATAGTCTAGCCTCTTAAATATTGTTCTTGTTAAATAAATGAATAGAAGGAATTCATGAGATTTTAAGGTTTCCTTTATTAGCTATATGAAATCATTGAGGTTGCAAATAAATTATTTTTTCTTGATGAACTTGGTAACTCTCTGGACAGACAGAGTCATGCTGATGGCATTGCTCACAATATTAGATGAACGTAATTGAGAAAATCAGCCACCCCTCACTCCCCATCTAGTGGATAGATTATTTAGGCACAGTGATACAATGCATACTGCCTTACCAATGACTCCTTTCCTGTAACCATGGTTTATATCAGTGATTCTCAACTGGGGACAGTTTTGCCCCCCAGATGACATTTGCCAATGTTTGGAGAATTTTTGATTGCTATGACTGCAGAGTGGAGGTGGGTGCTGTTCTCTAGTGGATAGAAGCCAGGGGTGCTGTTAATTATTCAACATTGAACAGTGCAGCTCCCACAACAGACTCACTGGGTCCAAAATATCCATAAGGCTGAGGTTGAGAAAACCTAGTTATATAAATTTGGAGAAAGCTTACGGAAGAGCAAGCTGTCCCATGTGATTGTCATGCTACAGTTACCTGATACCTGTGGTCTTCCCAGGTTACTGCATATTATTTGACCATAGAAAGAAAAACAAAGGAAGATGAACCAGGCAGCCAAATGATATGCTGTATTATTGCATAGGAGCTGTTTTGGTACTGTATTTTAACTCATTAACATTTAAAAATTGTTATGCAGCAGAAAAATAATTATGTCCTTTTAACTGTTGAAACAGAATCCATTTTTCCAAGCATACTTTTTTTAAGGGCATATTGCTAAAACACCAACTGTTTTACAAGTACAGTAATCACATTGCTGTTGAGTTTATTGTGTTTTGTTAGGACACACTTTATAGTGTGGAAAATGCATTTTAAAGTAATTCTTCTGGGCACAGTTAGGGAAAAGAATAGTTAGGGAAAAGGTATGCTTTATTTTTGTGAGTGAACAATTAGCTGCATAGTGACCCCCTCTGGCAGATGAATGGTGCAGTGTAGGAGGTTTCTGGAAAGTTTGGCATCTGCATCTTTCACTTTCACTTGAAGAGATGAGGAAGATTAAGAAGGAAAACGGGAACTAGAGAAAACTTAAGGGGCCCTCAATACTTCAGTCCCTTTCAAGAGAATAATTTATTTTGTTCATGATCAGTAGTAGTTCTGTTGTGGCCTTTCATTTTCCACATCAATCACCCTTTAAGGCACTGGTCCTTAATCTGTTTTTTATGGACCTACATGTCTGCATATGGAATTTTGGGAGGTTTCTGAATCACTGCAAACATATGTAAATTTGGTGGGTATGGAAATTCAAAAATTATTCCAATGTGAGGTGTTCATGCTTTATCAGATTCTCAAGGGGGTCATGACTACACAATATTTGAGAGACAGTTCTTTAGGAAATGCACACATTCCACTGCAAATGGGACCTGGAAGTTTTTGTGGCGTTAGGAGAAAGCGCAGACTGTTTAAAAAGGAACTGCTTAATCACTAAGCAACAACTCCCCTGTTTGTAGACCTGGAGTGAGATATCTGGAACCTAAGATTTGTTTTGCCCTTTTATTCTACCTCCCCCAAATGGTCCCGGAGGGTCTCAATCTCTACAGTAACAGGTGACTTCCAGACCTCTGCTTCTCTATTACCAAAGATGAGTTGTAACTCTCTTGATTCACCCAACTCTGCCTTCACCTAATTTTTCAGCCTGGAAAATAAATTCATTTACATTAATATGTATTTTTCTTATGAGAGATTTAGTGTAGTTTGGGATTAAATATAAGAAAAAATTATATATAATAAAAGAGGGCAGTGTAGCTTCATGTATTCTTGCTACCTGAGATAATTCTGGTCTGGTCTTGATTATATCAATGGCCTTGGGCTCACTCATATGCTCCTGAAAGGGTTAAAGCTGGCCTCCTTCCAGCCCCATGTGGCCAGGTGCACTGCTGTCTCTCCACATCATCAGCCTGTGTGTGGAACAGAGCAGGAGGGAGTAAGTGGCTCCCAAAGTTTACTTTGGAAACATGCAAATTTGCTTTCTTCTGTGATATAATTGAGCAATAACCGGACATGTACTAATCCCCAATTTCTCTTTCTTTAGAAGTTGCCAGTTGTGTCTGACTGTCTATTCTAGTGCAGTTTGAAGAGTCACGTTCACTAGACTGCCCACTGTAGGGGTGGGGCAAGGCAGAGGGACTCCTGTGTTATTAATATAATATTTTCCTACCCTCGACATTTCTATGTTCTTGAGAGAAGATTATGTGATTTAAGTTTGTATTGTCACAATGCAGTAAAGGCTTCTAGACTCATATATAGATAAACTCTGATCATCAGAATAATAAAAGATGGCAAACTTATGTTAAAACAAACTGACTATGCATCCTACTATGAGTTATATTCATTGTGAATTGGAAGTACTTATTCAGTGCTATACTCAGGGAACTTTTCCCTCATATTAGTTCCTGATTGTAAATCATGGATTTACAACGTTAGATCTGTGAAGAAATTGAAAAATATAAATATTAAACGATGGGGTTAGTATAGTGGTATATTTTCCTCAATACCTTATTTAGATTTCTCCTGAGGATATTGGAAAACCAAGTACCATAGTATTCAATGGTCTCACATGGAACTGAGAATTAAGTATGGGTCACTAGGATGAGCCCTGGATGCAATCTTTCTTTTTAATTTTAATATCTTTCAAAAAATCTTTGCTTATAAGGACCATGGTTCAGAAAACTATATGGCTCATGTAAAGAGTGAGAAGACTTTTGTGTTTAAAAGTGATTTTAGCTTTTTAGCTGAAAACAACATTGGAGCTTGGGAGAGAACTCAGTTCAACTTTTGCAGGTGAGGAAGCACTCGGGAGCAAAGGTTAACTCAGGTTATAACTGCATTAGCATCCACTAACAAAGTATTAAGGCTCCACATTATCCTGGTCATTCTCCTGGGCATTGCACCAAGTTGGTTAAACAAACACAAGGGGAACCACACCAAATTATCTACTTAAGGCCAGAACATGCCCCTTTGACATATAATTTACATCAATGAAAGTAGTATATCAGTAACGTGAATATAATTAAGTGACAGCAATAGTAATAGTACTCACACTCCTTATTTGGGGTTCAAATTGATTTAAGAACACATTCTTTCAAACTGTATTATTCTTAAACTATTTCAGCCTAAGGAAAGCCTTTTAGAAATATTCTTATTTTCAATATTTTAATTTCAATGAATGTTCTAGGTATTTACTGAGTGCTGACTATAAAATATACATATTATATATCTATAATATATATGCATACAATATATATGCATAGAAACTGGTAGCATATGGAACTTGCTGTCTCACAAAATAAACTGGAAGACAAAACATATACTATGAAAAGCTAAGTAAAGGAAGCATTTTAATTTGCTACTTAAGATGACAGTCTTTAAGATAACAATGCAAGACGGGTGACAAAGCTAGACATGCTTAATTGTTACAGGATTTCAGAGGAGGGAGAGAGAAAGCTTCAAGCTATGGTAGAGAGAATTCTATTGGTGCAGGTTGGTAGGATTTGAGTTCACTTTTGAAGAGTGTGGATTCTCAAATAGATGAAGTAGAGAAAAGTAGCCTTTCTTGTTTTAGAACAGCTTGAGCAAAAGACATTGCACAATGTGCTTGGAAGACAGTACAGAAAGGAGTTCAACCGTGGTGAAAGTTTTCGAAGGTAATTTAGCCAAAGTAACTTGGATACTGACTGTAGGAGACCTTGAATGACAAGCTAAGGAGTTTGCAGTTTAGCTTCTGTTAGACTCTGGGCCACTGAAGATTATTCAAGTGCCCTGCGCCTAGTTATGTTCTTTCGATAACCTTGCACATTCCACTCTCTCCTTTTGGTATGGAAATGTAGACCCAGAGAAAGCACAAAAATCACTAAGTTAAATGAAGGTAGGACTCGACGCTAGCAAGAAACAACAACGAAATTTATTTTTCCTAATCTAAAACAGGTTGATAGCATATCCTTTACAGGAATGAACTAACTATGGGTACACTGTTCTCCAGCAATCATTGTCTAAACACACCACTCCATTCACCAAGGTCTCTTGTGTGCATAGTGCTGGTTGAGGTGTTTATTTTAGCCCACAGTTAACTGCACGTTGCACCTGCTATCAATCACCAGTCATAGGTGTGTCTCTTAATTGCCATTTAAAGGTCTTCTGAAAGTGAAATATGTATTATTTCTCTCCTTTATTTCACAGGCAAAAGTCCTTGTTTAGAGCCAGAAAGGGATGCTGACTATGAACTATTAACATTCTTTTAAGAGTTGCCTCCTAATTTGAAAGAGTCAATAACCGTTGGTGCTGTTCAAGTTTACAATTTCACCTCAAAATAGAAGAATCAGTGTGTATCAGTGTTTTTATAATGACAAGGACCAGATGGCCTCATTACTTAATAATATTGGAGTTTTCATAAACAAGGAGGTAGATTCTACAGATTATAATCTAGTGAGTGTAAAGTTACCTTAAGCAAAAATTCTAGAATGACTCATTTAACTGTAGTTTGTGAGTGTTTTGAAGACGAACCCTTGATCAATTTTAGCTAATACGCTGGAGACAGCTTATCCAAGACTGATCTCATAGACTGTTTTCCTTTATTCAGATCTTCTTTTCTGCAATTCATTTAGTAATTTTATTTTTTTGACAGGGTCTTGCTCTGTCACCCAGGCTGGAGAGTAGTAGTGTGATCATGGTTCACTGCAGCCTCAATCTTCTGGGCTCAAGAAATCCTGCTTCTTTGCCTCACAGGTAGCTGGGACTACAGGTGCACACCACCATACGTGACTAATTTTTATTTTTTTATTTTTAGTAGAGATGAGATCTTGCTATGTTGTCCAGGCTGCTCTCAAATTCCTGAGCTCAAGCAATCCTCCTGCCTTGGCCTCCCAAAGTCCTGGGATTACAAGTGTGAGCCACCATGCCTGGCTCATTCAGTAAATATTCCTAAGTCTACCTCTGCACCAGACACAATACTAAGATCAATATATATCATGGTGCACAGACATGGCCCCTGCCTTTACGAAGCTTATGTTTTACTTTAGGCAATGTGCCCGAACAAAACTGAAAACAAACAGTAAGACCACCCTGCAGAAGTAAACACATGAAGACATGGAAAGGAATTTAAAATGCCAATATATTTAATGAAGGAACAAAAAAGGAATGAGGAAAAGATTGTTGGAGATGTATATGTGTCATTGTTTAAAACAATTTGTATATTGAACATTACATGTTATGTGACCTTCTTGTTACAGTAGGCTGATTTGTGGTAACAAGCGGACTCAAAATTTCTTAGGTTTAACACAGTAGAAATTTCTATCCATCTCTGGTAATAGTCCTGGAAAGTGTTCAGGCAGTCAGGATAGCTCTGCTCTTTGTAGTCATCCAGGGAACTGAGCATATTCAGTATTGTAGCCCTGTCATCCCTTACAGCAGGGATGTAAGGTTTCTCCATCTTGGCTCTGTTGACGTTGTTTGTTTTTGAGGGCTGCTCTGTGCACTGTAGGATGTTTAGCAGCATCCTTGGCCTCTACTCACTAGATGTCAGTAGTATCCCTCAGTAACGGTAACCCAAATTATCGCTATTCTTGCTAGATGTCTTTGCTAGAGGGAAAAAATATCTGCTGCTCTAGGGCTTCATTGCTATTTGCCTTCAGCAGATGGAAGTTGAACAATAGCACAGAAGAGGCATACTGAAGCTCAGATCCCAAAATGGCAGATATCTCTTCCCCTCATCGTCCTTTGGAGAGAACTAAGCCATACAGCCACATCTAACTTCAAGGGGGCTGGGAAATGTGGTCTATTCATGTACCCATCTACAATCTTGTTATCATGGATGAAAAAAGAAACATATTTTGTTTGATGACTAGTGGCCTCTAACACACATTTTAAGAAACTAAAAGCTATAGTTTACCAATAGCTTGGGAATCTCAGAACCCTTGCTGCTAGCTTGTGTATGCTTGAGTTATACTTGGTGAAAGAACAGTCTTGTCCCTAGATCATTCACTGCTCAGATTTTTTCTTCTGATGGTTAGTGGACAGAGTCATCTATATGCTACAAGCTTAGTTAAGGTCACCATAATCCCAAGGAAGCTCTCAAAAGTGGGTGATGTAGCAGTCTCATGTTGATTAAAATTTTAGTTTGAATATGTCGAGTTTTAACTACTGCATTTTTAAAGGTATGTGGAGAAACCAATACCAACCTAGAGGAAAACAACAAAAATCATTACAAGGAAAGGAAGTAGGCTCTCCAAAGGAGATGAAAATATCTTTGGATATTTAGTTAGTAAACGTCTCTTGTTATAGGAAAGTTTTCCTTTTTATTCAATTTAATTAAACTAATTGTCTCTCTCTTTCTCTCCTTCTTTCTTTTTTCCTTTTTTTTGAGACAGTCTCACTCCGTCACCTGGAGTGCAGTGGCGTGATCTCAGCTCACTGCAACCTCCATCTCCTTGTTTCAAGCAATTCTCCTGCCTCAGCCACCTGAGTAGCTAGAATTACAGGGGCCTGCCACCACACCCAGCTAATTTTTGTATTTTTAGTAGAGCCGGGGTTTCGCCATGTTGGCCAGGCTAGTCTGGAACTCTTGACCTCAGGTGATCTGCCCACCTCAGCCTCCCAAAGAATTTCTCCTTTTCTTTTCAAATGAATATCTAAAATCACTGCATTGCTTTGGCCTTTTCTTCTTTCCTTTTCTTTTCTTTTTTGAGACAAAGTTTCGCTTTGTCTCCCAGGCTGGAGTGCAGTGGCATGACCTCGGCTCACTGCAACCTCTGGGTTCAAGTGATTCTCCTGTGTTAGCCTCCTGAGCAGCTGGGATTACAGGCATGTGCCACCATGCCCAGCTAATTTTTGTATTTTTGGTAGAGACGGGATTTTGCCATGTTGGCCAGGCTGCTTTCAAACTCCTGACCTCAGGCGATCCACCTGCCTCGGCCTCCCAAAGTGCTGGGATTACAGGCATGAGCCACCGCGCCTGGTCACACTTGGGCTTTTTCAAAAATAATTTTGGCTGGGCACAGTAGCTCATGCCTGTAATCCCAGCACTTTGGGAGGCCGAGACTGGAGGATCACGAGGTAAGGAGATTGAGACCATCCTGGCCAACACAGTGAAACTCTGTCTCTACTAAAAAATACAAAGAATTAGCCAAGTGTGGTGGCGGGCACCTGTAGTCCCAGCCACTCAGGAGGCTGAGGCAGGAGAATGGCATGAACCCTGGAGGCAGAGCTTGCAGCAAGCAGAGATCGTGCCACTGCACTCCAGCCTGGACAACAGAACGAGACTCCATCTCCAAAAAAGAAAAATAAATAAAATAAAAATAAAAATAAAATAACATAAAATAAAATAATAATTTCTTTGGCTGGGTGTGGTGGCTCACACCTGTAATCCCAGCACTTTGGGAGGCAGAAGTGGGTGGATCACCTGAGGTCAGAAGTTGGAGACCAACCTGACCAACATGGCGAAACACCTTCTCTACTAAAAATACAAACATCAGTCAGTGGTGGTGGCGTGAGACTGTGGTCCCAGCTACTTAGGGGGCTGAGACAGGAGAATTGCTTGGACCGGGGAGGTGGGGGTTGCCGTAAGCTGAGATCGTTGACACTGCACTCCAGTCTGGGTGACAGAGTGAGACTTCGTCTCAAAAAAAAAAATATTTTTTCATACATGATACTCTTATAAATATAATTTTAGTTGAATCATTGACTATTTTTTTTTTTGTAAAAGCCAAAGCCTTTTTTTCTTCTGCACCAAGGTAAAAAAAGTCTCAACTTTTTGTTTTTTTCAACTTTTATTGTATGTTCAGGGGGGTAATTGTGCAGATTTGTTACATAGAATTTTACCTTTAAAAAGAAGAAAATAGAAAATTACTTCCCATGGAAAACTGAAGTATAATACTTATACCACTATTAGAATAGATAAATTTTTAATTCAGTGTGAATGAACAGTTTCAACACTGTGGCAATAAAACATTGGAGTAGATCTGCCGAGAAGAATTTTGTCTACTTGGCACTTGAAATCTCTAACAAGGAGAGACAAAGAGGAAGAGGGAGAGGAAGGAGTAGGGAAGAATGGAAAGGGGAGGGAGAGAGAGACAGAGAGAGAGATTCTCCTTGGTGGTGGGTTCATCTATTCACGAAGGGAGGACCAGGTGAGACAGGTGACTCTTCAGTGTTTTCTTCTGCCTTCCTGGTATGAGTATGGCATGCATATGTTCAGATGAAACTCATTTGAACTAACATATACATTATTCCAGAAGACCATTCCTTTGAGTAAAGAGATGTTGGATAGCCCTGACCACTCTGTAGGATTTGGTGAAATTCTTGTTTCCAATTAGGTTTATTTGGGGCTAACATTTGCCTTCAAAGAATTCCCAGCCGGATATAAACTTCGATGTTAATGGAATTGCCATTCTGGACATTTTTGTCAGGTTAGCTATAGGACATGCTCTCAACTAAATATTTATTGTCTTCCTAATAGCAAAACATTACATTCCTGCTCAAGCATATTCCTTGTCAATTTCTAAAGAAAGATTTCGGATCACACATGCTTATGTAATCATGTACTAGAATGGTAAAAGCCACCTTTTCACCACTTTTGACTTCATGTGTTCTTTTTGGCAATGCTTGCTCCAGAAGCCTGCTTCCCAGATCTGTTCTTTCATCTGGAACTAAGATTCTTATTAAGAAACTGTGCCATAGACCCACCATTGGAAAACATCTCTTTTTAGGGCGTAACTTGGCACTTACAGATTCGGGCAGAGCAACAGGATGTGACAATTTAGGCAAGAAAACAATGGTATATATTGTACTATAATAGACTTTGACATGATAGAAGCAAGTTGAAGGGGCCAAGTGCCAAGGCACTTGTTCTCTAAGGAGTCATCACCAATTTTCCTGATACTCCAGTGCTGTGTTCAAAGCAAGAAATGAAGACTTCAGGTTTTTTTTTAGTTTATTTGAAAATGTAGTAGCTGGTCAAACTCCTTAGTCTCTTAATTTGTAGAAAAAGAATGGTCACAAGTTAGACCATAGTTTCAGAGTGTAAGTTTCAGTGGGTTAGCTCATTATCAAGGATATTAATTATCCAATGGCTTTGAAAGCATCTAGGATCTTGAGTGAATGAGATAAGTTGATGGGAGAAAACTACCATGTTTGTGGTGGAAATACATAGTGACATGAAAGTGCCTGGTTACAGTGACTTGTTTATATATCCTATTTTCCAAAGCGCATGTTCCAACCTTTCTCACTTATTTCAAAACTCACTCCTCCGCTCTGTGCTCCCACCCCTCGCCATTTCCTTTGCAGATTACCTTAGACATTCTATCTCAAGCTCCCTCAATTTTACACCATTAAATCTCTTGTTGTTTTTTTTTCTCTTCTTTCATTTTGAGAAAAAAATGTTCCCCTATGCTTCCTTATTGTGCCTTCTATGTCATATTTAGTGCATCTGCCAGGACCCTGGTACTTTTAACTTCTGTTTTCAGTGGTCTTCTCCCAGCCTGCAGGACCCGATGTGAAAGAATACTCCAAATCCTGTAAGCAAACTTTTACAAGCTACATAGCCTTGTTTCTTCTTCCTTCTTTACATTCTTAGTCTCCAATATTTCGTCTTTCAAAAATTCCTTAGTTTTTTTTGCAAAAGAAGTTTTAGATGGTATCATCTTAGGTTTTTCATACACTTGTTCAACTATTCTGTTTCATCCTTTAATTCTTTTTCCTCTTCTAATTTTCCAAACATGGGTATTTTCCAAAGTTCAGTCCCTGATTATCGTCAGCCTATTTTTCCATGTTGACAATATAAGGCACACTCAACTCTTACCTCTAAGTGGATGGCTAGTGATGATGTTATTGCCACACTTCATATCTTACTGGAGATTCTGTTATACACTGGGAATTTTCTGCTGCAAATCTCTAAATGCAGCATGCTCCGAACAGAAATGCAACTTCTTCCACATTTCCCTAAACCTCCTCATGTTCCTGACTCCCTCAGCTTCTGTATTCAATCACTTGCTAACTTTTCAAAAGCTTACTTTCATACCTCTCTTTCATCACTCTTCTTACCTCTCTCGGCACATTCTTAATTAAATTTGTCCTATTTTACTAATTTTCCAAATGATCTTTCTGCCTTCTCTTCCTCCCAATTTAATTTTCACACTATTGCCAAGTTAGATTTCTAAAATCATTGTTTCACACAAAAATTTTCAATGGACTTTCCCTATACACTGGGTATAACTGAAAATGCTTAGCTTGACATTGAAGTCATCCTTTCTTGCCACAGTAGGAGAGTACAATACTTCTTAAGTGTTCTTAGGAGATTAACTAACCCATCATAAAATCAGGAAAACAAAATTTGAGTTGACTGGGAATATTTGCTCTCCTTCTTATTGTCATAATTTTGCTTTGAAATACTTTATAAAATCATTGGGTATATAATTTATTTTGGAACTGATATCAGCTTAATATAGATCTTCAGTGTTTATCAGCCTAGATTAAGTCTTTTTTTAAGCAATTTGCCCTCAACCACAATTCCATTTTATTGCTATACTATTTAAACTCCTTTTTATGTATAAAAACAAAACATTTTGGCTCTAGTTAGGATGGTTGTCTTTATTCAAAATAAAAACTAAAGCTGATATGATCACTATCTTTCCAGGAGAATTAACAATGATAAAAGCAATAAATTGTACTCATTTTACAATCAGGTAATTTCCCCACTAGTTAAATGAATTATGGTTTTGGTAAGTGTCATACTGGCATCTAAAAACTGACTAATCCAAATACTAAGAAATCTTTATAGAGGTAGCCCTCATTGTACTTTTTAATTCAAAAGCAAGTGGCATAGAAGTCAACCAGAAAGACAACAATCATTATTACTTCAACAGCTTTTGTATTCTCTTACCCACCAAATTCCCTAATCAGACAAAACTAGAAATATAACCTGGAAAAAAATCCCTTACTAAATCAAATTACATGAAGAATTTAATTCACTATGCTTTTTGGTAAATAGGTTGGAATAGTTGCCTCAAGCTGTCACTCCTTGAAAATGTGCTTGTCCTAGACAAGGTTGCTGATGTCACGGTTAGGAGTTCACTTCCTGGGAGAGGTTTACAATTGAAGCTGAGGTGTATCTGATTCAGCCCTCAGGCAGAAAAACTGGATGAAGCAGTTTTTCCTCTTTCTCTTTTACGGACTGTGTGATTTGTGCAACAGCTTTGGCTTGGCAAATAGGGAAGTGTCAGAGCTAAATCAGCTTTACTCTAAGGGCATGGTGTGCCCGTGTTTCTCAACTCACTGATACCCAAATCCAGGACCGTTTTACTTCAAGTGGAATACACACACAGAGCAAACATTCTCAAGGTCAGGTATACGTGTTCTTTGTATTCCACGGCAGGAACCATTTTCCTTGTTCAGAAACAGGCATAGAACTCATTCATGCTTCAGAACAGTAAACTCCATGAAAAAAATACGTTCAAAGAACGACTTTGTAAAAAGAAGATGTTATGCAATCAGTATTTATGGGATTATCAAACATGTGAGAACTAGGGGGAGGGTGGCAGCCCTGGTTTACCTTCATGAGTGCATGATTGGCAATCTGTTATACTTGTGGGATGGCCAGATATCTAAGACACACAGAAGGGAACAATTGAAGCAAATAACTATATAATTCAAGCAATATTCTCTGACTTTTCTTCGATTACAGTATTTCAAGCAGCAATAGAGGTGGGCCTGAGTTATTTGGGCTATTTCTTCCTTTTCTATTTTCTTTTGGTGGAATAAGTAAAAGTTAAGTGATGTGCTTGTGTGTGTGTGTGTGTGTGTGTGTGTGTGTGTATGTGTATTACTGTTTTGGTTATATTTTGCAGTTGGACACAGCTTTTTTTTTTGAGTAAGCAAGATTCAGCAACTTAAAGAGAACCTGAGTTGTCCAAATGCCTGTTTTGGAATGGGGAAGTGTGGATTTTTCCTTTTCACTATATCTTATGCTATTAGAGACAGATGTACAATTATGGATGGCTGTGTTGTATACCTGCACAGGCTCAGGAAACACCTCTGGGGTCCTCTCAACTTCTTAGTCATGAATGATGCCCTACTGTTTCCTTTCAGGTTTTGCCACTTCACATCTCTTACCGTTTTCCCCCTTAGTTTTATGTAAATCGTGTGGATGATGGAATGAAATGGTTTCCATGGAGCTGAACAAATATAGGTCATATTATAAGGAACTCTTCCTCTCTTGATGTACACAGGTGAATTTGCATATAATTTTAATTGTTTAGTTTTATAAGTAGGACTGAAACCGTGAACAAAGTTGAACTTTTTGTGAGGTAGACTTCCACTTTCCCTTATAAAATGTATCTGTAACAAAAACACTGTAATTTAGTAAGGAGACAAATTGGATGGGACATCTGTTTTTAAAACACATTTTAATTACCTACTAGCTGAGTCACTATATGGTTTACTTCTCTGTGCATCAGCTTTATTATTTTATTTTTTATTTATTTTTTGAGATGGAGTCTTACTGTCACACAGGCTGGAGTGCAGTGACCTGATCTTGGTTCACTGCAACCTCCGCTTCCCAGGTATAAGAGATTCTCATGGCTCAGCCTCCCCGGTAACTGGGACTATAGGCTTATGTCACCGTACATGGTTAATTTTTGTATTAGATGGGATTTCGCCGTGTTGGCCAGGCCAGTCTCGAACTCCGGGTCTCAGGTGATCCACCCACCTCAGTCCTCCATGGTGCTGAGATTACAGGCGTGAGCCACCGTACCTGGCCCATCAGCTTTAAAATTGTAAATTTACGTGTCTTTTTAAGCCTCCTGTACATCTAAGGAACCCCTCTTCATTTATTTGTGCATTAATTAATTCAACAAATAAGCTTTGGATCCAGATGGACATGAAATTGAATTCTGGTTCTACTTCATACAGGCTTTCAGTTGGGAAAGTTAGTGAACCTCACTAAATGTAAATTTCTTCATGTGAAATGGGATGATCCTACTACCTTACAAAGTTGTTGTAATGAAGAAGTATATGTATGACAATATCTGCCATATGATAGGTGCTATAGCAACTGTTTTAGATAATGTGGGCTATGATAACAAAATGCCATACACTGAATGACTTATAAACAGCAGAAATTTATTTTTCATAGTTTCAGAGGCTGGGAAGTCCAAAATCAAGGCACCAGCAGATTCTATGTCCTGGTGATGATGGTCTGCTTTCTGGTTCAAAGACTACTGCCTTTTTACTAGAGAAGAGGAGACAGAGTCCTCTGAGACATCTTTTATTAGGGCACTAATTCTATTCATAAGTTTTCTGCCCTTGTAAGCTAATTACCTTCCAAAAGGCCCCACTTCTTCATACTATCACCTTGTGAGCTAGGATTTCAGCATATGAATTTTCTGGTGACACAAATATTCAGACCATTGCAGTGGCCATGAGAAATCAACTTGCAGACCTCCAGCTACAGGGAGCATGAGTCACCAAGAGCACTGGCTTCTGAGATCTGAAATCCACCAGTGCATAGACAATGAAGCTGTGTATAGGCTGTTCCCAGCCAGTGAGTGACTGGGTGCAAGAGAGATACTAGGGCAGGTTCGTTTCTGGAACACAGCCTCTCAGTGTGGTCACCTTGGCTCAAAGACACCTTGACAGCCTTATTGAACCTTCCTTATACTTCACCGCAGTCTAGGACACTTTCACCCCACCTTCCTTCTCTTTTACTTGGAGACTACAGACTTGCATTGTGATCTGAAGGCTCCCTCTTCATGTACTGTCACAAGCAATTCTCCCAATAAAATCCTTGCATCTTGGTGTCTGCTTCTTGGAGAACTTACACTAACACATATGTTCCTTAATGATAGTTGTTTTAAAAGAATGTTTATTACTGATTATGTGCAAAGCACTCTTTTGGCTCAGTGCATGATGCAAAGCTGAATTGAACATATTTTATATTTCAAAGAAGTGAGAGCATCCTACTGATGAGCAGTGTTATAAGGCTAAAAGAGATAATATTGAGAACTTTTACCCCTTGGAAGAGAGATGCAATAAAAATTAATGATGGACAAAATAAAATTAAAGGGCATCTTTTAAAATAGTGTCATTTAGAAATGTGGCACCAGTGCATTTCTATTCTCTAATGTAACTTTGCTCTAGCGTAATTCCTCAGGCAGATGTTTGAGAAGAAAATACGCAAAGAAGGGTTTACAACATGGGCTTAATGTAGTCTGAAATATGCTATGTATTTTGGTAATCATAGGTCTATCAGAACAAAGAACAGGTTGCTAATGGAAAGAAGCTTTAATTAAACAGATTTTTCTCATTTATTGTAAGCTCAGTACTTTGTAGAGTCCTTATTTTACTTTTTGTCAAGGTAAGTTTAAACCAGATGAGTGAAAAGTTTCAATACTCTCTGAAGTTATGATTCCAGTCATTCCATACCCTTCCAGATAGATGATAAAGTGATGATTGGAGTCATCACTGAGACACCTTATTTTATTAAAGTTTTCGTAACTGAACTGACCATCCCCACTGCTAAACTTTGAGGTGGAATTTCTGAAAGGAAATTTATCTTTCCTCTTCCTCTTCTGACTAATTCTCAACAAGTAAAGATACGTATATAAGTGTATATGTATGCATAGGTATGAGTGTTTGTGTCTGTTTTGGAAGTAGAGGAGAAATTTCTTTTCAGTTTGCTGGAAAAGAATCATTGAATACTACTTTTTTTTTTTTTTTTTTTTTTGAGACGGAGTCTCGCTGTGTCTCCCAGGCTGGAGTGCAGTGGCGTGATCTCGGCTCACTGCAAGCTCCGCCTCCCGGGTTCACGCCATTCTCCCGCCTCAGCCTCCCAAGTAGCTGAGACTACAGGCGCCCGCCACCACGCCCGGCTAGTTTTTTGTATTTTTAGTAGAGACGGGGTTTCACCATGTTAGCCAGGAAAGTCTCGATCTCCTGACCTCGTGATCCACCCAAACATTGGTTATATTCTGCTTTTAAATAGTTATTTTATTTTATTTTTAAAAGCCTGTAGAACACTGTAGCTATATATCATTACTTTTGACATATAATAGCAACGTAGGAGAAAGACATTTGTTTTCATCAAAGTTTTATAGATTAGGATCTTAGGAAACTCAAATTTAAATGGATTTTTCAGTCTCAGAAATAGATCTGACACATGCTACTTTTCAATTTCCATTTTTCTCTACAGATATTTTCTGTAATTGAGGAAAATTGTGTTAACAAGTTCAAATATTTTGGGTTTTCCCCTTTCATTACAATTCTGCTAGATACTAGAAAAATACATTAATTGCTTGACTGTGTAATATATGTACCAAAAGAGTGGGTTAATGAGAATTATCATACATGAGGTGAAATAGTTTGGTTATTACAATAAGAGCAATGACTCTTTTTTTTTAAGAATCAAAGTTCAGAAATAAACTGTTCAGTAAATTCATGTTTGTGGTGGAAAGTTTCAATTTACTTGCCTGTCTTTTCTGCAACTCCAAGGTAATATTTTGCATAAAACCTGAGTTTGTTCTTGGTGCTTTTGTTGTGATGAGAGTCCTTGGGACTGTGTAATCTGGGACTTGATCCTCCTCAGTATGTGCCTCCCTACCAGACTCCACTAAACCCAAGGACCTGGACTGTCTGCCTGTTTCTGTCCTCACCATCCTTGCAGATTCTCTTTGAGTTATTTCACAGTATCAAATCCACACTCTTTTCACACTGAATACTAAATTTTTGTACATCTGAACTCCTCCTTCTTTCTTTCTTTTTTCTTTTTTTCTTTTTTTTCCTATTTAAAGACAGGATCTTGCTCTGTCATCCAGGCTGGAATGCAGTGGTGTGATCACAGTGGTCTTGAACTCCTGGGCTCAACTTATCCTCCCATCTCAGCCTCCCCAGTAACTGAGACTATAGGTGCATGCCACCATTCCTCAATAATATATATATGTGGATAATATATATCTATATATCTCTATATATATATGTATACATATATATTATCGATATATATATATTATATATATAGAGATGATATCCTGCTATGTTGTCCAGGCTGGTCTCAAACTCCTGGGCTCAAGTAATCCTCCTGCTTCAGCCTCCCAAAATGCTGGAATTATAGGCATAATCCATCACACCTGGTCACCTCCTCCTACTTCTGCAGGCCGTGTTGCTAAATAAATATCTGTGTGTTGACCCTATCTCCACAGAACGAATGTTTAGGTCCTGGGGACTCTCTCTCTTAAAAAATCATTTGTATAAACCTTAATTCTATTTAAATACTTCTATAAAGTTTTTTTTTCTAAGGAATGTATAAAGCCAGAAATACATTGGGGGTACTACCAGCCTACTTCTGGTATGAAATTATGTCCCTTATTCCTTAGACCTATGGTGTTATTTCAGAACTTTTGTACATTCTTGGCTGGGTGCAGCAGCTCGTGCCTATAATCCCAGCACTTTGGAAGGCTGAGGTGGGCGGTTCACTTGAGGCCAGGAGTTCAAGACAAGACTGTGGGGCGGTTCCAAGATGGGCCAAATAGGAAGTGCTCCAGTCTACAGCTCCCAGCGTGAGCAATGCAGAAGACAGGTGATTTCTGCATTTCCACCTGAGGTACGGGGTTCATCTTACTGGGGCTTGTCAGACAGTGGGTGCAGGACAGTGGGTGCAACCCACTGAGCATAAGCCGAAGCAGAGTGAGGCATCGACTCACCCAGAAAGCACAAGGGGTCAGGGAATTCCCTTTCCTAGCCAAGGGAAGCTGTGACAGATGGCACCTGGAAAATCAGGTCATTCCCACCCTAATACTGCACTTTTCCAACGATCTTAGCAAACGGCACACCAGGAGATTATATCCCATGCCTGGCTTGGTGGGTCCCATGCCCATGGAGCCTTGCTCCCTGCTAGCACAGCGGTCTGAGATTGAACTGCAAGGTGGCAGCGAGGCTGGGAGAGGGCTGTCCGCCACTGCTGAGGCTTGAGTAGGTAAACAAAGTGGCTGGGAAGCTCAAACTGGGTGGAGCCCACCGCAGCTCAAGGAGGTCTGCCTGCCTCTGTAGACGCCACCTCTGGGGACAGGGCATAGCTGAACAAGAGGCAGCAGAAACCTCTGGAGACTTAAATGTCCCTGTCGGACAGCTTTGAAGAGAGTAGTGGTTCTCCCAGCACAGAGTATGAAATCTGAGAATGGACAGACTGCCTCCTCAAGTGGGTCCCTGACCCCCAAGTAGCCTAACAGGGAGGCACCCCTCCAGTAGGGGCTGACTGACACCTCACATGGCTGGGTACCCCTCTGAGACAAAGCTTCCAGAGGAACGATCAGGCAGCAACATTTGCTGTTCATCAATATTTTCTGTTCTGCAGCCTCCGCTGCTGATACCCAGGCAAACAGGGTCTGGAGTGGACCTCCAGCAAACTCCAACAGACCTGCAGCTGAGGGTCCTGACTGTTAGAAGAAAAACTAATAAACAGAAAGGACAGCCACACCAAAACCCCATCTGTACGTCACCATCATCAAAGACCAAAGGCAGATAAAACCACAAAGATGGGGAAAAAACAGAGCAGAAAAGCTGAAAATTCTAAAAATCAGAGCACCTCTCCCCCTGCAAAGGAATGCAGCTCCTCACCAGCAATGGAACAAAGCTGGACAGAAAATGAATTTGACCAGTTGAGAGATGAAGGCTTCAGACAATCAAACTTCTCCGAGATAAAGGAAGTTTGAACCCATCGCAAAGAAGCTAAAAACCTTGAAAAAAGATTAGACGAATGGCTAACTAGAGTAACCAGTGTAGAGAAGTCCTTAAATGACCTGAATGAGCTGAAAACCATGGCACGAGAACTATGTGACGAATGCACAAGCTTCAGTAGCCAATTTGATCAAGTGGAAGATAGGGTATTGGTGATTGAAGATCAAATGAATGAAATGAAGTGAGAAAAGTTTAGAGAAAAAAAAGCAAAAAGAAATGAACAAAGTCTCCAAGAAATATGGGACTATATGAAAAGACCAAATCTACATCTGATTGGTGTACCTGAAAGTGACGGGGAGAATGGAACCAAGTTGGAAAACACTCTGCAGGATATTATCCAGGAGAACTTCCCCAACCTAGCAAGGCAGGCCAACATTCAAATTCAGGAAATACAGAGAATACCACAAAGACACTCCTTGAGAAGAGCAACTCCAAGACACATAATTGTCAGATTCACCAAAGTTGAAATGAAGGAAAAAATGTTAAGGGCAGCCAGAGAGAAAGGTCAGGTTACGCACAAAAGGAAGCCCATCAGACTAACAGCAGATCTCTTGGCAGAAACTCTACAAGCCAGAAGAGAGTGGGGGCCAATATTCAACATTCTTAAAGAAAAGAATTTTAAACCCAGAATTTCATATCCAGCCAAACTAAGTTTCATAAGTGAAGGAGAAATAAAATCCCTTACAGACAAGGAAATGCTGAGAGATTTTGTCACCACTAGGCCTGCCCTACAAGAGCTCCTGAAGGAAGCACTAAACATGGAAAGGAACAACTGGTACCAGTCACTGCAAAGACATGCCAAATTGTAAAGACCATCAATGCTATAGCACTAAATGCCCACAAGAGAAAGCAGGAAAGATCTAAAATTAACACCCTAACATCACAATTAAAAAACTAGAGAAGCAAGAGCAAACACATTCAAAAGCAAGCAGAAGGCAAGAAATAACTAAGATCAGAGCAGAACTGAAGGAGATAGAGACACAAAACCCCCCCAAAAAATCAGTGAATCCAGGAGCTGGTTTTTGAAAAGATCAACAAAATTGATAGACCACTAGCAAGACTAATAAAGAAGAAAAGAGAGAAGAATCAAATAGATGCAATAAAAAATGATAAAGGGGTTGTCACCACTGATCCCACAGAAATACAAACTACCATCAAAGAATACTATAAACACCTCTATGCAAATGAAGTAGAAAATCTAGAAGAAACGGATAAATTCCTGGACACATACACCCTCCCAAGACTAAACCAGGAAGAAGTTGAATCGCTGAATAGACCAATAACAGGCTCTGAAATTGAGGCAATAATTAATAGACTACCAACCAAAAAAAGTCCAGGACTAGATGGATTCACAGCCAAATTCTACCAGAGGTACAAGGAGGAGCTGGTACCCTTCCTTCTGAAACTATTCCAATCAATAGAAAAAGAGGGAATCCTCCCTAACTGATTTTATAAGGCCAGCATCATCCTGATTCCAAACCCTGGCAGAGACACAACAAAAGAGGAGAATTTTGGACCTATATCCCTGATGAACATCGATGCAAAAATCCTTAGTAAAATAGTGGTAAACCGAATCCAGCAGCACATCAAAAAGCTTATCCACCATGATCAAGTGGGCTTCATCCCTGGGAGGCAAGGCTGGTTCAACATATGCAAATCAATCAATGTAATCCATCATATAAACAGAACCAAAGACAAAAACCACATGATTATCTCAACAGATGTGGAAAAGGCCTTTGACAAAATTCAACAGCCCTTCATGCTAAAAACTCTCAATAAATTCAGTACTGATGGGATGTATCTCAAAATAATAAGAGCTATTTATGACAAACCCACAGCCAATATCATACTGAATGGGCAAAAACTGGAAGCATTCCCTTTGAAAACTGGCACAAGACAGGGATGCCCTCTCTCACTACTCCTGTTCAACCTAGTGTTGGAAGTTCTGGCCAGTGCAATCAGGCCGGGGAAAGAAAGAAAGGGTATTCAATTAGGAAAAGAGGAAGTCAAATTGTCCCTGTTTGCAGATGACATGAATGTATATTTGGAAAACCCCATCGTCTCAGCCCAAAATATCCTTAAGCTGATAAGCAACTTCAGCAAAGTCTCAGGATACAAAATCAATGTGCAAAAATCACAAGCATTCTTATACACCAATAATAGACAAACAGAGAATCAAACCCCGAGTGAACTCCCATTCACAATTGCTTCAAAGAGAATAAAATACCTAGGAATCCAACTTACAAGGGATGTGAAGGACCTCTTCAAGGAGAACTACAAACCACTGCTCAACGAAATAAAAGAGGACACAAACAAATGGAAGAACATTCCATGCTCATGGATAGGAAGAATCAATATGAAAATGGCCATACAGCCCAAGGTAATTTATAGATTCAATGCCATCCCCATCAAGCTACCATTGACTTTCTTCACAGAAGTGGAATAAACTACTTTAAAGTTCATAGGGAACCAAAAAAGAGCCCACATTGCCAAGACAATCCTAAGTCAAAAGAATAAAGCTGGAGGCATCATGCTACCTGACTTCAAATTATACTACAAGGCTACAGTAACCAAAACAGCATGGTACTGGTACCAAAACAGAGATATAGACCAATGGAACAGAACAGAGCCCTCAGAAATAATACCACACATCTACAGCCATCTGATCTTTGACAAACCTGACAAAAACAAGAAATGGGGAAAGGATTGCCTATTTAATAAATGGCAGAAAAACTGGCTAGCCATATGTAGAAAGCTGAAACTGGATTCCTTCCTTACACTTTATACAAAAATTAATTCAAGATGGATTAAAGACTTGAAAGTTAGACCTAAAACCATAAAAACCCTGGAAGAAAACGTAGGCAATACCACTCAGCACATAGGCATGGGGAAGAACTTCATGTCTAAAACACCAAAAGCAATGGCAACAAAAGCCAAAATTGACAAATGGGATCTAATTAAATTAAAGAGCTTCTTCATAGCAAAAGAAACTACCATCAGAGTGAACAGGCAACCTACAGAATGGGAGAAAATTTTTGCTATCTACTCATCTGACAAAGGGCTAATATCCAGAATCTACAAAGAACTCAAACAAATTTACAAGAAAAAAACAACCCCATCAAAAAGTGGGCAAAGGGTATGAACAGACACTTCTCAAAAGAAGACATTTTTGCAGCCAACAGGCACATGAAAAAATGCTCATCATCACTCACCATCAGAGAAATGCAACTCAAAATTACAATGAGATACCATCTCACACCAGTTAGAATGGCGATCATTAAAAAGTCAGGAAACAACAGGTACTGGAGAGGATGTGGAGAAATAGGAACACTTTTACACAGTTGGTGGGACTGTAAACTAGTTCAACCATTGTAGAAGACAGGCGATTCCTCAAGTATCGAGAAGTAGAAATACCATTTGATCCAGCCATCCCATTACTGGATATATACCCAAAGGATTATCAATCATTCTGCTGTAAAGACACATGCACATGTATGTTTATTGTGGCACTATTCACAATAGCAAAGACTTGGAACCAACCCAAATGTCCATCAATGATAGACTGCATTAAGAAAATGTGGCACATGTACACCATGGAATACTGTGCAGCCATAAAAAAGGATGAGTTCATGTCCTTTGTAGGGACATGGATGAAGCTGGAAACCATCATTCTTAGCAAACTATCGCAAGGACAAAAAACCAAACATCATGTGTTCTCACTCATAGGTGGGAATTGAACAATGAGAACACTTGGACATAGGAAGGGGAACATCACACATGGGGGCCTGCCGTGGGGTGGGAGGAGAGGGGAGGGATAGCATTAGGAGATATGCCTAATGTAAATGACGAGTTAATGGGTGCAGCACACCAACATGGTACATGTATACATATGTAACAAACCTGCACATTGTGCACATGTACCCTAGAACTTAAAGTGTAATAATAATAATAATAATAATGATAAAAAGACAAGCCTGGTCAACATGGTGAAACCTCGTCTCTGCTAAAAATACAAAAAATTAGCCAGGCATGGTGGTGCATGCCTGTAGTCCCAGCTACTCGGGAAGCTGAAGTGGAAGAATCGCTTGAACCTGGGAGGTGGAGCTTGCAGTAAGTTGAGCTCATGCCACTGCACTCTAGCCTGGGCTACAGAGCAAGACACTGTCTCAAAATAATAACAACAACAAAACGAAAAAAAAAAAAAAACCCAAAACTTTTATACATTCTTTTCCTAAAACTTTTCTATCCACATTAAAATTTGCAGTGTCCCTCTGCTTCATACCAGCAAACCTCAGACTTCTTCTATCCATAGGTAGGCGCAAAAGTCATAAGTACAGAGTGTTCCCAACTTAAGATGGCTTGACTTATGATTTTTAACTTCATGATAGTGCACAAGTGATACACATTCAGTAGAAACCATACTTCTGTACTTCCAATACACATATACCATTCTGTCTTTCATTTGTGGTAAAGTATTCAAGAAATTATGAGATATTATTCAACAATGTACTGTATTAATAATATAAAATAGGCCTTGTGGTTGATGATTTTGCCTAACCACAGGCAAATGTAAGTGTTCTTAGCATATTTAAAACAGCCTAAACTAAGCGATGATGGCCAGTATGTTAGATGTATTAGACATGCACATCAGTACTTCTATCAAATATATTGATGTGAACCAAACAAAAAGTTGAATGCTCTTGTTATAAATGTAGCTACTTAGGAAATAGGAAAAGCCAGCATCTTTTTTCTTTTTAAAGGCCCTATGTCTTAGCATGACAGTTCTTACTCCTGGCTCTATGATAGAATCACTTAGAGTGCTCTAAAATAATAGTGATGCCCTGATCCCACCTACACTAATTAAATCAGAATAACTGAGAGGTGGGGGATATGGGACTTGATATTAGTATTAAAACTCTCCAGAAATTCTTATGTACAGCCAGAGCTGAGAATCACTACTTGGTGAAATATCAGCTTTCTTGTGGTTTTTTTAATGAGTGTAAGTTGGTACTAAATAGTTAGGTTTCCCTGTTAGTAGGTCACCTCTCAAGGAATTTTTATGAGCTCCTGGGACATTAATTCCAGAAAGCATACCTTGGGATATGAAATGACTCTGTGTATACTGCCCAAGAGCTGACTTGACTAGTTGGTTAAGCCAGTTCATCAGCAAACAGAAGTCTGTGATTATCTCAAGGGAAATGTCCTCCGAGCTTCAGGTTCCCAGGAATACAGTGACGTCAGTTTGGACTTGAACATGCTTGAGAATTGGAATAGAGAGACAAGAGCAAAGAATCCATGATTCAGCTCTTTCTCTTCATTCACAGATATCTGCATATGTCTCTCTATAACCCCAGGATCCAGGCAATTGATTTATTTCTCAATTGCCCCGTTGAGTAACTAAGTCTGACCAATATCTACTGGCCGGTTGAGTATCCATGTATAGTATGCCAACATTGTAAACTATTAACAACAACATAAGTTTATATATAATCCCACCTTCCCAACCCCACAAAACAAAAAGGAAATAAAAACACTGCAATTCATTATGTCTGATTAACATGCATTTTGATGAGTAAGTAGATGGACAATTTAGGTTTTCATTTCATCAGGTCAACAATTTCATCAGGATCACTCCCTATGAAATTATTGCTCTTTCCCCTTCCCAACTGGTGGAACCTTTTCTTAGGGACCCAAGCTTGGTTCTGTTTGAGGCCTACCTAGCTTATTTTGCTCATTTCAACCTATCAGTGTCATGTCTCATCCCCCATGGGAAGACACCCTCATCAGACTGCAGAAGTAGCTGACTGCTCTGCTCATGTTTTGATTTCCTCTGCTCTCAGGGCTTGGAGTGGCAGAAGCCACAGGTTCACCTCCTCCACGTGCCCCAGTGTGTGCTACAAATTTGAGTGGTTTCTACATGTCCAATGACATGAAATAGTTTAGGAGGCATATATTTTCACGTCTGAAATTGGATTTTTTCAGATACATATGTGTATATATGTATATGTCTATATGTTTGTGTGTATATATGTAAAAGACATTATATCTGCTTAGCAAATTCTACTTACTGGGAAACCATGCATTGACTATGTGTTGTGCTACAATGACACTTAATGTTTCTGTGCAGGAATTCCTTCTTGACATTTCTCAGGAAATTTATGTTTTCTGAACCCAGAATTCTGCAAAAAAAAAAAAAAAAATCTATTGAAAATTCTGGAAAATAGGAAGAGGCATTATAATTCTGTGGGAATGAAAGCTTAACAATCGAGTTGTTACTGGTTTGAAGGAATCCATTGCTGTTAAGTCAAAAGGAAGAGCAACAAACATGGACAGGAGAATCAAAGGTTAAAGTCAACATTCCGGAAACTGGAACAGGAGCAAGGAGGAGAGAAGTGCTCACCATCTTGCAGCCAGTCTTGCTTATAGTTTTTGTCTGGTTGTAAGTGTGTGTATTTGTGTGTGTGTGTGTGCACGCCCCTGTCTGTTGCTAACACTGAGCCATTCTTGCAAATAAAACAAATAAGTTCATGCTCATGGTATATTTCATACAAATCCTATGAGTAGTGTTCCAAGAAATAGCCAGTTGTGGAAGAAAAACAATCCTTTAAATTGGAATTTTTGAAATGTGATTCTGTTGAGTGCTGCTAACTTTACTAGGAGATCCAAATATTACCTTATTTGAATCCTAAACAGTAATGTTCACTGGAGTTTTCCAGTATTTGATTATTTACTGGAGGCTACAGTTCTTTGTAAGTGCTTTAACAGAAAAAAATATAAAGAAAAGAATTGAATTCAATACTCATGCAAGAAGTAAAAAAATCAATCTAAAATCTAAATTAGCAAAAGCAATATCACTTTCAGTGGAAAAACCAAAATCAGATCAAGCAAACAGAATAGTTTCACCATTAAAAAAAGAATAGTTTGTATGAAGTAACATGTACCCCAACACCTCGCTTGAATGTACTTTTGGGTGCAGTCTTAGCAAGTCAATGCAAGATGAAAGAAGTTTTTTACATCGGGGATATTTGTCATGGGACAAGGTTCAAGACTTTCGGATAGGGCAATGAATGCTTCGTGTACTTAAAATTTCATTGTAGGAGTACAAACTTCTAAATATTAAATCTTTATGCCTTTTTTAATTTTTAAAATTATTTTTAATTAGTATTTTTGTACTGTTTCCTTTTAATGTTTTCAATTACTTAATGTTTATAAAATTGAGATTATTTTTGTTATTAAACTTTATAATATATATTGTTTTATAATGTAACTAATTATGAAGACATAAATCAGAGATATTTTGGGGGCCAGTGCCAGGGAAAAAGATCAACATGAAGCCTGAGAGGCAGGAGGGAAGTTGGAGGGTTAAGCCAAATTCAATTACAGGGTGTCAGGACAGAAGACACCAGGAGCCTAATGGTATGGATACTAGAATTGGAATCCTGAAGACAGATCAAAGTCAGGAAACATCAGAGGCAAATGAGGGGGCAGAAAAAGGGAAGTTAAAAAGGAAACTAATTCTAGGGGTCAACATCTTCGGGAATCAAGATTACTTTAAAATGGCTGGGCATGGATCTCTGTGGTCCCTGAGGCAAGAGGTCTTAAAGGGGCAGCCTATTGTCATGTGCTGCCTCCTGCAGAGTTTCAGGATTTAAGAACACATATTTGATAAATTCATCTTTTGGTAATAGACCAATGGGAAATGTATTTCTGCGATGAGTTTTCTTTCTCTTCTGTGGATTGCGTATGCATAACTCCTCATCTGCTTTCCTACTTTATAAGCAAAAGGCTAGGGGAAGCAGGAAGATAGAGAAGTGAGCACACAGGAACAAGGAGACAGGTGAAATCTGTGGAAAGGCATTCATCTCATCTGGGGAAGAGAGATACTTGGGAATTTTTTTGTTTTCTCTTTCCCCATAGGAGAGGGAAGAGAAATATTCTTCATGCAAGTTAAGTGAGGGACCTTCCATGTAATTACTTGTAGAAATTGGAGTGCTCGCAAGAAACAAAAATTGGCATCCCGGTCTTTATTTAGAGTTCTGCTAATTTGGTCTCTGTGACTTCTTGGGCAGGAGGAAAAGAGAGGTGGAAAGAACTGACAGGCAGAAGGAAGAGAAGTAGAACCACCCACAAACTAACTGCTTCATGTGGCACAGATGTGGTTTGTGCCTCTGGGTACCTGTAGTCTGGGCAAAGTGGCCAGATTTGATCCAATTCGCAGAAGATTCACCTTAGAGGTTCAGAGGAGCAGACCCCACTGCAAGAAGAGAGGTGGAAGCTTGCCCAGTGGGCTAGAAAATGTTGAGCCAGTGCAAGCTCCCCCCGTAGGAGGTATCAGCTGAAGTGGGGATGAGCTGAACCCTGCTACATCAAAGCACTCACCTATGCCCACAGGGACCACCGGCATTTGTACCCTGGCCCATGAAGCCCTTTAGAAACTTCATGTAAGCAAAATCAACAGAGTTGATTCCAATTGTACAATGGGATTCCTTTCTTTTTTAGAAATATTTCCCCTAGGTAGTTATAATTCATGGGTATTTTCATTGTCATTCTTACTGTTTCTTTTAACTTTTAAGTTCGGGGGTACATGTGTAGGTTTGTTACATAGGTAAACTTGTGTCATGGGGGTTTGTTGTACAGTTTATTTCATTATCCAGGTATTAAACCTAGTATGCATGAGTTATTTTTCCTGATCTTCTTCCTTCTCCCACCCTCCAAGAGGTCTCAATGTGTGTTGTTCCCCTCTATGTATCCATGTGTTCTCCTCATTGAGCTCTCACTTATAAGTGAGGACATGAGGTATTTGGTTTTCTGTTCCTGCATTAGTTTGCTAAGGACAATGGCCTCCAGCTCCATCCATGTCCTTGCAAAGGACATGATCTCATTTTATTTTAGGATTGCATAGTATTCCATGGTGTATCTGTAGCACATTTTCTTTATCCAGCCTATCACTGATGGGCATTTAGGTTGATTCCACATCTTTGCTATTGTGAATAGTGCTGAAATGAACATATGCATGCATGTGTCCTTATGTTAGAATAATTTATATTTCTTTGGGTATATACCCAGTAATGGGATTGCTGGGTCATATGGTATTTCTGTCTTTAGGTCTTTGAGGAATTGCCACACTGCCTTCCACAATGGCTGAAGTAATTTACACTGCCACTAACAGTGTATAAGCATTCCTTTTCCTCCATAACTTCGCCACCATCTATTATGTTTTGACTTTTTAGTAATAGCCATTCTGACTGGTGTTAGATGGTATTGCATTGTGGTTTTGATTTGCATTTCTCTAATCAGTGATGTTGAGCTTTTTTTTTCATATGATTGTTGGCTGCGTTGTACTGGTACAAAAACAGACACATAGACCAATGGAACAGAATAGAGAACCCAGAAATAAGATCACACACCTACAACTATCTGATCTTCAACAAATCTGACCAAAACAGGCAATTTTGTATTCAATAAATGGTGCTGGGATAACTGGCTAGCCGTATGAGAAGATTGAAACTGGACGCCTTCCTTATACCATATGCAAAAATTAACTCAAGATGAATTAAATGTAAAACCCAAAACCATAAAAACCCTGGAAGACAATGTAGTTAATACCATTCAGGACACAGACATGGGCAAAGGTTTCATGACAAAAACACCAAAAGCAATTGCAACAAAAGCAAAAATTGACAAATGGGATCTAATTAAACTGATGAGCTTCTGTAAGCAAAAGAAACTATCAACAGAGTAAAGAGAGAACCTATAGAATGGGAAAAAATTTTTGCAAACTATGCATCCAACAAAAGTCTAATATCCAACATCTACGAGGAACTTGAATAAATGTACAAGAAAAAAACAACAATCCCATTTGAAAGTGGGCAAAGGACGTGAACAGACACTTTTCAAAAGAAGACATGCAGGCAGCCAACACTACAGCTATTTCAATCGTACCAACCTGTTTTTGTTCCTTTAACATGCCATGTTTCCTTTTGCCTCTAGTCTCTTGCATGTGCTGTTCCATTTCCTAAGGACACTTTTCCTCCAGTTTGGCAACTTGCTAACTCTGATGAATTCTTTCTAAGTTTCAGTTTAAATGTTACTTCTTCAGAGGGGTCTTCTTTGAATCTTTAGTAGTTGTATCCTCCTGTAATATGCTATCTCATCACCCTGAAATACCTCTTTCTATAATAACAAATATGTCAGGAATCATGCCTGTCTCATTCAAAGTTGCATTCCAGGACCTACCACTGAACTGAACGAAGTATGGATAATAAATGTATATTTCTTGCCTCAACAAATGAAGGAAAGTAACACTAGCCACAAAAGCAAAAATGAGAAAACTGAACTCATAGTATGAATAACAATCACTTGTATACTACAGACCATTTTTCCACTTTGGAAGCATTGACTATGGCCTAATAAGAATTCTGTTTTGTCTTTAGCCATTTACTTGCAGGCAGTCATGATTCATGTATTAGCACTGACAATACTGACATTTTTTTTTTGTCATCCCTCAGGGTTGGGAAAGTGGTTGTGGTTGTGCACAGGGAGGCCTTACACAGAGATGGAGCAAGTTCTGGTTTACATAAACTGGTTTGAAGACCTTAAGGCATCACTTATCTCAAAGATCTTTACCTCATTGGTCCATATTGTGCCTGAATTCCAACAATTAATATCCCTTTTAAAAGTGAAGGTACTCTGAAGGGAGATGCATTTCTGGAATGTTAGGCCTAAATAGATTATGAGGCAAATCTCCTTTGGTCATCTTGAGTTCATATGTCCTTTTTTACTCAAGGTCTTTATCTGCTCATTCAGTTAGGTGGGTCTTGCCTGGGGAAGAGAACGAGGGCTCCTAAGGAAACTGGGCATTAGCAAATCCTTAGCTTCCTTACTGGAGAGAGGAGCATGTTATAGTTCATCTGCAAAATTAGCTTTGGCAATCCATGATTTTATCTGAAGTGGGCGTTTTATTGTATTGAACTAGCACCAGACTGGGAGTCAACAGATAAGTCATTTGTGATTAACAACCTTGGATGTCAGTTAACTTCTCTGAGTTTCGGTCTCTTTATGTGAAATTGAGGGTTACAATTTATGATGCTTTAGAATTTTTCCAACTTTAACATTTAAATAATATCAATAATTATTCCCAGTAACAGAGAATGTGAAAAAAAACTTTGAAATTAATCTAGAACCCATCGAAGTCTGTTAAAGAAGTAATCTCTTGAACATGAATCTTTATCGCAGTGTCTACACTTTCCTCTCTAGGAACTCGAAGGAAGAGATAAACACTTGAGAAAGATGATCCAAATAGCAAAGTCTCTGGTGGATTAAGGGGAGGGGTAGGAGAACAAGATTGCCTTTATAAAACACATTTAAGAGAAAAATTCTAGGTGACCTTGCCTTTGACAAAAATCTTCCCAGGGATCAAAGGTCATACATATTTCTCCAATGTATCTATGAATGGATTGATGAGTTATTGTATTTCTATTACTTCCTAAGTGAATTTCACAAACCCCAAGTTATTTACTTCTGTATTATGAGCTGAAAGGGATAAGAGGGATTAAGAAAAAGTAAGATTCCATTTACTTTTTTGTAAAAATTTCAAACCAAGTTTGCCTTTGCCATGTATAAAGAGGCATAATCCAGGGGCTTACTCCTTCTGTGAGAAGTTGCTGTGTGCTGCAGAAATTTGTGACTGGACTCTCAAGGTGGCCTGTTTAAGGCCAGAGGCCCTTTTCTCCTGAAATTCAAAGGTCTGGATATAGGAGAGAAGCATGCAGGGAAGATTCCCCCACAAAAGGTCGGAGTTGGCCCCTCATCTGAGACAGATACCATCACAGGGCAACAGGGAGTCTCAAGATCAGTGGGTTGAATTTCCTGCCTCTCTTTAGGGGCCTTCAAACTTACAAAAATTAATCCTTTTGATTGACTCTGTCTCCTAATCTCGAAGATAAGCTCAGAACATTTACCAGTTCTCAGCACTGCTTACCAGGCCAAGTCTTAGCACCAAATATGAATTTTGTCAGCCGTGACCTTTCCAATCTTCCCTTTTTACCTGCCCACTTGGTAGCTCAAGTCGTCTTCCTTCCCTCTCCCTGGAAACTTATGTCAAAATGGTTGAGATTGTTAGGGATTTAGAGATCAAATCATTCAACCTTTTCATTTCCAGAGCAGAATACTAAGATCTAAAGAGGATAGATGACTTCCGGAAGGATATGCTTTTAAATCCTCTTGGTGATTTCAATATAAGACCTCAGAGTTGCTGTTGTTGGAAGAATAATTATTAATTGGTTTCCCATGTAGGTCGGAAACATGGCAATTTGGTACCACCTATCATTTTCAGATATTCAAGTGTCAATGCAAGTGTGTTTTAAAATAATTTAAATATCTCTGAATATATAAATTATCACCTATCATTCATTGTTTAAACTTCTTAACAGAAAGCTTTTGGAATATAAGAGTAATTTGCTACTATTTTGAAAACAATTTTAAGCTCTGAAAATAATTGACATCCATTTAAAGGGAAAAGCATCTAAAAAGAAAGGCTAAGTACATAATCAGTTTGCAAGCCAACATTAATGAGACTTTAGTGATTCAAATACTGTAGAGCATGAAGGTAAGTGTAAGTGGACTCGTGTGAAAATCAAGGTTATTTGCTTCTTGGGAGAAGCATATGGACAGTGTTCTTGGGGTCAGCATGCAAGGATGAATAGACAAGAAGGCAGAGGCATCAGGCCTAGGAACCCTGAAGTGTTAGAAATCTTGCTCAAGGCAGCTGTTACCAAGACCTCCACAATTTTTGTAATCCTACATGATGCAGAACTGTTCTCAGAGTGTTTGAACTTGCCAAGGAACTCCAGCTTTTCTGTATAGCCATTAACATAGGAAGTCATATGAATAGGCAACATTAATGAAATATTTTATCACCAATATATTTGCACATGGCTTTGGGCTTTTTTGTCTTTGTCCCTAATGCAAAGATTTTGCTACCTGCTGAATTACTCTTCTCAACTTCACTTTGTGAACTTTATCAAACAGAGAGTTATGATAGATTTCTAGTTTGGAAAAAACTGTTACTCTTTTAGATAAATGATGCAGCTATGAATATATTTCCCAATAAAATATTAGTAGGTACAGCTTTTGTAAGCTTGTTACACCTTCCTTTAGGTGTCGAATCTTAATTTTCTTAAAATAAATATTAAAATATTTTCTATAAATAATTAAAAACACATTATTAATGAGAAATAGCAATTTAACTATATAGGAAATATTAAATTTATCAGCAGTGTATATGATTCTTTATAATTTAATGATTATTTTATAGTCATTTTTGATACTCTTTTTCTAAAAAAAGAAAATGGCATATAAGCAATTGGTTATTATTATAGTCCCTAATTCAGAACCAGAACTCTCAGATCTGTTGCCTTTGTTGTATTCCTCTTAGTGCAGTCTTCTCTTTCCCAAGCACCATGGTTTAAAAGATGAAACTTCAAGGGCAGAACATTTTTCTTCTTGCTGTGCCTCCCTCCATCATTTTCATCCTTTGAGAAATTCCGTACCCATTTTCAAAATCTATCTCTAAGGAAGTAATATTTCTTTGTTATGGAACAAATAATATTTGAAAAAAAAGAAAGCCTGTCAAAAGCCATGAACTGTAGATCAATTATCTGTGAAGAAAGAATCTCCCCTCTTTCCATTGCTCCCATTAGTGGGATATGCTTGTGTTACTGATATTCATGTTACTCTCCGTGTGGTCATCTTTTTCTCCAGTATCTTATAATGTGTATGGATCCTATGCTAGGTCCAAAACGGTGGATAAGCTGCTGCACATGAGAACTTGCAACTCTACTGGAAGCACAAAAAGACAAGGTCCTATGTGCATCCTTTGTTGAGAACAACAGAAGTTTAGTCTTCTCTACTAACGGGAATTTTAATATCGATCCTTGAAAAGAGATTTCCTAACCTGGGACTCCCAAGAACCGAAGTCTACCACCTGCAATTAGAAAAACCGGACATGGTCCCATTTCTAACTCATTTCAACAGGCTGACCCTTCATAGAAAGGCTGATGATGAGGCTCTTAGAATTGGGTCTGAATGGTAGGCCAAGACACCAGTGTAGATGAAAAAGTATCTTAGAGTTTTTACTTTTTATGAAGAGACATTGGTACCTTTAGCTCAGAACTTATACAGTAGGCCACCCTTGCAACTCTCAATATGAAGGCAACAGTGGTAGGATTCAGGGACAGGGTTTCAAATTGCTGGTATTTCTTTATTGTTGTCTGTGCTACACTCATCACTTCCCTCCTGTGCTGTCTTTGTGTTTGTGTGTGTGTATGTGGGGGGTTGTGTTTGAAACTAGCCTCTGTATCGCTCTGTTTTTGGATAGTGCCTGGAGCCATTACAAAGGAAGAAACTGAAGAAATCTAAATTGTTAGAATTTGTCCCTGCGTAGTACATATGCTCTGGCAGTTAAAAGATACCCACTATGTGCAAAGTGTCAAGCTAAGGCATAATTGGGGTTCAAAGGAGGGGAATATAATGCCTTGGCCCTTGAGGGGTGTTATCATCTGGGGTGAGGAACAGGCCAATTTACAAGTATTTCTCACAAGGTAGACTATGCTGGATGAGCCAACAGAGGTGAGGTAATGCATTGAGAACATGAACTCTGGCTTCAGACTGTTGTGCAAATTCAGTTTTTACTGCTTAACATAAGTGAGATCTTGGAAAATTATTTAACCTCTTGCAGCCTCAGTTTCCTCATTTGAGAGACTGCAATTATAATAGGACTTCCCCCATAGAGTCAATGAGATGATTCAATAAGACAATTTATGTTAAAATTTCTTTCTCTTAAAAACACAGTACCTACTACACAGCAAGCCTTTATAGCTCAATAAATGTTACCTCTTATTATAAACATGAGAATATGGGGGAAATAAAACACATGTATCATTGAAAGAGTTAAAAAAATTCCATCTCCATAGAGGATTATAATTTAAGGCTGCCTAGAGGTGGCTTTAACTTACACACACTGGTAAGTTATGCAGGTTTTACACGTCTGTTCAGTCTGTTATTCAGTGACAAAATATGTACTTACAACGGCAATTAAAGCAACTTAAAGTACCACTGTAATACATCACAGACTACCTCTGTAAGGAAACACAGTTGCTATAGATAATTTTAGATGGTTATGATTTTATGAATATTTTAAGAAGTAAAAAAGAAACACCAGTAAGGTGTAGTGCTTTTATTTTTAAACACGGGTCTCAGAAATCTAAAACTGTGTTATAGAAGCGCTCTACAAAGCTCTTTTAATAAAAGATGATGTATCTCACTGCATGAAAAGTTTACCTTTGAGTGGGCTGATTACTGAATGAGTGAAATTTTGTAACATAAAAAAACATATTGAGCATTGTTTTCAATGTCATTTAAATAAAAACTTTTGGCTGGTTTTTGTTTTTTTTTTGTTTTTTTTTTTTTTTTGTGCATGAAGAGTGTGACCAGTCTGAAAGCATGGAAAAACAGACAATTTTGAGATGATATTAATAAATATTTGTTTTCTTAAAGTTCACCCAGGGAGAAGTTTAAAAGGGAAGTCGCACAGTTATGTGGACTCTATCGCAAGAAGAATTACTAGTGATGGAAGACAGTATGAGAAGTATCTTTGTTGTAGGTTGTGGTTGAAGCAGAGGAACTCACCTTCCTCAGAAATTAATGGAGGCTTTCAATCTTGCTGGCACTGCTACTTTATCATTCATATGACTAAACAGACAATCAATTTAGTGGCGATGTATGGGAATGAAGGGAAAGAACAAATAAGCTGTGAATGATGAGAACAGAAAAATCAAAACCCCCTCCCTTATTCTTTTTTAATGGCTAATACCAACAGGGACAAGACCAGTAAAAAGAGGTTAATGAATTGCAAAGATCCTTTAGAAAGTGATTGACTGGTATTGAAGCACAGTCAAATCAGTCATAAATATTTACTTTTATTAGCAACAGTGGGTTGCCTGTTATTTTCAATTGATTTTTAAAGCTGGCAAAAAACTACTACTGTGACTATTATCAAATGTTCCCAATTTTGTCAATATTTCCTTGCTCGAAACAATTCCAAAACTCACATTCAGACTCTTAAATCCTTATTTCAAATGTTATTTTTTCAGCACAATTTCCAAATGATTACAAATGACAAGCTAAAGTGAGGGTCCCTACATCATTAAGAATAATTATAATCTTAATTTTGACATTTGTTCAAATGGGTAGAAAGGCTGCAATGGTGGGGTTAATGTTCTTTGATAATCCATATTCCACCAACATTGACTTGCTAACCTGCAGTTGTGTTATGTGTTTTACCAAGTGAAAATGAGCCATAATAGAAATCTCTTCTTTTTAAAATTTCCAGTTAGTGTAGCAGTGACTAGAAGCACTATAAGAGTTAACAGAGCAACATCGTTCCGGTTTTTGAACAGTGTGCAATATTGCCGTTTACGTCATTGAATAAAATACTGCTTTATTTTGGTAAAATTTGATTCGATATAAGGACATTTTTCTGAAACTTGCTGTCTAGACCATAAGAAAGATGGAAATCGCTTTTAACACAGTGTTTGTAACATTAAGATCCAATAATTCAATTCAAAGGAACATAACAAAAGGAATTTCCTACAGATAACAACAAAGAGTTAACATTTCCCAGGGCAGACAAGTTTCCAATTCAATTAGTTTTAATGAACCTTCTGCTCACTGGTTACTGAACTAGAAAGAACAGCAATAAATGCCCAGAGGAAAGAGAGTGAGGATATTAAAGGAGGGTTAGTGTATAGTATATAAATTTCCAAGTTGACTAAAAGAGTAGCCTTGATGTAGTTTTGGGAGCTAAAGCCACAGAATCAGATCTGTCTTCTGAGTTTAGTGTACAGGGGCAGTAAATTTCAGCCAGTTGTTTTATGTGATGAAACAAACACACCAGTCTATACCCTCAGTCTGATAACACAATAGATAATACAGATAATGCCATAATACAGCTCCTTAAAATAGATAAGCATATTCCATAAGAGAAACATTAAATGATTTTTTCTTCTAAAAACAGATTTGTTAGTTGATATATGTATAAATGCATATATATGTATAAATATGTACATATATCTTTCAATGTATTTTTTCTAGAAAATTTAGATAGATTTTTTAGTTTGCATGTAACAGAAATTATATATTTACTCACACAAAGAACAGCATAGACATAAAATTATGAAAGCAAAAAGCTGCCAAACACAAGCAGTTTGCTATTTGAGATCTAGAGAATGAGTTTTACTCTAAGAATTTAATGGATTTCATATTTTTATTTGATTCTGATGGTCACCTTAAACCTGTACTATAGCATGGCAAACTTATATTTCCAGGATCAAGCTGTAAGTCACACTGTGGTTAAACATGACTGTCTTCACAGATATGGTTGTATAAATATACAAATCCACTCCAGTTAAATATTTGATATAAATAATAGAGTCCAGCAAGAGCCTCCACTTATATTATTGTTTCAAGTCAGCATTGTCAGATATCTTTTCTTTCTTGAACATCTAAAATATTTTTCATTTCTATTCACATTCTCATTATGTTGTACTATCTATTTATTTTTAGTTACACCCTCATTCCCACCAATGTTTTGGAAATCATTTTCTGGATACTGAATATAAAAAGTTCTAAATGCACGGTAATAGATAGAACCTATATACTGTATTTCATATTGCATAAGGGTATCTACCTAGCCCTGGAAGTGCCCACTTTTTTCTTCCATGCAAGTGTTAAAAGAGCACAAATGTGTTCTTAAAGTACCTCGCAGCTTGGTATCATCGAGCCAGTTTCATAAGGATCGTACTTGAGAATATGATTGTAAATTTGATCAGCAGCTACAGCATTTCAATGATGCATATTTTTCTTTGCAGATGCATTCCTTTGATTGAATTTAAAGTCAAGTTTGTTCTTTTGGATGGCAGCTTTGTCAGTGAACCCTTGGATTTGGAAAATACAGTACCTGGGTTGGTTTTGAGAGAAAATGGTTTCAACTTTATAATTAGAGTTTTAACCACGACCACAACAAAATCAGGATGGCAGTCAAATGGAACTAAATCAAATGCAAGGTTTTAGTTTAATAGAACAATGTCATCCTTTAATAATCTTTAAAGAAGAGCCACCAAATAATCAATAACAAAATTGAAATAGGTCAACTTTTATCTAAATTCCAAAGAATCTATATACTCTATTGTCCAGTTGAAGGAAAGGCTGCTGTCATACCTTAACAGTTGTTATTAAAATTTTGAAGTTATTCAATGGTCATTTAAAATTTATTCTAAGTAGTGTGATTTTTACATACAGACAAAATATTCACTCTTTGTATAGTTCCTAAGAGATGATTAAACAGGTAGAAATAAAAAATAGGAAATAAAATGAAATATAGAGCATCATTTCTACCACAGATCTTTTTCCTTAAAACTATCTCTGTCCTGGCCACATAGAAAATTGTTATGAATAATCATACAATGCAAAAGTGATCTCTATCTAGTTAAAAAATAGAATATGATAGGGCTAACTTCTTTGAAAATGTAAATATTAATATTACTCAAAACAAGTTATTCCAGAGCTAGAGTTTATAATTCATTTCCATTTTGGACAAATGTTTTACTTTGTCTTAAATCCATTTGAGGTTCTTATTGTGCATAAGTGGTTGGTTGGATTTTTGGGGGTTCTGAAAGGAAAGGGTTGAGGACTATAAAATTCACATTTGTACTTTTGGTAGTGGTATAGGAAATAAACCTTTAGAGAAAGGGGAAATTCTTTGTCAAAAAGCAATTGGAATATAAAGTATGATTGTAAACATATTGGTGGAAAAATCATCTTTCTTATAAGTGGAATTAAGAGCATATTGTTGGATGGTACGACAGAAGCAAACTCCTCCCACAGAACAGTAGAGGCTTATGAACAAGCAGGGGTAGTCATAAAAGGAAACAATATCTTAGTTTAAGGCATTTAATTGCAAAAGGAGAACACAAGTGTGGAATACACTAAAGACCTCTGATTCCCAGTTTTCTTAAATAGCAAAAGAAACTCTAGAACTTTGCCTCTAAGGTATTACAAGAACTTTGTCAAGTTGCACATGAGAAAATAGAGCCCATAGCCATATAGTAAGCAAAAAAATTCTGTTTGAGTATTGACATGACAGTTTTTGAAAGTTCAAGCAGAAAACCAATTATAATGAGCACTGGAAAGCCCGGAGCCCTGCTGTTCAATAAATAAAAAGTACAACAAACTATTTTCCAAAAAGGTTCTAGAGAGTTTCTTCTTGTCCCACTACTTACAATCTGATTACATAAATAGTCTCTATTTGCTGTTGAATTGCCAGGCAGCTGTATTAAAGTACAAATCAAATCAAGTCAGGATTAGAAAGTAAAAGAGCATGGTTTAAAGTAATCTATCCCCCAGGAACTGTGCTCAGATTCATCAAACAGAGCTTAAAGTACAGTATATCTTATACCCTTGTGTTTCCATGCTGCATTGCTGCAAAACCAGTTATTATTTTTGATATCCAGAAAATGTTGCTTGTTGCTTGAAGAAGGCTCACTTGCTTATTTAAAGGTACTATTCATATGTGCCACTTATTTATTACTTCTTTTGGTTAAGATTCATGGGAAGGACATAAGTACTAAAGACTAGCAGACTTTCTATTGATCATATCCTATCTGCCTCAGCTGTGAATTGTCATGAATATTTCTTGTAGATAGAATGACTAATTTATCCCAGATTTTAGGTAATGCACAATATGATGGTATTAAAGAAAAGCTAGAAGTCTTTAGATGCTATTGGCTAATAAAGTATTATGTATACCTGCCCTTATAAATCCTGCTCCATCTAATTATGGCCAGAAAAATACCGATTTAATCATTTCAACTTGTAATTGTTTTTGATGAAAAGCTCTATACGTAGTTGTCAATGTACTCATCTTAGTCATCAATTCATGTATATTTATAAAATTTGTGTTACCTTAAAGTAGAATGAACATAATTAAATATTTATAGTGATATCAATGATCATTTTCTTTTTTATTCTTATAGAACAAACTTATTTAAATCTACAACATAAATTTCTGTTTCATCATATTCCTTGAATCTATATAATAGCTAAATATCTATTCAGAGATGTTAGAGTGGTTTCAGTTATCATATTCTACATTTATCTCCACAGGGCATAATGTAGCCTGTGAAGATAGCTAGATATTGATTTATAGTGATAAATATATATTTTATGTGTAACATGGAGGAGAAAACACGGAAGAGTGTTATTTCTGTGAGCTGAACAGCTTCAAGAAAATGGGTAATGTGTACTTTAACCAGGCAACCCAATGATCATTTTTCTTCTTACATCCCTAAGCTAGGGAAGAAAAAGTGGATGGTTGCCATTAGTTAACATTTCTCTTGTAAGTAACTCCACTTGCAAACTATGCCACATTAAAACAAGCATTCAGATTCATGATTGTGCACCAGAATGTTGAAAACGCTGGCTCCTCCCCATTGCAGTCTGAGGCTTTTTAGCCCAATTTAAAGTTTAGTTCTCTGCACTTTGCTAACCTAATGATTACCACTGACACAGATCACCTATAGTGCAATGTAACCCAGTTGCTTGGGCAGGCATGGGAAGAAACCTACATTCATGCAGGTTGCTTGGTGCTTTCTCTATGTGGGGACAGAGAATCTTATCTGAATTGTTTAAAGAAAAAGTGGGTAGGCTTAGTAACCCTGCCTTCATCACCCTCTTCCAGATTTATCATGAAAAGGTCAGAATTGAAATTTGCTATTTTTAGCCCCTTAAGCATGTATTGTGAGTAAGGACCTTGTGAATTTGCCAGGGAGGTAACTGCTGACCAAGATCCCACACACAAGGTGTTTGTGGGAATGGCAGGGGCTCGTGGAGACATTTATGTGAAGAGTCAGGAAAGAGGTTGCTGCTAGGTAACTGGCTACCAAATTGGTCTGGTTCCGTGTTTGAAACAAACAATTTTTAAAAACCTTTTAATGAAATATTGATTTTATCAAGCACATCAAACTAAAGGCAAATGTACCATGGTGTCATGATTAAAAAATAACAATATATTACGTTAAACTAAGATAAATGAGTTAAGTGCTCAGTTTGCGGTGCAAATTGAAACCATATATCACAGCCTTTCACTATATTACATTACTGCTAGAGTACAGAATATGGAAGTTGATTGAATGGTAATATCAAATTAGTGGGGAGCTTTACCCTGCTTCAGTTGATGGTGCAATTTGGATCAAAAAAGGGATTATTTTCATAACAAAAGTTGCTTAAAAATATCTTTTAAGTGAATGTGACTGATAACCAAGAAGCCTATGGCACCCTGAAATTGCCCTTCCCAGATCTCGCATGAAGCAATGAAGGGATCTGTATTAATTTTAAACCTCCCTTTGATTGGGTGAACCTGTCTCCGTTATGTATGACATTGTTGCCACAGGTCATTGCCTGGTGCGGTGTACCATGAAACAAACAAATAGAAAAAGGCACCTTCTGGCACTTGAAGTCTCACTGCCATCTGACTACTACCCTTGTGGTTCAGAATGATGAAAAGCAGAAGCTTGGAGAAATCTTCCTATGGTTAGATTGGGAAAAATGAGCATGATGATCACATGTACTGGGAAGGGCAGGAGAGACAGCCGAAGTCATCTCAGAACTCGAGAGAAAAGGAGAAGACAAGAGGTCACAATTATATTCTAGTATCACACTCCCTTTCACAGAGATCTGATATATTCAGTTTGTTCTTGTATGGTGCTTAGGGAAGTTCTAATTAAGGGAAGAAAGAATTTTGACACATGTGAAGCAGAGATCAATATTTAGCACTATAATCAGCAATTCCTGATGGTTTGACAATGTCACTATACACATTGTAACTATCCATTATTCTCTCAGAGAGAAGAGCCAGGCAGAGGCTAACAGGCTTACAGCAAGCTATCATGAATCATATAAAGCAGTGTCTCATTCGCTTCTATTTGTCTTACTTTTCATCTTCATTCATCCTTATAAAGAAGCCTGTACTGCCACCAGCCCTGAAAGCCATCCTACCTCTGAACTGCAACAACAAAAAAGCAAAAACTGTTTCTAAAAATGTCTACCATATAAAGTACAATAGCTACTTTTCAGATAAGTGAAAAAAAAAAAAAAAAGTGGTGGCTGTTTACTCTCTGAAAATACACATTGTAGGCTCCCTTCACATTTAACCCAAAGGGACTCTATTAGCTAGTAGAAAAATATTAAAATACGTTGGAGGGAGGTTATGTTTATAGTAAGTTACAGGTTTAGAATATATTGATCACGTTTTCCACCCAGACTAAACAGTGTCTGCTGTATAACAAAGAAAATCCCACCGTCTCAGAGCTGAACCAAACTCTGCATCTAATTTTATTTTTGGCCATAAAGATAGAATATGATATCACAATAGCTAGTTGCCTTAACTTTAGGGGGCAAGTAGGTGATAGAGTTCTACATTCAAGTTTTCACCTTACAAGAGATTTATCAAGTTGTAAATCTTTCTTTATGTTCATGAGATATAAAAAGTTTACGAGTGTCAGGCATCTCCCCCGACTCAGATTTTGGCTAAGAAGTATGCTAGTTATGTAGTCCACTAGATATAATTTTGTTTCTATTTTTAAAGTTACATATGTGGTTTTAATATCATAATAATCAGTGATCATTTTAGTAATTCAAAATACAAATTCATTTGAATTTAAGTAAAATGCATTCTATTGCTCCTTTTAGCAAATTATAAAGTGCTATTCTCTGTTCTTTTGAAAATGTTAAAAATTACGCCAGGTCTAGTGAATTATAAAAACCTTAATTGTCAGATAAGTAATTTGAAGATTCATTTTATTTATTTTTGCACATTAGATTTTGATTGGAGAGCATGTACTTGGATAACTTAAAGAAATAAACACCCTGTAAAACGTGATGGAATAATTTGACTCCAATTTACATAAAGAACATAATTTCCAACATTTCTCATAACATTTGTGGGCATGCAGCATGCATTGTATGACTGTAGGTGGAAGTGAAAGACCTGGTGTCTTGCATTTCAAACTGTCAGCTGATCCTCACTGCTCTATTCCTGTTTAAGTGAGATGCTGACACAGGCTCACACACTGACTATCCCAAGTAGCACTAATTAAGGGCTGTCCAACTGTGCTTTCTGTTGAGCAGTTTGCTCCAGTGGGTGACAGGAAACAGCCTGAGCTCTGTCTGCAGAATGACATAACAAAGAAGGTTTTTTTTTAAAAAAAGAACACAGATCTAGTGGGCTGGATAAAAAGCTCTAAGAAAGATCTAACTTGCCTATTTGTTGCTATGAATATATAATTTTAGATTAAGAAAACTTGCTAAGTCACTGTTTATTGTAAGTTTATTAGTATACTTCTCGTTAGAATTAGTAATAATTATATGAGAAGAATGTGCATTAATAGGGATCAACCATTCTTATTCAAAAGGTTATCAATAAATCTCTTTTAAAAATGGTGGTCAAGTGTTGTCATTATGGTATAATAGCATTATTTTTAACTTGTAGAATTTAGTTTAAAAAGCAAAGACTTGAAGGGTATATAGTTCCCTTGGGTAGGGCTGTGAAGGTCAATTTATTAGTGACCAGGTTGATTAAGAAAGTGTTACCAAAAAAAAAAAAAAAAAAAGGAAAAACCAAAGCTGAAACAAAAATTCCTACAATTAGGAAGTAATGAGAGCAATATTAATTGTAACTTCCTTCTGTGCTTCTGTGAATTTATTTTTCTCAAAACTCTAGCAAATTTGAAGCTGAGATTTAGTTTTTTTTCTCCACTCCTTCTAAAAATAACCCCACATAGGGTCTTGAGAAAAATGTATATGAAAGAGCCAAGTACTTCCCATGGTATGATAACATTACTTGGAAGTAGAGTAGATCAGCGTTGATATATGGTTAAAACTAACAGAGAAAAACAGCAAAGTGTGTTCTCGATGTGTTACTGTGTATTTTAATGAGGGCATCATCACCATCTTCATCATCTACCAGAAGACATGAGACTTAGAAACAAAACTGAATGCAGAGTGAATTTCTTGACAGCACTAAGCGATAACGCCTCCTGGCTGCTGCGGTGTGCTTGAGAAATTGGCTGGCCCACTACTGTCCTTTTACAATGGTTTCATTTAATTGTAAACCAAAGATCAAAGGTCTGTAACTCTTTAACCAAATTCCAATGTCTGCCAAATTCAATAGCTGTCATTCTTATAGAAAAAGGCAGTGTAATATGTGTGTTCTGATCTAATTTTATAGAAAAAGACACAATTTACATACTGTTTATTTAGTTAAGTCCCTAAAATCAATACCTTTGTCTGTACCTCTTTTGTTTAAAATACATCATGACATGGCAAACGGCTATATAAATGAATTTTTCTAAACCACACGCATTGTTAATGTCTTTCTATTGCACATTCAAAAAAGAATAGTTGAAATCATAGCATTTTATAGATCAACTTAAATGTATTTTAATATTAGATTACTAAAGAATGTTAAGTTTTACATTTCTTAAATTATAAATTTTGTTTGAAAAGGTCAGTCATTTTCCTGAGCCACATTTACCAACAGAAAGACATTATTTCAACCATTGAAATAAAAGGAAAAGTGATTATGTTCAATTTTAAGAGAAAATAATTCTTAAAAATGTGTCTCCGTAACAAATAAGCAAACAAAAAATGATGAGCTCGTGAAAAAGTTTCTGGATGGAATAGCAGTATTCTCAAGAGAGAAAACCCCACTTTGCGTTAGTAAGAAAACAATTCATTCCAATAACTGTAGAATAATCTGCAATTCATTACAACTGAGGAAGAAAACCATGGTTCTGCTTTTGCTGTTAAGAGTCACAGACATTTCTTTATTGAGTTTCCTATGGTCATGGTAATATTTGTTGGAAATGTAAAGCAAATCACCACCTTTAGAACAATTTTTTCCAACTCTAAGAATAGCTATTTATGTGTTAATTTTGCATTTTTAATGACATGTGGCTTTTATATTTCCATTAGCTCTTTAGAATAATTTTCTTCCTTCATCTCTGGTATGTAACCATAATTAGTTAGAAATATTAAGCAAGATGGATCTAAGTGACACATATACTTTTGAACACGTGGCAGTAAATATTTAGACATACCTATGGGAAGACCTCCAGTCACTCCTTCAGTATTAATAAAATTCGTTAATTTTATGCTTAAAAAGCCTAAAGTTTAACGTTGTTTCCATATCGATAAATCAGTTCTAAATGGCTAATGTAATTATAGACGTTCTCTTTTTACATGAAATATTGAACATTTAGTTTTCTGCTAACTTATGTATTTACTTATTAAGAGTTGGAGGCTCACTCTGTCCCAGGCTGGAGCACAGTGGTGTGTTCATAACTTACTACACCCTCAGACTCCTGGGCTCAAGCACTCCTTCCACCTCAGCCTTCTGAGTAGCTGCAATTATAGGCATAGGCATAAGCTATCGTGCCTGGCCAACTTAGTTTTTCTAGAAAGAATTTTTCCAAGCTGTAATGAGACTACCTCTTTTAACATATGACACCTAAACTATGTATCTCTAACATAAGGATAATTACTCAACCTAAATAATCTAGTGCTTTTTTCATGTGATGCAATGGTCTTGAAGAGTTTTAATAAAGGCACCTTGGGTGGCAGTGGGGGCCCAAATCAGAGGTACGAATGTTTTTATTTATACCTTGGACTTTTAATTTGTATTATTTTTCCCTTAACCTTGATAAAATTGCTCTTCCACTTTTCTGTTCATCAGCACAGACTGTACACTCTCACTACATTCTAGTCTTTCTTCTTGGTGCCTTAAGTCCTAGTATTTAAGTTCATACACTGGCTCTAAGGCATTCCATGGGTTAGTCTGGACATCAGAAAACCCTCTGTCCTCCAATAAAGAAAATACCTTAGGAATTCCTGTGCTTCAAGCAAGAAAATTTGCTGGGGGAACTTAATAACATAAGTCATTTCTCTTAATTACAGGTATTTCTAAATATCCTGTCATTGCCACAACTCATCCATGAATAACTACTTATCCATTCATCTTCCTACTCATCCATCCATCTAATGTATATCGAATATCTTCTATATGCTAGGCATCATGACAGAAGTTGCAGAAACAAAGATGAATGTATCAAAGTCTCTGCTCTCAAGAAAGTCTTGCTATAGGGAAGGAAATAGTCACATTAATAAAAACAACAAACAACAAAAAACCCAACCACACAATTTGACTAGAGCTATGTTTCCGTGTATTTTTAAAAACAGACTTTATTTTTTAGAGCAGTTTTAGATAGATAGCAAAATTTAGCCGAAGGTATAGAGATTTCCCATATACTCACTATTCCTATACATGCATAGCATCTCCCATTATCATATCCCCCACTAGAGTGGTACATCTGTTACACCTGATAAACCTATGTTGATACATCATTATCATCCAGAATGCACAGTTTACATTAGGGTTCACTGTGGATGTAGTACATTCTGTGGGTTTGGATAGATTTATAATGACATATTCATGATTGCAATATCATACAAAGTAGTTTTACAGACCTAAAAAGCACATGTATTTTAAAAATAGTTTATATTTTAAAATAGTCTGCAAACCTGGCACGTATACCTTATTTCCTGAATCTGAAAGATTTAATGATGCTAATGTAGGGAAAAGGGTGCTGGTTGTCCATTCAGGCTTTCTAGCTATTTCAGAAGGTGAATGTCTCATGTTATCTTAGTAGAAATTGTTGCTTTTGAAGGACTCAACAAGTTGCCATTTTCCCCAGTCTCATATAGGAAAAGTACCATAATACTGAAGAGCTATGACGTTTATTATTTATTTTCACTATACAATTAAGCTTTAAATACATGGACAATTGATAAAACTTTATGTCACTCAATGATGGTGTGCTAGGAGTCATTCAATTGTCTCTGGGTTTTGATTGTAATCCATTTTACATACACATGTTTTGTTTGAAATATTCTTCTAGGAAATCTGTCAGGGCACAAAATTTTAAGCGGGGTAATTCTTGCCCTCTGGATTCTCATAATCTAGGGTGATAAATAAAAGGGTTTCTGAAGTAGGAAAAACTATGAAAATGAAGATTGTGTCTTTTTTTATAGTATCAATAAAATCACAGAGTACTGCATACATTTCTTGATGACTCATCCATATTGAGCTCTACTTTTTAGACCTTGGAACATGAACATTTGCATGAACATTGCTCCTTCAATGTCACACAATAAATGAACCCACTGATTCCTGTGTTCAATGCAGTGTTTCATTCACTACACCATATAATCTTTTTTGGTGTGTGTGATCCAGTGTCCTTCTCCTTCAATTACTCCTCCTCCTCTTTCTCTTTCCTATGGATCTATGTTCCTTTTATTAGACATGTTTGCTCAGTTCCTTGAAATTTTTCAAGGCTTTATTGAATTAGCTCTTACTGCTTGCTCTGGGGCCAATCTGTCCGATGATTTTAAAGCAGTTCTTTTCATTCCCAGTAGACAATAAGAATAAAAGAACTAATATCACAAGGTATTTTTCTTTGAAAATTAATTCTTTTTTTGTTTTGTATGATATAGACTATTTTGTCTATTATTTTAATATAATGCTATCATTATTTGGAGCTTCACTTAATACTTGAAGGGGGCAATAGCACATTAGAAAATTAGGTTTTCTAATCTAACCAGGCAGAATTTTTTCCCGTCATCATTGGAAATTTGAAAAAGAGGAAAATGTTACATAAGAAGACTTTTCGATAGTGGTGGAAGAAGGGGAAGTGGGGGCCTGATGGTGCCCACTTATTTGATCCGTTTGACAGATTATTTCAACTCCAACCTCTTGACACTATGCTAATTATAAGTTCATATTCAAGTTGAGAAAATGTTTTAATCTATATCTAAGATGCTTAGATAATAATAATTACACATTGCATTATCTTTAAAAAAAGTGAAAGGAAGGAAGAAAGAAATAAAGTAAAAAAAGAAAAGAAAGGGCAGGCCAGCTATCTAGCTGGACCTTTCACAGGCATTATTTCTATTCAAGGCAGAGATCAATTCAGTGTTCAGTTAAAGAAAGACCCAGGTAATTTGAATATTTCGTTCAAGATTACACATGCAGTAAGTGTTGAACTGAGATAGAAACCCAGGTTATTATGACTTTAGTCTGTGTCCTCTTTCCTTAATGGTAGGATTCATAAGAAAATTATTTGAAAGGTCTGATAACTGTAGATGTGCAAAATACTCAATCTAAACAATAGGGAGGGTCAGAGACTGTGGTAAATTGCAGAATTCTGAATAGACATTTGGTTTCAGAAATATTTAACATCCTGTGCTGACTAACAAGACATTTTAAACAACAACAGTAATAGCCGCAGCAGCAGCAAGAACTATTTTCCACATTTTAGGCATCTCCTGCTTTATGCCTGACTATCCCTTTAAATCACTGTCCCTGCTTTCTGGATCTTTATTTCAGGGACTCATAACTGGAGGAAATACTCATTGCATTTCAATAATATTTTCTTTTGCTTGCTGCATAATTTACTATGTGTAAGTACAGTCAGAAAAAAAAAAGGGAGATGACTTGAGTCATGTGGGAATTCACAGGTATAGGTGGATGGACAAATGGCAGATGTGGTGAGTTGGGGAGAAAAGGATAATTTCTTCTTCTCTCTATATTTTATTCTTCATAAAATCTGTTATACTTTTGAATTTCGCATAGATGTAACTTCCTTCTGGAAGTATTTCCTGATCCTGCTATGTTGGTGTACTTCCTTAGCACCTATTACTTACTCTTTCATAGAATGTCATACTCTGGATTTAATGGTCCATCTATTTGCCTTTCTTTCCCTCTTACTATCAGTCTGTGTTGGTAGGAATCACATTTATCTTTTGCATTATTATAGTAATTGTGTATTGAAACTCACACAATACTCATATTGTGTATTGCAACTCACACAAAATTGGTGCTCAATAAATATTTGTTGAATGAATAAGTAAACATTAACTGTTACACTTTGATCTTCATGCACATTTAATTATATTACTTTGGAAAATATTTAGCTCCTCCATGACTCCTAATTAAAGAAATGAGAAACTTACAAAGCTTTTGGAATAGAAATATTTTATATTCATTCTAATTAAGCCACTGGCTTTTTAGATTGTGGATGTTATTAGTCAAGGTTTGGTCAGGAAAACAGAAAGTACTTTAGGTGTTTCAAACAAGAAGGGTTTAAATTCAGAAGCTTAAAATCAGCTGGAAGAGCTGGAGGTGTGTTAAAAGTTATGGAAAGCTGTGTCTAGGTTTCAGGAAATTAGAAATTTTCAAAAATTGCAGATACCCACTGCCAATGCATTCAGTTACCTTCATCATGAAATGGGCTGAGTCATGGGAGAAATCGTGGAAGCTACTGCGAAGTTCCTTGTGCCTGCACTTTACTGCTATAATAATAATGGCTTGGATTATCTTCCATCTTCCAAATTTCATGTGAAAGCTCCTCACATAGAGGGGTAGATTAGTTTTCTGTGGCTGCTCTAACAAACTAATACAAACGAGGTGGAGTCAAACAATATACATTATTCCCTCACAGTTCTGGAGGCCAGAAGTTTGAAATGGGTTTCATTGGGCTAAAATCAAGGTGTTGGTAGGGCCATGCCTTCTTCAGAGATTCCAGAGGCAAATCCATTTCCTTACCTTTTCCAGTTTCTGGAAAATATCCTCATTCCTTGTTCACAGGTTTGCACCATATCACCGTCTTCCTTTTCCTGTTCCCATCATCACACTGCCTTCTCCTTCTATCTCAAATCTCCTGCTGACTCCGTTTCATAAGGACCTTTATGATTATGTCTAGGGTCAACCTGGATAATCCAGAATAATCTTGGCATCTCAATATTCTTAATTTAATAACATCTGGAAAGCCTCTATTGGCATATAAGGTAACATTCACTGGTTTCAGGGGTTAGGAGCTGGATATCTTGGAGGGGGAAGTGATGAATATTATTTAGCCTACCACAAGGGGAGATCATCTAATTTCAAACCCTACTGACAAAGATTCTGAATCTTGAAGTCTTCTTGGATTTTGGCTTAGCAATAGTAGAGGACATACGAGGGAGTGAAAATGAATGCTGGTGATAAAAATTAATATCCAACGCAGAATTCAGTAAGAGTAAGTTGTCAATAAAGTTAATGGGTTTTGATCTTTGGTCACTAATAGAAGATATGTGTCCTGAACAAAGGGGTCCATACTGTTTGAGTCTCTATTGGTTGCATCACATAAAGATCAGTGGATTTAACTCTTGTTTTTGTTGTTGTTGTTGTTGTTGTTTTGAGACAGAATGTTGTTCTGTTGTTCAGGCTGGAGTGCAGTGGCATGATCTTTGCTCACTGCAACCTCTGCCTCCCAAGCTCAAGTGATCCTCACACTTCAGCCTCCCGAGCAACAGAAACTGCAGGTGGGTACCACCATGCCTGGCTAATTTTTGTACTTTTTGTAGAAATGGGGTTTCCCTATGTCACCCAGGCTGTTCTCCAACTCCTGGGCTCAAGCAATCTGCCCAACTTGGCCTCCCAAAATGCTGGCGAGACAGCCAGGTGGGAGAAGGTCCCTGGAGAAACTCCAAGCAGCCTTCCCTCTGAGGTGGAGCCTCGGGAAGTTCACAACGTTGGCAGCAGGGAGGAGGCTGGCCTTTCCTCTTCCTGTGTGGAAACTGGGATTCGAACTGCTCGGCAGGAAGCGCTCAAGCGGAGTGACTCTGTCCGTGCGAGAGGCCCTGTTTCCCCCTTTTCTTCCTTTACACCCAATAAAACCCTGCCTCACTCTCCATTCAAACTATCTGCCAGCCTAAATTTTCGTGGCCATGGAACCTACAAGGACCCTGTCTTTAGCTGAACTAAAGAAAAGTCCTCCAACATTGAGATTACAGGCATGAGCCACTGCATCTGGCCGGTTTAATTTTTTAAAAAGATTTTCTCCTGTGTGTTTGTAAGGTAGGATGGAAGTAACCAGTTTTTAACTGAAATTTAAGAAGGACTTTGTAACCAACAGAGTTGTTTTATAATGGAATATGCTGCCTTATGGAATATGCTGCCTTGTGAAATAATAACAAAGACACTGATGATGTTTCTAAGGCAGGATGGAAGTAACTACTTTTTAGCTTAAACTTAAGAAGGACTTTCTAACCAACAGAGTTGTTATATGCTACCTTGTGAAATAATGACAAAGATATCGATGTGCACAAAATTAGAGGGCACAATTACTGTCCATGGAATCCTTAAAGTTCTAGGCATGCCACTTTCACTTAATAATTCTGTAATTCATAATGGAAAAATGTTTTGGGCTTTATTTAGGTCTTCAGGTCTTCACTGTTAGGCTTATGCGTTCCTTACGTTTATTATTAGCTGAGGTAAGTAAAATTTCTTTTTATTCTAAATTTAATGGGCTCCAATTTCAATGGATATCTTTAAACTATTCTGAATTGTGCAAAGATCATTACTATAGGCTAATCTTTAAAATCAGTGATTCTTAACTTCTCCCTTCTTATGCTATATACACTTTCAACAAACCTCTGGTTTCTATTAAATCTTATTTATTCTCTTATATTGTTTATTAATTAATACATTTCTTTGAAACGTTTTTCAGTCAACACTTACTCAAACAAAAATGTATAATGCTTTTAGTTTTATTTCTTCCCCCCACTTCAGTCTGCACTTTAACTCAGTGGTCCCCAACCTTTTTGGTGCCATGGACTGGTTTTGTGGAAGACAATTTTTCCATGGATGGGGTGGGGGTAAGTGGTTTCAGGATGATCCAAGCACATTACATTTATTGTTTATTTTTATGTCTGTTATTACATTATGACATATAATGAAATAATTATACAACTCGCCATCATGTAGAATCAGTGGGAGCCCTAAACTTGTTTTCCTGCAACTAGATAGTCCCATCTGGGGGTGGCGGGAGGCAGTGACAGATCATGAGGCATTAGATTCTCATGAAGTATGTGCAACCTCACATGCACAGTTCACAATAGGTTCATGCTCCTATGAGAATGTAATGCTGCCACTGATCTGACAGGAAGTGGAGCTCAAGTGGCAATGTGAGGGTTGGGGAGCAGCTGTAAATAAAGTTGAAGCTTCCCTCACTTGCCTGCCGCACACCTCCTGCTGTGTGACTTGGTTCCTAACAGGCCACGGACCAGTACTGGTTCATGACCCAGGGGTTGGGGTCCCCTGCTTTAACTGGACTTTGAGACTATTCTGGTTCTACCACATCATTCTTAAGGTAAAAAGATAACATTCTAAAAGAGTATTCAATATAACTTTTTAAAGTGTTTATGTTTTGTTTCAGAACTCATGATGCCTAGTAATCTGTTGAGCAAGGTACAGTGTAATAAATATCAGATTGTAGCTGCAGAGGAATACTTCCTTGTTAGGATGTCTTTTTGTGAAAATGTTTCTAGGGCTCATACAAGAGGAAAGCTGATGCCCTGACATTGGCGTAAACCTATACAATTTTGTTTTATTGTGCACTGACATTCCAGAACTTTGCAGAAAAAGGGCACTTTCCCCAAATACCTTCTTTTTCTAATCCTTCCCATTCCTCTATACATTCTAAGTACAGAGTTTAATTGTTGTATATTTAGTGAAGCGCAGTGTGGTGTTCTCCTGACATCCCTTTGAACATCTGGGGTGTCCTCACTGTCTCGCCATTTTCAGCTCATTTGGTTTGGTGGAGCTTCACCCTGACCTGTAACCTGAACATCACTCTACTCTCGACACAATGATTGCTTTAGGTTAAACATGACACCCAATCAGAGCCAGTGAGACAAAATAAATCACTCGTGAAAATCCTGGGAAATAGTCTCTTACTTTTTTCTATCAAAATTAAATATCTTGTCTGGGAGTGGTGGCTCATGCCTGCAATTCCTAGCACTTGGGCAGGCCAAGACAGGAGGACTGTTTGAGGCCAGAAGTTAGAAGCCAGCCTGGTCAACATAGCAAGACCCTGTCTCTACAAAAATACAACTAAATATAAAAAAATTTAGCAGGATGTGGTGGCATGTGCCTGTAGTCCTGGCTACTCAAGAGGCTGAAGTGGGAGGATAGCTTATACCCAGGAGCTCAAGACTACAGTGAGATATAATCATGCCACCACACTCCAGCCTGGGTGACAGAGCAAGACCCTGTCTCAAAAAGAAAAAAACAATTAGACATCTTGCTACCACAAGAGAAAGCCTGAAACTGTCAGAAGTCAACACATTGTGCCTAGCAATTAAAGCCAGCAAGCATCAAGGCAGAGCTGCCTATTTTGGTTTCAATGACATCATTTGAACTTCTGAACTATTGTTATATCTGAAGCTCCATATACTCCCTTGGACCTTTCAGTGATGTGAACCAATAAATTATTTTGCTTAAGTCAGTTTAAATTGGGTTTTATAAGTAAGAGGTCTCTTAATGGATACATCCTGGTAGATATCCAAATCACTGTGTGTAGATCAACTACATGTCACAGCTTCATCCAGACTTACTCTTCATTTTTCCATTCACTGGTCTTTCTGGGCTGTCTTCCCCAGAAGCTAGCTGGGTATTCCATTCCTTCATACATCACTAGAACATTTCTGCAGTTGGCATACCAGTACATCTCTGTATCATTGTTTATCTAACTGCGCTCTCACAGCATCTTTACTTTTCTGACATCATTCTCTCCACCAGAAATAAGCAAAGAATGAGTCTCTTTTAATTTACACCACTTCTTCCCTCTGAAATCATATGCTGTCTATAAGTGCTGAGAAGAGTATCTCAAAGATTTTCCGAAGAGAAAAAATGTAGAACAACATATAACCCATCACAGCAGTCACATGAGTTCCTGCTGGGGAAATTTGGATTCTTGAGAGTTTTCATAAAAGGTGGTTGCCAGTTTATTAAGGCTGAGTGTTTTTAGGGTGGTGATGATTACCCAAAGAACTCCCCTTGTTGATTTAAATTATGGTCCATTTCCACAAAGATATTTTGCTTTTTTGTACAAGATGTCACTGAAAAATTGGGTATTCCCTAATGCATGATATGCATGAGAAGCTGGTGCTTAGTGTCAGGAATCTCTGAAGAATCTGCTGTTTTGTACTCTCTGAACTCTACAGTGTGTGGTTGTCTGGAGTATTGGCTTGGAAAAAGCTTCTACATTTCTAATGGTTACTTGCTTTGAGTGTCTTAGTGCTGCTGCTTATTCCAAAAGTTCACCAAATGCCGTGTTGTTTGAAGACAATACTTTTCTGATTTCATTTTGAAACCCTTTCCCCAGACACTTTCCCTGACCATACAGTCTGAAGCGAACCTCTTCCTCATGGCTCCTTATTATTTGTGTTGCATCCATCAGTATTTGTAGTTAGGTATTTATTAGTGTGTTTACTTTCTACTCCATAATACTTCAAGCTACATGAGGGTAAGGCTCACATGTATTTTACATACTGCTATATGTAGTACCATGTTTGCTATGTGGTAAATGCTCAATATTATTTTGAATGAATGAATATGTATTATACAGACATGTAAATTGAGTGTTAAAAACAGTCTTTTCGCATGATTTCAGTTTAGAACTACTGCTTTTTTTTTTTAACCATAAGAACAAATCCTAAACTAATGGGTATGGAGTATGAAAAATGCTCATTTTGATATGTGTGCAATAAAGAAATGCATGTTAAAGTAACTCCCATTTGAGACAGTAGGCTTTACTGAATCACAGCATACTATTTTCCAGATAAATGCAGTTCTGCGTTTCTCTCTTTTGGAATGGGAAATGGAATCCCTCTTGGGAAACCTTTGCCAGAGTCTATAAGCATGTAAATAATCTCAGTTTGGTTGTGCTCATAAAGAATTTTCAATTTAGCAAACAGGTAGATTCCTCGTTTCACTGCTTGGGTTTTCTCCCTGATGGAACTGAAACTTTTCAAAGAATGCAAATTTGATTAGAGAGAGCTATGCATTGATATTTTGTATTCTTCATTGTTTTATGGTGATGGAATTATGAAGCAACCTGGCTGGGCTAGAGTGGTATTGGGGGGTTTGCCGATCAGTGTTGTTCCTTTCTTGAGTTCTGTGAAATTACATCACTGGCACGTTGAATCAGTTTTTCAAGGATCTCTGCCATGGACAAAGAGTAAAATATATTCACATTTACTGGGTGGAAAATCCTATATATGCATATATTTGAACTCAGGTTTAAGGCTTTGGTGTTGACTGCAAAATATTTACCTTTATTAACATTTTCCATTGATACCTGAATGCATCTTGAGTGAAAATTTAGAGTTTGAGGATTTACATTTTAATCCTAAATAAAATAAAAATTTAAATCCTAAATAAAAATCAAGTTCTTTTATTTTGTTGCTTGCAGGTGCAATTTAATTTAACATATACTGCTGACCCTACATTTTTGTCATGCATACATACACAAATACACACATAGTCATACATGTAATATTCTTTTCTTGGTATTGTAACAAGAAGCATTTTCAATATAAATCCAAGTTAAAATGAAGCATTCTTTTGGTGGAGAGTTGTCAGAAAAGCATTCAGGGCTTCTTTCCGTCACTTCTTATTCTACCAGCATTTAAAAATAAGAATGGTTTGGAAAAAATCAACTTATTTGGTGGAATTCAGTTTTAGACTGCTAAATTTGGGGTTTTGAATATGACCTTGGTTAATAAAATGTAAGCTCCATGAGAGTAGGAGCTTTGACCACGATTATATTCTCACTGCTTAGGAGAATGCTTGGCACATAGAGGGCACTCAGCAAATATTTATCCAATGAATGCATTTTTCTTCCATAACCCAGGCTGCTCATATTTGTTTGGTGATACTGTGTAATGGTGACAGTAGCAAAGCTGAGAAAATGGTTTCCTTTGGATGACTGATCAGAGTTTCTACAGCTAATAGCAAGAGCTGTCTCGGCCTGGCGGGGTGGCTCACGCTTGTAATCCCAGCACTGTGGGAGGCCGAGACGGGCGGATCACGATGTCAGGAGATCGAGACCATCCTGGTTAACACGGGGAAACCCCGTCTCTACTAAAAATACAAAAACATTAGCCTGGCGGGCGCCTGTAGTCCCAGCTACTCCGGAGGCTGAGGCGGGAGAATGGCGTGAACTCGGGAGGCGGAGCTTGCAGTGAGCCCAGATCGCTTCATGGCACTCCAGCACCCCAGCCTAGGCGACAGAGCGAGACTCTCTCAACAAAACAAAACAAAACAAACAAACAAAAAAACAAAAAAGCTGTCTGAACTGTACTGAATAAGCAGCCATCGGAGTTTTAGGGAACATCTGGAGAGAGAATGCTAATCCTCATTAATGTTTGTGTATCACTCTACTCCTCTAAGGGCTTTACTTATGTTAACTTGTGTTATCATTACAACACCAGAAACAAGAGTTAGGGAATGTTTTTCATTTTATAGAAGAGAATCCAAAATAGAGAAACTTGTGACTTGCCCCAAGTCCTCTATCTAGTAAGGGGCGGAAGTCTGATTTAAACCCAGGTAGTCTGGCTCTAGAATCTGCATTCTTCACTCACTGTGCTATGGTGCCTCTCCAATTTGAGAGTTGGAGGCTTGGAAATACATTAACCTAAATATGAAAAAATAAATGAGCATATTTTGAGGCCCAGGATAAAGAGTGACATGTAAGTTACAGGCATTTAGGAAGATCAGATAATTTTGCGATGACATCATTTTATGATTTCATGATCTCTCAGCACATTCTTCAGGGATGTCAATACACACTCACACACACATATATGTCTATATGATTTTATGTAATTAAATATTTGACTCTCTAGATATGATCTTTTTGGTTTTATTTTTTATGTGTATATATGTGTATGTAATGTATATTAAATTTTAAAAAGCTTGTGAACACATTTTTAACAATGAAAGGTAAAAAATAAAATCTGTCTAGATAATCAATTTTTTTATATTCAAAACAATTATTCAAAAATAATAATCAAATATATTTAGAAAATTAAAACAGTACAGAAAGGAAAAATTAAAAGTTGATAAATGCCTTCTTTCTCACCACAAACCTGAGACTTAGACTTCTTCAAGAAGACATGTTTATTTGACTAAGTATTTTCAATTTTTTGCAAACCAGTTATACTTTCTTCAAATGAATTTTATAATTTATTCGGAAATAATTACTATAATATACACAAATTTACATGAATGTAATATGTGTTTTCCATGTGTAATATGTGTTTTTATGGATATAGCATGTATTAGTTAACCAGTCTATTATTGATTGACATTTTGGTTGACTTTGGTTTTTGATTTTACAAAATTAGCTCCTACACCTTTGTGTGTGTGTGTACATTTTTGTACAAATATGTTGCAAATTCTTGTAGATTTCCTCAGTCTAATGGTATATACATTTTACATTTTGAAAGGTATTACCTAATTACTCCTAAAAAGTAATACTGCTGTATATGCTCACCAGTAGAGTATAGGAGTCTAATTTCTCTACATTATAGTTATCAATAAACCTAAATTGCCAATTGGTTAGGCAAAAATTAGTATCCTGTTTTAACTATTTAACCGTGAATGAGTTTGAACATCTTAAAAGTTTATTAGTTATTTTCCTCTTACTCTAAATTTCTATTATCCATTTGTGTTGGGTTGTAGGTTCTTCTTTTTACCGATTTATTTGATTTCTCTAACTTTTTTTTCTTAATGTTCTTCTATTACAAAACCTTCTTGGTTATAACTTTAGCCTTACGATAAGAAACTTGCTTAAGCAGGACTATAAAATGGAATAAAGATATTCCTAATTCATCATAGAAAACGTTCTTCACAATAGACACTGGGTGCTATAAAAAGGGGGAGGAAGAGAGAGGAGCAAAGATTGAAGAGCTATCTATCAGGTGCTATGCTCACCACTTGGGTGATGGGTTCAACTGTACCCCATACCTCAGCATCACACAATATACCCTTGTAACAAACCTGCACATATAACCCTGAATCTCAAATAAAAGTTTGAAAAAAAAGTTCTTCAAAGGTTTCACAGAGAGGATTTTATTAGGAGAATGAATAGGCATGTTCCTAAGAAAATGCAGTAAATAGAAGGGAGCTAAGCTAAAGTGAAGAAAGTAGATTTTCATCATTCTTAAAAAGAATGATACTTCTTTTCAATAGTCTTTTATTCTTTAGGTTTGACTACTACTTTTAATCGTATTTTGGCATATAGATTTATCTAGTAATGCATACTTTATCATGTTCTCTCTAGAATTATTTTTTAAGTTCAGCCTTACTTGGGTAAATTCTCCATGTTCTTTAGTTTTCTTTTTATCTTTTAAATTTTGGGAGATCAGAACCAAAGTGAAAATATTTTAAAAAGATTATATGAGTAAGACATGAATAAAATATTCCATACTGTGCTCTGATTGTAATCAAAATCAGTGTTCTTTCTTTTACTTACAATTTTAGCTCTGAAGAAACAGTGGAAGCAAGTGAATCATTCCCTTTTTTTCTGCTTTTATGCATTATACAAATTTCCATATTATCCTTGATAAAACAATAAAAACACATCCATTGAAACTTTTAATTTATATATTTATCTCAATCAATTTTTTTTAGTCTTTACATGCGTTACCATTTTAATTTTAGAGCACTTAAAAAAATTCCATGGGAATTCGAATTCATTTTCCTTAATACATGTGGTTGATATTGATTACTTAACAATGGAAGATATTTTTGGATAAATACACCCCATAAGAATCCTTTAGCAAAGATACTTGTATACTACATATATATATATGTATATGTATACACATTTCAGTCCCTGTTATTCAATATACTTTTTATTATTTGACTGAAGAAATTCCAGGTATTCTTTCTTTTCTTTTTACTTTTTTTTTTTTGAGAGATGGAGTCTTGCTCTGTTGCCCAGGCTGGAGTGCAGTGGCGTGACCTCGGCTCACTGCAACCTCTGCCTCCCAGGTTCAAGTGATTCTCCTGCCTCAGCTTCCCAAGTAGCTTGGGACTACAGGCGTGCGCTACCACGCCCAGCTAATATTTGCATTTTTTAGTAGAGACAGGGTTTTACTACTATGTGTTGGCCAGGCTGGTCAACCTCCTAACCTCAGGTGATCGACCCACCTTGGCTGCCCAAAGTACTGGGATTACAGGCGTGAGCCACCTCGCCTGGCCCTAATTCCAGGTATTCTATCATGAAATATTAATCTTGAGAATTTTGATTGCTACAGTATATCAACCTCCTGACCTTCAATGGGATCTGAGCAGTTAACTCTCTTTTTGTTATTGTAAATGGTATATTTTAAAATGCTTTAGTTGTTTTTGAATATGAAGCCTCCCATAATAATGTTTATTCTTCCTAATTTTATGCCGAAAAGTATTTTTCTTCTCAGTGTCCATGTCAATATTGAGCAGATAATTTCTCAAGTACCGGGATTATAATGGAATTTTTCATGATAAAATTGATGTCAGTCTCTTAATTTAAGGACACCAAATTTGTTTTAAAAATTGGATCTTTTGGTTTAATACCAATTGATTTAAATATATAATTTATAGAGAGGTCACTATTTGGTGTTAAATAGTCAAAATAATTCTGGCTTTAAAATTCTGTGATTAATGTTTCTTGACATTTTAAAATTTCATTGTAATATTTTCCCTGAGTTCAAATAATTTCCATACATTTTTTCTCTCAAATTTTTTAGTTAGAACCTGGAATTTTGACTTATATATTATAAAATTTTAAATAATGGAAAGTTTATTTGAAATATTAAGCCAAATTTTCTCTAAAAGTATGTAATGTTCAGTTAATATCTATATTTAGAAAGTTAGTATGAAGAATACTTTTCATATCCTATCTAGAAAAAATACATTGTTATTCTAGAATTATAAGATTTTAGAAATATACTCTGAATGTAGTAATCAGAACCTTTATTTCTTCCATATTGAAACACTACCAGCATGTATGTTTTAAAATTACTAAACATGTACAGCACAGATAAATTTAAAAAAGATTGCCCCTGTTCGGGCCAAGACCTAAAAACTTTCTTGTACCATACTGTCTGTATGATTTACTGAGCCCCTTCTAGATGTCAAGTATCTTTTGATTTAAAAAAATGATATTAAGGAGTTTAAATTGACAGTTGTTAAAATAAAATGGTGGATTAATTTGTATAATCCACATCATTGAATTAATGACCCCTCTTAATGTAAAACATCGTATTTTAAATATGCCACTGATTGTGTTATCTATTCATTCATTCCATAAAGATTTGCTTATTTGGTTAATGGTTTTAGAGATGGTGTGTTTGGGAATATTAACAGAAAAAAAAAGATATCTCGATTTGTGGAAAAGGAAGAAATATAAATGCTCAAAATAATAGTATAGTTAATTGCAAAGGCAAAATGTATCCATGGAGGGCATGAGAACCAAGTGGACGACAAACTGGCTTCCTAAAAGCAGTAAAAATTATATGTAGGCAATAGAGTGGGAAAGAATGAGAGCAGATGTAATGATGCTTTGTGTCTGGTAGAAATCGCTGTGGGTTCTGGAATATAGAAGTCAACGTACAAGTGTGAGACAAGAAAGTGACTCAAAGAAATAGCAAAATCATCGAGCACAAATTAAAACACTATTTTAAAAATATCCTCCGTAATTTTGAAAGCATTCTTCTATCTTAACACTGCTGAAAGTTTCTGCTCACATCATTGGGGGAATATTTTTTCCCTAAGAGAATTAATCTCTAGTTCTTTATTTAACTTGCTTAAAGAAGAGATATTAGCAAGGAATATGGGTGGTCATTACAGGTTTGTGATTTCAGAGCTCAGAAATTTTCACCTTAAAGAAACGAAGTGCCAAATTGTAGAATGAAAGTTAGTTAAGTCAAAATGAGAGCACCAGACCTAGTCAACTTAGATATTAATAATCAAAGCTCTAAAGTTTTGAGTACACATAGCCCAGATCTTTGAGTGTTAATTTGCTCTCAAACAAAATAAATTGTACAATGCTTAAAGCTCACTACTAATTCTTGTGACACTTGAGAAAACTGAAGTATTTGTAAAGATACACTTCACCCGCTGACTTTCTTTAGTAATATCATACTATTCAGTCTAGTTTTTTTTTTTTTAGTTGTGCTCCTTCAGTCAAAAACTGACACAACTTTTGAAATATAGTCACTCATACACTAGTCAGTCACACTCCCATAATGTGTCTGTCATCACGTTAAAACAGTCATTTGCTGACATATTTTATGGCCATGAACATGTTTCAGAAACCAGCAAAAAGGATTGGCCTTTAAAAAATAAGCAAGAGCAGCATTTCCTTCTAGTGAAACGACATATAATTTGAAATAATAGAGTGTCAATAGTGACTATAGGAAATTGCTAGAAGGTGGACATTTCCAAGTCCACTTTTATCAGGGAAAAAGTAGTTCTTTTTAAGCCAGCAAACACTATATTGAATTAAAAGCATCTTTGTGAGACTCTGAAAATGTTTATAGCATAAAGTTTGGAGTTCTGAATTTCTCTAAATATGCGGAACAGCGATTTTGTAAAGAATAAATGCTAATGCTGTACAAAAAAGGATTCTGTGCTCAATACCTTTCCAGTTATATTAGACTAGTCCCAGTTGACTTTTGCATTTAATGATCTTTATCAGAAAAAGTAAGAATAGTCAGGGAAAATTTATAGGTAGGAACAAACATTCACATAGAGCAACTTGTGTCCAGTGATTTTATTCATCCCCAAAGCTCTGAAAATACATAATGGATAAACTCCAATTATTTAATAAGTAGGAAACATCTTTGGAAATGATAAAGCATAGCCAAGTCCAGCAAGATTATATGTAAGTTCACAATAACTTTTACATGCCATTGAAATTGGCAAAATAAATACTTTAGTAGATCCTTAAGTACCTACATAAGTAGTCTCTCTTTAGAATGAATAATTTACTCTTTAAAAATACCTGTTAATTCCCACTCTGCATTAAAGTTTATTTCAAGAAGAACTCACATTTATGATTCTATTTTGATTAATCACTATAGTCACATAAAATTCCAAGATCTTATTTGTTTAAATAGAAAAATTTTCAAATATGAAAATTTACTTATTTTGTAAATTGCTTGCTAAATTAGGAAACATCAAAGTTCTGAAAACTGTTTAATCTGTATTTGTACTCTATTGGTGTTGTGGATAAGAAGATCATATACTTTTATGTTAAACATTCTTGAAATTATCATGAGTTTCTTATCCAACAAGATTTAATAGGTCTTTTTACTCAATTATTTAAAAGCATTTTAGAGTTCCTTATTAACACAGACATTCAAATCCAGTATCAGCTCCCTAGAAAGCATGAAAAGCTGTTTTACAGATGCTTTTGTCCACAGAAGCAATTTTTATGGGAGAGACATTATTTCACTTTATTTCATTTACTTGTCTTCTTTGTTCATTAAGCTAATTACTCTAGTCTACATTTGTGCCTTTCATCTACCTTGTTTCTTGAGCTTGATCCTTTCCCAACCCTGAATCGACTGTTACTGAACAGTTGAAGCTGAACAGGAAGGAATTGCAGGTGTCAACTCACAGTTTACAAATATGACATCTCCTCTGGCATAGCTGGAAATATGAAATATTGATTTATGTGCAGTAAAAGGTCTTATAAAAATGATCACATACACATGAGAGATTAATGCGCAGGAGATCAATAGAAATTTCATTCTTGACGCTAGACTGTCACCTATGGTGAAATGCTAAAATACAGAAATCAATATTATCTATGAAATGTCAAATTTATTATAATTATGAGGATGAAAGCTGGCCAAGTGGCTCCCAGGAGAGAAGGAAGGATAGGTTACTGTGCTGAAGCATCCTTCATGTCCCTTGTTCACTTGCTGCCAATTTGAGAGCAATATTGGTGCAGGGGGTTTTCAGGCATTATGTACCGCTGTGTAGTAACAAATTCCTGCTGGAATATTTAACTCTTGAAACTGACAATAATACAAGTGTTCACACAGTCAAAAGGTGTAGAACTTTTAGCTCCAAAATATAGAGAACATTTTAAGCATAGATTTTAATGTGGTATGTGTACCACAGCCCATTGCTTAGGAAAATTGAGCTTTTACAGACAGAAGATTAATAAGATCTTGATGCAATTTTATTCAAGCTCATGTTCATTCTCTCCAGTGGTGGTGGGGTGGGGGTGGAGGGCGGAGAGGGGAAATCCTAAATTATCTATTAGTAGGCTTCACATTTTCTATAGTTTAAGCCATTAGCTTGATTCTTAGAAATTGCCACTCAATTTCCACTGCTGGCAGCAATTCTTTGAACAGATTTTTATGAGTTTGTGGCAGCCTACTAGTCTCATGTATCAAGTTTAATAGAGTCTTTGAAAAAGTAACACAAAGCTAAAATTTTATGAGCCTATAAGAAAACAATAAAATGAGAGTATTTGGTCTTTCCTTTTAAGTGGGGAGGGGGAATTTTAGAGTTTTCAGTTAAAAGCAAAAAGAAAACTGTACTTCTTTTCACATATTCTCCATGTCTACAGAAAAAGTTTTAGGCTCTTGTTAATAGTATCATTGAACCTCATAATAAGTGTAGATTTTACTAGTGAATGTTAGTGATGATACACTGTAATTCTTTTAGAGATTGGGGCTTGTTGCGGGTGGGCACGAGGGAAGATAAATGCATCTGACCCCAGGAGCAACTTAGGAAACTTGGAGAAAAATCTTGATTCCATTGTAGGTGGTATAAGTGATGAATAGGTTGTGTTATTCACTATCAATTAACACTATTCATAAAACTCCCTTGTTCAGATTTTGATGATTCCCAATATTAAATACAAGCAGTGTTCTCTGCCAACTAAGCCTAGAGAACAGCAGGAATAGCATGTTCATTTTATTATCCTGTTGCTCCACACAGAAGGACCTCAGAAACTGGAGAAATGAATGAGTGAGTGAAACATTAAGTTTTTTCATCCTGCGGTGCTGTGGTACAAACTGAGATGTTTGGGGATATAATTTCTTCTCATTTGGAATTAACATTTTGTTTATCTTTAAAATTTTGATTCGCTTTTGTTTTCATCCCCTTCTCAGGTCTAGATAGCTCTTTGGTAACAAGTAACTTTACTTGGGATCCACACAATACTTCTGGTTGGGACATGGACTTGGGAACTAATGACTACGTATCAAAATCTCAAAACAAAATCTGCCTAGTATAGATACATCTTATTATGCACCCTTCAATTGATGGTCCCCCACTGAATTTTTAACTGGAATTACACACAATAGGGGGGAATGTACTTTCTCTTTAAATATTAGTAATATTAGTAATATTAATTTGTTTGTGATGACAATCTTATTTGTTTTTCTACGATTTCTTGAATCTTCTTGGCTTATGTTTATTTTAGAGCTTTGCTTGTCATGATGTCCATGTGCTATTTCTTTAATCTGATTCTTAGGGAGATGTTTCTCGTTCAGACTTAGATTTAGTTAAACATATTTTGATTGAAGGGACATCTAATAAGTAATACCTAGCATTTATTCTGAGTTTTTAGTTGTCAATATAAAAATTGAATGGAACCGTTTCAATCAGTGACCTTCAGGCCCCTCACTAGCAAATTACTTTTTCCTAGAGTTTTGGTTTTTCAGTGGCACTGTCTAATGCTATTGTTTTGTTCATGACATATATTTTTAAATTATTACTTCTGTATTATCATGGAAGAAGATGTCATAGGTGCCACGATGATAGCAGAATTTGACATCTCTCCCAAATGAACACATGAGGAAGTCACAGGAAGATTTCATAGGGAGTCACATCGAGGCCCCCAGTGAATGTCATTCTTTTCAGTGAGCATTAGTTGAATGTCTACTGCATGCAGGAAGCTGAGACAGAAAGATGAAAAGGCCCAGACAGAGCTCTCAACGAGTTCACAAATAGTGCAAATTGGGTGATATTTAGAAATGGAAAATATTCAGAAAAGGAAATTGTAAGACTTAGAACCTATACAAGCATTCCTGAATCCTTGGATTTGTGTACACTTTGCTCAAATAAAAACCGATTTTCATATCTTATAGAAAATAGACAGTCCATAGACATTCCAGAGACGTAAAACACAAAGTTTTTCTTCTCATCTATTGTTATTGAATTATTTACTCTTCCTAAATAGTATCTCTTTTGGCCAGAATTGTGGGATTATTATTACTGCCAAATATAATGGAGGGTTCATAAACTTTCCTCCAGTTGGCAATACAAACACTGTTTTTAATCTGGAAAAGAGATAAAAATTTATTTACTTTTTAAAAAACGCTGTAGCATTTATACAATTTATAAATAAATAGAGATTTGGGAAGATTTTCCACTCTACACAGCTTCTTAAGGTTTTTTTTTTTTTTTTCTCTTCTGTACCTCAAGTACCCAAAGCAGTTAAAGTTAATACTTAATGCAACCCAGTTGAAGAGATAGGCATTTTTTTGCAGTCAGGTCTCAATTAAGAGATAAAAGACAAAAAGTGCAAAGCACTTGATAAAGCTAAGAATACAAGGCCAGCCATGGATGTGCTTGAAGCTGTCCATAGCGATAACTGGATAGTCAGCTGGAATCTTCTTGAATTGAAGTGGGTGCTCTAACTTATCAAATTCCACATATGGGGAAATTATTGGTGCCTACAGTGGTGATTAACACTAACCCACTGGGTCAGAAACAAGCTGGGATAAAGGTGAAAACTGTATCTGACTATCAACACCAAATACATCCATTTAGAGAAAGATAGCAGAGGGTTTTTTCTTTTTTTATATCTTCAGTTGTGCAGGTTGTCAGGCTGGTCACACAGTTAACGCTGCATATAGAGTGCTTTTTATAATGTGCAAATTGCAATGCACATTAAAATGTAATCTACTTTAATAAGTCACATGAAGATTACATTTTAAGATAATTGTTTGCATGTTTATGCTACACACCAAAATATTTTCCTGCTTTGTTTACAGTATTTTCTCTTTGCCTTTAAAACATAATGATTGCAACCATTAGCACTAAATAACTTCCTCCTTCATATGGTTGGGGGTGAAGTTACGAAGATTCAAATTTTGGGTTCCTGGAAGCATGGTTTAATAATATAATATTCAATAATCTGCTTGATTTTATTGAAGTTCTCAAAGTCAAGCTTGTCATGATGTTATGATCATCAAAAACCTTTATTCTGCGTCAATAATTAGGACACTTGTCTTGAATTATGCAGATGATTTTATAAGTTGTCCACTTTCCAATTCCTGTATAGACAAAAATATGTGAGCAGTGGCAATTTTTGAAATACTTATAATGAACATCATAACCTGGGTTTTCTGACAAATCTGTTCACTTGGAATATGGCCAATTATCAATGATTTATTAGAATAGATGAGAAGAAAATTAAAGGAAAATGGAAATGACAAATAATCTCCAAATTTCACATTGTTCATTCATTTAAAAGTAGTTTTCCACTCAGCCACCAGTAAAATCATTTACAAGTGATGACATTTAACTGAAAAGATTTTCATCTCCTTTTTTTCCCCCTCTTATTCATCTTGTAATGTAAGTACCAATGAATACTAAAATAACCCTTTGGGGTCATGAGCCAAAATAAGTCCTTATTAGTCTATGTAGATACTATGCCCTCAGCAAGTAGCAAGATGACTGGTGCAGAGTTGGTACCTAATAAATATTTCTTAAATGAATGAATGAATGAGTAAACAGAGATTTGAAAATATAACCAAATTGTGAGTTGACTGAGCTGTGTAGTTTTTAAATCTGGCAGTTATCACAATGCTCAATTGAAACTTGCTGAATTGTTTGAGTTCTATTTATAGGGAACCTATTTTTGAAGAATCAGTTCATGACTTGATCACATATGCCCACTTATTTATTTATGTTAATGCTATTAAAATATGTCATTACCCAGAAAAATTATAATAGCTTTCTTCCTGAGCCATCACACCTGAGGTTACCATACTTTTTCCTACTTTATCTCGATTGTTAATCAAGAGATCAAAGTAGATTCCAATCTACTTTCTATTGAAATAATTCAGTGATCTTTGTTCATTCTGTAGAAGCCATGAAGTCATATATTGAGAGAAATATTTAAGTTCCAGGTGCTATAAAGCCCAATTGAAATATGCTGCATAAAAAAGAAATACTAGTGTATGTCTATAACTGAAAATTTGGCAGAATGTATTGAGACATAGCTAGATATAGGTGCTCAAATAATGTCATCAGTGTTCAGACTATCTCCTGGCTATGATTTTCTCTGTGTTGGCTTCTTAGACAGCTCTTCCTGCAGAAGGTTAAGCTAGCTCTGAGGAAATCAAGGCTGCCTTTTTCTTTTCTTTCTGTTTCTTTCTTTCTTTCTTTTTTTTTTTTAAACAAAACAAAAGTAACCTCAGCCAAATGGAAAATGAATTTTCATTCCAGTACACTTACCAAAAGTTCTGGAGTTGAACCTCATTGCCTTCCTTGGGTCCTATGTCCATCCTTGACTCAAATGTTCTGGCCAGCAGACAGAATATGCTGTTTGTAAATGTCTGCATCATAGGTCCTTTTCCACATCAATTTGTGTTGGCAGTGGGATGTGGTGCTCTATTGTGGGCATTGTGTCTATGCTTGGATGCAGGAGGAGGGTCACCATGAACTGAATCACAAGAACTGGGAGTGAAGGAAGGTAGCTCTCTAGGAAACATCCAGGTACATTTCCAGAAGAAAGAGAATGAATGGATCTTGGAGAGATAGAAACAATAGATGTACGTTGTAAGAAGTGTAAATGAAATAATAAAAGTATCAGTAAAAGGATTATGAAGAAGGAAAGCCTATTGAAGCTCCAAAATTATACCTACTGAACAACTGGAGTTTTCCAAAAAATAAGCTATATCTAACTACTGTATCAAACACTGTAATGAATTACTAAAGACCCAGGTCTACCAAGATATTTTGGAATGTATTCAACTCTGTAATTTAGAAATGTAGTCAATACGGGTATTTTTGGTGTTGATCAGGCTAGGAGAAAAACCAAGCATATATAAACTTTCCTGTTTTTAATGGAATCTGTCTTTGTTTTGAAGGCAACTGACAGTATAAGCTGGGGAGGAGGAGAAATGGCTCATTTTCCCCATCTTGGGTACTATTCGGCTGGGAGTGTTTGCTGATTGCTAACACTTCACTGAGTTCCACTGCCCATAGAGGGCGTTATTTTTAATGTTGAGAATTAAAAATGCGTTATTGAATGAGAATGGAAAAAGGAGAAAAGTCATCACCTTAATGGATTTCAGTAGATGAGCTAAAATAATATTCAGATGTAAGGTCTCATCAATAATGTTAAGCAGAACTTTAGTCTTGACTTTTAAAATGGCTTAATAAGTTAAGTAAAAGACAGCATGTGATAGTTTGGAGTGTAGAATAAGTTAATTTACCTTTAACATAATTTGCTAATAAAACCCTTTGTTTTATACTTTACACTTTGGTTCAGAAACTTCGTTTTGTTAAGCTATGTTCTGTCCTTTGGCAGTTATGACCAAAAGAAGAAATTATTCTTTATATTTATATCCTACTGTTTTTAGCAAAATGTGTTCTTTCATCATAGTTTTAAGTGCTGTTTTTTTTTCTAGCTAAGTTGCAAAATTTCTACATGTCTAAACTACATTCTAGACATTTGTTAATAAAACTCTTTGTTTTATACTTTATACTTTAGTTCAGAACCTTTGTTTTGTTAAACTTTGTTCTGTCCTTTGGCAGCTATGACTAAAATAGGAAATTATTCTTCATATTTTTACCTTATTGTTTCTAACAAAATATGTTCTTTCATCACAGTTTTAAGTGCTGTTTTTTTTCTAGCTAAGTTCCAAAATTTCTACATTCTAGACTTCAGAACATTATTGAAGTCTCTGTGATCTTGGTTCGATTGAACAGATTCGGGATTATAAATCTGTTTTGTAAATGATTCACTGTAGTTTCTTCTCTCTCTACCACTACAAATGTACAATGTTTCTCTTCAGCACATCATCAGGATGTACTAAATTGTGCCAAATCAGGTAACCTAGTGCAGTTTTTAATTATTTTCTAAATAATCTCAGGTCAAAGTCTATACATTTCTGGACCTTTTAATATATTGAATTAAAATGATAGCACATGGTTTGTGTTGAGTTTTAGATAAGGCATTACATTTCAGTTTATCATGAATTATTTTCACATTTTCCAAGCAGTTTAGTCTGGACCAACTTTATAAGCAGGCATCTCAGTGCTGTAGTTGAGTGGCAGCCAAAAGGTCCTCTGGTCTACTGAAACTTACTTCATCATATAGTCTCTTGAAACAAGCACTGTGATTCCCATCAAGTGAGTCACCTTGTCCTTAACTTATTATTCTTAGAAAGCCCTGTGAAGAGGATAACATATAGTCATTAAAAGAGCCATTAACATTTGATGCCAGCAAAAATATGGGGGCTAGAGAGGGGATGGGTGAAGAACTGAATCTCATGCCCTGTACTTTGCAGAGGAAAATTCCTGTTTAATTGCAAAAAAAGGAATAACTGCAATTTTGCCTTTATAAAAAATCATTTTGTGTAGATCAGATTCTAAACTGAGATATGAAAAAGAAATTGGCTTGAGATACAAAGACTTTATATAATATTTACTACATATAGTTTTGGAAGGTAGCCCAATGGTTGCTTTTTTTATCTGTTCATGATTTCATGTACCGATAGCTAATGTTTTTTGAGTTTACTATGTGCCAAATGTTGTCCTAATTGTATTACATGAATTATGTAATACATAATCTCATTTAAACCTTCTTAACAACCCTCTGAGGTAGACATTATTATCACATTTTACAGAATAAAACAATAAGATGTAGATATATTACATTGCCAAGGTCACATGGGAGTTGGGGAGGGTTGAAGCACAGTGAAAAAGTAACTAGTACATGAAAAACTAGTAGATGTACAAAAAACCAAAATGGGTGATGTGACAGAGTGATGTGGTAAGGATACAGGAGGACAGGATTATAATGCATCAGGTGGTCAGGAAAGGATTTGAGAACAGGTAAAATTTGAGGAAAGATCTGTAGGATAAATAGCAACAAGCTATGCAAAAACTTGCAAGCATAATACAAACCTCCTAAAGCAGAAAGAACTGTGATGTGTTTGATGAGAAGAACAGGGAAGCCCTGTTAGCCATGTTGTAAGTATAGCCCTTCTTCTGCAAAAGCCTTATTTACTTGGAGATCTATCAAGATTAGAGGAAGAACAAGTAGTTGTCTTTCGGAGTTATGTTTAATTTTTCAGTTTTGCTTGTTCTGTGGAATCACAAGTCTTAGACGTAACAATGTGTATTGTCAGAGTTCTCCAGAAAAACAAAACCAATAGGATATAGATATAGATCTAGATGATATAGATATATAAGAGGGGATTTATTACGGGATTGGCTCCTGTAATTATGGAGGTCAAGAAGACCCATAATTATCCTCTGCAAGCTGAATAAGCAGGAAAGCTAGCAGTGTAATTCAGTCTGAGTTCAAAGGCCTGAGAACAAGTAGAGCCAATAGTATAACTCCCAGTCCAATATCAATGGCCTAAGAACTGAGGGACTGCTAGCATTAGTCCTGGTTTGGTTCAAGAACTAGGAGCTCTCATGTACAAGGGTAAAAGAAGATGATATGGTTTGGCTGTGTCCCCACCCAAATTTCATCCTGAATTGTAGCTCCCATAATTCCCATGTGTTGTGAGAGGGACCTGGCAGGAGGTAATTAAATCATAGGACGAGTCTTCCCCGTGCTGTTCTCATGATAGTGGATAAGTCTCATGAGATCTGATGGTTTTATAAAGGGGAGATCCCCTGCATATGCACTTTGCCTGCCATGTAAGACATGACTTTGCTTCTTCTTTACCTTCCACCATGATTGTGAGGTCTCCCCAGCTATGTGGAACTGTGAAACCATTAAACCCCTCTCCTTTACAAATTACCCAGTCTCAGGTATGTCTTTATTAGCAGCATGAGAATGGACTTATACAGAAGATGAATGTTTCAGTCAAGAAAAGAGAGAGAGAGAATTTGTCCTTCCTTCACCTTTTCATTCTATTTAGGTCCTCAGTGGATTGGATGATGCTCACTCACATTGGTGAGGGCAGATCTTCTTTACTCTGTCTACTGATTCAGTTACCAATCTCTCTGGAAACACTTTCACAGACACACCTTGAAATCATGTTTTACCAGCTCTCTGGGCATCCTTTAACCTAATCAAGTTGACACATAAAATTAACCATCACAGTGTCTTCTTTTCTTTTGGATTTCACATGAAATTTCTTTCTTTAGCCTTCCTCACCCAGATACGTTTCTTATTGGCATACACATTAAGGGTCACACCATTTAACCAAGAAGCAACTTCTGTACTCAGTCTTTATTAAGATTTCATTAAAAAAAAAAAATCCAAATTTATTTAATTCACAGGTTTACTCAAATGTTCATTGAAAGCCTATTATATATATTTTGGGTAATAACAAAATAAATTTGTCATGGACATTATCCTTAAGAAATTTAAATCCCATATAATGAATATTTTAAAAATACATATATAAAAAATAAAAATATTTGCCTTATTTTTCATATCCCAGCAGTCTTTTTGCCCAGTGAGTCCATTATCCCTGGAGCACATGGGTCACTCAGAGAAGGCAAAGAAGTCATTATTCAGACCTAAGTTGCAAAAGTGATTTTGTCATGTAAGATAATAAGAATTTTAAAAAATAAGCTTTGTTGAGAAAGAAAATGTCATTCTAAATTCCAAAAGTTTGCCTTTATGTAGCAGGAGCAAAATCTGATGTCTTAGTGTTTTATTATACATTATAATGTATAAAGATTATAAGTTCTAAGGTAAGAGAGGTTCTTATTGAAGTAGCAGGGGAAAAGTATTTTTGTTATGGCATATAAAAAAAATTAAATAACTGAGTGGAAAGAAAGACATTAAAAGATGATGCAAATCCTTATATCAGTTGCTCTCTTTGGCCGTGGCCCCAGAAGGTGGTTGTAGAAAGATGGAAGAGATTAAAACAATATATAGAGATGGAAGCTAAAAGCGGTGGGGTTTTGTGCCTCCTTTCCTCCTAGAAACTCTGGGAGGAAAACTGTCATGATGGGTTGCTGTGTACTGTGAGCACAACACAACTCTAGGGAGTATTAGTTAAATTGTAACCTATCTCAACTGTGCTCCTGGTGTCATACATTGCTCACCTGAAAGTCGGAATGTGGTATCCTTGGCTATCTGCTCATCATAGAGCAGAAACGGCTGCATGAGCTGTTTAGGCAAAGAGGGGCCAAAGAGAACTATCATGAGTCTCCCTCCTTCCATGTGTGATGGAAGGAATTTGAAAAGTCCCACAGTAGGGGAATGCAGAAGGAAGATGTTAATTGCTGAGTTAAACAGAAGCCAGGTAAAGCAAAGATTTGTAATGACAATGAGAAAAGAAGGGAGGTCCTGTACAGCAAGGAGACAAGCAAGTTTTCTGGGAGAAATCACAATTACCTTCTCTAAAAAGAGATCAGACCATGAGTGGAACTACAGCCAATTCAGCACTGAAGCCAGTGAGGACAGAGACCGCTTACCCCCTACAGGCTAGCAGGATGAGACACTTAAAGGGAAGTGGGTCAGAGACGAAATACCCCTTTCTCAATGACATGAGCCAGGGCCAGCTTCCCCTGGCAATTTGAGAAGGAAAAGAGGTGCCTTGGAAGGCAGCTGAACTTCAAATAATTTGCATATTTACCAGAAATGGATGATTATAACCAGAGGAGACAAAGATGTTATTATTTGGTAAGATGGGGTGGGGGAGGTACTGATTTTTCCCCATTATTTTTACAATAAAGTTAATTTTGTTTTAAAAAAGATACTTATCCCTCACCCCTCAATTTTGAGTTTGTAGTTTTAAATTTGTGTATGTGTATGTTTGCGTGTGCACCAGTTGTCTCCATATACTACATGAACCTAAATATAAAACAAATTATCTAGGAGGTTTAAATAAAGTGGTAACAAGGGTCTTTATAGCTAGCTAAAAGTAATCTAATTTTATTCAAACCTGTGTGCTGTTTTTGTTTTCTTAACTCTGAAAGAGGATTGCCCACTATGGAAGTTCAGTAATTTGTGTAATTGGAGCTCTTTACATTTTATTGATCTACTTTCAAGGTTCATTTGGATTTTGAATACATAGTGCTTTCAATAATTAAAGAAGGATTACTTTTATTGCTCTGAGTTGGGATCCATTTTATTTTCCAAATGTATTATATTTCTCCACTGTGTACAGAAAGCAGAGACCTAGATGGTTTTTCACTGACTCAGTGAGTTAGTTACCTAGTGCTAACAAAATTGCTTTGGGGTTTTCCACAGAAAATGAGGTAAATGAGATCTTTTATAGGTATACTACATTAAAGTCAAATTAAAGTTTTAGCAATAATTTTAAAAGTTAGTTCCATCTGGTAAGGTTTTGGTTTCACTTTTTGTTTCTTGTTGACTCTAGAAAAATCTACTCTAACAACTGTGTTCCTGGGGTTAGTCACTTAGGATTTTAAAAATGTTTATCAGCTTCTGTGTCTCGTCACTAATGAATCAGGGCCACCATGGGCTGACCAACCAATATGGCTCTGTCAGCCTATGCCATCAGATTGACAGCCCTGGTTTAGGCTAAATAACTTTAGCTTGACATCATTTATTGGAGTTGACACTAGTAGTATTAAAAATTGCTTTTATTGTGAAAATAAGATTTTTCTGATACCCCAATTCACTTTTCTGGGAAAGGGCACATATCTGCCCCATTTCTGAGGTCTTGGGCTAAACGGAACTAGGATAATAATATAGTTGTTTCATTATTTATTCTTTGTTTAGTTTGGTAAGGCAGAGAAAAGACATTTTGATAGTATAACAGAGGAATTATGCAACAGAGACAATCAATCTCAGCTGTAAAGGACTTGGTTTGTGTTATACATAGATTATTTTTAGTGGACTCTGGATTAGGAAGAACACTTTTCCTTCATCTCTTTCACCAGAGTCCTTAAGTCTTCTCCCCATTCTTCATTTTGCTAGAGGAGAAACTACATGGGCAAAAGCATAGTGGAGGAAGACACAGAACCCTGGTAGAACAAAGAGGGAATAAAGTGTAGGGAGATTTAGGAGGACAAGGAGAGGAGACATCAGAGAAAGAAAAGCTCCTTAGTGTCCAAATGCTCCTTTTCAGAAAAAGAAAAGCTCCTTAATGTCCAAAGCTCCATAATGTTCAAACCATTATATAAAATGTCCAAAGAAAAGCTCCTTAATGTCCTTAATGTCACTGGGAATGATGGGCAACTGCTGGAAGAAATAACTATCTTGCACCTTCTCTTGGACACTCTGTGTTTTTGATCGTCCAATAGTAGTGTTTTGTGTAATGGACTGTGCATTTTTACTCTTTCTAATATTAGTGGCATACCTTAATATTTTGTGTGTGTCTCTCTTCCTTACTATAAACCATTAGTTTGAGGATTATGTCACCTTAGTTTTCCACCAGTACCTCACATAGTATCTGTGCTATACATTTACACATTCTCAGTTAATGACCAAGTTACAATGGGTGAAATTTCAAAATTACCTATTTGTTCCTTATGGCTCTGAACCGTTTGAATTATAGTTATTGCCCATTTGGTCCTTCTGGGGAATTTTGAGATTCAAGATAATCAAGATGAAGTTTGATATAAATCTCTTTGAAAGTAAACTGCAGTGGCTCACGCCTGTAATCCCAGCACTTTGGGAGGCCGAGGCAGGTGGATCACGAGGTCAGGAGATCAAGACCTTCCTGGCTAACATGGTGAAACCCTGTCTCTACTAAAAATACAAAAAAATTAGCTGGGCATGGTGGTGGGCACCTATAGTCCTAGCTACTCAGGAAGCTGAGGCAGGAGAATGCTGTGAACCCTGGAGGTGGAGGTTGCAGTGAGCCAAGATCATGGCACTGCACCCTAGCCTGGGTGACAGAGTGAGACTCTGTCTCAAAATAAATAAATAAATAAATAAATAAATAAATAAATAAATAAAATAAATAATAAATAAAGTAAACTGCAAATGTTAAATGAAATTTATAATTTAATTTTCTTTAAATTATAAAGAAAAAGAAACTTGAAAAAATTTCAACTGTTTTAGCTTCTTGTATTACTCCATTCTCATGCTGTGATAAAGGGCTGCCTAAGACTGGGTAATTTATAAAGGAAAGAGGTTTCATTGACTCACAGTTCCACATGGCTGGGGAGGCCTCAGGAAACTTACAATTATGGCGGAAGGCACTACTTCACAAGGTGGCAGGAGAGAGAAGGAGTGCCAAGCAAAAGGGGAAGCCCTTCATAAAACCGTCAGATCTCATGAGAACTCACTCACTATCATGAGGTCAGCAGCATAGTGAACCACCCCCATGATTCAATTACCTCCCACTCGGTCCTTCCCATGACATGTAGGGATTATGGAAACTACAAGATGAGAATGAGGTGGGGACACAACCAAACCACATAATTCTGCCCAGACCCCTCCCTAATCTCATCTCCTCACATTTCAAAACATAATCATGCCTTCCCAACAGTCCCCCAAAGTCTTAACTCATTCCAGCATTAACCAAAAGTTCAAGTCCAAAGTCTCATCTGAGACAAGGGAAGTCCTTCTGTCTATGAGCCTGTAAAATCAAAAGCAGGTTAGTTACTTCCTAAATACAATGGGGGTGCAGGCACTGGGTAAACACACCTATTCCAAATGGGAGAAATTGGCCCAAATGAAAGGGCTACAGGCCTCATGTAAGTCTGACTGCCCCAGTGGGGTAGTCAAATCTTAAAGCTCCAGAATGATCTCCTCTGATGCCATGTCTCACATCCAGGTCATGCTGATACAAGAGGTGGGCTCCCACAGCCTTGGACAGCTCTGCTCCTATGGCTTTGCAGGGTACAGCCTTCCTCCCAGTTTCCTTCATGGGTTGACATTGAGTATCTGCAGCTTTTCCAGGAGCAAGGTGAAAGCTGTTGGTGGAACTACCATTCTGGAGCCCAGAGAATGGTGGCCCTCTTCTCACAGCTCCACTAGGCAGTGCCCCAGTGGGGACTCTGTGTGGGGGCTCTGACCCCACATTTCCTTTCTACACTGCCCTAGCAGAAGTTCTCTATGAAGGCTCCACTCCTGCAGAAAACTTCTTCTTAGACATCCAGGCATTTCCATACATCCTCTGAAATCTAGGTGGAGGTTCCCAAATCTCAATTCTTGACTTCTGTGTACCTGCAGGCTCAACACTATGTGGAGGATGCCAAGGCTTGGGGCTTGCACCCCAAGCATGCCATGAAACCATGGTGTGAGCTGTACCTTGGCCCCTTTGAGCCACCACTGGGACACAGGGCACCAAGTCCCAAACTGTACAAAGCAACAAGCAACCCTGGGTCCAGCCTATGAAATAATTTCTTTTAAATCCTAGGCCTCTGGGGCTGTGATAGGAAGGGTTGCCATTAAGACCCCTGACATGCCCTGGAGGTAGTTTTCCCAATTTCCTCATTGTTTTGGTGATTAACATTTGGGTCCTTGTTACTTTTGCAAATTTCTGCAGCCAGCTTGAATTTCTCTTCAGAAAATGGGTTTTTCTTTTCTACCACATTGTCAGGCTGCAAATTTTCTGAACTGTAATGCTCTGCTTCCCTTTTAAACGTAAGTTCCAATTCCAAACCATAACTTTGTGACTACATAAAATGGAATGCTTTCAGAATAATCCAGGTCATGTCTTGAATGCCTTGCTGCTTGGAAATTTCTTCTGCCAGATACTCTAAATTATCTCTCAAGTTCAAAGTTTCACAGATATCTAGGGCAGGGGCAGAATGCTGCCAGTATCTTTGCTAAAACACAGCAAGAGTCACCTTTATTCCAGCTCCCAACATGTTCCTCATCTCCATCAGAGACTACCTTAGCCTAGACTTTATTGTCCATATCACTATTAGCATTTTGGTCAAAGCCAGTAAGCAAGTCTCTAGGAAGTTCCAAACTTTCCCACACCTTCCTGTCTTCTTCTGAGCCCTCCAAATTGTTCCAACCTCTGCTTGTCACCCAGTTTCAAAGTTGCTTCCACATTTTCAGGTATCTTTATAGCAGCGTCCCACTATCCAGTACCAATTTACTGTATTAGTCCATTCTCATGCAGCTATAAAGCACTGGCCAAGACTGGGTAATTTATAAAGGAAAAAGGTTTAATTGATTCAGTTCCACATGGCTTGGGAGGCCTCAGTAAACTTACAATCACGGCAGAAGGGGAAGCAGGCATGTTCTTCTTCAAATGATGGCAAGAAGGAGAAGTGCCAAGCAATAGGGGGAAAAGCCCCTTATAAAATGATCAGATCTCATCAGAACTCACTATCACGAGAATAGCAGAATGGGGGTAACTGCCCCCATGATTCAATTACCTCCTACAGGGTATTATGTAGGGATTATGGGAATTACAACTCAAGATGAGATTTGAGTGGAGACACAGCCAAACCATATCACTCACCATAGAGTAAGAATGAAATGAGCTATTTTTTCTTTTTTTTAAGATGGAGTCTCACTCTGTTGCCCAGGTTGGAGTACAGTGGTGCAATCTTGGCTCACTGCAAGCTCCACCTCCTGGGTTCACACCGTTCTCCTGCCTTAGCCTCCCGAGTAGCTGGGACTACATGCCCACCACCACCACGCCCGGCTAATTTTTTTTTTTTTGTAGTTTTAGTAGAGATGGGGTTTCACCGTGTTAGCCAGGATGGTCTTGATCTCCTGACCCCGTGATCTGCCTGCCTCGGCCTCCCAAAGTGCTGGGATTACAGGCTTGAGCCACTACACTCAGCTGAAATGAACTATTGTTTTTATGGCATGTTGTTATAGTACTATGATGAAATTCATTGAATTTTTTTCATTAGGGATGAATAGTAATATCAATAGTAATATATTAATTTTATTAATCCAAGATCATGTTAGCTGCTTTTCCTTTTGGAACATTCTTTGGATGATTAATTTATTCATTATTATTTCACAAATAATGTGTCTTTATTATGCACAATTCACTTTTGGTTAGGCTTGCAAAAGGATTGAACTAAATGCATTTTGTCCTGGTGAAGCTTACATTCTAGTGGGAAACACAAATTACTTATTTAAAAAATATATTATATTTGTTCCTACCTTACACTATACATAAAAATTAACCCAAAAGGGATCATTCAAGTCTCACAGTTTTAAACAGTGCTATGAGTCCAGAACACTCCCCTGAATATCAAACTAGTGTATCCAGCTATCTACTCTACATAGCCCCTTGAGTTCCAGCTAGTCTTTCAAACTTAACATCTCTAAGACTGAGTTCTTCTTCAGCTTCCCCAAACCTACTCTTCTTACACTCCTTCTCATCTAACAAGTGGCAACTCAATTTTTCCAGTTGTTCAGACCAAATAAATTGAAGTCATTCTTTGTTCCTCTTTTGCTAACACAGCACATATTATCCATTGTCATATTCTATCACTTATTTTGTAGCCCATTCTGGATATTTCATAAAAATTGAGTCATATAATATATGATCTTTGTGTTTGGTTACTTTCACTTATAACGTTTTCAAGAATCATCCATATTATAGCATGTTTCACTACTTTATTGCTTTTTTATGGCTGAATAATATTCCAATGTACTGATATAACACATTTGTTTTTCCATTCATCAGATGATAGACATTTAGATTGTTTCTACCTTTTGGTTCATCAATAGTGCCACTGTAAACATTGATGTGCAAGTTTTTGTTTCATTACTTAGTAATCCCAGCTACTTGGGAGGCTAAGGCAGGAGAATTGCTGGAACTCAGGAGGCAGAGGTTTCAGTGAGCAGAGTTTGTGCTACTGCACTCCAGCCTGGGCAACAGAGTGAGACTCCGTCACAAAACAAACAAACAAACAAACAAATAAACAAACAAAAAACGTGTAGGCATATGTTCCTAATATCATATTCTAACCAAGAAGTCATAGAAATGTTTAACACAGGTGATTAGAAATCACGGGTGCGACCGGGCGCGACCGGGCGCGCTGGCTCACATCTGTAATCCCAGCACTTTGGGAGGCCGAGGTGGGCGGATCACGAGCAGGAGATCGAGACCATCCTGGCTAACATGGTGAAACCCCGTCTCTACTAAAAATACAAGAAAATTAGCCGGGCCTGGTGGTGGGCGCCTGTAGTCCCAGCTACTCCGGAGGCTGAGACAGGAGAATGGCGTGAATCCAGGAGGTGAAGCTTGCAGCTAGCCAAGCCCCACTGCACTCCAGCCCGGGGGACAGAAAGAAATAATGGGTGCCGAAGATGTCCTAGACCTGGGGAGAAGCCTGAGGAAGTGGCCCATGCCGTCTTTGTATTCTGACACACACAGCGTCTGACACACTGTAGAGGTTCAACAATTTTGGCCAATAAATAAAGAAATAGAGTGTAGCTACAACCCTTGAAGCGGAATTATATGGTATAAAAACCCAGTAGTTTTATTCTTTAATGCTTACTAAGTAGATTTGCTACCATTCACTGTTTAACAATCCTTAGAGTCAAGAATTTTGGGGTTACATTTCACTGATATGTCTCTTGTTGCCAGTCAAGATAATTATTATTTTTTCTTTAGTTCAGTGATATATGGAGTTGGAGAATGGCAGCTCAACACCTTCTTTATAATTTAAATTCATTAATGTAGAAAACTCTCAGACTTATTTTCCCCTCTAGGTAAAGTAGCCTTAGCTCCTCTGCAAACTCCAAGCATCAATTTTTTTTTTTTTTCCCTAATTGCTTTTCCCTGGGTATTCTTCAGTTCCTCCAACTGCTTCTTTAAAAAGTGCAAAAATTCATTACTGGCAGCTTTTCAGACAATAACAATTCTATCCCTTGCTCATTGGTTGACAGAATAACATGCCCAATGTTGTGATAATATGAGGACTAAGGGATCCTAGACTTGCTTTCACCCTACTCAAGTGAAATTTAAACACTAGTGATGTTTCCAGGTTTACTAACATGTGCTTTCACATCCACCAAGAAGATTCTTATATGGAAGTAAAAGTTTCCAACATCACCCACTAGTCCTTATAAGAGAGGCAGTTTTCCAATTCTTGCAAACACATCTGTAGGCTGGTGCCCCAACATCAGGTGCCGCAGGTCAAATTCATTTAACCTGAGAAACCTGGTCAAATACGAGCACCTTTCATCAGCATTCCATATGGTTTTTCTCCCAGAAGGAATGACTAACCTGAAGCAGCTATAGGCAATTCTGTTAGCCAAAACAAGCTGGAAGCAAAAGGGAAAAAAGTAACAGTGAAAATTCTTTTTTTAATGTGTATAATACTTTTATTGTCAAAGTCAAACTAACAAAATATTACCACCAATAGACATACTGTGGATATTGAAATATTAATATTTAGTGGTGAGTTTTTTTTTGGTCAAATTAGTAAATATTTATTAAATCGAATTTCTTAAAACTAATATGGATCTGAAAAAGAAAGTGAAAATTCTTAAAGGAACCAAGTACAATCTCATGAATAAGCTACAGAACACTTAAATGACTAGTGTCTGTATGTGCTTGCTAGTATTATTATACCCTCAAGAAAGTAAAAGTAGACATATATATTATGCATTAAATCCACAAGGTAGAAAACTTGAAGACTGATTACTTTAAGTAGTAAATGAATCCAAGAAGTATGGATCACTTGATGGGAAATAACCAAGACAGCCCATTATTATCTCTCTTGCTGATTTGGTGTATGATGAAGAAGAGATGTACATTAAAGGGTGCTGCCAGAAGAGAATAAATTTGTATCTTAATAGAAAACTCAAAGCAAACTTGTGGTTGTTACCACAAGTCAAAGAATATTTCTTGAACTCCCACTGACTATGGTGTTTCTTTCACATTGTTGATTGCTGTAGACATTTCCTAAACTCTAGAGTGCCAAACGTGCAGAAAATGTGCACAAATAAACAATATTAAGAAACACTGGTGTGGTAGATCGTTAAAACTCCCCCTCCCCCCCATTCCTGTATGTACATCTCTTTGCAATGTGACTTTGCTGTTGCTCTTGTAGTGGACTTTATTTCTCCCCCAACTGAATCTGGGTTTGTCCATGTAACTTGTTTTGGCCAATGGGACAGTAGCAAACAAAACTCAAGCAGAGCCTTGAAAAGTCTTTTTACATTGAGACTCATGCTCTCTCACTGCTGGAAACCCTGAGAGCTCCAAGTGAGAGCTTTCAGGAAGCTGAAAGCTAACTTTCACCCGAGAGGATGAAATTCCACATATAAAGAGAGGCTGAAACATTTCAGCTATCCTGGCCAGAGCCTCAGGAGTTAGAGTGAGTACAAACTAGACTATCGAGTTCTTGACAAAGTTACTCCATACCAGAACTGCCAGATTATCGACAGACATGGAAGAAATAAAAGTCTGTTTTCGTTTTGTCATTAAGTCAGCAGCAAAAACTAATAGATACACAACGAAATAAATGTGTAATTAAAGTTCAACTTTAAGATGTGATATGTGATGGAATCATTGGAGAAATCATACAAAGTTGAGGTTAGTATGGAAAGGTTTCAAAAAAGAGTGAGGTTTTGGTGATTCTGTGTATAATATTTTGCAGAGATCTTTTTCCGCTTCATTTTTGTCACCAAATCAACTGCAAATCCCAGTCACTGATGTTTAGATTACTACATGCACCTTCACATGTATCTTCCATCTCTTTTTGCCTGTAATTCAAATAAGTATGCTTAGAGTCATCTGAGTTATATACAGGCATACCTGGTTTTATTGCACTCCACAGATATTGCAGTTTTTTTGTTTTGTTTTTTTTTTTTTTTTAACAAATTGAAGGTTTGTGGCAACCTTGCATGGAGTGAGTCTACCAGTGCCATTTTTTCTAACAGCATGTGCTCAGTTCTTCAATTTGTTCACTTTTTTTTAAAGCAATATTTTTAGATTAAGGTATGTGTGTTGATTTTTTGGCCATAATGCTATTGCCCTCTTAATAGACTACAGTATGAGCATAACTTTTGTATGTATTGGGAAACCAAAAAAAATTGTGTGACTCACATTATTGCAGTATTTGCTTTATCGTTGTGGTCTGGAACTGAACTCACACTATCTTGGAGGTATGCCTGTTGTATTAGTCCATTCTCACACTACTACAAAAACATACCTGAGACTGGGTAATTTACAAAGAAGGAGGTTTAATTGACTCAAAATTCCTAATGACTGGGTGACCTCAGGAAACTTACAATGATGTCAGAAGGCGGCAGGGAAATAAGGCATGTCTTACATGGTGGCAGGAGAGAGCGGGGCTGGGATAAGGAAGTGTCATACTTTTAAACCATCAGATCTCATGGGAACTCACTTGCTATTATGAGAACACTATGAGGGAAATTGCCCCATGATTCAATCACCTCCCACCAGGTCTTTCCTTCAACACCTGGGGATTACTTTGCTCCATGTGACTTCTGTGTCTAGGCCATTGAAGGATAGAGCTTCTGCCTGGTTCTCTCTCAAATCATATCATACATACTAGAAGAGTCCAGCAAACATGTTGTGAGGACAATTAAGCAGTCTTATGGAGAGACTTACATAACAACTAATCACATCTTCCCATCGTCAACCAGCATCAATTTTTTGGTCACGTGAATGAGCCACTTTGGAAGAACATTGCCCAGCCTGAGTCCAAAAACTACAGCCCCAGTCAGCATTTTGAATTCAGCATCATTAGAGTCTCTAAGGCAGAACCACTCACTCAAGTAGGCTGCTCCTGAATTCCCAACCCAGAGAAATTCTGTAAGATTCAGAGTATTTATTGTTGTCTTAATTTACCAAATTTTAGGGGAATTTGTTTCACAGCAATGGATAACTATTGCACACAAAGGAAAAGGCTAAAATTTGCATAGTACTTTTAAAAATAAAAATTATAAACCTATCAGTCTGATTTTGGGCCAACAGCTAGATCAGAGACATTAGTTCCAGTTCTTTATTTGAGAATCCAAATGTGAAACCATACACATTTTTAAGCTTAGTCTTTGGGTGCCTTAGCTCTTTTCTTTGTAAATTTTAGTTAATGAATCTACCAATATCCAAGTCATTTTAAAAAACTTTGGATTCATGGTAGTAAACTCCTCTTGTTTTATCGTCAAGGAAATTAGCTTAATTTTATGCCTTAACATTCTTATTGTCTATCTTTCTTTCTGTATTTCAGTCCTGTCTATATTCATACCCTTGTCTAATATTCTGTGGAATATTTAGGAACTTAAGCCTCCAATCTTTCAGTAACCTTTCTAAAAGGTACTATTTACAGTATATCATCTAAATGCTTTTGCTTGTTGCAAAATGACCAGGCCCGAAATATCTCTACAATAGTATATTTTGTCCCTATCCCACTTCTTATGATCTAACTGATTACAGTGCTCCAATCAAGCGAGCTGTTTCATACTTCTAATTGGCCTCGTTTGGAATGCTGTTTACCTTTTGTTCATCATTCTTGAGTACTTGCGGGCAGAGAATCATTCGTATTCTTTAATTGCTAAATGTAGGTTTGTTCCTGAAGGGAATTTTTAATCTGGAAGGGGGATTAATTAACTGATCCCAAACAGAAAATTACAAAGTATAACCCTCACAAACAAAACTTCCATAATAAAGACTCTTGTACTTGTGTAATTAAATCTTTAGCACAAATGCCATCAAATATCAGTAGAAATAAGAATCATTTGAAGAGTTTGGTGATATTCATGTACCTAAACTCTATTATTTGAGATTCTAACTTCATTGGTCTGTGGGCCAAAGAATCGGCATTTTTTAGTTCACAGGTTCCACAAAAGCATTAAAAATCTCATAAAAGGCCAACCTTTATTGTTTAGGGGAGGCAATAAATGATGAGTAAGCTTGTAAGCCAAACTCAATGTATTTAGTATCCAAAGTGAATCTTTTCTTAGTAGCAAAAACATGGGCATGGTGGGTCACGTCTGTAATCCCAGTACTTTGGCAGGCCTAGGCAGGAGGATCATTTGAGGTCAGGAGTTCGAGACCAGCCTGGCCAACATGGTAAAAATGCCGTCTCTACTAAACTACTAAAAATTAGCTGGATGTGGTGGCGCATGCCTGTAATCCCAGCTACTTGGGAGGCTGAGGCAGGAGAATTGCTTGGATCTGGGAGGTGGAGGTTGCAGTGAGCCAAGATTGCGCTACTGCACTCCAGCATAAGCAACAGAGAGAGACTCCGTTTCAAATGGTCAATCTATCAGGAAGAGAGAACAAATATAAACATGTATGCATGTGACAACAGAAAACTAAAATTCAAAAATATAAGCAAAAAAAGAATATGTTAAAAATTCTTGTGCATCAAAGGACACTATCATGAAAGTGAAAAGACAACAAATTTAGTGAGAAAAAAATGTTGGCAAATCATATATCTGATAAGAGACTTTTATCTAGAATGTATAAAGAACTTTTGCAACTCAGTAATGAAAATACAACAGCCCAATTGCAAGTGTGCAAAGGATTTAGATAGACGTTTCTCCAAAGAAGATATGCAAATGGCCAATATGCACAATATGCAATGATGCACATAACATCATTACTCATCAGAGAATAACTAATACATTAAATTATTAATCATAATATTAATTATTACTGAATTATATTAAATAATTAAGACATTATACATGCAATCAAAACCCCAATGAAGTAGCACTTCATATTCACTAGAATGGCTATAATCAAAATGTCTGCTAATAACAAATGTTGGCAAGGATGTGGAAAAATAACCCTCATATGCTGCTGGTAGAAATGTAAAACCATGTTGTCACTTTAGGAAACAGGCTGGGAGTTTTTCGAAAAGTTAAACAAAGAGTTATCGTATTACCACTCCTAGGTATATATCAAAGAAAAATGAAAGCATATGTTCATGCAAAAAATTGTACATGAATATTCATAGCAGTATTATCCATAATAGCCTGAAGGCAGAAACATTCCAAATGTACATCATCTGATGATGAAAAAACAAAATGTGTTATATCAATACAATGGAATATTATTGGGCCATGAAAAAGAATGAAGTAGTAATACATGCTACAGTGTGAATAATTCTTGAAAATGTTATACTAATTTGAAGAAACCAGACACAAAAGACATCATATTATATGACTCCATTTACACAAGATGTCCAGAAGAGGCAAATATATGAATATAGAAAGTAGATTAGTGGTTGCTTAGGGCTGGGGTGGGAGCTTAGTGGTAGATAGGAAGACTGAAAAGTGATAGCTAAAAGCATCTTTTCGAGAATTTCTTTTTGAGGTGCCAAAAATGTTCTAAAATTGATTGTGTGGTAATCTGTGCGAATATACTAAAAACCATTGAATTATATACTTTATGTGTGTAAATTGCATGGTATTTGAACTTCGTCTCAATGAAATTGTTAACAAAAAATTTGACTAATATTGACAACATGCTTTCAGACTCTTAAAGTGTATTGTGTAGATACAAAGATTTTATCTGTGTTAATTTTCATATTTGTATTTTATGTTAGATTCATGTTAGAGTACACATACTTCCAAACTTCAAGAAAAAAGTTTTCCAAAGAAAGTTTTGTTAGATATGTAAGACCAGAGTTGGGCTAAGCAGCGAAGGCTGTAGGTAGGAGGTTTTGTTCAAACACAACCCAGACTGGCTGTTTACATAAAAGCAAAGACATCATAAAGTCACAAGGCAAGAGCAATCTAAATCACTAGCTAAAAAATCAAATCTTAACAAATTTGAGGGTTTTTTCCCCTTCAAAATAAAACATAAAACAATTTCGGAACTTTGTGGATAAAATCTCAAAATACAGATAATGATGTTGTTTTATAAAACATGTTAAAGCACACATATCAATGCATCAACTCTACCCACCAGCAAACCTTCCCGTCCCCAGGACACTTTCCTGAAAACTTCTCCCAGGTTTTTTTGACTTTTTTTTTTTCCCCTTTTCCTTTGACTTCTATGTTAATCTATCATTAAGGATTATTAAATGTTCTTTAATAAGTATTAAAAGACTTTTAAAACTGTGACTTCTTAGATTCTTCTCTTCTCATTAAAAGTGTATCATTTAAAAAATCTTAATATATTTTTTTCACGTTGATTGAGGTATAATTGACAAATAGAAAATTTATGTATTTAAGGTATACAACTTGATGTTTTGATATATGTACACATTGTAAAATGAACACCACAATCAGCTATCATATTTTTAAACTCCACACGCAGAACTCTTTTATGTTGACAAACAGTTTCTCTTGGTAGATTATTGCACAAGTATGGTCAGTTTTTTTACTACTTGAGGCCCCCCAGGACTAAGGATTCCTTAAATTGTTACAAAATCTGGAGAAGAGGTAGACATGGCTAGAAGGACAAGCAGACATGACGTGGGGAGTATTTGGGAGAAAGGAAAGGAAAGAACATGAATGAGAGAGGGATAAGTTTGTGATGGAGTGAGGTGACTACTATGTTGGTGATTTTCTTTTTCTTGCTACAGACCATTAGTACTGATTGCAACCTCTCCCATCACTCTCTTCTTATATACTTCTCCTCTCTTAGGCTGCACTTGGAATTTCTGATCAGGATAACCCTCAGGATGTTCCAGAGGGCCAGAATACCCAAATGCCTAAAGAGAATGGTGAGATAACACATCCAAGATTAGGTGCTTAAAATCTGCAACCAAATGCCCTAGGAAGACAGGAAGAACAGTAGTCTCCAATTCCCAGACAATCATTCTGAGACTGAAGAGAGAGTCTAGAAGTAGATTTTTGCCCAAGTCATGGCTTTACAACATACTAGCTGTGTGATCTCAGAAAAATCACTTCACTCCTCTGAAAGCAATTTGCTTTAACTGTGAAGTTGGGTTAATGGTAAGATTCACATATTATTATTGTTGTGAGAATTAAACAAGACATTATACGTAAAGCACCACGAATAGTGCCCAATACATAGTTAATAGTCAATAAATAATAGCCATTATTATTATTGTGTTCAGACATCACATAACTAGGGCACTGGAAATAAGGCCCCAAACCTTATTTTTCTATTCAGACAACCAACAAATACTGAAAACTTTTTGGTCATCTGAACATCCTGGCTATGTAGTCATCCAGAATATTCATTGAAAGTATTTTAAATTCCATGAAGACACTTGAAAGACTTGATAAACACCCATCGTAGTATTTTTTCAAATGAAATTTTATACAGCTGTGAATGAATAAGAAACACTTTCCCATTACTTTTTGTATAGTTCCCAATTATTTAACATATTCAGAAGAAGAACAGTTCTGGGATCACTTTTGGTGGTTTCTTGAAACAAAATTTATTGAGCAATGCCACACCATTTGTTTAGGAATTAATTCTCAGGATTCAACTGTTTGAAGAAGAAAGGCAAGTATCTTTTACACTTTCTTCTCCCATATATTCCCAGTATTTGATGTTTCTTGGTACTTATTAGCAGTGAATCTTAAAAAGTAAATAATCCTATTGACGTAGACTTATAGCCCCAAATAAGGGATATTATTTAGGTTAATAGTCACTATCAACCAATCATAAGTAGTTGTATTCTTTTCGTTGAGAAATTTATTTTCTGATATACATTACTAGAATTTGTATTTTGTATGCTGGCAAGGGTAACTGGTTTTAGTTTCTGTCAATGGTATAAGAAGTTAAAAAGGTATTTTTTTTTAAGTGAATTGATTTAAAGAGCAAAATAAGAAAATATAAGACATGTAGTATGTGAATATGACATGACAGAACCCAGGCATAGATTTATATCTTTAGTTTTCTGCATCTATTATGTGCTTAATAAGTGCTTTCTGGGTGTATGAATGAATGAAATTTGACTTTGCTTCTCTGTGCATCCCTGCCATATTCTCAAGTTCTTATAAAAATTGCTGTCACGGCCAGGCTTGGTGGCTCACGCCTGTAATCCCAGCACTTTGGGAGGCCGAGACCAGCAGATCACGAGATCAAGGCCATCCTGGCTAACATGGTGAAACCCTGTCTCCACTAAAAAAATACAAAAAAATTAGCCAGGATTGGTGGCACACACCTGTAGTCCCAGCTACTCGGGAGTCTGTGGTAGAAGAATGGCGCGAACCCGAAAGGCGGGGCTTGCTGTGAGCTGAGATCGCGCCTCTGCACTCCAGCCTGGGCAGCAGAGCGAGACTCCATCTAAAAAAAAAAAAAAAAAAAAAAAATTGCTGTCACTAAATTTGCTATTTTGTTTGTGTATTTCTGTCTTGGGTTTGCACCTATCTGCTTTGAGTCTTTCCTTATTTCTTTTTTATGATTTTAAGCGTTCTTGAACAATTTGAGTTCCAGGATAGCTCTGTCCTGATCTTTGTCTTTGCTCTTTAGATCTTCCTTTCCCTACCTGTTGAAAGCTCCAATCTCCAATTTCCGGGGCCTTTCCTGTTATATGCTTTTTGTATCCTCCAGGACGTAGTACAAGGCCTGACATTTAAGTGCTAAATACAAGTTTAAGATTGATCATAGAGTTAACTTTGTGTCTCCCTGTGGTCCAAATCTGGTAAAACTATTTGAGTTGCTTGCATATTTAAACTGGTCAATTCTCAGTCCTCATTTCTCTTCCTCTTCTTATCACTTGCCACTCCTTTCTTATTATTCCTTTCTTGAAACACATTTTCAACTCAACTCTTCCTTCAGAATACCATACTCTACTGTTTTTTCTCGCACCATATTTGCTAATCCTTCTCAGTCTTTTTTGTTGATTCTCCTCTTTTTTTCAAACTGTTTGTGTTGATATGTCCTAGGATTCAGTGTTTGAACTTATTCCTTATTTATTCTCACAGTTTTATCAATTCAATTATTTCCCTTGTTAAGGCCAAAAACCTTGGGGTCATTTTTGAGTCATCTTTTTCTCTCACATTATACATCTAATCCATGAGCAAAATTTGTGGATACTGTTCTGAAACATGTCCAGAATTTGATTACTTCTCTCCACCACACTTCTATCATCTGGATACAAGCAATGATTATATTGTGCCTAGTTTATTGCATTAACCACTTAAATTACGTCTTTACTTTTATCTTTATCTCTGCATAGTTTTTTTTCAAAAGAATGATAAAAAATAATCATATCATGTCAGGCTTCTTTTGCTCATATGCTTAGTATCAATTTTAATTGTTCTCCATTTCTCTTATGTTTATTTTTAACAACTTTATTGATATATAAAGTAACAAACTGTACATACTTAAAGTATGCAATTTGATAAGTTTTACACCCATGGAGCAATCACCATAATCAGTGTGATGAAGATCACCATAACCCCGAAAGTTTCCTCCTGCCCTTTGCACTTCATTTCCCCTGTTCTTCCTTCACCCATCCCCATTTCCCAGGCAACCACTCATCTGCTTTCTATTACCATAGGTTGTTTGGATTTTCTAGGATTTTATATAAAAGGAGCAACAGAATATGCACTCTTTCTCATTTATTTATTTGTTTTGGGTCTTACTTCTTTCTCCAGCATACTTATTTTGAAAGTCATCCATGTTGCTGTATGCATCAGTTGTCCATTTCTTTTTACTGCTGAGTACTGTTCCATTAAATGAATGTACCAGTTTTTGTTTTTCCATTCTCGTGTTGATAGACATTTGAGTTGTTTCCAGTTTTGGGTAATGATAAATAAAGCTGCTATGAACATTCCTGTGCAAGTCTTTCTATGACTATAGGCTTTCATATCTTTTAAGTAATTACCCAGTGATAGAACGGCTAGCTCATATGGTAGTTGAATATTTTACTTTTTGTAAAACTGACAAACTGTTTTCCAAAGTGTTTCTATCACTTTGCATACCTACCAGCAGCATTTGAGAGTTTCATTTTCTCTATAATCTCACCAACATTGTGTATGGCTGGTTGTTTAATCTTAGTTGTCCTAATATATCTGAGGTGATATATTATTGTAGTTTTAATCCATTCATATTTAAATTATTAATCATTTTTAAAATTACTAATGATGGCAAATAGCATTTTATATGCTTATTGGTCATCCCTGTATCCTCTTTGCCGAAGTATTGATAAAATCTTTTGCTAATTTTCTCATTGGTTGTTTTCTTATTGTTGAGTTTTGACGGTTTTAAACAAGTGAATATTAAATACAAGTAATTTATCAGGTACATTATTTGCAAATATTTTCTCCCACTTTGTGGCTTGCATTTTCATTATTTTAACAACATCTTTTGAAAAGCAAAAGTATTAAATTTGGATAAAATAAAATTTATGAATTTGGCAATTTTACTTTAGGTATTGTATCTATGAAATATTTGTCTAACCTAATCACAAAGATTTTCTCTTACACTTTCTTCCAGAATTTTACAGTATTAAGACATATTTTGGTCTATGCTTCTTTATTAGTTAAATTGTTTAATAAATTATTTTTTGGAGAAGATTTAGGTTCACAGCAAAATTGAAGGGAAGATACAGAAACTACCCATATGCCTTCTGCTTTTATACATGCACAGCCTCCTCGACTGTCAGCCACTTGCACCAGAGTGGGACATTTGTTACAATTGATAAGCCTGCATTGATAGGTTATTATTAATGGAACCATGGTTTACATTAGGGTTTACTCTTGATGTTGTACATTCTATGGATTTGGACAAATGTATGATGATATATATTCACAATTATTTTATCCTACAGAGTAGGATACAGGGCAGTTTCACTGCCCCCAAAATGCTCTGTGCTCTCCCTATCTTTCCCTTCCCTCTATCCCCTGGCAACCAAAGGTACTGCCTCTATAGTTTTGGCTTTTCCAGAATATTATAGAGTTGGAATCATATAGCTTTTAATCTTTCAGATTGACCTTTTTAACTTAGTAACATGCATTTAAGTTTCCTCCATGTCTTTTAATGGGTTAATAGCTAATTTATTTTTAACTCTGAATAATATTCCATTACCTGGATGTATCATAGTTTCTCTCTCCATTCACCTACCGAAAGGCATCTTGGTTGCTTTTAAGTTTTGGCACTTATGAATAAAGCTACTATAAACATCTACGCTTAGGTTTTTGTGTGGAAGTACATTTTCGACTCTTTTAGGTAAATACCAAGGAGCACAATTCTTGGATGATGTGGTATAAAAGAATACGTTTAGTTTTGTGACAAACTACCAGATGATATTCTAAAGAAGTATGCAATTTCACATTCCCACCAGCAATGTTTGAGAGTTTTTGTTGCTTCAAATCCTCACCACTATTTGATGTTGACAGTGTTTGGGATTTTGGTCATTCTAATAGCTGTATAGTGATATCTCAGTTTTTAAAGTTTATTTTTAAATTTATAATTGACAAGTAATAATTGTATTAGATTGGTGCAAAAGTAATTACGGTTTTTAAAAACCGCAATTACTTTTGCACCAACCTAATACATATTTATTTGGTACAATGTGATATTTTGACACCTGTATCTGTAGTGTTATAATCAAATTGGGGTAATTATAATTTCTATTATTTTAAACATTTATCTTTTTTTCTCTCAACATTGTATATTCTTTATTCATACATTCTTTCAAAAAATATGTGCTGAGTATCTAATACAGGCAGGTTCATAAATGCATAGAATTTTATGCATAAATGCAAAAATCAACAATTTAATTTTAAGTTCTGGGATATATTTCTTAGTCATAACAGCATTAAAAATCTTCTTTTCTGGCTATCTTTAAATATAAATGATGTTATTATTTGCTATAGTCACCTTACTGTGTAACAGAACACTAAAATTTATACTTCCTGTCTAACTGTAACTTTGTACTCATTTATTTGCCCTTTCCTGACGACATATGATGGGGAACATATTTTCATTTTCTTACTTATCATCTGTATATTTTGATGAGGTGTCTATTCATGTCTTCTGCCCATGTTGAAATCAGGTGTTTGTTTTCTTGTAGTTGAGTTTTAAGAGCTCTTTGTATATTTTGGATAACAGTCCTTAACCAGATATGTCTTTTGCAAATATTTCTTTCACAGTTAGTGGCTTGTCTTTTTATTCTCTTGACAATATTTTTTGCACAGCAACATGTTTAGTTTTAATGAGGTCCAGCAATTTATCAACTCTTTCTTTCATGAATTGTGCCTTCATGTTGTTTCTAAAAAGTCATTGTCAAATTCAAGATCATTTAGATTATCTCCCATGTTTCCTTCTGGGAATTTTATAGTTTTGAATTTTACATTTAGACATTTTACATCCATTTTGAGTTAATATGTGTTGAGGGTGTAAGATCTGTGTCTAGATTCATCTTTTTGCATCTGGATGTCTAGTTGTTCCAGCATCATTCATTGAAAGGATTATATTTTCTTCATTGTATTGCCTTGGCTCCTTTGTTAAAGATCAACTGATTAAATTTTGTGGGTCTATTTATGTGGACTCTCTATCTGTTTCATTGATCAATTTGTCTTTTCTTTTGCCAATACCATACTGTGTCAATTACTGCAACTTTATAGTAAGTCTTGAAGTCAGGTGAGGAATGTCCTCTGACTTTGCTCATCTTGAATATTGAATTAGCTATTCTGGGTCTTTTGCCTTTTCGTATGAACTTTAGAATCAATTTGTTGATATCCACAAAATAGCTTTCTGGATTTTTTTTTTTTTTTTTTTGACAGGGACTCACTCTGTCAACCAGGCTGGAGTGCAGTGGTGTGATCATGGCTTACCGCAGCTTCGACCTCCTGGGCTCAAGAGATCCTATCATCTCAGCTTCCCGAGTAGTTGGGAACACATGTATCCACCCCCACACTTGGTTAATTTTTAAATTTTTGTAGAGATGGGGTATTTCCATGTTGCCCAGGCTGATTTTGAATTCCTGAGCTCCAGTCATCCTCTTGCCTCAGCCTCCCAAACGGCTGGGATTACAAGCATGAGCCACTGCGCCCAACCTTGCTTTAGTTTTGACTGGGATTGTGTTGAATTTGAAGATCAAGCTGGGAAGAACTAACACCTTGACCATGAGGAGTCTTCCTAACCATGAATATGAAATCCCTCTCCATTTATTTACTTAAAAAAATTCTCTCATCAGAGTTTTGTACTTTTCCTCATGTAGATCTTGTATATATTTTGCTGGATTTATACCTAAATATTTCATTTTTAGGGGGTACTAATGTAAATATTATTGTGTTTTTAATTTCAAATTCCACTAGTTCACTGCTGGTGTATAAGAAAGCAATTGACTTTTGTGTATTAACCTTGTATCCTGCAATCTTGCCATAATAGCTTATTAGTAACAGGAGTTTTTGTGTGTGTGCCAATTCTTTCAGATTTTCTATGAAGACAATCATCAATCATTTCATGCGTAAACAAATAAACTTATTTTTTTCTCTCCAATATTTATACCTTTTACTTTCTTCTCTTGTAGCATTAACTAGGACTTCCACTATGATGTTGAAAAGTGATGGTAAGAAGGAACATCCTTGTTTTATTCCTGATCTTAGTGGGAAACTTTGAATTTCCCACCACTCAGTATGATATTAACTGTATGTTTTTGTAGAAATTCTTTACCAAGTTGAGGGCTTTTCTCTCTATTCCCAGTTTAATGAGAATTTTTATCATGAGTGAGTGTTGGATTTTGTCAAATGTTCTTTTGCATTTATTGATGTGATCACGTGATTTTTCTTTTTAACCTGTTACTGGGGTGAATTATATTAATTGATTTTGGATGTTAACCTAGCCTACATACCTGGGATAAATCCTATCTGGACATGGTACATAACTCCTTAAATACATCGTTAAATTCTGTTTTCTAATATTTACTTGAGGATACTTACATCTATGTTGATGAGAAATTTTGGTCTGTAGTTTTCTTTTCTTGTGATGCTTTTGTCTGGTGTGGTATTAGAATAATGCTGACTTAATAGAATGAGTTAGGAAGTATTACCTCTTCTTCCAGAAGAGATTGTAGAAGATTAGTATATTTTCTTCCTTAAATGTGTCATGGAATTCGTTAATGAACCCACGAGGGCCTCGTGCTACTTTTTTTGGGAAAGTTACTAATTATTCATTCAATTTCTTAATATAATCCTATTCATATGGTCTATTTTGAGATAATTTTTATACATGGTGTGAGGTATGGATTAAAGTTCTTTTTTGTATATGAATATTTAATTGTTCCAGCTCCATCTATTGGAGACATAATTCTCTCTTTACTAAATTGCATTCTCATTTTTGTCAAAAACAAGTTGCTGGTATATATACATAGAGATCTATTTCTAGACTTTTTATTATATTTCACTGATTTATTTGTCTATCTTGATGCCATATCCACACTTCATTATATATGTGTTCTAATTGAACATATTATATACTTTTCTTATTTATTTTGTTTGTTGTCTGTCTTTCTTACCCCCTAAAATGCAAACTCTAACTGGGTAGAAATTTCTGTCACCTTTTTTGCTGCTGTTCATTTATTGCCCAGAATACTGCCTATCACATTGTGGTCACTTAACACATTTGGTTCAATAAATGAATGATGGACAGAAATAAAGAATTCAAGTGAAGAGATGTTTAGCTTCTGTCAAATTGAAGTGACAACAGAGCCTCTAGCGAGACCTAGCTTTTGAAAATATGAAAATGTAGAGAGGTCTGATTAGAGATGAAGCTTTGGCAGATATTTGCACAGAACAGAGAATTTTGGGGATCTTTTCATTGTTTTGAATGACTTAAAGGCAACAGTAGGGACACCTGTATTCTCAGTGTCCATCTCTAGGAAACCAGTCACTGGTTTCTGTGCTGTATGAGGAGTCTTAGAAGCAGGATTTTCCTCTTTAAGATATTTGGTATGTAAGATGATGCATGTTTCTGATCTCTGCTACTTGTTTGGGTTTGAAGCCCACTCTACTATCTTAACATTTGGCAGAGGCATGATCCTTTCCTTTTTATTTTACTCAGCCCGGTCTTCCAACTGATCTTTGACTGCTGATACCTGTACTTGTCTTAGTTCCACACTGTCTCCTTGGTCTGACTCTGTATTTATTGACCTTTTTGTGACTCTTAGGAACCAAGGTCTGAACTCTAGATTGACTGCTGTCAGTCAGTTCAGTCAGAAGATGGAACCCTTTATAGTTCAATGAATTCTTGAAGGGAGAAGGATATATATTAATATAAGTACAGGTCCCTGGGTGGAATCTTGTGGAATGCTCAAAGTAGGAGAAAGAACAAAGAGAATATAAAGAGAGTAAAATACACATATAAGGTGAAACTGTATACAGGAGAGTTAATATTTTCTTGAAGAAGAGATTAGAGATTAACCAACTGAATGAAATTTTACTGAAATATCATCGAGAATGAAGAATTAGTTAAGTTCATTGGATTGCACAAACAGGAAGCCATTGGTGACCTTTAATTACATCCTGGAATTTACTTGCTAGATAATTTTGGTACTGGTTTCAATGCACTTCTTCACCATTTGAAAATGAACATATGTTTCCGTATGTGTAAATGTACGCTTTTGAAAGAGATGGTTTGGCTTATTTTTTACTGGAGATAAGAAATAATGGTGTAAGTGTGTGTGTGTGCGTGTGTGTGTGTAGGTGACTGTAGGGAGGAGAAGCACTTCAGATTTCCAGTCTTTTTCTTTGTCTTCTTTTTTCCTCTTCTTCCCCCTTATAACACATCTAAATGGCACAGAAGTAGGAGGACGTGGTTTGGTTTGAGGGGATAAGCTCTGGGTCAGGCAAGTATTTTTATGTTTGCTGTAAAGAAAAAAAATAGCTCTTTGTTCACCCATCTCAAACTCTGATTTATTCTCTTAAAGGCTAGCAGCATTTGGGGATCTGCTGTGTTCTACTGCATTCGACCATCTCAGCCTGCTCAGATGGTTTACATGACAGAACGGTCTCACACAGTTCTTTCAAAAGTTCAAATCTGGGCTTAAGAAGCTGAAACTGGCAGTGAGATGTGATTAAGCATATTGGAAGGACAAAGATAGTCTTGTGTTTCCACAACAGCCCGGCCTTAAAAGAGCTTATTTCAGCAAGAAATACATGTATTTAAGATATATGTACATATGCAATATACATAGACTATGTATATAATTTATTGCTCTTATTTTAATAAAAATATTACTTATTGATAATGTAAAAAGGTAACTTATTTAAAACCAAAAGTATTTGGGCAAGCACATCTCAGTTTTTGGAATTAAAAATGTTTTTGGCCAAAATGTTAATGGTTCAGCTTATAGATTGCTTTGTGGTGTACACATGCACATACATTTAAGATGTAGGTGGAAGAAAAATTACTAGTTTTTTGGGATCCTGCTTGATTGCATGCCACAATTCAAGGTAAGCAGGTGGCCTAGTGAGATATAAAAGGCTTCCTAAACAAAGAATTTTATTTCCTGGTTGGTGCCTGCAGGGGAGAAATTATGAAAGGAAAGCAGAAACCTGACAGTTAAAGAGAGTCCAGAATTTTGAAATGAAGTGTTTTTATTGATTTTAAAAGGTATGCAAATTAATTACAATTTACAGACAAACATAAGCTTTTGAAAATGATAGATTATTTTAAGCAATAATAACAGGTGAAAAAACAATTCATTATACTCTTTATGAAATCATAACTATAGCTCAAAAGAATGGTATGACTCTTTTATCATAGATGACAGATTTTGTAAGAGACCAAACAAGTATAAAATTTGAAAGAAAGAGTGGTACATTGCTGGTATATTGCTTAGTTATCTATTCTTTTGCATAAACTATTAATAAATAGATCAAATGAAAAAAAATCTTTAGGAGATTATACCATGTCAAATTTTAAGGTGTTTTGTTGCACCGATTCTAGCTTCAAATTATTTTTAAATAGTAAAGGACATCCACCTCGAGCTAATAAAATCTTCACTTTAGTAGACATAGTAAATAAACACTGGGCACTTCTTGCATTTCTGAAATTAATAGTTATTTGGAGCCACAAATGTGCATATTTGTTTTCTTATTTTCATACGTGATTTCACTAAGCAAAAATCCTTGTTAATCCTACATTCACATAGATAGAAGGTCAAAGTTGGTCAGTGAGCCAAGAAATACCATATCAGGGTTTCTTTCCCCTCCAATTGAAAAAGGTATAAATTGTGGAATTAGTGTATTGATTGAAGGCTACAACTTCAAGCAATCAGTTTTTCTGGCTTGACAAGATTATTTTATCCTACTTTTCTTTTATTATTATGTGTAGTATTTGAGTCATCCTTCAGGCAGATGAAGTGACAGCTTGATTTAACTCAATAAAATCCACCAGTTAGGTAACCTACTGAGCCGAACAAAAGATGAAAACGACGGCAAGGGGCAGGTGCCCTATTAGTTTAAGCAAGCAGAGGAGTCTGGAAACGAAGAAAATATTAACAGAAATTATTCTCTAATCAATGCATTTCTATGGGAACTTAAAAGAAATTTGTAAAACCTTCTTGCTTGGCAATTGAGCAGATAATGCCTTTTCTTTAAATACAAAACAAAATAAACAAATCTTTAAAACTAGACTACATGCATGAAAACCAACACCTCCATAATGGCTGTGCTTTTGTGTAATTGCAGCCAGTTAAATACTCTTTAATTTCTTGGTATATTTGAGATGAAAATGCTGCACGATGGATTTGTAATAGCTTGGAAGTTATAACTGTAATTTGTGTATTTTTCATTGAACCTAACCTTTGCTTTCTCACATCGTATCCAATTGATGCCTTACATGATTTCTTCAAATTAGAATATTTTAACATTTACAAATAATATCAATTTGAATTTTCCTGAGAAACCTAAATACATAAGCCATAGTAGATATTTTGTTTGCAGAACTAGAAAAAGAGTCTTGTAATTTAAAACGCTCACTTAAAGTGATTGAAGTTTCTTAGGATGTGCATTCCTCTTTGATTACACATAAAGCTTTCATTACTGACAATGGGAGTAGCTCCACAGGCAATTGGGAATAATTTGTATGAGCAGAAGTTTGATGTTAAATTAACAGTTTCATTAATACTCACTTTTGGAGCTTTAGAAGCCACACTATATTTCACATTACTTTAATGTGCTGACATAAATACAGAAATCTTGGAAAAGTGTGGGTGAGGTTTGTGGTGGGTGGGGTTTGAGGTTTGTGGTGTGGTTAGGGGGTGGAAGATAGGGAGTAGTTTAATTATTTTATGGAAATTTGGGAATTCCTTTTAAGGCAGTGCTCTCAGATTTCAAATGGATTTGATCTGGTCTTTGCAAGAGTTATATGTTATGTAACCCAAATATGTGAGAACCAATTCCTTAAATGCCTCCCAAAGTTTATTTCAATAAACAGTACTGGTATCAAATAACTTTCAGAAATTCTTTGTGTAAAGTTAGCATAAATTTCTCGTAGGATGGTAAATAAATTTTTCCTTGCGTACTAATTTTTGACCATTTGGTAGTGTTTTCCCAACGTTGTGAGAGAAGGATGATTCGGAGTTTCTATCCAGGCGTAGCAGGAACAAATGAGATTTTAGCGATAACTGCCTGAAGTCCAGGTTGGGGAAATCATGGCCCATGGGCTGCTATTTTTTAACTACTTGTTTTTTTCAAAAGGATATCAGTCATCTTTATTTGTTTACATTTGTATTGTATAATTCTTATCTTTGCTCTTCTCTGACTTTTCCCTTTGACACACATTCATCTTAGCAGAACTTCCCACAGTTGAGGGGAATTTCTGCTGGGAAAGGGAGGTAGTATTGAAGGGGTGTGACATCCTGGGTTGGCCGCAGCCATATTGTCTCCACTGGCATAACAATGGTGTTGGCAACTTAACATCACTGAGAAAGAAACCTAGGCTGGTGGTGCTCTGGGGCAGCTGCCCCATTCACTGGAGGCCCCAACATTAGAAGGATGAATTATTTCCAAATACTTCTTATTTCCTTTTTGACGCAACAAATTGGAAGTACCTTGAAAAGCTGTAGTTAACATAAAGGAAATTAAAATCTCATGCCTACAGGTATAATATTTTTATACCCTTAAATCAAGGAGAGAGAGAGAGAGGAAAAAAAGGAAATATTTTTCAAGTAATCCATACAGGATTGCCCTCTCATAGCCAAAACAAATAGCGCGTGTTTTATAAGCAGTCATCTGCATATGCATGTAGTGACTTTGTCTCACATATAATTTAGAAGGCACCATTAGATGTCAAAAACAGGGTTCAGCTCTTATTAGCCCAAGATGTTGAAATTAATTAAGGTGAGTAATTTTAATAAACTTCATTTAAAGAATGAATAAGTTGTTAGGGCATTCATGACTAATGCCGACTTTTTGATCCCCATCCCTCCACATGTGCTCAATTTTATGTTTGTGGTCAATACAGGGATAAAGCTATTAGAGTGCCCCCAGCTTAATTTCAAAATTTATGTAGTTTTTTTTCCTCTAGCTTTATTTTATATCTAAGTATACATGTTTAGTGTGATGAGTTTTGATGATATATCAAAAATGATGATTATCATCACACAAAGCAATATATAGAACATACTTATCACCTTGAAATTTCCTTCATGTCCTTTTGGAAATTAATTCCAGAATCTTCCCACTTTTTCATGTGCACAAAGCCAATCAATGTTCTGATTTGTAGTTTTATGTGCATATGAAGTTTTGTTTGATTTTGGACTTCTTATAAATGGAATGAGTTATAAGATGAATTATAAATGCATATGTTCTGTGCCTGGTTTCTTTCACTTAATAATATTTTTAAGTGAATTTTAAGATTAATTCATGTTGTTCTTTTTTATTTCTTAGTAGTATTTCATTATACAAAAAATCACAATTTGTTTATCCATTCTGTTTTCAGTTCCAGTTACTATGAATAAGGCAATTAAGTACAAGCCTTTTGTGCCCATAATGTTTTCATTTATCATGGTAAATAGCTAAGAGTGCAACTGATGGGTCATCGGTGAGATGTATGCTTAGTCTTTAATAACTCATTTGAAAATGTATGTGTGTAAGTTAACTTTTATTTTTTAGTGTACAGTTTTATGAATTTTAACACATATGTAGATTTGTGTAATCATCACAATATTCAGGATGCACAATGGTTTTATTACTCCCAAATACTCCTTTTTGATTCACATTTGTAGTCAAACACTTCCTTCTTTTCTAACCTTTGGGAGCCACTGATATGTTCTTCATCCTCAGGGTCAAGAGGAGGTAAAAAACCATTGAAGATTTTTGAAGAGAGGAATTACTTGAGCTAACTAGTGCTTTAAAAAGATCACTCTATCTGCTATATTGAAAATAGACTGTAGATTTATATGTGCATACACATCAAGATGTCACACAAGTAGAATCATATTCTTTATAACTTTTTGAGATTGGCTTCTTTCATTCAGAAAACTGCCTTTGAGATTCATCCATATTGTTGTGTAAAACCATACCTTGTTCCTTTCTATTGCTGAACACTATTTTATTGTATGGATGTACCACAGTATGTCGTTTACTTGTTAAAGCACATTCACCTTGTTTTTAAGTTTGGGGCTGATGTTAATAAAATTGTTACAAACAGTCAAGTACAGGTTTGTATAGGAATAGCTTTATCTCTTCATTTTAAAACTGTATGCATTTTATTTAATTTTTTCTTATTCACTGGCTAGGCCTTCCAATAAAACATTGAATAGGGGCGGTGAGAATGGATATCCTTGCCTTGTGACTGATTTTATGTTAGCTGTGTATGCATGTTTTAAAAATGTTTGTTTTTACGTTTCCTTTATCTGGTTAGGGAAGTTTCATTCTATTCCTCATTTGCTAAGAGTTTTTATCCTGAATGGATGTTAAATTTTGTCAACCTCCATCACATTAACAGACTAAAGAAGAAAACCTAGGCAATCATAACAATTGGTACAGTTGATAACTGTACCAGTTAATATGATGAATTACCAAAATCGACTTTCAATATTGAACTAATCTTGAATTCCTGAGTTAATCCTATTTTGTCATAATGTGTTATTTTTAAAATTTATTGCTAGTTTTCATTAGTTAACATTTTGTTGATAACTTTTGTTGGTGAATTTCATAATGGGTATTGGGCAATAGTTTTATGTCCTGTTCTCTACTCGTCAGTTTTGTGTATTATTCTGGCTACTTATAATGTGGTGGGTTTTAATCCATCCTTTTCTATTTTTTTGGAGAAATTATGTAGAATTTGTATAATTTCTTTTTTAAATGTTTGGTAGAATACAACAATGAAAACATCTGCTTGGAAGACAATTCCCTTGCATTTCTGCACATTTTTTTGATAATTTTTGTTCCAGGATATCTTGTCAAAGATGTTTGCATAATGAACAAACTTGGAAAATAGAGAGTGGTTTTGACCATAGCAGAGGGCAGATTGACTTTCTATCCAGAATAAAAAGAAAATGTCTCCCTCTGGGGAAAGCTTTGGGCAGATTTGCTAACAGTTCTCTTGTAAGATGGGGTTTCCTAAGCTCAGGATTCCTCAGCTATGACACAAACACACTGTATGCACAGCATCTACGTGGGCTCCCTTCTATAACATTGTCATGTGATTTAGAGGCCAAGGGGAACCAATACAAACATGAATATTATGCTGCCTGCTGTGCTGAGAGTCATAAAGTCCTTTGTCTCGGAATTCGGAGTCTTGTGCTTTCTCCCAGCATTGAGGAAAATCACAAGAAAACTTTTTATCTTTCTAGCAGGGTAAAATCTTAGACCCCTCTCAGTTCTTCACCCTGGGAATAAGTTTCCTGTTATAGGCAGGACTCCTCTTATCTGAATTTGTTTATAATTATATAATATGAGCATGTTCCATTGTATAATGCTAATTGTTAATTTCAATTATTCTTCATTCATTCCTTCACACATTCATCAAGTGTTATTTGAGTGCCAACCTTGTGACATGCACTATTTTAGGGTCTGAAGATACAGTGGTGAATAACAAAGAAAAACGTTTGTGTTTACAGAGCTTATGTTCAGGTGAGGAGAGACAGGTAAACAAATAAAATATACACCATAACATGCGAGATAATAATTAAAGCAGGGAAAGAGGAGAGGAACTACTGGTGAGGGTAGGGTTTTTTTTTATAGGATGGTTACTGTTACAGAAACATTTGTGCAGAAGTCTGAAGGAGGTGAAGCATGAATCATGGCAATACTGGGGGGAAAGAGACCAGTGAAGAGACCAGCAAATTTATAGGTCTTGACTTACGAGTATAACTAGTGTTTGAGTAATAGTGAGGGACACAATTGCCAGAGCAAAGTAAGGGAGAAGGCTGTGATAGCCAATGAGATCATTAAGGCAGTAGAAGCTGGATTGTATAAAGACAAACTTTTACTCTCAATGAGATAAAGAAACCATTGAGGAGTTTTGAAGAGAGAAATTGCTTGATCTAATGCTTTAAAAAGATCACTGTATCTGCTATATTGAAAATAGACTGTGTATTTGTATGTGCATACGTGTGTGTGTGTGTGTGTGTCAGGAGCGAGAAGTAAAGATGAAAAGAGAAAAACACATTAAAAGGTTATTATAATTATTTAGTTGACAAAATATGGGACTGGGTTATTAATGTTGGGGATGCTGAGAAGTGGTTAGATTCTTAGTTATATTTGGAATGTTTAATAGAATTTATGGATGCATTGGATGTATGAGGGAAAGAAATGAGTTAATCTAGCTTCCAAGATTTTTGACTTGAGGAATTTGAAAAATGGGAATGCCATTGAGATAAGGAGTATGATAGGGAGACCAAGTCCCAGACATGGTATCTTTGAGATAACTCTTGGACAACCAAGTGAAGATGTCAGGTAGACAGTTTGACAAATAAGGAAAAGATCTAGGTTAAAGTACGTTTTGAAGACATCAACATATAGAAACTGGATGTGATTACCTTGGGAGTGTGTGTAGATAACAGAGAGAACATTCAGTGATTGGCTAGATGAAGAGAAAGAAACAAAAGAGACCAAAAAAAACAATAGACCAGAAAGGTAAAAGGGAAACCAGAAGTCTGTGTTCTTTCTATCCACCTGAAGAAAATATTTCAAGAGGGAGAATGAGCATGTTTTAACAGATGCCGTAGGTACTTCACTCACATCCTTTGGACCTTGCTATTCGGAGCATTCCTGCCAAGTTTCAGCTTCCAATTTCCACATCTTTATACCTAAGGATTGTTTCCAAAAACCAAGGAAATTCACTCTGCTCAAGCATGAACCAGACCAGAAATGCTGGTTAATTAATATAACTGCCATTCAGAAGGCCTTAACCAATGACTTGAGGGAGCCACTGTATAAGAACCCCGGCTCTCTAGATCCTTAGGTGGAAATAATGCTGAGGTGAGTGTTCATACTGTTTCTATGCGTTCCCTCATGGAACTTAATTCCAGTGATAGCTGTTTTAATTATACACTCCTGATTGTCTGGCTTTTCTTTCCTGTACCACTTCCCACTCACCTATTAGTGTTTCCTGTGATTCCTAAGTAAACTATCTGCCTTTGAACTCTTGTCTTAGGGTCGCATATGGAAAAACCCAAGCTAATTATCCTGAAAGTTAAGTAACAGGAGGGCTGTGTTTGACTATTGGAATTAGCCTTAGTGGCCTTGAGAAGACTGGTTGTAGTAGAGTGTTTGGGATAAAGTTTATTAGATTGCCTTCAGGAAAGCAGAGACAACAATGAAGTAGAGATATTGATTATAGACTACTCTTAGGGAGTGATATGGAAGGAAACAGAAAAATGGAAAAGTAATTGGAGGGTAATATATAGCCAAGAGAATGTTTTTATTTTAAAATGAGAGGAATTACAGCATTACAGCATGTTTGTTGGTGGGGATGATCCAGTAGAGAGGGAGTAATAATAGTGTGGGGGAAAGAGAAGGGACAATTTCTGTAATGACATACTTGAGTTGTCTAGAAGGAAAAGGGATTGAGTGGATAAGTTTTCAGATAGGAGCATACACAGTTTAATTTATGTTGAGCAAAAAAAAAAAAAAACAGTATAAAAGCTCAGATTTGGGTAAGTGGGTAGATATGGTAGGAGGATGTGGAATGTCTTTTCTGATTACTTCTATTTTCACTCATTTGTTGAGACATGGGGGGAGGCATGATACTTTGAAGAGGATGCAGAAAGTATGAAGTAGGCATTGAGGAGAATGAATTTGTTAGGGAAATAAAATAGTTTTTTTTTTAACTTAAAGTTTATTTAAGTTCTGTTATCATGAAGTGAAAGAGAAACCAGTGAACATGGTTCTGTGTTTTTCTCCAGTTATAGTCAACTGCAGAGTTTTAGGCACAAAGCAGATGGAGAATTACATTTATCCATGCTTGAAATTTTTTCCAAGTAAATATTATGAAAAGAAAGAGAATGTATGAAAAGGAATGATTACAAAGATGAATCATGGAGTAGAAGCTGGGTAAGAAATGGAAGAAAGAAGTCACTAAAAATGAAGCTGGGTGTTGGATTGATGTATTGAAAGCCCTAAGGGGTCATAAAATTGCTGGAATTAGGAGTCTAGAGGGACTAAGCTGGAAAGATAGAAGGTAGAGTCAGGAGAGTGAGATGCATGCAATTAAGATTATGGAAAAAGTATAAAATTATTATCAGTAATATAAATATTTTGGACTTGGAGGCCATAGAAGCTCTATTGCATTTACTCACTTCTGCTGTTATAGCTAGAAAGCAGCCACAGACAATACTAGTGCACATGGTTGTGTTCCAGTATAACTTATAAAAACAAGCAGCTAAGCAATTAAAGCAAGATTTCAAGATACAAGGTTAATATACAAAATACACTCACTTTCCCATATGCCAACAATGAATGAGTAGAATTTGAAATTATAAACACAATGCCATTTACATTAGCACCATCCCCAAATAAAATACCTAGATAGAAATTTAAAAAAATGTATAAGCTCTATATGAGAAAAACTACAAAACTCTGATGAACGAAATCAAAGAAAAGCTAAATAGATGCAGAGAGATGCCATGTTCATGGATAGGAAGACTCAAAATTGCCAAGCGGTCCATTCCTCCCAACTTGAACTACACTTTATCTATAGTTTCAATGCAATCCCAATCAAAACCCAAGCAACATATTATGGTGGTATCAATAAACTGACTCAAAAGTTTATGTGGAGAGGCAAAAGATCCAGAAAAGTCAACACAATATTGAAAGAAAACAGGAAAATCAGAGGACGAACACCACCAAACCTTAAACCTTACTATAAAGCGACATTAATCATGACAGTGTGGTACTGGTCAGAGAACAGATTGATGAATGAAACAGAATAGAGAGCCCAGAAATAGACCCACATAAGTATAGTTAATTGATATTTGATAAAACAGCAAAGGTGATACAATGGAGAGAAGATAGTCTTTTCAGCAAAAGGTGCTTGAACAACTGGACAGTCACATGCAAAAAAAAAAAAAAAAATGTAGACACCGACCTTACTTTCTCCCCAGATAAATCTAAATTTCTCATACACCTACATGTAAAATGCAAAAGTCTTAAAAAGTAATATAGAAAAGCATCTAAATGACCTTGGGCATGGTAATGACTTTTTAGATACAACATCAAATGCATGATTCATTTAAAAAATTGGTAAGTTGGACTTCATTATAAATAAAAATGTCTGCTCTGGAAAAGTCACTGTCAAAAGAATGAAAAGATAAACCACAGACTGGGAGAAAATATCCTCAAAGGGCATTTCTGATAAAAGACAGTGTGCAAAATAGACATAAAAATCCTTACAAGTCAACAATAAGTAAATGAACATCTCAGTTAAAAAATAGACCAAAGACATTATTAACAGATATGTCACGAAAGAAGATATACAGATGGGTAATAAAGATATGAGAACATATTCAATATCATATGTCATTATGGGAATGCAAACTAAAATGACAATGAAATACAAGTACACAACTATTAGGATGGTTGAAGTCCAGAACACCAACACCACCAAATGCTGGCAAGAGTACAGAGCAACAGGAACTCCCTTTATTGCTGGTGTGAATGTAAAATGGTACAGCCACACTGGAAGACAGGCTGGCAGTTTCCTACAAAACTAAACATACTCTTAACACACAATCTAGCAATTGTACTCTGTCTTAGTTCATTCAGGCTACTACAACAATAGTGCCATAGACAATGTGGCTTAATTAATTTCTTATAGTTTGAGAGGCTGGGAAGCTCAAGATCAAGGCACCAGCAGATTCTGTGTCCAGTGAGGTTCTGCTTCTTGGTTCATAGGTGGCTATCTTTTTCATATGTCCTCACATGGCAGAAGGGCCAAAGGAGTTCTCTGAAGAGTTTTTTATAAGGGCATCAATCGCATTCATGAGGGCTCCATTCCTCATGACCTAATCACCTTCCAAAGGCCTCACCTTCCAAACCATCACTTTGTAGGTTTCGGTTTCATCATATAAGCTTTGGAGGAACACCAATATGCAGTTCATAGAACGTTTCTTGGTATTTACCTAAAGGAGTAAAAAATTTATGTCCTACACGCAGATGTTTACCGTAGTTGTATTCATAATTGCCAAAAGTTAGAAGTAATCAAGATGTCATTCAGTACGTGAGTGGATAAATAAAATGTGATATATCCAATGTTTTTATTTAGTAATAAAAAGAAATGACCTATCAAGCCATAAAAAGACATGGAGGAAACTTAAGTGCATATTACTAAGAAAAAAAAAATCAATCTGGAAAGGCTGCCTACAGTATAATTCCAAGTCTATGACATTCTGAGAAAGGCAAAACTGTGGAGACAGTAAAAAGATCAGTGGTTGCCAGGGGTTCGTGGGGAGGGAGGGAAGAATGGGCAGAGCACAAAGCAATTTTAGGGACATGAAACTGCTCTGTAATGATACTATAATGGTGAATAAATGTCATTATACATTTTTCCAATCCCATAAAATCTACAACAGGAAGAATAAACTTTAATGTAAACTATAATTTGGGTGATAATGATGTATCAGTGTAGGCTCATCATTGAAACAAATGTACAGATGGGGGTGGGGGAGTATGTAGGAAACTTCTATACCTTCCGCTCAGTTATGCTGTGAATCTAAAACTACTCTAAGAATAATGTCTATTAAAAAACAAAACTAAACAAAGCAAACAAGTAGTTGGCCCATGGGGATAGTTTGTCAACCCCTAGGGTATGCCCATGAATCTGAGTCAGCAGAGGAGGATGGAGACAGGCCTAGGAGTGGAAGTAAAGGAATGAGGGAACTGAGTGTTGACAGAGCCATCGATGTGGACACTTACATTACTCAGACCAAGCAGAGCAATGACTACACAAAGGAAAGATAGAACAATCCATCTTTTACCGTACACAGAAGTTTCCAAGTATCCTGAATATCTGAACTTGACTATTGTTAAGATGACATACAAAGGCAAAGCATGTTTTGCTAAGGATTAAACAAATATGGAAATATAACTAAGCAATCAAACTTATCTTAAAACAAATGCTGAATAGTTATCAGTATTTGACATACACTAGGCCAGACCTCTGCTGTTTGTGGCATTGATAACCATGTAAACGTGATGTCAGACATGTTTGGGGACAAACAGGTTTGGATGCATTCAGTGTTAATTCTTAATAACTTACTTATATTGTTATTTTAACTTATTGCATTTCATTTTACTTTTACTTTATTTGGTTAAATGTCAGTATTTACTAAATGAAAGAATTCTTTAACACTATGGCTAAACTAAACTAACCTCATGTACGTGCTGAGTGATAAAACTTGTACCCCAATACTATATCAAAAGCTGGTTTAATGGCTGACAATGTATGTCTCTCCTAACTGCCTCTGATTTGCAGAAATGTGGCTACTTCCTGCGTTGATGTCAGCTACAGCTGGTTAGGTACTGTGAGGGCAGGAAAAGGACAAGAGCCACTTAGACGAGTTTTGTTTCCAAATGATTACTCGTAACCATATATTGTAACATTAAGATGCCTGAGACTGTAGATTAATCTTTTTATCAACCTGTGTACTTTTGTCCACCCATCACTTCCTTACCATTTAAAATTCTTGATATTCTTTGTCAGAATCACATCACAATCTTTTGAAATTACAGCTTAGTAAATTGCTTGTTTAGAATTTAACTGAAAGCATTTATAAATAAATATAGTTTCCTTGTATTCTTTGCTAGATGTCATTTACTTTGACTAAATTTACTTAAACCATTTTAACCTTTCAGAGAAAGTCCAGGATTTTATTTTTTTTTTTACTTTTAAAAATACTCAGCTGACATTCTGATTTACCAAAAGGACACCACCACCATTTTTCTGAAGTGCATCTGTTCAAAATCAGAAAAAAAGAAAATAAAGCCTTTCATTTTCTTTTTTCCATTAATTCTTTTTACCTTAAGGAGTTTGGGGAATTATGATTATAGGTGACTTATAGAGTTATTAAATTCCATATCTAAACCCACAATATGCCAAATACTATCAACTATATTAATAAGTATCACAAATATAAAAATAGTCATTGCTTTTTCTTTGTGCACATTCAAACCTATCTAATTGAGTGCCTCTCCTATTGCTGCGGTCTGAATGTTTGTGTCCTCCCCAAATGCAGATGTCAAAATCCTACCTCCCCACAAAGTGATGGTATTAGGAGACAGGATTGCCCAAGGGAGACCCCCGACCTCTTATACCATATGAGGACACAGCAAGAAAGTGCTGTCTATGAACCAGAAAGCAGGTGCTCAGCAGACACAGAATTTGCTGGCACCTTGATTTTGTACCCCCTAGACTCTAGAACTGTGAAATAAATATCTGTTGTTTATAAGACACCCAATTTATGAGATTTTTAAAAAATAGCAGACCGAATAGACTAAGACACCAATTGATGCAATATAGCAACTGCCTCTGTGTATTAGAGGAAGATACCCCTGCCCCACTGAGAGACGGACAGGCTCTCAGAGGAGAGGTTTCCGGGAGCCTTTCTGAGGATAGCTATATACACTTTATTGAGTCTACCACAATGCAATTGTGACCATTATATTGGCCAGATGGGCTAGCTAGAGCTTCTAAAACTTTTAAATGTTCTTTTTCTTTTTAGAAGGCAAGTTTTTTGGTAGATGTTTTTAATTAAAAGTTCTTTTTGAAAATAACCTGTTTCTAATTACATAATAAAAAGTGTTTTACTATTCATTATGGAATGAACCTCACAGAGTAGATGAAAGAATGTTTGCTGTTATTTTATGCATAGGAAATTTTTTACAATTTTAAAAATAAAATTTCACTATCAATTCATTTCAATTCATAGTGGAGACAGGATATTCAGGAAAAAACCCCCTACATTTATAGTGTATGAATGTGCATGTACAAAGACAACACTCACAGATGAAAACTGATTAGTTACCATTGCAAACCCAAATATATGGTTTTGAAGAATAGAATTCCTGGCACACAAAAACTTCTAAATGACTGGTTCAAAGATTTTTGATGATATCTATAGCTATTTAGTTATTTGAAATAAAGTTACTTAATGGACTGAGAATGCAGACAAATAAGAGTTTCAGGTTACTTATTGCAAGTGTGTTATAAAATAGATTAATATCTAGTTAATTCACATTCTGTCTTTAAACTTGTCAGGAGTAGATAAATAAAACATTGATTTTGACTTAGGATCAACACTGGGTAAGATTCTTACTCAATTTACCTTGCATAGTAAATGACAAAAGACAAGTATACTGATTGTTTCAAGTATTTATTATTTAGAAGAATGATATATTAAAGCAACCACACCTTGAAGTTAAGCTTACATTTCTATAAGCTGTGTTACAATTATAAGACTGTGCATATGTATGTAGAGATATACATATATAGATATCTATTATTTAGTATTTATAGACTACTGAAAATGATTTTGTAAATTACACAATTCAAGATCTTTACAGAAAGAGAAAGCATTATAATTAGAGCCACATCTATTTCTCTCTTTTTTTAAAAAAATTGAAAACGCTGCTTTTTTGTAATATTTTAGATACTAGGGTTAAGTCATGTACTTTTGGAGTCTTCATTAGAAAATAAGTTAATTGTAGAATTAGGAAGATGGATCTATTTACTCTCTTATTTTCTACTCAAAGCACTATGCTAGGTGCTAGGATGGTGAAAGATACAAAGAAGAATGAAAAGAATTTACTGTAGAGTAACACTGTCAAATAGCATTGAGAAATTAAGCATATTATATTAATATTGAACTCTTGAATTTCTGTGATGAAAATTAACATATTAAAGGCTCTGAGAAGCTTTGATGGAAACAAACTTATTTAAATTAGTTGAAGGCATCATTTCCCAGGACTCTTTTGTTGGAAATGACTGTTTATTTCTCTAACAATTTCTATTTTATGAAACAGACTGAGAAATGTGGGGCTGCAGTACCCTCTTTATCTTGATTCAGCCCTCTCTCCCACCCTAACTTCCTGTGTTTAGTACCAGTTACAGATGCTCCCCATGGCAGAAACTCTGTGTTGTACATGGACAGTCATAGCAAACGAGCCAGGTAGAGATTTCCTTTTATTATAATTGCCTCCTCATAACCAAAATAGTTAGGTTTGCAATAACTTTTTCTCCAGTTTCTGATTTAGAAGGCCCTGACTACACAATTTAAAACGTTATCCAGTGTACTCATACAATCTAAATTGTTAGTAAGTCCTATCTTCCCTCCCAGGTACTGAGCGTATTTATAATGACTGTGTAAGGTCACCATGTCACCATGACAAACTATTAGAGGGGCATTTGGAGGAAGATAAAACATTTCAGAACCCCAATACCAGGATGCATGTGCAGTTGACAACTTGGCCTACATCTCCAACTTGCCCTTTTCTGAGGACTTCCATGGTAGGAATTTTAATTGACAATCTTTTTTTATAATTATAGTCTTTTCATAATGCTGACTTAAAAATTTGACCAAAAATTTTTCATTCAGCAAAAAACATTTTAAGTTACCTTTATCCTGGTGGCAGGGTACCCATTATCTCATCCAAATTACTACAAAAGCCTCATAACTGGTCTCCGTGTTTCTGCTGATACTCCAATGTCACAAGGAATTTTACAGCTAAAGGACCCTTACAAAACAACCTTCACATTGCTCCCATTTCAGGAAAAAAGGGCCACGTCCTCAACGTGTTCAACAAAGGCTCACATAACCTGACCGTCATTCCTTATCTCCTACCTCTCTTCCTCTTACTCATCTTTATCTACACTGGCCTCCCTGCCTCCTGTTATCTCTGAATAAAATGTCTTCTAAAATGGCACATGGAGGTAATCTCAGGATCATGGTGGAGAGGAGGCAGGTCTAAATTGCAGCTCCAGACAAAGCAGCATGCAGAGGCTTGCATTGTGAATTTTAGCTCCAGATCGACTGCAAGAACAAACCAGCATTTCTGAGAGGACCACAGACCCTTTGAAAGAAGCAGACTGCTCTTGCAGGACCTGGTAGACACTCCAAATACGGTGAGTGCTCCAATTGCGGAAGTGGAAAAGGGAAACCCTCCTCTTCTGAACACACCCCCCAACTGGAGAAGCTGAAGGTCTGTTTGCCAGAGAAGTTCCCAACTTTACTTGGAGCTGAGTCAAGTTAGAGAGCTGAGCCGAGCGAAATACAGGGGTGGAGGAGGCAGCAGGGAGGCCCTGGGAGCTTGCTGAATTCCCAAGCAGTCCATTCCTGCCTGACGCCATAGGGATCCATCAGGAGGGAGGCCAGTGGAGCAGGGGGTAAAACTCCAGGGAGAGAAAATCTTCCCTAGCTGAACTTTATAACAATTTGAGCGGGCGAGAAGCCTCCTGGCCAGTACTCGGGGGAGGGTGTGAATCCGGCTTGCAGACTTCACAGGCGGGGGAAGAACTAAAGCCCTTTTCTTTCACAGCTGTGAGGTGGAAAGCCTTGGGCAAGTTTTCAAGCCTGACTCGCCCTCTGTCTGGAAACAGACTTGGGGCTGTTGCCGGGGACACAGTGGGAGTGAGACCAGTCCTTCGGTTTGTGTGGGAGCTGGGTGAAGCCTGTGACTGCCGGCTTTCCCCCATTTCCCTTACAACCTGCATTACTCAGCAGAGGCAGCCATAATCCTCCTAGGTACACAACTCCAGTGACCTGGGAATCTCACCCTTATGCCCCTCAGCAGTACCAGTAAGACCTGACCGAGGAGAGTCTGAGCTCAGACACGCCTAGCCCTGCCCCCACCTGATGGTCCTTCCCTACCTACACTGCTAGCAGAAGACAAAGGACATATAATCTTGGGATTTCTAGGGTGCTGCCCACCACCCGTCCCTCTCCACACTACTACAGCTGATGCTTTCTGGAAAGTACCACCTCCTGGCAGAAGGCCAACCAGCACAAAAATAGAGCATTAAACCACCAGAACTAAGAATCCTCATGGAGTCCATCGCACCCTCCACCACCTTCACAGGAACAGGTGTTGGTATCCACAGCTGAGACACCCATAGATGGTTCATATCACAGGACTCTGTAGACAACACCCAGTAACAGCCCAGAGCCAGGTAGATTTGCTGGGTGGCTAAATCCAGAAGAGAAACAATCACTGCAGTTTGGCTCACAGGAAGCCACATCCATAGAAAAAGGGGGAGAGTAGTACATCAAGGGAACAATCTGTGGGACAAAAAAATCTGAACAACAGCCTTCAGCCCTAGACCTTCCCTCTGACATAGACTACCCAAATGAGAAGGAACCAGAAAACCAACGCTGGTAATATGACAAAACAAGGCTCATCAACACTCCCCCCAAAATCACACTAGTTCACCACCCATGGATCCAAACCAAGAAGCAATCCCTGATTTACCTGAAAAAGAATTCAGGAGGTTAGTTATTAAGCTAACTAACTAATAGTTAGGGAGGGACCAGAGAAAGGAGAAGCCCAATGCAAGGAAATCCAATAAATGAAACAAGAAGTGAAGGGAGAAATATTCAAAGAAATAAATAGCTTAAAGAAAAAACAATCCAAAATTCAGGAAACTCTGGACACACTTTTAGAAATGTGAAATGCTCTGGAAAGTCTCAGCAGTAGAACAAGTAGAAGAAAGAAATTCAGAGCCCAAAGATAAGGTCTTCAAATTAACTGAATCCAACAAAGACATAGAAAAAAGAATAAGAATATATGAACAAGGCCTCCAAGAAGTTTGGGATTATGTTAAACGACCAATCCTAAGAATAATTGGTGTTCCTGAGGAAGAAGAGGATTCTAAAAGCTTGGAAAACATATTCCAGGGAATAATTGAGGAAAACTTCCCCAGCCTTGCTGGAGACCTAGACATCCAAATACAAGAAGCACAAAGGACACCTGGAAAATTCATCGCAAAAAAGATCTTCACTTAGGCATTTGTCATCAGGCTATCCAAAGTTAAGAGAAAGGAAAAAGAATCTTAAGAGCTGTGAGAGAGAAGCACCAGGTAACCCATAGAGGAAAATCTCTCAGATTAATAGCAGATTTCTCAGCAGAAACTCTATAAGCTAGAAGAGATTGGATCTTCATCCTCCTCAAACAAAACAATTATCAGCCAAGAATTTTGTATCCAGAGAAACTAAGCATCATATATGAAGGAAAGATACAGTCGTTGCCAGACAAACAAATGCTGTGAGAATTCACCATTACAAAGCCATCACTACAAGAACTGCTAAAAGGAGCTCTATATCTTGAAACAAATCCTGGAAACACATCAAAACAGAACCTCTTTAAAGCACAAATCACAGGACCTATAAAACAAAAATACATATTAAAAAACAAACCAAAACAACAGCAACAAAAAAGTAAATAGGCAACAAAGAGCACAATGAATCCAATGGTACCTCACATTTCCATACTAACATTGAATGTAAATGGCCTAAATGTGCCACTTAAAAGATACAGAACCACAGAATGGATAAGAACTCACCAACCTACTATCTGTTGCCTTTGGGAGACTCCCCTAACACATAAGGAGTCACATAAACTTAAAGTGGTGGAAAAAGGCATTTCATGCAAGTGGACACCAAAAGCGAGCAGGGGTAGTTATTTTTATATCGGACAAAACACACTTTAAAGCAACAGCAGTTAAAACAGATAAAGAGGGACATTACATAATGGTAAAAGGCCTTGTCCAAAAGAACAAATCACAATCTTAAACATATATGCACTTAACACTGGAGCTCCCAAATTTATAAATCAATTACTAATAGACCTAAGAAATGAGATAGACAGCAACACAGTAGTAGTGGGGGACTCCATTGACAGCACTAGCCAGGTCATCAAGACAGAAAGTCAGCAAAGAAACAATGGATTTAAACTATACCCTGGAACAAATGTGCCTAATAGATATATACGGAACATTTCATTCAACAAAGGCAGAATACACATTTTATTCAACAGCACATGGAACTTTCTCCAAGATAGACCATATAATAGGCCATAAAATATGCCTTAATAAATTTTAGAAAATTGAAATTATATCAAGTACTTTCTCAGACCACAGTGGAATAAAACTGGAAATCAACTCCAAAAGGAACCTTCAAAACGATGGCAATACATGGAAATTAAATAACCTGTTCCTGAATGAGCATTGGGTCAAAAACGAAATCAAGATGGAAATTAAAAATTCTTCAAACTGAATGACAATAATGACACAATCTATCAAAACCTCTGGGATACAGCTAAGGCAGTGCTAAGAGGAAAGTTCACAGCCTTAAACATCTACATTAAAAAGTCTGAAAGAGCACAAACAGACAATCTAAGGTCACACCTCAAAGAACTAGAGAAACAAGAACAAACCAGACCCAAACCCAGCAGCAGAAAGGAAATAACCAAGATTAGAGCAGAACTAAACGAAATTGAAACAAACAAACAAACAAATACAAAAGACAAATGAAACAACAAGCTGGTTCTTTGAAAACATAAATAAAATTGATAGACATTTAGCAAGAGTAGCTAAGAAAAGAAGAGAGAAAATCCAAATAACCTCACTGAGAAATGAAACAGGAGATATTACAACTGACACCACTGAAATATAAAAGATCATTCAAGGTTACTTACTATGAAGGTCTTTACACACATAAACTAGAAAAGTTAGAAAGATGGATAAATTTCTGGAAAAATACAACCCTCCTAGCTTAAATCAGGAATAATTAGATACCTTGAACAGACTAATAACAAGAAGCAAGATTGAAATGGTAAGTAAAAAATTACCAGCAAAAAAAAGTCCAGGACTAGATGGATTCACAGCAGAATATTACCAGACATTCAAAGAGTTGGTATCACTCCTTTTCACACTATTCCACAAGATAGAGAAGGAAGGAACCCTCCCTAATTCATTCTATGAAGCCAGCATCACCCTAGTAACAAAACCAGGAAAGGACACAACCAAGAAAGAAAACTATAGACCAATATCCCTGATGAACATAGATGCTAAAATTCTTAACAAAATACTAGCTAACCAAATCAAACAACATATCGAAAAGATAATCCACCATGACCAAATGAGTTCCATACCAGGGATGCAGGGATGGTTTAACATATGCAAGTCAATAAATGTGATACACCACATAAACATAATTAAAAACAAAAATCACATGATCAACTCAACAGATACAGAAAAAACATTTGACAAAATCCAACATCCCTTTATGATTAAAACATTCAGCAAAATTGGCATACAAGGGACATACCTTAATGTAATAAAAGCCATCTATGACAAACCCATAGCCAACATTATGCTGAATAGGGAAAAGTTAAAAACATTCTCTCTGAGAACAGGAACAAGAGAAGCATGCCCACTCTCACCACTTCTCTTCAACATAGTACTGAACATCCTAGCCAGAGCAACCAGACAAGAGAGAAATAAAGAGCATCCAAATCAGTAAAGAGGAAGTCAAACTGTCCCTGTTTGCTGATGATATCATTGTTTACCTTGAAAACTTTAAAGACTCCTACAGAAAGTTCCTAGAACTGATAAAAGAATTCAGTAGTTTCCAGATAGAAGATTAATGTACACAAATTAGTAGCTCTTCTATACACCAATGGTGACCAAGCAGAGAATCAAATCAAGAACTCAACCCCTTTTACAATAGCTGAAAAAAAATAAAATACTTAGGAATATACCTAACAAAGGAGTCAAAAGACCTCTATAAGGAAAACTACAAAACACTGCTGAAAGAAATCATAGATGACACAAGCAAATGGAAACACATCCCATGCTCATGGATGGGTAAAATCAATATGGTGAAAATGACCATACTGCCAAAAGCAATCTATATGTTCAACATGATTCCCAACAAAATACACAGAGTTAGAAAAAACAATTCTAAAATTCATATGGAACCAAAAAAGAGCCTGCATAGCCAAAGCAAGACTAAGCAAAAAATGCAAAACTGGAAGCATCACACTGATTTCAAACTATACTGCAAGGCCATAGTCGCCCAAACAGCATGGTACTGGTACAAAAAATAGCCACATAGACCAGTGGAATAGAATAGAGAATCCAGAAATAAACCCAAATACTTATAGCCAACTGATCTTCAACAAAGCCAACAGAAGCATAAAGTGGCAAAAGGACACCCTTTTCAACAAATGGTGCTGTTGGCTAGCCACATGTAGGAGAATGAAACTGAATCCTCATCTCTCACCTTATACAAAAATCAACTCAAGATAGATTAAGGGCTTAAACCTAAACTACAAAAACTCTAGAACCTGAAACTATACAATTATAGAAGATAATATTGGAAAAACCCTTCTAAACATTGGCTTAGGCAAGGATTTCATGACCAAAACCCCAAAAGCAATTGCAATAAAAACACAGAGAAATAGGTCATGAATAGACAATTCTCAAAAGAAGATATACAAATGGCCAACAAACATATGAAAAAATGCTCAACATCACTAACGATCAGGGAAATGAAAATAAAAACTACAATGTGATATCACCTTACTCTTGCAAGAATGGCAATAATCAAAGAATCAGAAAAACAGTAGATGTTGGCATGGATGCAGAGATCAGGGAACACTTCTACACTGCTGGTGGGAATGTAAACTAGTAAAGCCACTATGGAAAACAGTGTGGAGATTCCTTATAGAACTAAAAGTAGAACTACCATTTGATCCAGCAATCCCACTACTGGGTATCTTCTCAGAGGAAAGTAAGTCATTATTCAAAAAAAGATACTTGCACAGGTATGTTTATAGCAGCACAATTCACAATTGCAAAATCATGGAACCAACTCAAATGCCCATCAATCCATGAGTGGATAAAGAAACTGTGGTGTATGTATACACACACACACACACACAAATATATACACATATATACACACACACATATATACATATATATACACACACACAAACACATATATACGATGGAATACTATTCAGCCTTAAAAAAAGAATGAATTAACAGCATTTGCAATGACCTGGATGAGATTGGACACTATCACTCTAAGTGAAGTAACTCAGGAATGGAAAACCAAACATCATATGTTCTCACTGATATGTGGGAGCTAAGCTATGAGGAAGCAAAGGCATAAGAATGGTACAATGGGACTCTGGGGACTTGTAGGGAAGAGTGGGAGGGGAGTGAGGGATAAAAGACAACAAATACGGTGCACTGTATACTGCTTGGGTGATGGGTGTACCAGGATCTCACAAATCACCACTAAAGAATTTACTCATGTAATCGAATACCACTTGTACCCAAATAATTTATGGAAAAAAATAGCACATAGCTAACTCCCTCACCTATTTAAAGTCATTGATCAAATTATCAGTTCCTCAGTAAGTCCTGCCTTCACCAACTATTCAAATTGCTAATCCCCCAAGAACTTCTAATCTATATCTCACTTTATTTTTGTTCGTAGTATGTATCATTTTCTAAAATCCTGATAGTTTATTTATTTATTATGTCCATTGTTTATGATATTTCTCCCATGCTGGAATTTAAATTCAGTGAGGTCAAGGGTTTTTGTACGTCTGTTTGTTTGTTTAGGTTTTGGTACCTTCTGCTTATTATTGTGTCTTGAGTACCTAGAACCTTGCTGACACATAGCAGGTAGTCAACAAATATTTGCAAACTAAATGAATGAGTGGATAAAATAATCAAAGAAAAATATTTCCCACTCATTTGATGAAAAATATTCACCAACCTAGATATTTTATTATTATCATTGATGAACAAATTGAATGGTTTACAAGATAGAAAAATCTAGCTTTAACTCAGGTGTTTTATTGTTTTCTATTTAGTCAAATCCTAGAGATAGGAAATTTTTCACAAATTAAGTCTTTGTGTAGTTAAAAATTATTTTGGTATTCATTGTTTGTTTTGAGTTGTGCTTTTTAATCTCATGTCAATACCTGACATCTAGATAAATGCTGTGGGGGTCTGAAACCAACATTCTTCCTTCTTGAGGTGTGGTGAAGATATTTCCTCCAGCATTGCGTTAGCTTGTATGAATCACAATGAAAGCCAAGATTTCAAAAGGCAGCAGTAGACATGGGTTTCATATAAGTGGAGATCAAAGTTTTCTTACTATATACGCTTTCTCAAATTTTTTCCAAACATTGTTTCAAAACAGCAAAGAGAAAATAAGCTTACTATCTGTGACGGCAGGTTACCCTTGGGGGTAAGGGTGGTAGAGGCAGGCTCCAGGCTTAGTTCTTGTGTTCTCTGAGGAGGGTTAGAGGACTCTGAGCAACAGCTGTGGGGTGAGGGAGGTTAGAGAGCTGGCAAACTGAGAAAACCAAACCAAACCAAACCACTCTGTGCCAGACCTGCACAGCTGTGTCTACTACTGACAATCCTTCCGCACATGCAAGCCAGTTGCTTCCATTCAGCACCCTGGAATGGAACTTACCACACAGCAAAAGACAGAAAGCTCAGAGTCTTGTTTAGAAGCTCTCTGCTCCTTGCTTTTTGTTCCCTGACTGATACTTCCTACCTCTTTCACTGATTGAGCAATGGCAGCTTTGGCTCTCCTTAGGTAAAGCAGTAAACCTAAACTCTAAGAAAAAGACAGATTTTTACATATTGACTCAATTCTTTTGATTTTACTTTTTCATTTTTAATCTGATAATTTGTCAATAACTAAGAGGAATGTTCAAGAGATATCCAAGTCACCTCTTCCTCTGGTTTTCTGGAGATGTAATTCTCTATATTTCTAATCTTTTCTTCTAATTCTAGTTTATCAATTATGAAGGTAGAATTTTTTTTCCAACATGTTCTTTTTAATATTATCAGAAAGAACATTTGCTCCAATGTAAATGCCTAAATTCTATAATTATGTCTTTTAATCTGGTCGATTCATTCACAAATATTAATTAAAAGTATACTCCTAAACACAAAACACAATCCTAATAGTAATTTAATTTTAATTTTACTTAACTTTTTTTTTGTATTTTACAAAATCTCCACACTGTGAAAGAATTCATAAATATTCAAAAAGTAATACACATTGAAAAGAAATGGTGAGAGTGGGCATGCTTGCTTGCTCTTGATTTTAGAGAAAAAACTTTCAGTTTTCCACCACTGAGTATGTTATTAACTGTGGGTTTGTCATGCATGGTCTCTATTATGTTGAGGCACATTCTTTCTCTATCTCATTTGTTAAGAATTTTTATCATAAAATAACCTAATAATATAAAATTATTTATGCTATTTGTTGTTATTTTAAATTTTTTATTATTCTAGACTACTCTCTCAACTTGTGAACCACCATATATATTCTTGCTTGTCTACTTTTAGCTCCTTATAACATCTGCCTGTTTCTTTCATTTTTTTTTTTGAAATACCACTATTACATTTCATCAGTCATACAGGTATTCTACAGGCTATGTCTGTTTATTGCCAAAATTTAGAAAACTTATAAATTCAGAAATTTACCTACTTTTTCCAGAAATTTGCAAAATCAGAAAATATGTAACTATAATATAGAAAATGAATGCCATCTATACTACTCATCCTAAGATGACCATTATTTACCTTTTGCTAAATATACTAGAATTTTTTCCAAATATTTATTGTATAATCGTGTATGTACCCACTTCTCTATACACATACACATTTGAAAAACTGAACTCATACAGTACATGCTGTTTTGCAATATACTCTTTCATTTAAATATATAGTGTGCAATCCATTAAATGGAAGCATCATAATTTATTATTGACTAACATTTAGATTATCTTCCATTGCAATGGAAATCTTTTAAAATACATGTTTACATGTGCATAATAATAAGCCCAAGTATTTCATATTGAAACTTGAGTAAAAAGAAATTTGAATAAAAATAAAGTATAAAGCACATCCAGTAAGCTTATCCACCTTTACATACACCTTTTTTCTCATAAAAGTGAACTGTTTCAAGATTTCTTTTTCTTTTTTTTTTTTTTTTTTTTTTTTTTTTTTTTGAGACGGAGTCTCGCTATGTCGCCCAGGGTGGAGTGCAGTGGCCGGATCTCAGCTCACTGCAAGCTCCGCCTCCCGGGTTTTTACGCCATTCTCCTGCCTCAGCCTCCCGAGTAGCCGGGACTACAGGCGCCCACCACCTCGCCCGGCTAGTTTTTTGTATTTTTTAGTAGAGACGGGGTTTCACCGTGTTAGCCAGGATGGTCTCGAACTCCTGACCTCGTGATCCGCCCGTCTCGGCCTCCCAAAGTGCTGGGATTACAGGCTTGAGCCACCGCGTCCGGCAAGATTTCTTTTTCAAGAGCATAACTTATTACATTCATATATGTGAACCGTGGTCTTGATGGAAAGACTTCAAGATTATTGTACTAATAATTAATATTTCTAATTCAATATCAAGTACCCTCCTGCATTTTCCTGATGCCTAGTTTGTGGTAATCAGGGACCAAAAACTAATTTAAGTATGGTTAAATCCTATGGCTAAGTGCCTTGCCATTCTTTGCTGAGTTCACTATTGGTCAAGTTAAGTTTGTCCCAAGAACATATGTTATTTTGTGCATTTCCCAGAAAGCTTAGAGTATGTTTTTTGCTCCCTCTGGGGATTGAAGCTAGTCTCTATCATTTTAAAAGTAAAATGCAATTAGAAATGCAATATTAAGAGGAAACACACCCACAAAAACTCATAGGTTATATTACAACACTGTCTATAGCATGTTATCTTAAAAAAAATATGAAGTAGGAGCCACCTAAATTCACTCTAAGATTTGAAGCAAATTAGCCTCCCAGAGGCACAGGTCTCACTCTATCTGAAACTCTGTTTCCTCATTTACTAAGTTATATCTGTCCTATCAACTTTGAAGGTGGTTGTGTGGATCATAAGAAATAACATATGTTCATACTTTTTGGACAATGTCAGGAACAACTTTATTTCAAGGTGTTGGGTTCCTAGCATGAAGGAGAATTTCCACCTGCATGGTTTCAACTGCAGAGAATCTAATACAAATCATTCTGTAGAGAGGCGTGGGCAGCGTTAAAGAAGCAAAAGCAGGCAATGGAGGCTACTTGAGACTAATAGCATGAAATCATCCCACTGTATCAGTCACTAGCAACTAGGACAGTGATTCTCAGAGTCTGGCCCCTGGACCAGCAGCATCAGTATCATCTGTCAGGAATGCAGATTCTCAGTTCTTACATTGGGCCCACTGAATCAGAAACTCTGCATGTGGGACCAGTGAGCATTCTAGTTCATTCTGGTAGATGCTAAAAATTAAAAACCACTGAGGTAAGTTATGCAATGGTAATGAAAACTCCAAATAAACGAATGAAAAACACTTATTTCCAGCTCATATTCCATTTTGAACATGTTATTGCGGGTCAGCTGTGGTTCTGCTCCTGCTGTCTTCCCTCTAGGACCCAGGCTGATGATGCAACTTCTATAAGAACATTGCTAGTTATGACAGCAGAAAACAAGAACATAGTGAAGGTTGGCTTTAAAATTTCTCTTGAGAGGTAACACAGATTGTTTTGCTCTTCATTGGCCAATTGGTCATATAGCCATGTCTAAGTTTAATGTGTCAGGATATGGGTTTCATCTACAATGAGGTTCCCTGAGTATGGGTCAAAAATAATACTATTGACTCCATCACTCTTAGGCCAGAAGAAGCCATGGGAGGAAATAAAGTTCCTGGAGGCCAGGACAACCCAGAGCCTGAGGACAGCACAGCTGGTACTCAGTACGATAGAAAACATGGAGGATGAAAGTGCTGCTGAAGGAGAGGCACAGAAACAGAGACCTCCACACCCATCCTGTGTCTGCATGGGTCAGTCCACTGGCACAAACAGGGCAGAAAAGGCTGGAACCTGGATCTGGAGTGGTGGCAAACAGAATTACCAGCTAATAAATTATTATCATCAATGACTTTTGAATTATCAATGACTTTATCATCAATGACTTTTTGGATGAAAATAATCAGGAGACCATGTAGCATTTCTACAGCAAAGATAGTTTCTACAACTGATGACAAAGTAAAGAATGGTGAAGTGGAAATGCGTTCAACTGGGCTTCAGAGACCTTAGCATTAATCCGTGGTTTAGTTCAGGCAGGCTACATAATGGTGGGAAAAATTCAGTTTATGCACCAATACAAAGAAGTTTGGTTGAGATAATCTCCAGGATCCTTTTTAGTAATATAATAGGATGTTTTTATGTCACATCCGTCTTGTTTGATAGACATTAATAGAAGTGGAAGTGACATAGAGCTAAGTTCCACTAATCACCTATTTTTCACCAACAGTTTATATGATATACTCTGACCAGCACTAATTTATTCTTTTTTTTTTTTTTTTTTTTTTTTTTGAGACGGAGTCTCGCTCTGTCACCCAGGCTGGAGTGCAGTGGCACGATCTCTACTCACTGCAAGCTCTGCCTCCCAGGTTCACGCTGTTCTCCTGCCTCAGCCTCCAGAGTAGCTGGGACTACAGGCACCCGCCACCGCGCCCAGCTAATTTTTGTATTTTTAGTAGAGACGGGGTTTCACTGTGTTAGCCAGGATGGTCTCGATCTCCTGATCTCGTGATCTGCCTGTCTCGGCCTCCCAAAGTGCTGGGATTATAGGCTTGAGCCACCGCGCCTGGCCTATGGTTCAATCCCCAAAAAAGGTAGTTGGCACATTGTTGGCTTCAAGCAAATATTTATTGTTTTATAGATTGGCAATAGATTTCTTTTGGAAAAATCAAGATTGATTGAGCCACAATAACCCTAGGAGGTTTGTTTCCCTATCTGTGTATTAAGTGAAAAAAAAAAGGGTCAGAGAAGTTAGGTATCTTGAAAAAATTTGCACAGATAGCATAGAGCAACACCTGGAATTGTGTAGGGTCTTAGTCAAGTTATTGAATCTTTTTGAGCTTTAGTTTACTCATTTTCAAAACCATAATTTTAATTCAAACATTGGTGTGATTTTGAAACAATTAGGTGAGATGTATGCATGATACTCAGTGAAGTGTCTGGCATGTATCAGATTTCTTATAAATGTTAGTTCTTGCTTCCTTCCTTTTATCCAAAGCACATACTCTGATGCTTTACATATAATAGATGCTTAATGTATAATTTCTGCGTGATTGATACTAGAATATATTAATTGGCTACAGCCATGTACTAGCTGTTGTAACAGGATGTGCTGACTCAATTTTGGTGACATTCCTGGTCATTTTTATTTTTGTTGGCCATGATGGTTAAGAACTTGATTGTCTGGAGCCCAGATTTGAATCTTGACTTTGGCAGTTATTCGCTTTGTGATCTTGGCCAAGGTCACTGTGCCTCAAATTTCCCATCTGTAAAATGAGTATAATGATAATATGGATGACAGTGGTAACTTCCTTATACATTTTTTTAAAAATGACGTTTGAAGAAATTAATAATACCTGTAAACACATAAAATAATGCTTGGCACAGAGCAAACACTTGAAAATTGTTAGTTTTTATTATTATTCTTATACCAGATGCTCACATTGTTTGATAAGTATCCCTCTCCCTTCAAACACACACACACACACACACACACACACACACCAACTCTAATGATATCCCTCTCAAGAGTCATCCCCAAAATATAGTATTAATATGTGTAGGTTTCCAAATGACATTTATAAATGGGCACCAAAAATTCTCTTAAGCAAAAGAGAGGGAATCAAATGCCAAAAACCAATTAAATATTATGGAGGGTAAAACACTATCTGACACAATCAGGCGACAGAGAATGAAGGCCAACATAGCGTTCCCAGCTGTACACTCTGCTGCCCTTTTCCCCCTCTTAACAGGGTGAGTTAAGGTGGAGTGTCATCCTTAACTTTGAATTTTGCTGCTTTTGTCAGTTTGTGTCACAACCTTAACATTATTTAAATGTACTTTTTTGTATTTAATATTCATATTCAGGTGTTCAAGCCATAATTTCTGTTAGTAAAAGTGACATTTCTTAAAGTTCATTATTTTTTCCACATAGAAATCTCAGACATTAAAAAAAAACAGACTTTAAATAATAGAACAGAAGTGTCTTCAGGCTAACAGCCACCCCTGTGATTTGTCATTTTGGTACTTGAGTACCTGGAAGAAATAAGTTTGATAACACCCGAGTCATTTAGCTTTGTGATTAGAAACCCGGCAGTCAGAGCTGTGTGTCTTAGGCAGCCCTTCACATTCAGTGGAGAGCTTATAAAGACTGTGTTGCTCTGACTTTTTTTGCTTGACATTTTCAAGCCAAGATGCACTATATAAAACGTCCGTTAAATTTGCCAAGGATTTCAAGTTATCACGGCAATGTATCTTGATGATAATCAAGAATGTGGCAACAATTATACGGCATCTATCTGTGGGGTTTAGGTAAAGTACTCAACTGAAATCCTCAAAGTAATTCACTTACAAAAAGTAAAATAGATAATGCTTATTGCTCAGGGAGAGAGAATAGACGTTAGACTTCCTTAAATGTACCATGAAAAGAAATACAAGTTAAAGCCAATCCATTATAAATGCAATGAGAGGGTCTTTCTGGTCAGATTTTATCAGATACATATCACATCAATTTTGTCTCTTTCTTTTAGTGTGGCATATATATGTTTTTAAAGTCTGTCCAAAGACTACAACGTACCTCACATATATCCAAATGACATTGGATATAGGAGACTGTTTCAGAAAGGCATGGGATTTTTTAGTTATTAGAGTTTGACATATACTATTTATCATTAATGCTGTTGGTTTAAAAGATTATAAGGAAAAAGGGAAAGAAAAAAAGAAATAAATTATTCAAGCTTTGATGTTACATTATACTAAAAATGTAACAAAATTATAACCTTTAGACCACCACTGTCTGTTTTAACAGCCTATAATGCTTATTTGTATCTCATTCTCATTGAATGGTTTTTGTTCATTTCTTGATGTGAGGGGATGCTGCATCTTATTCACATTGGGAATTTGAGAGAAGGGATTCATTGATTTTTATATTAATTTGTGCTAATTCTAGTAGAGGTGTGTCAACCTTAATAAAACTTGGCATCATCTAAGAGTCCACATTAAAAATTAAACTATGCAGTAAACATTCAAGTAATAAAAATTAAAGGTCCTTTGTTTTATTTAAGGATTTACTCCAAACACTAAAAGAGAGAACTGATACTGATTCACCATATATGACTTGTCAGAAAAATGTAAAAACATCTATATTCTAATTTTAAGTGATGGCTTTCATAAGTCTTATCCAAACCATATAGACATTAATGAAAAATGAATTGTTTGTAGAGGAAAGTAGAAGATCTATTGGAAAATAACTTTTAAAGATCTTTAATCTTTGCTGGCATTTAAAAATATTAGTTATTTTGTATTGCTGTTTTCTCTGCTGTCTTCCACACATAATGATACCTGTTGACTAGAATTTTTAACCTTTCTATACAAGTAAATTTTTCAACATGTGTTTCAAAGAGAGCAAATATGTTTTGGATCCATGCTTGATTATGCCTTTGATATAGACACATCTTTTTACATTTATTTTTAATGAAATTTATCTACTCTTCCCTTCTTGCTAAGCAGAGTATAAAAAGACACACATCCTCCCTGGAAGAAAATAATTTGTAGTTTTCAGTAGAGGAGATATAATTTCCTCACCCCCTCCTAAACACTTTAGGGCTTCTTGTTCAGCCTCTTACTTTTTTCTAGACACTAAATAAGAATTGGGAAGATCTCTTTCCTTTTATTGAGAGTGTTCTTCATTTTTTTTTTTACTCATTTCAATTCTATCCAATTATTCTAGGTTGAGATTAAATTTTTGCTTTTCCTTGAGCCTTTATCTGCGCCAGTTCCCTTTTACCTCCCTACCCAGGATCCTAAAGTCATTTGTAGTTTTTGCCATCTACCCTTTTTTTACACATAGTTATGCATTTAAAATATTATTTAACTTTGTAAGCTCATGAAGGCAGTTACCAAGACATCATGCTGACCATTTTCTCTGATAATGCTGTATTTGTTTTATATAAAAGTATTATTGCTATATGAAATCTTAGAAAATTGCAAGCATTCTTTCAAGAATCCACAGTCCCTAGAAGTTGTGTCCTATATATTCCTCAAAATGCCTTTAGAATGCTTAATGAGAATAAGATACCATGTTTTTTTAACATGTGATTGTTTGTACTCTTCTAAAAGAGATATAGTTGCTGTTTACAAGAGTTCCAGGTAATAAATAAAGGGAGAAATGTAGTTTTAATCACTGTAAATGGCTACCAATGTTGGGTCTCAGCTTAATTCTTGGGGTAGATTTCAGGTAATATAAATTTTTAAAATTTACATCTAAAGCTATTTAATTATTCATATCATTTACATTATTCTGTTCATATTATTTGATGCAAGCTTAGTTGTAGACTTAGGTTCTACTCCTCCAGGAATATGCGAACACAGTGAACCTGCAAATGTGAAGCTCAAATAACTAAACTCCTTGAAACAGATTTATATGTTGCCTTTCTCAATGACAACCCCACTAACCATGGTGGTTAACGTCACTAAGCATGGATCTAGCCAGGAACATAATCCCAATACCCATACCAACCAGGATGGAGCTAGTTTTAACATGTTCCTTCAAGGCAAAGAATTTAAATTTTTTCTCTAAGCTACAGACCTCTGTAGTACATGTTCAAGTGGTCCATGAATGGAATGTTTTTATTCGCTTGAGTCCAGTGCTCTTCTGGGGGCTTATTTTTGACCTAATATAACCTTAACATGACCAATTTTTCCAAATTTGTTTAGATTTTTTTCATTGGAATTCATAGACATATAGTGTTAATATATTACTGGGTAAAATATACTGAGCTCCATGGAAGATAAAAAGGTGATTAAGGGCATGAGAAGTTGTTTTCCCACAAAATGTAATTGGCTGAATGGCTTTAGAAAACGTTAGTAATAAACAGGTCCTTCATATATTGAGTTTCTAACCAAGTCTCAAAAAATGAATGTTTTTGTTATTCAGTGAGACTTCATGGCTTGAAATAATGTGCTAATCTAATAAATAGAATATAAAATTAAATTATCACCCCATTCCTTATAAGACATAATAAAAGATTATGGGTTATTAAGCTTCTTGTAAGAGTGACTTAGCTTAGTTAATTTCTTATGCCTTAATTATAAAAAATTAATTGTACTTCCTACCAATTCAAATATTCTCAGCATGTATGTGTATGAGACCAATAATTACAAAGATCTCTTAGAGAGAATGCTTCCATGCTTCTCTCTTTTCCCTTAATAATGTAAGATGTGGTAAACAAGATGGGGGAAATGCCAGCAGAGGAAGGGCACCGATCTAGTGCAACTCACCTTCAGAAGGATAGGAAAAGGGAAGAGATGATTATCATTTCTACTATTTTTACTAATCTCTGTAATCCAATAATTGTTTTCTAACTACTATTTTTCTTGTAACTAGTATCTATCTTTTCCATTTATATGCCTTCTACGTATTTTTCCTACAAGACACTTCTAAAAGATGTGTCTAACTTATAGGATGTTCAGGAAGTTAAGTAGAATTTAATAGATGTAGACAAGGTGTGGGCTTGCCCCATTTCACTTCTATTAAATATGTAAGCAGGGTTAAAGGACTGTAGGCATGTGGAAACAGGAGTTAGTAATTGTGTTTCATCAGACACATATCAGACTCCTTAAGATGTTGTAGTAGAACCTATTGTCCCCTGAAGCAAAAGAATCAGATTCTACATGGGAAGATGTAATTTTGTGAAGCACTCTGGAGCAAACTGACATATTATACAATGCATTGAAAGGACACAATGAGTAGATTCAGATCCAAGTTGTGGTGAAAGATTTAATTACTGAGTCAGGTTGGAGTTACTTGTGTGAATGAGCAAAACTTCACATAGAAGATAATTATTCAATAATCAACTTATTTTAAATATTTTTAAAGTAAAATGTAACTATCCTCACTTCCTATTAAAATAGTAGGGATTTTTGGTGTGATAATGTCACCTAGAAAGACAATTTTACTTAATGATAAACTGAAATATACATTTAGTCTTATTATTAGCAAACACATTTGGTAGCATGGATAGGATATCAAAACCTCTCTAGCCAGAAAAAAAAGCTTACCTTGTAATATTGAAAAAGGATTCTATTTCCTTGGTAATCACTTACATAGTATTACTTTAACCACTTGGCATTTAGCCTTTATGTGATAGCACCTGCTACTTATGGTCACCATGAGTTGGCCTTCACCATCATTTTACATTTCTGATGTTACAATTTTCGTCTAATTTACTTTAACTTTTGCTAGGAATGTTGCCACTTCTTAATTTCAACACCTTTGACTTTGGGTGTTTGGTAGTTGTGATAAAAAAGCTGAATTAATAAGAGTTTAATTATAAAAACAAAATCAGATATAAACACCTATAATTTATAAGATGAATAACAGTTTCTAATAAATGAATTCATCTCTTAAACATATTGACTGAGAACATAATACGTACGAGGAACTATTCTTAATGTTACCAATGAGAAATGGGAGAATCAAAAAGTGCCATCAAAAGAGATACCAAAACAGCTATGCAAAGAAGTAGTGGATGCAAGATAGAACATGTGGTAGGTATAAATACCTGGGTACATATACTCAGGTGTGCAAGAATAATCACATCCTTGTTTTAAATCATCTTTATTTTGATTTTGCAATTGCATCCAGCCTGGCTGGCATTAGATTTCATCTCAGTCATTATTAGGGCTCTTTTTTCTATCAAAGCCTTCGGAACTGGGGGTACCATTTAGTGTCAAGAACTGGCAGACTGTTATCAGACTGCTGATATACCCAGGTCCAACCCTGGGTAGTCTTGTGAAATCCAAAAATTCTATGCTTTGATGTCACCTGAGCTTTAGGAAGATCTTTGCCAGGTTTAGGAACACTGGTTCCACTATCCAGTCACCCTTTCCACAGCCTGCTAACTCAGCTGTTTGATAGAGTGAGAATGACATTCAGTTCTTTAGTAATCCTGAGACCAGCTGCCTTTCCCACTCTTTCTACACCAGGGATCTACCAATGTACTCTCTCTCTCTTTGTCTTCTCCTTTCCCTGCTCCTTTCCTCTCCCCTGTGCTCTCATGTCTTCCTCCATGGCACCTGATTTCATCTTCTCAATGCACTTAGAGTTTACAGAAAACAGGAAGAGTTCCTGGTTCAGAATTATTTTTCCTTTTTCTGTTTTCTAAACTCAGTAGTAAAATTGAAGAGTAAGCATACAGAATAATATTTCAATGAATTATTCGGACACTAGATATGTAGTAATGTAGAAGAGAAGTCAGTATTTTCCTCGTTATATTCTTAAGACAGAGAATTCTAAACTTTGATGAGTGGATTTGGGAAAAAATTAGCATTTCTATTTTTTATTTTACATAATAAAACTTTCAAAATATCCTTTAGACTTATAATTTTTGCATATTTATATGCGTATGTCATATTAATATAAAATAGTAAGCATATGTGTAAGTAAAATTTATACATAAATAAATGTGTTGAGAATAGAAGCTTGAAATTTTCAATCACTGAGAGTATATGATTAAAAGTGTAAAGACAACCAGTCTAAGAAATTATAATACAGTTCAATTTAATAATTAAATGAGTATCCAGCATTTACAGAGCAATGTGCTAAGTATTTCAGAGGACACAAATTTTAAGGCAGGCAGATATGTAGTTAACTATTTAAAGGGCAATTTAAAAATGAAATTCACATCTGTATCACAGACCAGTCCTGCAGAAAAGGATGTTACTTTAGGTATATCTCCTAATGCTATCCCTAATGTAAATGACAAGTTAATGGGTGCAGCACACCAACATGGCACATGTATACATACGTAACAAACCTGAACGTTGTGCACATGTACCCTAGAACTTAAAGTATATATATAAAAACAAGGATGTTACTTAAAGAATCTTATTATAAGTTTTCAAAAGATAGAAAGTGGCATCCTGCTGTGAGTGTTTGTGTAGTAGAAAGGTTGGGTGGGACATGGATCAGGAAAACTTCATGGAAGTGTGCTTTTGGACTTGGGTCTTGAAAGTGGGGTAGGTATTACCTGTAAAAATAAATTTAGTAAGAAAAGTAATCCAGGTCAGAAGGCTTTGGGTACCCCTGATGGTACATAAAGCACTTATAGGAGGTACTGAGTCATGGATACCATTAAAGAAACAAAATTTTCAGATTCTCAACTTCCATATGTATGATTTCAGAATTCATGCTTTTTTTTTTCCCCCTCTTCACAATACTGCCCTCTGTGGATGGGGGAGGAATCATTTAATATATATTAGAGAATCTGTGACTCCAGACTGGCAAGTTATAATACTCAAAAGAAAGATAGAAGATTCAAATGGTGATCAGGAGAATACAAGATACATCACAACACCATTTAAAACACAGAATAATAATTAATGTTGCCCAATACGTCAGTGACATAATAGTAATAACTTCAACAACTAAAATATTTATAGTGCTCCTCTAAAGTTTGCACATGTATAATGTCATTTGTTTTTATACAGCTCCATTGAGTAGATAACTATGTGTTCTCAAATTACTTAAGAGAAAATTATGTCTCAGAGAGTTGATGCCACTAGGCAAAGACTATATATCTAGATACAGAAGGACTATAATTCGAACACAGGTCTTTGGAATATATTTTATGTTATTTCCATACTACTATTGAGTCTTTATGCTCTATCCTTGCAAGTCTGCAAAGAATACTAAGTAAACTAGGTAAAAATAAAGTTAGAAAGAGCTAACCGATTCATCAAAAAGAGAGGATACAGGGCAGATCCTTAAAATCTAAAAGCCATCTATATTCTTGCTTTCAAGGTACGGTCTGTAGAATGTAGTAACACTATCACACGAGAACTTATTCTCAGGCCACCAACCCATATCTACTGAGTCAGAATTTGTATTTCTGACAGCATCCCAAACATTTTATTAAAATTTGAGAAGCACTGGGAGAGATGACAAAGCAAGCTTCTCAATATAGGTAAAATAGCTTGTTTGGCATTTATAATATTACTTCCACCAGTGAATGGTTCATTTCACTTGCTTCAATATTATAAATTCTCCGTGTTATCCATAAAAATCCACAGACAAAAAATTAGTTTCCCATTAGCTCTCCTTTATGTAAGGAAAAATAGTTTATTATGTTTAAAGTCAGTAATCCCTAATTTTAAAATGTTTACCTAATTTAACTGCAGAATATTCCAACCCAAAGATCACAAATTAGATATAAACTATAGGCAGATCAGCTGACTATTACATATTTGGTTGTTCCAGCATTTGTAAATGATTTATATGGAGGTTGTAAATCATATTTTGAGCTTCATGTTATCTCCTTGCTAGAAGCAGAACATGGGCAAATTGAAAAGGTAACTACAAAGAGGTGACCTTACAGTTTGTTTCCCTACATCTTGATGTATTTTTTTATGCTTCCAATACTCATCACTTTTTTGCATCAAGTTTTAAAAGAGAAGTAAGTATAAGATTGGTGGTGGTTTGTTTAAACTCATTGCACATTTGTAAATTTCAAGTGACAAGTATGTTCTGCCATTAGCAGAGGTTTGGAGACACTCATATGTGCCAGAACATGCAAAAGCCACACATTCTTTGTTAAACTAAACAGTCCTAAGCATTGTGTGGACTCCTGGCATAGCATGGCTAAATATTCAGACACATGCCTATATAGTACTCTGTGTTCTGCCAAATGGAGGGAAAACAAAAGAAAGAAAATTATATAAATATACTGGTAAACATTGACTTTGTAAGATACAGCATAAGCTGCTTTGGAAAAAGATTGCAGAGCATGATTCAAAGAATGCATTTAAATTCTTTTCCTTAGGAAAATGCATCTAATTTGTTTTTCATGAAAACATGTATTTAGCAATGGGGAGTTTTTCATTGGCTAAGATATTTTGGCATATTTATGGTAAAAAGGTGATTGGAATAATGTTTGCATTCATTTTGCACTGAAAATTGAAATAAGTATAAGATATGCACTTTGTAACATAAAATCATTGCCAGTAAGGATATACTCCCTTTAAGAAAGCATAATTCAGTATATGAAAATTCAAAGTGACTAAACTATAAATATGGAAGAATTATTCATGTTACCAAAGGATCCTTCCTTTATCAAACATTTATCACAGGAAATCTTTAAATAAATAGTTCCCTTTTAGGACATTTAAAAGTACTGGATTTAAATGGTTGATGTTGAAGAAATATCTAAGAAGTACATCTATTATATAAGGCATAAATCTTAAGAGATGACTTTCGAGTTTCTTAATGATCTTGATTTTTGTTAAAATGATTAATTATTACCAGCCACAGAAGAAACTGAAAATCTAATGGCCAAGCCAAGGTGATGTTTCCTCAAATAAGTTCTCTACTCATGAAAGAATATATAAGCGTTTCATGTTTTTCACTCATATGATGACTTTCTAAAATGATATTCTATTATGGCTACAATTATTTATTCCAGAACACTACCAACATTTCTGGGACTATTTGAAAGCCATCTTACTATCTATGAAAAGTAGCCTTTTGCTGTGCTTTCCCTCCAAATGCTTCCTGCAGGATTGCACGATCAAATCTCTGTCTCCTGACCAGACTAACCGGACTTCTTCTAGGTCCTCTCATACCATGTAAGCCATGCCATATACCAGCAGATACGGTGAAAAGAATGGTTCACACTGATACAGTAGCTCTCATTGGCTGTTGCAAGCTCATCTTGCCTTTCTCATTGGAAAACCAACAGCAATGTCCAGCTATTAGGTTTTCATTTATTATTATACTCTTTGTACAAACCATCATCTAAGCCATGACAGTTTTCACTTACTCACTATGCATCATAGAATCTAGTGGTTCTCTAAACTCTAGGCCTTTCTTTATATTGTCACCAGTGTTTATCTTTTAAGAAACAAATCTGGTCATACTACTCCCTTTTTGTCTGTTTAAAAGCCTCCCATGTTTTCCCATTTATTATGGAATTTCTCATCTGTAGAGAAATGACCCAGGGACTGGACCAAACTAAGTGAATGGATCAGGAAGTCTTAGAATAAAATCTTTGGAGTCTATTATATGTTTTATATAGTTTTATAACATTCCCCCCAAACAATGAAGTAAAACATTGCCAATAGCTTTTTTTTTTTTTTTTTTTTTTTTTTTAGATGGAGTCTTGCTCTGTAGCCTAGGCTGGAGTGCAGTGGCACAATCTTGGCTTACCACAACCTCCGCCTCCCAGATTCAAGTGATTCTCCTGCCTCAGCCTCCCGAATAATTGGAATTAGAGGCATGTGCCCCCATGCCCGACTAATTTTGTATTTTTAGTAGGGACTGGCTTTCTCCATGTTGGTCGGGCTGGTCTTGAACTCCCGACCTCGGGTGATTCCCCCGCCTCGGCCTCCCAAAGTTCTGGGATTACAGGCGTGAGCCACCGCTCCCGGCCGCAATAGCTTTTTTATTTAGGCACAAGTACAGAAGAAAAATGGTTGTTGATTTTTTGTTTGTTTGTTTGTTTTTTTTTTTTTTTTTTTTTTGAGACGGAGTCTCGCTCTGTCGCCGGGGCTGGAGTGCAGTGGCCGGATCTCAGCTCACTGCAAGCTCCGCCTCCCGGGTTTACGCCATTCTCCTGCCTCAGCCTCCCGAGTAGCTGGGACTACAGGCATCCGCCACCTCGCCCAGCTAGTTTTTTGTATTTTTTAGTAGAGACGGGGTTTCACCCTGTTAGCCAGGATTGTCTCGATCTCCTGACCTCGTGATCCACCCGTCTCGGCCTCCCAAAGTGCTGGGATTACAGTGTTGATGTTCTTAGTTCTTCTTTCTCAAATACCTGCTACTGTGTCCATCCTGTTTTGTGCATCGCCTAATGGTCTCAATTTAGTTCATGCAATGTATCCCAGGTTATAATGTTTCTTCCTTTATCTGAATTTTCTGTATAATTTTATCTTTTTGTAGACATAGGATTTGTTTTATTTTCTCACATCATTTCCAGGATTTTGCTTCCCATTCCATTCTAATTAAGGTACCCACAGTCCCTCTGCTCAAGAAAGTATGTTCTATCAATTTTCTTTGTCAAATCAACTGGCAGTTTTCCAGAGCATGTATTTGTTACAATTCCAAGTGAGGTTGTGAGGCAGGGTAGAGCCAGCCATATATAGAATCACCTTAAAAATGTGGATTTAGGAATTCATAATGCTGCTGTGTGGAGAGTAAATTTACAGTCACTTGTAATTATGCTGGCTTCAACTTATTTTCCATCATGTATTCTATTCTATGCCTGGTCGGAAGAGCTTGTCACTTCTTGATTACATTAGACCGTTTTAGGACCTCCTGCTTTTGCATATGCTATTCCTTAAATTTGAAGTTCTTTTCCTGTTCTTTCTTTTTTCCACCAGGAAAATTCCTGTGCATATTTCAGAGCTCAAATGTCATCTTTTTAGTGAAGTTTTCAGTCTCTCTTAGGCAGAATTTTGCTGTCTCCTCTGTGCCATGGTATTTAGTTTATATTTTTGTCGCAGCCCTTTTTATGTATCCCTGGAGCCTAACCCCATTCCTGGCATATAGTAAGAGCTCAATAAATGTTTTTGGAATAAAAAATTAAGAACACTGAAGGGACATTACGTCCCTAGTGTTCCCTCTAGGGTTAAGCCATTTGTACTTGATGTGCACAAAAATATAATGAAATCACATAAAAAATTGGCAAAATACCTGACCTCCCAAAATATGATAAAATACCTCTTTTCAGAGACCTACAAAATTAGGTCATATCTTCCTAGGTTTAGTTTTTAAGTTCACATTGATATCCATAGAAAAGGGTTACAGGAAAACCTAGGGCTCTGGCCGTATTAGAATCAGCATAAAATTAAAGAATGAGGAAAGCATTTTGAACATTTTGTTCACCACTTGCTTTCTGCCTACGGTAAGATTATCCATAGAACAAAGAGTTCTCTCACCTTAGGAGAAAGACCAGGAAGCAAGCAATGACATCAGGTCTGTAATTTAGAGAACTTTATCTGCTAAAATTATTTTAGTTGTCCAGCTATCAAGAAAAATCCAGAAAAAAAAGATGTAAGGTATTGCAGCAAGTGAACTAGCTCATATTCTTACTTGCTCTGACAGGCTACAAACTTCAAACATCACCTCTAACATTTCAACCAATATATTAGATGTTCCTGAGCCAATTCTCTGCCTAGGTAACTCTTTCATTGAGTTACATGCAGGTTGGGAACTTGTCTCATTAATATTTCACACAGGTGTACTATATGAAGTTCAGTTCTTAAGCTCTCTGGTCTTTAGTATTTGCAGACATATAAAAATGCACCATTTCAAGGAATGAGGCATACACTTTTCCTTAATTTGCCTCCAGGCATCACCTTTTAACTCATTTTGGAGGAGAATTTCATTATCTCTACAAGAAGCATTAAGAAATTTTCAAATGGAACCAATGACTTTCAAAATAAAAATGATTTGTCCTTTGAAATTCTATATTGGAATTTATATCTAATAAAATGAATTAGAACCCCCTTGAATTAGAATTTAAGAGAATCTTTTCCTGTTTAGGAGATTTAAAAAAAAATCTTAGGGACTATTTGACTATCTGTACCATAAAGTGTTCATAATGGGCCAAGTCCATTGCACCTGATTTGCTTAGGCTATAGCAAAGAAAGCAGATTCTATATTATGTAGGCACTCAAGTGAGCTTCAATTTGTTCTTACGGGTCTAATTGCTATTTCTTAGTTGTTAAATATTAAAATAGATTTCACAAAGTATTGTTTTTCAATAGGCAGCCCTCAGTCTATATTTTCAGGATCGGCCTGTAAGAAATATATTATTTAATTAATATTTTTATAACAGAAATATTTTTTTTTCAGGTGGCCTGTGCAATTCTTTTGCTCTTGTGTCAGGTGCCAAAATATTTCAAAAGGAAGCTTATTTCTGCCATGTGTGATTTCTGATGTGTGATTTCTTTGGATGTCATTTTGCATTGCATGTGAGACAGCTATTTTTTATTTCTTGATGTCTGTTGCACCCAAAGGAAATCTGTATTTTGCTTTCTGGAAGAAAAGAGCAACTGGGTGGCATTGGAAAAACTTCCACCCACTAACATGGAAAAATATTCAATCTGTCCCATTACATTGAAGTGGGAGACTTTAAAGGGCAGCATACCCAGTTAAGGAAGATATATTTCCATCTGTGATCAATAGCATGTGAAGAACAGCTCCTCTCTGAGCTCTATCCAGAGCAAAATTACCTTGGTAGTTCCTCGACCGTGGACACTCTACAAGTTTCTAAGGTTGAGCAGCCATGGGGAGCCACACCTGATTCCAAGGGGGAAACCGTTCTCTCTGTGAGGCCCATGGAATACGACTTTTCACTATTCTCCAGAGCTGTAGGACAGCTTTTAGAGACTGCACCTTTTATATAGACTACATAATAAGGAAGAGATAAATAGGTCCCAGAAAGCATTAGAATGAGGCTAGCATGATAAATGTTTTCTCATTCCTTTCTGCTCTTCCATTCCTCTTTACAAAGAAATAATTTGGCTTCCTGTGTGGTATGGGGGAGTTGAATATATTTTCCCTAAAAGAACCAGAGGATCTAGTTCTGTTTAGTCAGGGGAATCTGCTTTATCCTGGACCAGGTACTCATAACATAACCTGCTATTTGAATGTTTTTTATTCTTTCACACATTTAAGGACATACACAAATCAAAATGTAGTGAAAACCTAATAATGAGGATCATAAAGGCTATATATAACTCTCACTTTTTAATAATAAAATCACCATGAATTCTGAGATCTCTTCAGTATAATCTATCAGCCTTTCTCCCTTCCTTCCGTTGTTTCCTTCGTTCCTTCCTCCTCCCCTCTACCTTCTCCCCCTCACTCTTTCTTCACCCCCTCTCCCACCTATGAGAGGAGCAGAGTTAGCCATAGCAGGTGTTTAGCTCATTTGAACATGGTCTTTTTCTATAGTACATAAATTAGTCAGGTCGAATCTTAGTTGGTGCACATCATTTAATCTGAATTTCTTCACTTTGTCTAGGAAAATGAAAAACAAACCAAAAAAAGTATAAGAATGAAGAATATTCTGTTTGGTATTTTTGATTCTCTCAATTTTTTTGAGTTAACTTTGAGTTTTCAAGGACAAATTTTTCCTTCCTGGGGTTGCTGACCTTGGGGACCAATGACAGTGTTGTCTCCCCTAAAGAACTGGACTGATTGGTCTTAAAGGGCATTATAATTGTTTCCTCAAGAAAAAAGAAATTAGAGTTGGTTACTGGTATTCTTTTTAGAACAACCTTAAACTGATTCTCTTGAAGGTTACCTTTAGGAGACGAGCATTGTGAAGCTGTATTGTCGACAATAACAAGTTGGGAAAACGTAGAGAACCAGTGTAGAAGGTAGAACAAGAAGCTATGGACAAGTTGAGGATAGTATTTGATCCAGGGAGTACTCAGAAAACAGGCTCGAAACAGGGCAGTGTTGAAGACAAACAATGTAGTACAATTGAAAGAACATTAAACAAAGAACAAAGGGCAAGTTCTCAACCTGGCCCTGCCACTAATTAATTGTGACCTTCGACAAGGAGGAGCACTTAAGTCAAAGAAAACATTCCTTTCAGTAAAGCATAGGATGTACTAGTGCTTGAGGAAGATTGAAATTCTCTGTCCAGGGGGGTAAACTATATTATTAGTAAATACCACAAATTTATCAGTCCATACAATTTCTAATTAGCCTTTCTGTTCTTTAGGGAGGCATGGGTAGAAAAAAATATTACATTAACTTATTTTTTAGACTACAGACATGCTTTAATTAAAAAAAAAATCATAAAGTAATTATTTAATCCTAAAATGACATTTACAAACAAAAACCACTACATGATGTCTTGAGATAGGAATCTCATAGAGTATATTTTTAAAAATATCTGATTTGTGCATATTTCACAGAACATATTTATTGGGAAAAACGTGGGACCCACCTGTATTTACCAAGCAAAATAGCTACTTTTTCTGGTAAAGTTGCCAATTGTGAGGCTGAAAATGCAAGTGTTGTTCTGTTAGGAGACAGAAGGATGGGCTTCATGACCCCCAATCTACCCTTTCCAGATTTCTTTCTTTTTTTGAATATATAAAAAAATACCTTATTTGCTATATTTATCAACTTTATAAGGTCCAATTTATTTCTATTTTGTTACTACCAGAAGATAGTCGAGAGAACTTTAGACTATTTCTCCCCTTCATGCCTGAAATACACTCCCTGAACATTTTTACTTGATAATTACAGGAAAGGTGTTTTACCCCCTGCCCCCCATTCCTTTGCCTTGTGAGAATGTCAATAGCCTATCTAGTCAGAGCGATGTTAATATTTGGGGACATTTTCCATGTTCCTTTATGAATCAAGGATTAGTCAGATGAGATTAATTAGTGTGCTGATTATTCAGGCCCCTTAACCGCTCTTCTTTTTTCTTTTTCTCCTCACCTCTTGGTTATTTCACTACTCATTAACAGGCTTATCAAAGGATGGGCAGGGAGAGGAGGTGGAACTTACAATTTTCTACCTTTTTCCAGAACTGGTTAAAAGTTTTAAGTGTGGGAGTGAGGAGGGTTGGGAAGAGAGGAAAAGGAAATTATTAGCTGAAATAAGATTTTTAAAATTATTATTCAGGGATCTTCATCATCTCAAGTGCGAAGGAAAGATGAATATACTGTTGCCTTTACTTTTAAAAACAATACTTTTACAAGAACAGCATACATTAGTTTATTTACCAAAGTTGAATCACTTAATATTGTATAGAAGTCAGGACACAAAGCATAGAAACTTCTAAGTGTGCATAGCTGAAAATAATCTGTTGTTCGCTTAGTAACTCTCATATGAGTAATAATGGAAACTTGATTCCAAAACTCCCACTCTCCTTAGATGTCCTTTCCTTCCAGAATATTTGGAAGACTAACGTTGTTTTAAATTAGATCCTCCATTTTCCCTTAGTTTTATATATTTATTTATTTTAAGTTTTCCTCCATTAGTCTCCAATAATGTTTTTGCCTGATTTTACACTGGTAACCACACAATCAGATCTCTAGCTTGCTTTGCTGCCCACTCAAAAGTTGATCTCCCTTGGAAAGATGCTGTTGTCAATATTCAATCTTAACTGGAAGAATACAGTGCTGTCCTCCATACTACTCTGTCCTAAGCATGGACATGCTCCTAATTCCTCAAAGCACAGATTAGATTGTAACATTTAATAAATTGTTCTTTAAGACTTGAGGATAACAGAATATTATCCTCATGGGTACCCAATACAGGGAAACTTTAAGCTAGATTTCGTTGCTAGGTACGGTTCCTTAAACTCTATGTCCATCATAAATGCCAGCATTGTTTCCCACCATTCTGGGACGACTTCAGGAAATCTGCACATTGAGAATTGTCAGCCTTCTGCACAGATCTAAAGTCAGAGAACTCTTTCTTATCCCCAGTCTAAGATCAGTCTTCAGTTTCTATTCCCAAATCATTTCCATTTTAGGATTATCCATTCACTACCCATGCCCTCTCCATAGTAAGTCATCTTTGTCTTTAGTTCCCAACAGTGCACTCACATTAGGGTGCATAGACTGACATAATTTATTGCCCAAGATCTGAGTTATCCTGTTTGGCATACAAATTCATTAGACCACAGACACAAACTTAAGGTTAACTTAAGCATTATTAAGTTCAGATCTACTGTTTATAGGTTGTGCTCTAGCTTGAGGAGAATATGAGATCTTGTAATCTTCAGGGTCTCAATTCCAATCTCCAGATTTTAGTTGCTTCTACAAGAACACACACACACACACACACACGCAAACACAGACACACAGACACCTACACACACCCTCAATAAACAATAATCTCCAGAGGCATTGCCATGTAAATCATTATTTCAAATATTTCTTGAAAGGATACATGGACCTAGAAATGCACTATTTACCACAAAAAAGTCACTATCTCATATGACCATAGAAAGCATAGCAAACTTCTTAATTTCAGAAGAGGAACTTGCTTTGCATTTTCATGATTAGAAAAACTCACTACAGTGGTTTTAAATCTCAAAGAAAGTTAGTACCCCAAAGGTGAATTCAAGCCTTTCACTCTTTTAAAGCTAAAGCAATTGTGAGCCATCAAAAGTGAAGTTATTTCTAGCTTTCCATATCTCTTTAAAATTCAAAGACTTTTGAGGCAAATTTTCTTAAAACTTAAGGAATTCGTATTTTTTCTGCTCAGTCTTCTCCATAACATAATTTCTCCCAAGCATCTATACCATAAATAAGAGCTTAGCCTTGAGAGGGTGGTAGACAACTTGCTTTCCCCTTGCCATATGTAATGCCCATGCTCCTCTTGATTTAATCAAAATAGAAACACAAGTTAGAAACACTTTGTTATAGCAACTTTGCTTTTGAGGTGTATATTTGAGTTTATTCCTATTTGTCTTTAAGCTAAATATCTGTGTTAACATTTGATCTCTTTCCTACTTTCTAGGCTGTCTTAAGCAATAATATCTTGGTCTGCTTCTTTCTTGGACTACAGGGCACCAATTTCAGTTTGTTTCTGTCCTATTTTCTTCCTCCCTTCCTTCAATATAGTGTCTCCTCTTCCTGTAATTGCTTATAGAAAATCACCCCTTTCTGATTGTACTGTGCCTTTTATAGTGATGGCATATAATGCTAGTCTGTCTTATTTGATTCTAATTAATATGCCTCCCAAATGTCTCTGGGTGACCTGACTTTTTAAGGAACCGGACTAATTGGAAGAGCCATCATAAATTATATACATTTATATCATTCAATACCATATATAAGTTTGAAACATAAACTAATATCTTCACAAATCACTTAGTATCTAGGCTTATGAATGAAGGAAATAATTGATTACATTAGAATTTTCTCCCTTTTCTCTTCCAAATGCTCTAGAAAAAATAGACACTTGCAGATTTTCTGTTTTAGTAAAATAAGGATTATGTTCAAAGAGGCATCCAGATTTTTCAGCAACCTTTAAAAGATTAAATTATCCTAATGAGCACCTTGGCCTGTGTTGCAGATTGAATTGCATCTTCACAAATTATTGAGCTGAAGTCCTAACCACTAGTACCTCAGAAAGTCATCTTATTTAGAAATAGGGTCATTGCAGATACAATTAAATGAGATGAGGTCATACTGGAGTAAGATGGGCCCCAATCCAACATCACTGGTATACTCGTAAAAAGGAAAAGTTTGGACACAGAAACACAGGGAGAATGTCATGTGAAGGTAAAGGCAGAGATTAGGTGATGCTTCTACAGGTCATGAAACACTAAAATTCCCAGTGAATCACCAGAGGCATGGAACTGATGGTTTCACAGCCCTCAGAAGGAATCAACCCTGATGAAATCTTAATCCCAGATTTCTAGCTTATAGAACTGTGGAACAATAAATATCTGCTGTTTAAGTGACTCAGTTCTGGGTACTTCATTATGGCAGCCTGAAAATATGGTTGTCTTTGGCTGCCCATAGAAGAGATGATATGCATGACTAATAGACTCATTTATGTTAAAGAGAGGAATTACCTCATGCTTCTCAGCAATGCTCCTAAGCCTTATAAACTGCTTTAATTCTTTCTACTCTCTGCTAACAATATGAGCTTTGCAAACATAGGCATTTGATTTATAGGAATAAAGCTTGATTAAAAGGCTGTGCCTTATAAATAATCACATGTACCTTGGGTCAATATATAAGAAGTTCATTGTTAATTTGGATAACTCTGACTTGGCTTCTTCAGGAAAACACAGCACATGGCATGTACTGAAATAGAGGGAATTAGTACTGGGAGTTAGTTACAGGAGTTGGGAGAGCTGAAAAGCGAAAAACAAGTTGGTGAGGAAGTGAAGACCTTTGTTACAGGAGAAAACGCCACCATACATGGGGCTGGAGAACCAAAGGAGTATGTGGTGTTACCAGAGCCCCAGAGTTAGGCTTGCTTGATTGCAAGTAGATAAATGGCAGAGGATCTCCAGGGAAGCTGGGCCCAGGGAGCAAAAACCTGTCCAGTGCGGATGCTGCTGCTAGAAGAGGCTGCCTGAGGAAGAGAGAAGATGAGCGATACCCTGGCCTCTCCTTTCCTTCCGCCTTCCTATCTATTGTCAATGCCTCCTGATGGCTGGACTTATCCGTCAGCCAGCTGACACTGTGGCCTGGGAAATGTAGGTTGCCATGGAAATGTAAGAAATATGTTTTTTGTTTTTGTCCAAAAAGCAAGTAACTGGCATGGCCAGCATTGAGAGATTTTCAGACATGGTGACAGTAATTGTCAATGTTTCAAAAATGATAGTCAAATTTTGTTAAAAAGTGAATTAGCATTTATCGAGTGCTTACTACATGCCAGACACAGTTTGATGTTTTAATATTTGCATATGTTATCTCATTTACTTTATACAACAAACTTATGATGCAAGTATTATTAAGCATATTGAATAGAAAAGGATACTAAAGTGCAGAATATCAAAGTAGTTTATATATTATTATATTTCTAGTGGCAAAGTAGAACCAGCATGTGAAACGTGTTTTGTCTGACTCTAAATCAAAGCCCATACAAACTCTCTCCACCACTACACATTGTAGTTCATTAAGTTATGTACCAGGTTTGGAAGAGAAGGGTAGAACATGGTAATAGATGGAAGAGGTAAGCAAGTGCTCATGGAAAGTGATAGCCTGCATAGGGAACACAATAATGGGTCAGAGAGTTGAAAGACAAATTTGTGGAAGTGCAAGAAATGCCAGGTAGCAGACTGAGATGGAGACTTAGTACAAATGGGCAAGCATTCTTTAAAAATTAATAAACTAGGCCAGGCACGGTGGCTCATGCCTATAATCTCAGCACTTTGGGAGGCTGAGCCGGGCAGATCACTTGAGGTCAGAAGTTTGAAACCGGCCTGACCAACATGGTGAAATCCCATCTCTACTAAAAATACAAAAAAAAAAAAAACCAAACAAACAAAAAACAATTAGGGGATGGTGGTGGACACCTGTAATCTCAGCTACTGGAGAGGCTGAGGCAGGAGAATTTATTGAACCCGGGAGGCAGAGGTTGCAGTGAGCCAAGATTACGCCACGGCACTCCAGGCTAGACAACAAAGCAAGACTCCATCTCAAAATAATAATAATAATAATAATAATAATAATAATAATAAACAACTCTATTTCTAGAGCAGTTTTAGGTTCATAGTAAATTTGAGTGAAAAATACAGAGTTCCCACATACTCCTTGTTGCCATACATATACAACCTACCCCACTATCGGCATTCCTCAATAGGGTGGCATACACAATTAATTAACTTACATTGACACATCATTATTACCCAAAGTCTGTAGTTTATATTAGGGTTTATTCTTGGTGGTGTTCATTCAGGGAGTTGGCAAATGTATAATGACATGTATCCACCATTGTAATATCATACAGAAGAGTTTTGCTGTCATAAAAATCCTCTGTGCTCAGCCTATTTATCTCTTTCTCCCTAATTTTTTTACTGTTACTAATCACTAATATTTTTATACTGTTTCCATAATTTTGCCTTTCCCAGAATGTGATATAGTTGGAACATATGAAATGTAGCCTTTTCAGGATTGGTTTCTTTCACTTAGTAACATGCATTTAAGTTTCCTCTATGTTTTTCATGGCTTGATAATGCTTTTCTTTTTTAGTACTGAATAATATTCCGGTCTGGATAAATCTCAGTTTATTTATCTACTCAACTACTGAAGGACATCTTGGTGACTTCCAGGTTTTGGCAAGTACAATTAAAGTTTCTATAAACATTGTGGGTGGGTTTTCATGTAGGCATAAGTTTTCAACTCCTTTGGGTAATAATAAGGAATGAGATTGCTGGATTGTGTGATAAGGATATGTTTAGATTTGCAGGAAACTGCCAAAACTGTCTTTGTTGAGCATGACTGTACCATTTTGCATATATACTAGTAAAGAATGGGAATTCCTGTTCTCTGTATCCTACCCAGCATTTAGTGTTGTCGGTGTTCTGAAGTTTCACCATTCTAATAGTTGTGTAGTGGTATCTCATTGTTCTAATTTGCAAATCCCTAACGACATACGATGTTGAACATCTTTTCATAAGCTTAATTGGCATCTGTGTATCTTCTTTGGTGAGAAGTCTGTTAAGGTCTTTGGCCCATTTTATAATTGGATTGTTCATTTTCTTATTGTTGAGTTTTAAGAGTTCTTTGTATGTCTTGAATAATATTCTGTTATTAGACGTTTCTTTTGCAAATGTTTTTTCCTACTCCGTGGCTTGTTTTCTCATTCTGTTAACATTGTCTTTCACAGAGTAGGAGTTTTAATTTTAGTGAATCTAGTTTACCAATTCTTTCTTTCATGGATCATGCCTTTGGTGTTGTATCTAAAGAGTAATTTGCCTATGTTTGCAATGTCAGGTTCATTAAAAATATAAAAAAATTACACAAGGTAATTTAGGACTTTAAAAATATTGTCTTCTATGGTTTTATATTTTTTGCATTTTATATTTAGGTCTATGAGTCTATGTTCACTTACAATTATTTTTTGTAAAGGGTCCAAGGTCTGTGTGTAGATTCTTTTTCTTTTTCTTTTTTGCATGTGGATGTTGGTTTTTCCACACTGTTGCTGAAAAACTGTCTTTGCTCCATTTTACTGCCTTTGTTCCTTTGTCAAAGATCAGTTGACTTTGTTTATATATAGGTCTATTTCCAGGTTCTGTATTCTGTTCTGTTGATTGATTTCTCTATTCTTTCACCCATACCACACTGTCTTAATTACTCTATTTTTCTAGTAAGTCTTGAGGTTGGGTAATGTCAGTCCTCTGATTTCGCTATTTTCCCTCAATATTGAATTGGCTATTCTGAGTCTTTTGTTGGACCATATAAACACTATAACCAATTTGTTGATATCCACAAAGTAACTTTGTGGGATTTTAGGATTGCAATGAATCTATATAGCGAGTTGTGCAGAAATGACATGTTGACAATATTAAGCCTTCCTATTCATGAATATGGAATATCTCTCCATTTACTGAGTTCTTTGATACCTTTGTAAAAGTTTTATAGTTTTCCTCATATAGATATTAGACATGTTTTGTAATTTATATCTAAGTATTTCATTTTGAGGTGCAGTAACGTAAATGGTAGTGTTTTTCATTTCAAATTCCACTTGCTCATTGCTTATATATAGGAAAGTGATTAATTCTTGCTTATTAACCTTTCATCCTGCAACCTTGCTATAGCAGCCTTGCTATAACTGCTTATTAGTTCCAAAAGGTTTTTTGTTTATTCTTTCAGATTTTCTATATAGATGGACATGTTCTCTGCGAACAAAGACACTTTGATTTCTTCCTTCCCAATCTGCATGACTTTTACTTCTTTTTCTTGTCTTATTGTATTTAACAGGAATTCTAGTATGATATTCAAAAGCAATCATAAGAGGGGACGTTCTTGCTTTGTTCTTGATGTTAGTGGAAAAGCTTCTAGTTTCAAACCATTAAGCATGATGTTAGCTGTAGGTTTTCATAGAAATTCCCTACTAACTTGAGGAAGTTCCCCTCTATCCTAGTTTAATATATATTTTTTAATCATGAAAAGGTGTTGAATTTTGTCAAATGCTTTTTTGTATCTATTTATATGATCATGTGTTTTTTTTTTCCTTAGTTTGTTGTGGTGGTAGACTACATCAATTGATTTTTGAATGTTGAACTAGCCTTGCATACCTCGCATGAATCCTATTTCGTCATGGTACATAACTCTTCTATTAGATTGGTGCAAAAGTAATTGCAATTTTTGCCATTTAACAATAATGGCGGGCTGGGCGCAGTGGTTCATGTTTGTAATCCCAGCACTTTGGGATGTTGAAGTGGGTGGATCACCTGCGGTCAGGAGTTTGAGATCAGCCTGGCCAATATGGTGAAATCCCTTCTCTACTAAAAATACAAAAATTAGCTGGGCATGGTGGCGGGCACCTGCAATCTCAGCTACTTGGGAGGCTAAGGCAGGAGAAATGCTGGAACCCGGGAGGCGGAGGTTGCAGTGAACTGAGATCACGCCATTGCACTCCAGCCTGGGCGACAACAGGGAGACTCCATCTCAAAAACAAACAAACAAACGAATAATAATGGTGAAAATCGCAATTACCTTTGCACCAACCTAATAGTTCACTATTAAATTTAGTTTCCTAATATTTTGTAGAGGATTATTGCATCTACGTTTATGAGAAACTTTGATCTGTAGTTTTCTTTTCTTGTGATGCTTTTGTCTAGTTTGAGCATTAGAGTAAGTAATATTTGCATCATAGAATGAGTTAGGAAGTACTTCCTCTACTTTTGTCTTCTCAAAGAAATTACAGATAATTGGTGTAATATAAAAAAAATAAATATTAGGTAGAGTTCACCAGTAAACCCATCTGGTATTTTTTTTGTTTTAGAAGGTTATTAATCATTGATTAAATTTCCTTAATACATATAGTCCTAGTCGGATTGTCTGTTTCTTCTTATGTGAGTTTTAGAAGATTGTGTCTTTCAAGGAATTGAACCATTTCATCTAGGTTATCAAATCATTGTCATAGAGTCAACTATAAAGTTACATTCATAACATTTCATTATTATCCTTTTAATGTCCATGGAAAATGTACTGATATTCCATCTTTCATTTATGATATTAGTTTATTTGTTGTGTTTTCTTTCTTATATAGCCTGGCTAGAATCTTATGAATTTTATTGACTTTTTCAAAAAGGATAGCTTTTGGTTTTGTTGATTTTCTCTATTGATTTTCTGTTTTTAAAGAATTTCAACGTTTTAGATTCAGAGGGTACATATGCAGGTTTGTTACCTGGCTATATATGAGATATTGAGGTTCGGAGTACAATTGATTCCATCACCCTGTTACTGAGCATAGTACCCAATAGTTAGCTTTTCAGCACTAGCCCTCCTTTCTCCCTCCCCTTTATGGCAGTCTCCAGTGTCTATTGTGGCCATCTCTATGTCCATGAGTACCCAATGTTTGGCTTTCACTTATAAATGAGAACATGTGATATTTGGTTTTCTGTTCCTGTATTAATTTGTTTATGGTAATGGCCTCCACCTACATCAATGTTACTGCAAAGAACATGATTGTCATTCTTTTTAATGACGTCATAGTATTCCATGGTATATAAACAAATGGCCACATTTTCTTTATCCATTTTTTTCTTTTTGTTATGTTATTTTATTTTTACTTTAGGTTCTGGGATACATGTGCAGAACGTGCAGGTTTACTACATAGGTATATGGGTGCCATGGTGGTTTGCTGCACCTATCAACCCTTCACGTAGGTTTTAAGCCCCACATGCATTAGCTGCTTGTCCTGATGCTCTCCCTCTCCTCCCCTACTGACAGGGTCTGGTGTGTGTTGTTCCCCTGCCTGTGTCCATATGTTCTCATTGTTCAACTACCACTTATGAGTGAGAACATGCAGTGCTTGCTTCTCTGTTCCTGTGTTAGTTTGTTGAGGATAATGGCTTCCAGCTCCATCCATGTCCCTGCAAAGGACATGATCTCATTTCTTTTTATGGCTGCATAGTATTCCATGGTGCATATGTACCACATTTTCTTTATCCAGTCTTACCATTATTTTTCCTGATCCTCTTACTCATTCCACCCTCCACCCTCATGTAAGCCTCAGTGTCTGTTGTTTCCCTCTATGTGTTCATGTGTTCTCATCATTTAGCTCCCACTTATAAGTAAGAAGATGCAGTATTTCATTTTCTGTTCCTGCATTAGTTTACTAAAGATAATAGCCTCCAGCTCCATCCATGTTCCTGCAAAGGATATGGTCTTGTTCTTTTTCATGGCTGCATAGTATTCCACGGTGTATGTGTACCACATTTTCTTTATCCAGTCTACCGTTGTATAGCCATTCTGGCTGTTAAAAAGTAAACAAATAATAGATGCTGGTGAGATTGTGGAGAAAGAGGAACACTTATACACTGTTGGTGGGAGTGTAAATTAGTTCAATCATTGTGAAAGACAGCATGGAGATTCCTCAAAAACCTAAAGACAGAAATACCATTTGATCCAGCAATCCCATTCCTGGGTATATATTCAAAAGAATATAAATTATCTGTCATAAAGACACACACACACATTTGTTCACTACAGCACTATTCACAATAGCAAAGACATAGTATCAACCCAAATACCCAACAATGATAGACTGGATAAAGACAATGTGTCACATAGACACCATGGAACACTATGCAGCCATAAAAAAGAATGAGATTGTATCCTTTGCAGGAACTTGTATGGGGCTGGAGGCCATTATCTTTAGCAAACTAATGAAAGGACAGAAAACCAATATCTCATCTTCTTATATATAAAGTGGGAGCTAAATGATGAGAAAACATTGATATACAGAAGGGAACAACACACACTAGGGCCTAACAGAGGATGGAGGTTGGGAGGAGGGAGAGAATAAGGAAAAATAATTAATGGATACTAGGTTTAATACCTGGGTGATGAAATAGTCTGTATCACACACCTCATGACACAAGTTTACCTGTATAACAAACCTGCAAATCCTGCACATGTACCCCTGAACTTAACATAAAAGTTTTTTTTTTAAAAAAAGCCATTCTGACTGGTGTGAGATGGTATCTCATTGTGGTTTTGATTTGCATTTCTCTAATGATCAGTGATATTGAGTTTGTTTCATAAGCTTGTTGGCTGCAATTATGTCTTCTTTTGAAAAGTGTCTGTTTGATAGACCAATGGAACAGAATAGTGATCTCAGAAATAAGACCACTCATCTTCAGCCATCTGATCTTCAACAAACCTGATGAAAACAAGCAGTTGGGTAAAGATTCTCTATTTAATAAATGGTGCGGGGTAAACTGGCTAGCCATATGCAGAAAATTGAAACTGGACCCCTTCCTTACACCTTATATAACAATTAACTCAAGACAGATTAAAGACTTAAATGTAAAACCCAAAACTGTAAAAACCCTAGAAGAAAATCAAGGCAATACCATTCAGGAGAAAGGCATGGGCAGAGATTTTATGACAAAAATATCAAAAGCAATTGCAACAAAAGCAAAAATGGACAAATGGGATATAATTAACCTAAAGAGCTTCTACACAGCAAAAGAAACTATCATCAGAGTGAACAGACAACCAATGGAATAGGAGAAAATTTTTGCAAGCTATCCATCTGACAAAAAACTAATATCTAGAATCTACAAGGAACTTAATTTTACAAGAAAAAAAAAAAACACACCATCAAAAAGTGGGCAAAGGACGTAAACAGACACATCTCAAAAGAAGACATTTATGCAACCTACAAACATCAATATCACTGATCATTAGAGAACGGCAAATCAGAAACACAATGAGATACCATCTCACACCAGTCATAATGGCAATTATTAGAAAGTCAAGAATAACAGATGGTGGCGAGGCTGGGAAGACATAGGAATGCTTTTACATTGTTGGTGGGAGTGTAAATTATTTCAGCCATTGTGGAAGACAGTGTGGCAATTCCTCAAGTATCTAGAAGCCGAAATATCATTTGACCTAGCAATTCCATTACTGAGTATATACCTAAAGGAATACAAATCATTCTATTATAAAGATATGTGCATATGTGTATTTATTGTAGCACTATTCACAATTGTAAAGACATGGAATCAACTCAGATGCCCATCAGTGATAGACTGGATAAAGAAAATGTGGTATATATACACCATGGAATACTATGCAGCCATAGAAAGGAATGAGTTCATGTCCTTTGCAGGGACATGGATGGAGCTGGAAGCCATTTTCCTCGGCAAACTAATACAGGAACAGAAAACCAAACACTACATGTTCTCATTCATAAGTGGGAGCTGAACAATGAGAACACATGAACACAGGGGGAATGGGGAACAACACACACTGGGGCCTGTCAGGGGGTGGGGGGATGACAAGCTTCAGGACAAATAGCTAATGAATGTGGGTCTTAAAAACCTAGGTGATGGGTTGATAGGTGCAGCAAACCACCATGGCACACATTTACCTGTGTAACAAACCTGCATGTCCTGCACATGTATCCCAGAAAACTTCAAATAAAATAAAATTTTAGAAAAAGTCACATGAAAAAGAAAAGTGTCTATTCTTGCCTTTTGTCCACTTTTAATGGGTTTGTTTGCTTTTCTTGCAGATTTGTTTAAGTTTCTTATAGAAGCTGGATATTAGACCTTTGTCAGATGCATAGCTTACAGATATTTTCTCCTATACTGTAGGTTGTCTGTTTACTTGATTATTGTTTTTCCTGTGCAGAGACTCTTTAATTTAATTATATCTCACTTGTCAAATTTTGTTTTAGTTGCGATGGCTTTTGGCTTCCTACCATGACATTTTTGCCAGTTCCTATGTCCAGGATGGTAATGCCTAGGTTGTCTTCCAGGGTTTTTATTGTTTTGGGTTTTACATTTAAGGTTTTAATTCATGTTGAGTTCATTTTTGTATATGGTATGAGGGAAGAGTCCACTTTCTTCTTCTTCTTTTTTTTTTTAATTATACTTTAAGTTCTAGGGTACATGTGCAGGTTTGTTACACATGTGTACTTGTACCATGTTGGTGTGCTGCATCCATCAACTCGTCAGCACCCATCAACTCGTCATTTACATCAGGTATAACTCCCAATGCCATCCCTCTCCTCTTCCCCTCCCCATAATAGGCCCCGGTGTGTGATGTTCCCCTTCCCGTGTCCAAGCAATCTCGTTGTTCAATTCCCACCTATGAGTGAGAACATGCAGTGTTTGGTTTTCTGTTCTTGTGATAGTTTGTTGAGAATGGTGGTTTCCAGCTGCATCCATGTCCCTACAAAGGACACAAACTCATCCTTTTTTATGGCTGCATAGTATTCCATGGTGTATAGGTGCCACATTTTCTTAATCTAGTCTGTCACTGATGGATATTTGGGTTGATTCCAAGTCTTTGCTATTGTGAATAGTGCCACGATAAACATACATGTGCATGTGTCTTTATAGCAGCATGATTTATAATCCTTTGGGTATATACCCAGTAATGGGATGGCTGGGTCATATGGTATTTCTTGTTCTAGATCCTTGAGGAATCACCATACTGTTTTCCACAATGGTTGAACTAGTTTACAGTCCCACCAACAGTGTAAAAGTGTTCCTATTTCTCCACATCCCCTCCAGCACCTGTTGTTTCCTGACTTTTTAATGATTGCCATTCTAACTTGTGTGAGGTGGTATGTTATTGTGGTTTTGATTTGCATTTCTCTGATGGCCAGTGATGAGGAGCTTTTTTTCATGTGTCTGTTGGCTGTATGCATGTCTTCTTTTGGGAAATGTCTGTTCATATCCTTTGCCCAATTTTGATGGGGTTGTTTGTTTTTTTTCTTGTAAATTTGATTGAGTTCTTTGTAGGTTCTGTGTATTAGCCCTTTGTCAGATGAGTAGATTGCAAAAATTTTCTCCCATTCTGTAGGTTGCCTGTTCACTCTGATCGTAGTTTCTCTTGCTGTGCAGAAGCTCTTTAGTTTAATTAGATCCCATTTGTCAATTTTGGCTTTTGTTGCCATTGCTTTTGGTGTTTTAGACATGAAGTCCTTGCCCATGCCTATGTCCTGAATGGTGTTACCTAGGTTTTCTTCTAGGGTTTTTATGGTATTAGGTCTAACATTTAAGTCTCTAATCCATCTTGAATTAATTTTTGTATAAGGAGTAAGGAAAGGATCCAGTTTCAGCTTTCTACTTATGGCTAGCCAATTTTCCCAGCACCATTTATTAAATAGGGAATCCTTTCCCCATTTCTTGTTTTTGTGAGGTTTGTCAAAGATCAGATGGCTGTAGATGTGTGGTATTATTTCTGAGGGCTCTGTTCTGTTCCATTGGTCTATATCTCTGTTTTGGTACCAGTACCATGCTGTTTTGGTTACTGTAGCCTTGTAGTATAGTTTGAAGTCAGGTAGCATGATGCCTCCAGCTTTGTTCTTTTGACTTAGGATTGTCTTGGCAATGCAGGCTCTTTTTTGGTTCCATATGAACTTTAAAGCAGTTTTTTTCCAATTCTGTGAAGAAAGTCATTGGTAGCTTGATGGGGATGGCACTGAATCTATAAATTACCACAGTCTTCTGCATATGGCTAACAAGTTATCCAAGCATCATTTATTGAATAAAGAGTCCTTCCCTATTGCATGTTTTTGTCAGGTTTGTTAAAGATCAGATGGTTGTAGGTGTGGACTTATTTCTGGGCTCTCTATTCTGTTCCATTGGTCTATGTGTCTGTTTTTCTTTTGTATCAGTACCATGCTGTTTTGGTTACTGTAGCCCTGCAGTATAGTATGAAGTTAAGTGACATTATGCCTACAGCTTTGTTTTTTGGTTTTTCTTTTCAGCACCATTTTTTGAATAAGGAGTTGTCTATTGCTTACTTTTGTTGACTCTGCCAAAGTTCAAATTGCTGTAGATGTGCAGCTTTATTTCTGGGCTTTCTATCCTGTTTCATTGGTCTATGTGTCTGGGCTTTTTTCAAACCAGTATCATGCTGTTTTGGTTACTGTAGCCTTATAGCATAGTTTGAAGTCGAGTAGTGTGATGCCTCCAGCTTTGTTCTTTTTGCTTAGGATTGCTTTGGTTCTTTGAGCTCTTTTTTGGTCCCCTATGAATTTTAGAATATGTTTTTCCTAGTTCTGTGAAAAATGACCTTGGTATTTTGATAGGAATAATGTTGAATCTGTACATTACTTTGGGCAGGATGGCTATTTTAACAATATTGATTCTTACAATCCATGAGCATGGAATGTTTTTCCATTTGTTTGAGTCATCCGTGATTTTTTTTCAGGAGTGTTTTGTAGCTCTGCTTGTAGAGATCTTTCAATTCTTTGATTAGATGTATTCCTAGATGTGTGTGTGTGTGTGTGTGTGTGTGTGTCTGTCTGTCTGTCTGTCTATTATAAATGGAATTGCATCCTTAATTTGGCTCTGAGCTTGAGTGATATTGCTACACAGAAGTGCTATTGAGGTTTTTTTTTGTTTGTTTGTTTTGAGACAGTCTCGCTCTGTCGCACAGGCTGGAGTGCAGTGGTGTGATCTCAGCTCACTCAAGCTCTGCCTCCAAGGTTCATGCTATTCTCCTGCCTCAGCTTCCTGGGTAGCTGGGACTACAGGTGCCTGCCACCAAGTCTGGCTAATTTTTTTGTAGTTTTTAGTGGAGATGGGGTTTCACTGTGTTAGCCAGGATGGCCTTGATCTCCTGACCTCATGATCCACCTGCCTTGGCCTCCCAAAGTGCTGGGATCACAGGCGTGAGCCACCATGCCCAGCCCAGAAGTGCTATTGATTTTTATACATTGACTTTATTTCCCAAAACTTTACTGAGGTCGTTCATTAGCTCAGGGGCCTTTTTGTGGAATCTTCAGGGTTTTCTAAGTATAGAATCCTATTATCAGTGAAGAGAGACAGTTTGACTTCTTTTTTTCCTATTTTTGATGTCTTTTATTTCTTTCTCTTAATTGCTCTGGCTAAGACTTCCTGGTTTCCTGTTATCAATTACATGTATTTCTGCTCTAATTTTTATTATTTCTTTTTTATATTTACTTTGTATTTTATTTGCTCTTTTCTAGTTTTTTTGAGGTAGAAGCTTAGCTTGTTGACTTTAGACTTTTCTTCCTTTCTACTTTACACATTCAAGGCTATAAATTTCCCTGTAAACACTGCCTTTGCTATATCCCACATATTTTAATAAATTGCATATATATTTAGTGAGTAAGGTTTTAAAATTTCTTTTCAGATTTATTCTTTGATCATGTGTTATTAAGAAGTGTGTTGCTTAGCGTTCAAGTACTTTGAGATTTTTCAGCTATCATTCATACTGAATTGAGTGGCTTTTTTTTTTTTTGACAGATTCTTACTCTGTCACCCAGGCTGGAGTGCGGTGGCATGATCTCAGCTCACTTCAACTTCACCTGCCAGGTTCAAGCAATTCTTCTGCCTCAGCCTCCTGAGTAGCTAGTACTACAGGCTTGCACCACCATGCTGGATAAATTTTGTATTTTTAGTAGAGACAGGGTTTCACCATATTGGCCAGGCTGGTCTTGAATCCCTGACCTCGTGATCTGCCCACCTTGGCCTCCCAAAGTACTGGGATTACAGGCATGAGCCACTGTGCCTGGCCAACTTGTGTTTTATAAACTGGAATGTGGTCTCTCTTGGTGGATGTTCCATGTAAGGTGAGATTAGTGTTTAATCTGTTTTAGGATGAAATAGTCAATAGATGTCAGTTGCATCTAGTTGATTGCTGTTGTGTTTAACTATGTCTTACTTTCTTCTTACTGAACCTACCCATTTCTAATAGATAGGTAGTGAAGTCTCTGAGCAATACTGGATTAATCTATTTCTCCTTGCAGTTCTATTAATTTTTGCCTCATGTATTTTGACATTCTGTTTTTAGGTACACACTCATTAAGAACTGCTATGTTTCTTTGGATAATTAACTGATATTTCATTATGTTATGCCTATCTTTATCCCTGATACCTTTCATTGCTCCGAAGTCTGCTCTACTTGAAATTAACATAGCCAATACTCCTTTCTTTTGATTTTTGTTAGCATGGCATATCTTTCTCCATCCCTTTACTTTTAGTCTATATATGTCTTTATATTTATTGTGGGTTTCTTGTAGACAACATATAGTTGGATTTTTTTTTTTGATACATACTGACGATCTCTGTCTTTTATTTGGCATATTTAAATTTTTGGTGTTTCGGGTGGATTATTTAAAGAGACTGAATCTATGACAGACTGGTACACCTGAAAGAGATCTCATGGATATCATCCATGAGAACTTCCCCAATCTAGCTAGACAGGCCAACATTCAAATTCAGGAAATCCAGAGAACCTCAGAAAGATGCTCTGTGAGAAGGTCATCTCTAAGACACACAATCATCGCATTCTTCAAGGTCAAAGTGAATGAAAAAATGTTAAGGGCAGCCAGAGAGAAAGACCAGGTCACCTACAAGGAGAAGCCCAACAGACTAACAGCACACCTCTCAGCAGAAACCCTACAAGTCAGAAGAAATTGGAGGCCAATATTCAACATTCTTAAAGAAAAGAATTTCCAACCCAAAATTTCATATCCAGCCAAACTAAGCTTTACAAGTGAAGGGGAAATAATATGCTTTTCAGACAAGCAAATGCTGAGGGAATTTGTTATCACCATGCCTGCCTTACAAGAGCTCCTGAAGGAAGCACTAAATGTGCGAAGGAAAAATCATTACCAGACACTACAAAAACACACTGAAATACACAAACCAATGGCACCATGAAGCAACTGCATAAACAAGTATGCAAAATAATCAGTTAGCATCACAATGACAGGATGCAAAATAGTCAGCTAGCATCACGATGACACATAACAATACTAAACTTAAAAATAAATGGTTAACTGTCCGAATTAAAAGACATGGAATAGCAAGCTGGATAAAGAACCAAGATCCATTGGTATGCTGTCTTCAAGAGATCCCTCTCACATGCAATGACAGATATAGGCTCAAAATAAAGGGATTGAGGAAAACTTATCAATTAAATGGATAGCAGAAAAAAGCAGGGGTTGCAATCCTAGTTTCTGACAAAATATACTTTAGACCGACAAGGATAAAAAAAGACAAAGAAGGGCATTACATAATGGTAAAGGGTTCAGTTCAACAAGAAGAGCTAACTATCCTAAATATATATATGCACCCAACACAGGAGTACTGAGATTGATAAGGCAAGTTCTTAGAGACCTTCAAATGAGGTTTTGTTCATTTATTTTCCTTCTTTTTTCTCTATTCTTGCCTGCCTGTCTTACTTCAGAAGGACAGTCTTTAGGCTGAGATTCTTTTCTCCGCTTGGCCTATTCTGCTATTAATCCCTGTGATTGCATTATGAAATTTTTATAGTGTGTTTCTCAGCTTTATCAGATTGATTACATTCTTCCCTGTACTGGATATTTTGTCTGTCAGCTCCTGCAATGTTTTATCATGGTTTTTAGCTTCCATGTATTGGGTTACAATGTGCTACTTTAGCTCAGTGAAATTCATTTCTATCCACATTCTGAATTATAATTCTGTCATTTTAGCCATCTCAGCCTCAGCCCAGCCAGTTCTGATCCCTTACTGGAGAGGTGATGCAGTCATTGGAGGAAAGAGGGCACTCTGGTTTTTTGAGTTTTCAGCCTTCATCTGCTGTTTCTTTCTCACCTTTGTGGGTTTATATACCTTCAATCTTTGAGGTTGTTTATCTTTAGATTTGTTTTTTCTTTTAACAGTCTGGACACTTTTCTATAGGGCTGCTGTGGTTTGCTGGGGCTCCACTACAGATCCTAGTCACCTCAGATTTTCCAGTAGTTGGGGGTATCTCCAGTGAAGGCTGTGAAACAGTGAAAATGGCAGCCTGTCCCTTCCTCTGGGAGCTTCATCCCAGGGGGATATGAACATGTTGCCAGCCTGAATACACTTGTAGGAGGTGGCTGGGGACCCTTGTTGGGAGGTCTCACTCAGTCTGGAGCAACAGGAGTGGAGATTCACTTAAAGATGCTGTATAGCCATGCTTTTGTAGAGCAACTATGCTGTGATGGAGTACTTCTTCTATCCTTGGTTGGCCTGGGTGCTCCAAAGCTTGGAGGCTGGAACGGCTAAGTCGTGGAAACAGCAAAGATGGCAGCTTGTCTTTCCCTCTGGAAACTCTGTCCCAGGAAGTTTTCAAAAGAGAACATCAACAGGAGTGACTGGAGGCCCCAGTTGGGAGGTTTTGCCCAGTGAAGAAGAATGGATCTGGGACCCACTTAAAGAAGCAGTCTGGTCACATTTTGGCAGAGCAGCTGTGCTATGCTGCAGGATCCTTTCCATCCTGAATCAGTTTGGACTCTCCAAAGTCCACAGGTTGGAAAAGCTGAATCACCCCAATAGCAAAGATGGTGGCCTCTCTCTCCTCCTGGGAACCCCGTCTGTCCCAATTGTTGTTGGTGGCTGGCTGGAATTCTAAACCAGTGGGTCTAATCCTGTGAGGCACCATGGAAGTGGGACCTGCAGACTGTCACTCCTAGGCCTCCTGGATTCAGACCTCTTTCCAGGGGTATGGATGGAGGTCCAACTCCTGCCTTGCCTGAGTGGCAGTCACTTTGCTGTGGAGCATGGAGCCATAGCACATAAAGCTCCCATGTCTCTGTGCGTGCCTGAGCAGCTGCTCTGCTGAGACTCCATGCAGTTCTGTGTGTCAGACCAAAGGCCCTGGTGGAGTGCGTTCACAGGGGAATCATCTGACTTGAAGGTTGCAAAGATCTGTGGGAGAAATGTGGTTTCCCAGAATCACACATTCACTCACCACTTCCCTGGGTGGGGAGAAGTTCCCTTGGCTTTGTGTTACACTCCCATTCCTGGGTGGGCCATTGTCCTGCCCTGCTTTTCTACATTCTCCGTGGATTGAGCTGTTTCCGCTGTTTCCTTGATCAGTCCCAGTGTGAGGAGCTAGATGTTTCAGTTGAAGGTGCCGTATTTACTTGCCCATTTTGTTCCTCTCTGTGATGAAAGCCATACACACTAGCTGCTTCTAGTTGGCCATCTTGACCTGGAATCTCTTTTCTTTTTTGTTTTGATGCTTTTATTTAGCCTCAAAAATGGGACATGGATTTCTTTCTCTCTCTACCAGTTTTCCTCTCTCTCTCTTTCGTTCCTTCAAACCTTCCTTCCCCTCCCTCATGTCTTCCCTTCCTTCTCATTTTTACCTGCCTCAAAAACTGCCATGAAAGGAATTGGGCTCTTCTTTACTTCTTCTTCCTATGTGATAAGTACAAACCAGGTCAGAAGATTGTCATTCTCTCTTCTACCTCCCGTTTTGCTCATGACTCACCTTGGTAGTTAAACCAAGGTGGGCAAGGCAGAATCTGCTTTGTGGACTTAACACTCCCAACAGGCGGGTCACTAAGATTAGACTGGAGCAGGTATTTGAAGGCCATCAACTTGGTCTCATATACCAGCAACATTATTATGTTTAGTTTTGTCACAGAGTGGTGCATTTGAAGGGCATTGCACTATTATTATTATTATTATTATTATTATTATTATTATTTTATTTTTTTTGAGACGGAGTCTCGCTCTGTCACCCAGGCTGGAGTGCAGTGGCCGGATCGCAGCTCACTGCAAGCTCCGCCTCCCGGGTTTACACCATTCTCCTGCCTCAGCCTCCCGAGTAGCTGGGACTACAGGCTCCCACCACCTCGCCCGGCTAGATTTTTGTATTTTTTAGTAGAGACGGGGTTTCACCACATTAGCCAGGATGGTCTCGATCTTCTGACCTCGTGATCTGCCCGTCTCGGCCTCCCAAAGTGCTGGGATTACAGGTGTGAGCCACCGCACCCGGCCTACACTATTATTAATAAGCTGATATTTAGTCCCTATTAGTCTGTATACTTTCTACCAGCCAGAATTCTGGGAGAGGGTGGTTGGCACCCTGACTCTAACATTAACTTCTTTAACAGTAATAACCTTTATTAATTTTTCTGTTCAAGAATTCTCTCCTGTTTAGAAATTCTTACTGAGCTTACTCCATCAAAGTGATCTTAAATTTTAACATACTAAATGTAGCATGTTAATTTCTTAATATGAGGACCTAACCTTTCAGATCACTCTCTCACTACACCTGTTTTGACATCATTGTGATTTCCAGTGCTTTTGTGTCTTACCACTACCTATTTATCAGCATCAAATAGTTTCACTTCCCATTTTCTTCAACTTAAGCCCTGATTTGTCTTCTTTTAAACACCCTCATACCTACTCTTCCATGCCTTTTTGCATGTTCCTTATTTGATTAATACAATCATTCACCTTTATGATCCTGTATCTGCTCTGCTAAAGGCTAACTAGCATTAGTCAGTACTTTGTATCAATTTATGTTCCTAGATTTTGTCTTACTAACTTTTTATTTTAACTAGTCAACTTGAATTTTACCATACTATGCTAAGAGTATATAGTTAGATCCTAAACCTAGGAGAGGCACAGTCTGTGTTTTCAATTTCTCAGGGAAGACTTTTTTCTTTCTTTTCTTTTTTCATTTACAGCTGAGACAGAAACAAAGTTCTTCATTTTTCGTTAGTAGGACAACATATTCTCCCCCCAACCCTGTCCCCCAGGATCTTCTTTTACTAGTAATCCAGTCCTTCGCGGCATCTCAGTAATTAAGGCGTGCCACTTCTAATTTTATGCAATTTTTAGTCTTAAGGCTTCAAAATATTTGCATGCCTGGGCAATATTGTCTGAACTCTTAGTCTTAACTGACTTTGATAGTCTCATTTTACTACTCAAGAGCTATTGCAGAATCAGACTTAGCATTGTTGCTATGGCTTCATTTTCCCTTTTATTCCTATCTTCTGGTATTTTCCCTTTTTTTTTTTTCCTAAGAGGTAAATTTTAAATAAGTTTGTTATATTTTATCTAGCACTAATTTGTTTTGTGTTTATTCAACATTGTTTCCAGCTTTCAACTTTTTTTTTTTTTTTTTTTTTTAATTTCTCTTTATTTTGATAGGTATTTGCTCACCCTAACCAACAGGTGGGGAAACATGACTATCCCAGTACCATGTGCAGAGCTAGGATTTGAACTCAGAAAGCCCATGCACTTTCCCACATACCCCAGGATGATATTTTAGTTTCTCAATTTTACTTTTAGACCTCATTAAATTATCATCCTCTTCTACTAAAATTAAAAAAGAGGGAAAACATAGAAGAAACATCTGCTTCTTATAACAATTCAACTTTCCAAACTCTTGAAAAATATTGATATGATTTTTGGGAATCATATTTAGATTATTAAACTTCTAAGTGAATATTTTTGGGGTGAAATATTTTATATCATTTTCCAGAGGCATAAGCTGTCCTCAAAGTATATATTAGTTAGTATTTTCCCAGGTTTTATTTATTTATTTATTTATTAACTTTTATTTTAGGTTTAGGGGTACATGTGAAGGTTTGTTACAGAGGTGAGCTCATGTCATGGGGATTGGTTGTACATATTTCATAACCCAGGAATTAAGCCCAGTACCCAATAGTTATCTTTTCTCCCCCCTCCCACACTCCACCCTCAAGTAGACCCCAGTGTCTGTCATTCCCCCTTTGTGTTCATAAGTTCTCATAATTTAGCTCCCAGTTGCAAGTGAGAACATGCAGTATTTGGATTTCTGTTCTTATGTTATTTCCAGATTTTAGATTTTAATATTTCAAGACTAGGAAGTATGAAATATTTTATTTAATTTCTTTGTAACTCTTTGTAACTCAGATAGCGAGCCTTCAGTATTGACATTATGGAGAAGGCACTTAGAGTGAAGAAACACAATTAGAAAATAATCTTCCAAAATGCCATCCTGTACATAGGAAAATATCTTGCATTTGAGGAAATCTTGCCCCACTGTGAGTCTGCCTTTTGCATCTGCCAGGCATCCCAGAGGTATCACTGGCCTGGTACCAACTTGTGTGGCTGTGACTGTACTCTGTCCTTTCAAAAGTAAGACCGAGGAAGGCAGGTAGGAGCAAAAGAGGTTAAAATCATACGTATACATGAGCATATTTAATGATTAATGATAAAGGACCACACTTTCCCTAGTATCAATCCCATATTTATCTATGACCAGCACTTTTCCCTAACTAGCTGCTACTGGTGCCTTCAAATCTAGTGAGCATTTAGCAAGTTAACTGACTCTAAGGGCTGAATGTATTGGCCTATATTGCTTGTGGCGGTTTCTATAGTTATCCTATATGCTTCCATATGAGAAATTAAAAATCAAATGAATTAAATATGAAAGAAAGTGGAAACATATTTGGGTGGGAAGTCCATAACTTAAACAACACTCTATATATGTACTCTTTAATATGTAGAGTGCTAAATAATTTGAAAATATGGATGACATGGATGATCTCCTAAGAATAAAAATCAGCAAAATTGATCAGAGAAACATAATACATAAGTAGACCAGTAACTATAGAAAAAATGAGTAAAATACCTGAGAAAAATGAATCCTACAAAGTGCCTAACCTGACAGAGAGTGTTCATCAGAAGGAAGATTAGAATTGACTTTAAAATCTCTTCTTATTTGAAAAATTTTCAAACCTATAGAAAAGTTAAAAGAGGAGTACAATTAACACCAGTGTATCCCACAACTAGATTTACTGTTAAAAATTTCCTAAGTTTCCTCTATCTCTCTTTACGGATAGACACATATTTCTTTTTTGTCAAATCATCTGAAAGTATATTTCAACCATGGTGACACGTCACCTCTAAAGACTTCAGTATGCATCTGGCAAAACCAAGAACATCTTCCAACAAACACGGAGCCATCATCCTATCTGAGAAATCAATACTGCTTATGTAATGCTACACAGTATGTAGTCCATGCTAAATACCAAATTTCCTCATTTTTCCAAAATGTTTTATAAAGATGATTTTTCCCATTTTCATATAGGATCCAATAAAGGTTCACACACTGTAATTGTTATGTCTCTGTAGTATCCTTAGAATGCTCCTCTTTCCCTCAGCAGACTCACTCTGTCCTTTGTGACTTTGAATCCTTTAAATAGGCCAGGTCAGGTGTCCTGAAGGATGTCCCATATACTAGATTCTTCTGTTTATTTAGGGTTTAATACAAAAATATCCAGCAAGAACACTTTCAGGCTCATTTGTTTCTGTTTGTATTCTATGTTTTTATTTTTGGCATAATTTCATATTTTGAACATGTAGAACATTTACGTGCATCAAAAATCAAAACTGGTGGCACATCTTGATTGGCCTGGTGGCAGGTGGTCCCAGATGTCAACCCTTCACGGTGGTTCAAGCTATAGACACTGGGCTGGAAGGCCCCAGAAGAGGCAAACCCCCAGCTCTGAAGTCATGGGATCTGACAGTATGGACAGTTAAGTGAGTCAGCACTTCTGTTGAGTCTATGAACAGGGGTTCAGCCATCCAGATAGGCTTTACAAAACTGAACAGCCACATTCAAGGCAAAAGGAGAAAGAGATGAAAATAATGGTGACAGCTCCAGTCACAAGCTACACAGAGGTTGGTTCATGTCCTTTTAGTGAGTCTACCAAGACCATTTCCCTGTATATCTCCTCTGAACAGCAATTCCATCTGCCCAGGCCTTCAGAGTCAGATGATTTTATTGAAGACACAGCCAGTATGACTATGTTTCATTCAATGGATACTGTAGGGCCCCAAAGAATCAAGAACAACTTCACTTTGGGAGGCTGAGGTGGGTGAATCACGAGGTCAGGAGTTCAAGACCAGCCTGACCAACATCCTGAAACCCGATCTCCACTAAAAATACAGAAAAAATTAGCCGGATGTGGTGGCTCATGCCTGTAATCCCAGCTACTCAGGAGGCTGAGGCAGATTCGAGAATTGCTTGCACCCGGGAGGCAGAGGTTGCAGTGAGCAAGCCACTGCACTCCAGCCTGGGCCACAGAGGGACACTCTGTCTCAAAAACAAACAAAAAAAAACCAAAAAAAAACCCAACCCAAACAACTATTGACATTAGCAAGCATTTAAGCATTTTGAAGGAAGAAGGAAAAGTTTTAAAAGTTTTCATGAAAAGGTTTATTACACTGCAGGCTACACCAGTCCTTTCAGATTGCTTAATAGAAATGATAAGTGTAATTGATTCAGAAAAAGGAGTCCTCCAAAGAAAATGAATGAGAAAAGGAAAGGATGTTCCACTGCCAGGGGAAAGCTTCTGTTTAACCTAGACGTTAACACTACCTATCATAAAGTCTGTGTCTAGCATCTTCTTTTTGAGAGCACTACAATGACTCAAGCTTATTTCCAATGTGCCTTTTTAGTATGTGAAGCTTTGTCGCAGGGGACAATAATCTATACACATGTAAATTGGTCATAACTACGGTGGTCTTTGTTTTCTGTGGGGATTCAGGGAAATGTCATGTCACTTCCCCCTTCTTCGTTGCATCACAGTCTTGTTGCCTTGCGTCAGTTGGATGCCATCCTCTACAGATATTATCAATAAAAATATTAAAGATTTAACAAATCAAAACTATAGAATGTGATATAATCAGGGAAGTCTTGTTCTCACACATACCCCATCTACTCCGTTCCTACTTATTTCTTATAAGAAACTTCTGTCATCAGTTTCTAGTTTATCTTTCCTGTGTTTTCTTTTGTAAAAATAGGAAACACATATTTATTTTCTTATTTTTTATTTCTCACAACAGATTTGACGTTACATACACTCTTCCATATTGTTTTTCTTAAAATAAATTTTCTTTTAAAATAACATTAGGCTTTCAGAAGAGTTGCAAAGATATTAGAGTTCTCATATGCCCCTCACATGGTTTCTCCTGAAGTTAAAATTATGTTTTCCTATCTAATATTTGTCAAACCCAAAAGAAAAAAATCGATATTTACAAATGACTATTCACTGCATTTTACAAGTTTTTCCACTAATATTCTTTTTCTATTCCAGAATCCCATGAAGGATCTCACATGGATGGAATGGATTTTGTCACATGTCTCTTTAGTCTTCCCTGGTTTGTTAAAGTTTGTCAGTTTGTAATTTATTCATGACCTTGCCATGAGATGTATTGGTTGGGTATTTTGTAGAATACTCACCAAGTTGGGTGATGTTTTCCTCATGAAGAGGTTGGGATTATGGGTTTTGGGGAAGAATATAACAGAGATAAAGTACCTTTCTCATCAGGCCACATGGGGGACATGCTATCAACATGACTTATGACTAGTGATGTTAACTCTGCTCAGTTGGTTAAGGTAGTACTTACTAGAGTTTCCCACTAACAAATTATTGTTTTTCTTTTTCCATATTCTATTCCTTGGGAATGAGTGAGTCACTACGTGTGGTTCATGCTAAAAAGGGGGTGGAGGGTTAAGCTCCACTCCTGAAGGGGGTGTAACACCTTGCTTTTCCACTTTTCAGTATATCTTGCAAACCACTCTATATCATATTCTTTGTCCTCTTTACTTTTTATGTCTATTAGAGTAGTTGCTTGTTTGGATATACCATAATTTATTCAACCAGTGCCCCGGAGATGAACATTTAGGCTTTTCCCAATAGCATTAAATTATAACATTAGGTATAAATATTAAATTATAATAGATGCCTTTTATCAAATTAAATAAGGTCTCTTGTTTTCTTGGCATGCTGAGAATTCTTAACGGAGTGGTGTTGAACTTTATCCAATGCTTTTCTGTGTCTACTGAGATATTATTTACTTAATCCCTTTTTTGTTAATATAATGAATGACATTGATTCATTCAACTTTGCATTCCTGATACAAACTGTATTTATAATGCATTAAACTGTATTCATAATGTATTAATCTTTTTATGGATTATTGAGTTGAATTTGTTAAAAATTTGTTAAAAATTTGTCAAGAATTTTTGCATCTTCATGAGGGATATTAGTCTGTAATTTTTGGTTTTTATAAATCAACAATTCTTCATTAGGTTCTTACACTTACCAGGTCTCATCAGAGAATGTTGTATGTTCTCTCTTAATTATAAGGAGTGATGACCTGGCAGAAGTACAATCAATTCTGTCTCTTGGCTGGTGGATAATTTCAGTTCTCATGTCTCTTAACTCTTGATAATAGCAATGATTCCTTCCACCAAAAGGAATCATTCAAAGCTTTTCCTTCGGTGAATCAGTTTGGGCATATGTGTTAAGGAGACATCGCAATACAACCCAAGCAACTTAATTATAAATTCTTTCACTGTGATGCTTCACTTACCCTTTATTGAGAGAATCAGGAAAATATCCTTATTCTTTGTAATCAAAATTCTGAGCATTTATTGAAACACCCTCCTTTTTACCACCTTCTGTCAGACAGTAGAAAGGGCTTTGCAAGAAGCTTGATTAATATCTGGGTGTCTCGTTTAGTGAATACATTGATTAGAATTTCCCTACATAGGTCTTGAATGAGAATAAAGCTGAGATTTCAGAAGTTTCCCAGCTGATGTCCTGGGTGTTTTAAATTGTCTTCTAGTCCATAGGAACAGAACACTGATTTTTAATTCTGCTCAGTTAACGAGAGCCAGTGTGAGTTTGCACTTTCCTTGTGGGTTTACTTTAGGGTCAGGATGGAAAATCTCAACTTAGGCAATAGAAAATAATATGTGCAGAAGGCATTTAACTACCCTTGTTTTTGGATGTAGAAACATTCCCTACCATTATCCTTCTCCTTAACCCTAGTTCACTCATGGTTAACTTTGAGTTGAATGATAAAAATATACATAAAATACAAAGGGATATGAGATAAATAATATTAAAATAATCTTCTGTAAGAAAAAGAGGTAAGAGCAGTCATAATCTACAATGGCATTTAAGAATAAAATATAATGTTTTATCCAGATTACAGTGCATTATTATTTAATTAAGGTCCAAACTGTCCTAATACAGATAGCAGATATATTTATTTTGACTTGCATTGTGTTTTAAAAAAATGTTTAGTTGATGTTAGCATTTACATATCATGAGATTTTTAAAATAAAATTCCAGAATTCTAGTTATCTTGGAAAATTTGTCTGATCTAGGCCTATGCTATTCCGAAAATGATAAGCTGAGTGGTGCTGCAACCCTCAGATGGGTAAGTCTTATTTGTCCATTTTGTAACAGTCCACACTTGGGCAATCTTACTCATTTGAATCAACTTTCTGGCCTGAGTAGACACTTCAGTTTAAAATCCCTGACAAAATTAGTGATAGCTTTCTTTATTGAATTTTTATGAGCATACTAAAAAAAACTAATTTCAGATCAACACCAATATTGGTTGATGCTCTGAAAAGATAAAGCATTTCCCTGTAGTGACATCTACAACTTATTAAAGGCCTTTCTAGAAAGGATAAGATGAAAGCATGGGGGCTCAAAGATGGAGTTAGTTTGTCTTCTAATTTATAAATTTCCTTCCTTCCTTCCTTCCTTCCTTCCTTCCTTCCTTCCTTCCTTCCTTCCTTCCTTCCTTCCTGCCTCCCTCCCTCCCTCCCTCCCTCCCTCCCTCCCTCCCTCCCTTCCTCCCTTCCTCCCTCCCTCTCTCTCTTTCTTTTTTCTTGCTCTATCGCCCAGGCTGGAGTGCAGTGGTGCAATCTCAGCTTACTGCAACCTCCACCGCCCAGGTTCAAGCGATTCTCCTGCTTCAGCCTCACGAGTAGCTGGGATTACAGGTGCCCACCACCATGCTCAGCTAATTTTTTTTGTGTTTTTAGTGGAGGTGGGGTATCATCACGTTGTCCAGGCTAGTCTCAAACTCCTGGCCTCAGGTGATCCACCCACCTCGGTCTCCCAAAGTGCTGGGATTACAGGCGTGAGCCATTGCACCCGGCCCTAATTTATAAATTAATAATTACTTATTTCTAAAATAGTATTAATTTCTGTTAAAGATCAGATTTGGTAATTAGTTGGTAAATAGAACCAGGAGGTATTAGGGGAAGATGGAAACCCATTGTAGATCAACGCATACATTTATTAACTTGATTTGTATACTTAAACTAGATTGCTGAATTTTGGCTAGAAATGTTTACTCCCTGAGCATGATTATAACACAAAACCAAGTTAAGAATACATGGGCTAGGCCAGGCATGGTGGCTCACGCCTGTAATCACAGCAATTTGGGAGGCCAAGGTGAGAGTATCACCTGAGGTCAAGAGTTCAAGACCAGCCTGGTCAACATGGTGAAACCCCGTCTCTACTAAAAATACAAAAAAAAAAAAAAAAAAAAATTGCTGGCATCGTGGCAGGCGCCCGTAATCCCAGCTACTCGGGAGGCTGAGGCAGGAGAATCGCTTGAGCCTGGGAGGCGGAGGTTGCAGTGAGCCAAGATTATGCCACTGCACTCCAGCCTGGCTGGTGGAGCAAGACTCTGTCTCAAAAAAAGAAAAAAAAAAAAAAGAATTTATGAGCTAGCCTTCATATATTATCCTTTCATAATATTTAGTCGACTTACATAATTAACTCCCTCACAATAATTAAGTAACTAATTATGGAGCAAGAATATAAGCAATCATTCTGGTGGTCCATTTTTGAGGTCTAACAATGCCAACTAAATCTTATATTTGTTATGTTACATGCCAAATGGATATTTTATTGGTGAAATTAACACCACAGGGAAGCCATCAGAATGTATCTACTAACAATCTTGTCCAAATATCTTTAACATATACGTAGAAATACTGAAAAATCACGTGCACCAGTTATCAAAATTACATGAATGCTTTATCTGATTTAACTGCAATGAAATGGTAGAGTTTTATTCACTTAGATAAACAATGAAATTAATTGGAGCTTCATAAAGGTTCGTGTGCAATGAGAGTATAAGGGAGCTCAGCGAGTTTATAGAAATCAAAAGAAAACTGTCTGATAAAAACAGGTAATTTTTGCAATAGATTTGAATCCTAGGAAGCAAGCTTTCTCTGTTGGACATTTGTGGCCTTTAAGGCCATTTTGTTTAATCTCTTTACTACACTTGTAAACTCAACCAAAAAAAAAAAAAAATCCCTGTGTGATGAAATTTACTTTTTATTATTTGCTTTTCAGAACCAGGACTAAATTCCCAGGGCAGGCAGTTAATGTTGATTAATAAGATCTGTGTTGAATGGCTTTTGTAGGTTTTCACCTCCTTGTGTGCCACTTAAGGAAGAAAAAAACGAAGAGTTTTCCCACGATTTTAGACTTTTTTGTAAGACATGCTGAATAATGATTAGAGCTCCATGTCTAACTATGGTAGTCAACTGGACTTCCCGCTGGGGAGTACATTTTTATCATTTTACCAAACCTTCAGAATTTACCTAGGAGACTTGTGATGGTCTGAGTATCAAGTCTGTTCAATTGCTCCTTTCCACAGCTGAAACTTAGAGTTTGGGAGAATCTCTGGTGTTGGGGTAAATTTGGATGTGTTTTATTATGTGTAGTAATTCCAACGTTTAAGTGAATGATAGGATGTATTTGGAGTAAAATGGAAGAGAAATTTTGGATACTGAGAGTTGATTATTTTGTCTTCCCATGGGCGCTGGTAAATCTAGACTTTCATGTTTACTGTGCTAATGTAAATTTGGTAATAAAACATATATGTGATATAAATTTTAAAATATTGATGCACAGACCCCATCAATTGTTCTTATTTCGGTTATTTTTATTTTTACTTTAATTTCGAATATGGTGGCAGTACTTGTCCATTGTTAAAGTAAATCTGACAGAAAATATGTGTTTAGAAGGATCTTTCTATGGCCTGAATTTCTTCTCGATTCTTTCCCTATCCTTTGGGGAGAATTCCCTGTCATGTCAGTCTTCTCTCTCTCTGGTTGTTTATAACATTCTGCCAAATATGCTAACATTTGGATAAATACATTGTTTTCAAATTATTCATTCATAGATTTGGCTTTCCTAGACACTTTGTGAGATCCCCAAGGACAAGACCATATCTCCCTCTTTTTAAAAAGAATTTATTATATTTTAAGTTCTGGGATACATGTGTAGAATGTGCAGGTTTGTTACATAGGTATACGCGTGCCATGGTGGTTTGCTGCACCCGTCAACCCGTCATCTACATTAGGTATTTCTCCTAATGCTGTCTCTCCCCCAGCCCCTCAACCCCTGACAGGCCCTGGTGTGTGATGTTCCCCTTCCTGTGTCCATATGTTCTTATTGTTTAGCTCCCACTTATGAATGAGAACATGTGATGTTTGGTTTTCTGTTCTTGTGTTAGTTTGCTGAGAATGATGGTTTCCAGCTTCATCCATGTCCCTGCAAAGGACATGAACTCATCCTTTTTTATGGCTGCATAGTATTCCATGGTGTATATGTGCCACATTTTCTTTATTTAGTCTATTGTTCATGGGCATTTGGGTTGGTTCCAAGTCTGCTATTATGAACAGTCTCCCTCTTTTTTTATTCCTGCTATTCTGACCCAATAGATATCTGATCATATAGGATCAATGAATATTTTGTTTTCATAGTTATATATAAAAATATCTAAGTTTCATTTTAGAGGTAACCTCTCTCTTTTTCTAACTTAATATTTTATTACATACAGAATATTTCTCACTGTATGTGATCACAATGATCATGAGCAGCTTTGTTGAAAAGAATCATGTAATGCAATAGACTTTTCGTATTTCACACGTGTAAAACTGTAGGTAGATCTGTGTATAAAATCGAGGTGTACAACATCCATTCTCAAATCAATGCTTTTTTTTTTATGAACTCTATCTCAAGAAAAGTTATTGTTTCATCAATTTCTGGCCATTTGGTTTTCTCTTACCCAAGGGCATTGTTTGTCATTCTATTCCTATGGCTTGCTTTTTTTCCCCTGCCATCTCTGCTTAAACTTCCAAGAGCCACAGGACACTGTTTTCCTTCAGAATTCCCACAATAAGGGTCACTTTAAAGCTTAACAGGTTTTAGCTTACAAACTCAGTGTGTGGGAGCCAATGCTTTCCTCTATTTTCTTAAAAATCAACCCAGTTCTAACATGGAGATTCTCCTCCTACAAGACTGTTTGGAAATTTAATCTGAATAATAAGACCCTCCCTAAAAGGGTTATGACAGTCACTCATAGAACTGAGATATAGGGAAGAGCCAATCATTGTCTCGCACTGGTAACTTTAGAGATTCCCCTTTAAATATGCAAGCTCTTCAATTACTTTGCTACTCTTGAGGCACGGGATTCTATGAGCCTTGAAACTTCAATGGCAAGGACCTTATCTTTAGATATGTTTTACACATATCTGAATGATTACTGTTATTACAGAGGTAAAAAACACGTCCTCTTACCTGTCTTAGGGATTCTCCTTGACTTCAGAAGCTTTCTCCCTCTAAGCTCACACTCCTGGACACTTGCCATTATCTTTCATGTCTTTTACTCCATTACAAAAGTCAAAATTCATGAGGCAAGAACACACAAAACTGGTTGCCTATCTGTAAGGTAAGAAAGAGGAGGCTCTACAAGGAGAAAGAGGCACACTAACTTTCCCAGAGCCTCACTGCTTTTTGCCCCTTGAGATTTAACAGAATTTTGATCATAGAGACACAACTGATATGCCTCATAAAGCAAACAGCATTTTCTCGTTTTTTCAGTTTTCTTTTCTTTCTTTTTTTTAAATTTAACTTTAAGTTCTGGGATACATATGTGGAACATGCAGGTTTGTTACATAGGTATAGATGGCAAGCACCATTTTCCAAGGAGCTTGAAATTCAGGGAGGTGTGGAAGAAGACTACTCAAAATGGCAGCAGGTTTGAATGGCCACAGAAGCAGCTGTTTTTCTTCCAAACCCAGGGAAAACAGAACTGTGGTCTTGTCGTGGGACCCAGATGTCGCATATACCTCCAGACCTCAAACAGAAGTTCCTCTTCTAAGGTTAAATTTATACACTTTCTTAAATATGAACAAAATTAAAAAAAATTGTTTCAGCTCTGTCCATCTCCAACAGGTAGGCAAAATAATTACTGTGCTAGATCACAAAGTAAAAATAAATGCAACTTGGTTATTGTTTCTTCCCCTTCCCTTTCTTTTCTTACCTTCTTTCCCCTATTCCAAATATTCTGTGATATTTATGAAAAGTTAGAGTATATTAAAAAGCTGGATGATGATTTACTAAACACTTGCAGTGGTCCTATAGTTAGATTTTGAACCAAGGAGAAAGCCTTAATGCAAAATTTACATCACCACAAAATATCAGAGTCTTAGAGATCCTGTTAGCTCATATGACTAACTTTAGTTAAAGCTGTAAACATGGCTCAATATTTTTAAGAAAATGATTATAGTATTACCTATATATTATCATAAGGTAAGAGATGATGGGTGGAAATTGTGGGGGATATCTGGTACAGAAAAAAATAGAATTTACTTAAAAATTTGCTACTACATTACAATTTATTTAATACCCGCATTTAATTATCACTTTGGATTATTTAAGTCTTATTTTCATGTGAAAAAGGTTGAGCTCTTCCACATTATCTTTTTCATGAATATTTAATGAAAAAATTAACTTGGACTCCATTACACTTGTTCAAAATGCTTTTAAAAGATTTTTTTAAAGGCCTCTTTTAACATTAACACTTCAGTATACTGTAGTTGACACTTTCAAAAGAATTAAACTGCTAGAAAAATGGTACTCCCTTTGGGATATTTATCAAGCCATGCAATATTTTAAAATGCGGTAAAATGCTTCTTGTTTCAGTGAATGAGAATGGTCTTCTTATATAATGTAGGGATGAAAGAAGATACTTAGAAAGATCAGGGAAGAGTGAAAAAGACACTTTGAAAAATCGGGGAAGATTTTCATCATAAGGTGCAAGCGAGGGCAAGAGTATAATATGTGTTTATGTGATACATAAGATTTACTTCTAAACAATCTAAGAGGATAAGGGATAAAATCACCATTCAGTTTCCAAGTGAACACAATATAAATAATATTGATGATGACCAAAGGAAAATACAAAATAAGAAATTAAAAGTCATGAAAAGATAAAGAAACTGGATCAAAATGAGAGTTCAACAAAGGGAGCAATGAGAAAACTAAATCGAAAAAAAAAAAAGTAAATATAATCTTAAACTACAGATGCAGAGAGACAAAGTATAGGAGGAGAGGATGTTTTTTGCAGAAGGGGGTCCATGGACCTGTGAAGTGACCTTATGGCCCTAGAGTGCCCCACCTTCCTTCTGGAGGCCCTTCTTAGTGCCGCCTTAGCTGGTATCTTGTTTTGTAGAGCACAGCAGAGAAGTCAGCATCTTCAACAGAGCCCCGATTCAATTCTGTATTCTCTCACTATATCCTGAACTCCTTTTTGGAGTTCCCACTCTTATTTCCATCCTTTTTGTAATGTAATATGATTTGCTCACTTCAAAAATTAAATCTGTGCATTAGACCTGTAACACTATTGAGTTAAAATTAGAGAATTCACAAACTTTGATGGCAACGATACCTTGAATAATAAAAGTAAACACATATATAGATCTTATGGTGTTTTAAGCACTTTATGTATACTAATTCATCTAATCCTTTCAAAAACTCTGAGATATGTCTTACCATCATCACCATTTTACAGATGAAACAAACACACAAATACGAAACACAAGTTATGAAATGGAGGAGGATGTGAAACTAGGCAGTTTAGCCTTCAGTATCCATATGCTTAATCTTTCTGCTATACTTCCCGTTGTTTTGGAAATGGAAACTGAAGGGCAGATCATATGATGGCACCTGACAAAGTCTTATTTTATCATAAAAAATGCAGCCAGTGCTAAAGCTACCTACTTACCTTTAGCACTTCTTATATTTCTAGGGTGAGTAATGGCATAGTCTACCATCTCATCTCATTTGCATAATACTTTGTTTCTCTCGCTATTTTGTCCTCTCTCTGCAGTTTTACTCTCAACTCCTCTGTTTGTTTCCTGGAGTTTTTGTAACCTATTACCACACACTTGGTGTCTTACCACAACAGAAATTAATTCCTTTTTCACAGTTTTGGAAGCGAGATTTTTGAAATCAAAGTGTTAGGGATTTTTTTTTTTTTTTTTCTCTAAAGGCACCGCAGAAGAGTCTGTTCCATGCCTCTTTCCTGACTTCTGGTGGCAGCAGGCAATCCTTGGCATTCTTTGACTTGTAGCTGCACCATTCCGACCTCTTTCTACCTCTTCATGTGGACTTCTTCTTTGTGTGTCTGTCTGTTAAATCTCTCTCTTCTTTTTAAGGAAATCAGGCATTGGGTTGAGAGCCCACCCTAATTCCAGGATGATCTCATTTGGGAATCTTTAATCTAATTACATCTGCAAAGACATCTATTTACAAGTAAGGTCACATTTAGTGCCAGTGTTAGGACTTGGCATATTTTTTTGGAGACCACTCTTCAACCAGCTATACCTTCTCCACATTTCCTCTATCATCTAATTCTACTTTTAGTCCTTTACTGTTAAATGGATTGACTGTACTTTAATTAAAAATTAAATATGTTAATAAATCCTACATATTTATCCATTGTGCAGATTCCTGAGTCTGAGTCTACTGACAAATATACCACATCCTCAGAGTAACTTGGAGTCTCTTAAAATTGTCTTGCTGGCCTCTAGAGGAGATTGTCCCCATAAGCATGTTCCTTAAGACGGATGCCTGGGTCAGAATACATAATACAGTAGGTATTGTACACGCTCTAGTAATATTGGTATTGGTGACATTTTAATAGAAAAAGGAATTTTGGTTTATCCAAAGATTTTTCATCAAAGGGGTTTAAGCTGACCTCTATTCAACTTCTTAAGATAAGAATTCTATGGAAAATTATATTGTAATATTTACATTTTATCTAAAATGTTTATAAAACATAACTTTCATACATTTATTATTTTCTGATACGATATCATAAGCATAAACATAATTTTTATGCTTCAGTGTGTGGAATGAATGCTTCCAGTCAGACTAGAAACTTTAAATCATTAATTACCTCCCCAGGGTTTTGCTTCCTGTTCTAATGCCATCAGTTTACTTATTACAATTTTAGCATAAAAATTATTTTTCCTAAACCAGATTCCGTTTTTGTTTTTCTGAGTCAATGTCTGATAGGTAAGATATTTGAAATTTTCTTTATGTGCTGAAAGTAACCTCAAAATAATTTGGTAAGATATTGGACAACTATTATTTTTCTTGTTTATAAGAGCATAACAACATAAATTATTTCATTGTAAGATGCAGCTTATTTTTTGTACCACTATGATTCTCATTTTAGAGATGTTAAATTGAAAAAAGTGCCTCTTAGAATCAATTATCCTTAATTTCTAAATCTATGCATTAAAAATCCTTGAACCCATGCATTTAAAAAAAACACGTGTTTGTTATCTTTTATTACAGTGTGTTTGCCCTTGTTGCCTTGTTTGTTTTTGTTTTGTTTAATTAGTTTCTTTTCTTTATCCAGTTCCTTTTTATAAGCACAAGGATTCTGAGAAGCACTGCCCCTCCCACGTGCCACATTCTGGGGAGAGACGATTGGAATACCTTCTGGATCAGGTATCTCTGGTGATCATTCCACCTAGTTAAGATGAAGCTGGTGATATCCTTCGGCTTGTTTCAGGTAATGTAACCAGGTTTTCTGGTGACTTGGGAATTAACAGGCTAAAAGCAAGTTTTCAGTTTCTGGAGAAGGGGTTCCCAATCTCATTTGAGGGTGTTGGAGGAAAAATCCCTTCAGAAAATAAAGCATGACAGTAAGATTTTAGTGTGCAGGAAGTAAATTCAGTTCCTTTGGAGATCAGCATGCCTCTATTCAATCCTCTCCTTAATCCCTTATGAACCAGATCTAGCAGGGGGTTGGACCAGGAAATTGAGTGTAGGGTTATAGGTGATAAGATGAGGAGAGGCACTCCCCTCAGGAGTTAAGATTCAGGAAATTTGGTTTGCACTTTAGCCAGTACAAGGCATTTCACCAGGATGGAGAATATGTGCTCTCTTGCACAGAAATCCATGCCAGCAGTAAGTGATGTGGAAGGATTTAGTGAAATTTTGCCAATAACCCCAGGCTTACTGCTTAATGAACAGAACATTCTCCTGGGACTTTAAGAGGTCCTATGAAATAAGGGACATGAATGATGCACTTTCTTTTCTGTTAGGCTTAAGAAATTCTGTTCTGAGTGCAAATAGAGAGAATGATTTCCATCTTTCCTATTAGATAGCAGATATCTTTACATCTTGGATACATTTAGAAAGAATAAAAATGTGAATGATTGAAATCTAGTCAGTCAATTGATTTATTAGAATTCCTGGAAGAAGACTGAGTAAACACAATCTCATTCTCTTTCTTTTTCTCTCTGTCAATTCTTCTTCTTGAGTTCCTTTACTATGGGATATAAATGAAACAGTGCGATATAAAACTAGTATAATGATGGTCAAGAGTAGGTCCCTAATAAATCTTGGTTATTACTGTTATTGGAGAGAATGATGAAATTTGAAGTTGGGGGGAAAAAGAATAGTACAAACTGGAAATGAATTGGAATGAGTGGTGCTTCAGGTTGCCCTCAATTTGGTATTGGTACCTCAGTAAATCAGAGTTGCTGTGACCTTGGCTTTGATGTAAGGGTAGCAGAATGATTTAGAAAAAACAGCATTAGATTAAAAGCCAGAGACATATTATAGTCCTAGTTCCTTCGTTCACTAGAGATTTGACCTTGAAAAGCTTAATTTGTTTAAATTCCGTTTCCTCATCTGAAAAATGAAGACTGATGATATCTTTCTTAACTCCATTTTGTGATGATCCAATGGAATAAAGTGCTGTCAAAATGTGAGGTGTTATTTTTTTATCCAAAAAATTCAGTGAATTTACATTTTATAAGTTAGTATATGCCATCTCTATGTCTTAAATCCCCACAGCCTCAGGCCAGGAAGCTGTCCTATTTTCATTGGCGGAATCCCAGTAACTATTAGTTGTAACTACAACTATTAGTTACAATGAATGGTTATTATACTACTACAAAGATTGTTGTTGTTATATTTAATTTAAAACACTTATAACAAAAGTAATAAGTAGTTTACAATCACAGTCACAAAACAACCACACCACCACAACAATCAAACCTAGAGCAACTAAGGGGACAAGATGTACAGGGACTAGGGGTGTAGAAGAGCAATTCTGAAGAGGGGGTCAGGGAAATTCTCATGGCAAGTTGACAAGTTGAAACCTGAATGAGATTTGAAAGAGTTAATGGAGAAAGATGTGCACCTGTATGGGGAAAGAACATTCCACAGGGAGAGAGCAGCTAAATCCAGTGGCTCAAGGTGGCAACATACCTGATGTGTTCAAGGAGCAGCATAGCAATCAGAGAAGTTACTCAGTGGGGGATACTCACCCTTGACTTCTGCACGTTTGATGATCCCTTGGATTTGCCTAATCCATCCTGTTACATATCAATATATATACTTATATTTTACATAGAAAATATATTATTTTAAAATATACTATTTAGGCATATATACTACATAACTATACATAAAATATAAGTACATGCACACAACGCATATGTGTGTTGTGCGTATATATTACATATGCATATTATATACATGCACCTGTAGTATATATGTGTATATATAATATATATTTTGATTGTATTATGTATAGCCCTTACTCCACAATTTTGATATCAATCTTTTCCAATTAATTGTTTTAAAAATATATAAATACCTTGTTGAGGATACCCCACATGCATTGTTATCTGGGCTGAATAGTTTCCAAATAATAATTTGAGTCAAGTATGTTATACAGAGTAAATTGACAAGATAATTGTTCCCACATATTGTTGTCTTAGCAAAAGTTTGGGGAGTATGCTACATAATATACTTACAAGGAGGCATTTTGTGATAAATGTAAAATAATAACAAAGTATTACACTTGTATAACTAGGATTTTTTCTTGCTATCTGGAGGAAATATTCTATCAAATATTAGACTTTTGCTCCTGGAAAAAATATATGCATAGATTTGTGAATATAGATAGATATCTTTATATAACTATTAATCTACCTATCTTTCTAGCTATGTAATTATATACAAATACACGTAAATGTGTTTATAAATGAAGTAAATAAAAGTTAGTTTCTTAATCCATGTCTTTATGTTCAGCTTATTTATCCTTCTATTTTCATACAATTATATCCTATTATATTTTAATTTATTGGTTCTTGTCTAGATATGACTTTATCCTCTAACGAAGTGTCTCTAGAATTCTTCTACTCCCCAAACCCTGGGCTGTCTTTCAATGCAGACACTGAACGTTAGAATGAGAAAATCCTTTTTCCTAATTTGATACCATTCTAAACACACTTTATGAAACTTACTTAACTTTTTATTACAGTGAAAATGATGCTCAGTGAACTACCAGTTTTCCGGGTATTCTTTCCTCTCTCATCGTCAAATGGTAAACTTCTGTTTTTTTTCAGCTACAGCAATGATGTGAATTCTTAACAGCATATATTTGAGTACTTTCTCCTACAATAGAAAGGATAAAAAGCATTCAAAAACCTCTAATTTTTTTTCATATGAAGACAACCTTTTTATTGGAATATAGAGGCAATTAAATCTTCTAAAAGATATGATAGAAAAAAAAAAAACCCTAGGTCTAAGAACCTAAGAGAATAATATTGTCCTCCACGAATGTTGATATCTAAGTATGCATTCCTAAGAAAGCTTTTAAAGCTGACTTTCTAGATATGTTTGAAATAACATTGAGAGGATAAAAACAAACTCTGAACTGGGAATGTTTATTCCAAATTACTGAATGACAAGTTTGAATAAAAAAATAATTTTTTTTATTTTATCTAGGATTTTATCACATTTTATCTAGGATTTTATCTAGGATTACATGGAGACCTTAATTAATGAACTATGAGTTCCCAGGGGGATAAGAACTATTTTCTTAATATATAGTGTTCCTGCAGAATCAAACTAAAGTTTTCAAATAACCTATCCTGTATGCATTGGCTATGTTTATTTTAGGCTTAAATTATTTGAATATGATAGCTCTTGATTTCTAATCTGAGAAAGGGACATATATTTACAATTAATCTCTTTCTAGAAGGAATATGTCTATTGTATAACTATAGTTTGAATTTCTATCTATTACAATGAAAATTTGCCATTAGGGATAAGACATTCTTTATTATTTCTCTGTTCATCAAAATATGTTTAAATCTACCCTGAAAACAAGGAGAAGTTGTTTGGCTACTCTGGAAGCATGATACTCAAAGCAACTGGTATAGAAGCCCTTTCAACTCCCAACTGTGTTAAAATGAAAACAAATAATGTCAACTACTCTATTAAATTCTGTACAGTTAGAAAAATCTGCCCCTCTGATAGAAGCTTTAAAAGTAACCAACCAGTTCTCACCAATCTTATGGTGAATTCAATGGTGTCCTAACAAAGTGGGAAGGGTTAGGATATAAGAGCATTTTTTTGACATGATGCTCTCTAGGGAAGTTAAATTTATTCCTAACATAAGTACTAAATCATAAGAGAGACAGTGCTTTAGCTTTTTCAAGATATGGTACAATTTTTATAACTGTACTACCTCATCTCTGTTTGAACTCTAAGATTTTATACTATGCAATCTGACAGCTAGTTATAAAATGGAAAATGGTGTTGTTTTAAGTCAAATTTGTTGAGGGCAGTATTGAGAAATTTGCATGACCTGTCTTTCAAGTGGTAATGCTATATCAGGCAACAAATATTTCTGTTTCTATTTCCATGTTTATGTTTTGTGATGTCACCTGTAGGCATCTGTCTGAAAGAAATCTAAAACTATTTATTATTCTGTTTTCTAGCTCTGTCCAGATGTTTAGCTACAGGGTAGTGTTACAGCCCAGATTAGTGCAGCTGGTTAGAAGACCCTGCTAAATATGTACAGCATCTGTGGTTTGTCTTGGGAGGTTGGATTTCTATTAATTAAATGTGCAGCGAACTTACAAAGATCTTGCTTCTCAGTTAAACTGACTATGGAACAGAACTAGTTTTAAAAGCCAAGAATAAATAACAGCAAACTTTTTTAAACAAATGTACCCAATTACATAAATAGAGTAAAAATATATTTAAATGAAAAAGCAGTCATTTTATCAAGAAAGTATGTCTATTTTCAATACTGCTGCTAGAAAATAGCCCATTTTTATAAGATTATCTGAGAATTAAACTCACTGCTTTTATTGATAATTTAGTTTAAAAGGCCACCATTTCTTTCTATATCCTCTTCACTTTGGTGTTTACTTTTATTTAAAGGGAAAAAAATTGAGTCAAAAATAATCATTCCAGCAACATTACACTGAGCCAAAATTAATCAGACAGCAACTACAGCTTATACCACTTATGATTACAGTTGTGATGTTTAGATGAATTTCCTGGCTTAATATTCTGTTAGGGGGTCTTTTGTCATTATTGAGACATTTGGAAAATGGATTTTATGAAAAAGTATTCTAACAGTGAATGCTTACAAAACTGTCCACTGAACATCTGCAACAAATTAAATAAGCTTGTAAACATAATAAATAAGCTAACTTGAAAAGTATGAGGGAATAAACAAAATTTGATTCAGTTTTCTTTGGCTAGCTCAAATAATTTTATTTGTAATGGTTTTTGCAATCTCTGTGGTACACATGCCAGATACCCTGCCTGATACAGGGGACCACCAAACTGATTAGTTTAAAAAAGAAAGAAAAAGAAAGAAAGAAAGAAAAGAACCAGAGCCCAAGCCCAGATTTCACATATAACATGAATTGGGAATTGTACAGATTTTATGCATATAAATGTGTGAATTCTCATTGGCTGTTTATTTTTCTTCAAACCATGTTATGGACTGGATTTTGTCCCTCCAAAATTTGTATATTGAAGCCCTAACCCCCTGTATAACTGTATTGAAGATTGGACCCTTAAGGAAGTGATTAAGATTAAATGAGGTTATAAAGACAGGGATCTCTGATTTGCTAGAAGTGGTGTCTTTATAAAAGAGGAAGACGCACCAGAGATAGCTTTCTCTCCCCCTACCTTGTGAATACAAAGTGAGAAGGCAGCCATTTGCAACCCAGGAAGAGAGCCCTCACCAGAACTTGACTATACTGGCACCCTGATCTCAGATATCCAGCCCTCAGAACTGTGAGAAATAAATTTCTGTTCTTTATTCCACCAGTCTATGCTATTTTGCCACGACAGCCTACCCCATTCGATGACACCTGTTTAAAAGAAGTAATTCTTCATTATTAAAGCAGGTTGTAAGGCTTCTTCATAATTCAAATACTGCAAAGAAGTTTGCACAGCTGATTTCAGCTTGCTTGCTCTGAAGTTATCAGCACAGATATTCAGAAATTATCATTAACAGATGAATAAATTAATTGTCATATGCTTTATTTTCAAAATAGTGAACTCAACCTTGGTCATCTCCTGGGATGACACATTCCATGAGGGCAGGAAGCAATGCTGCAGGGGAATATAAAAGATCATCACCTATATAAAAGACCTATGAGACCTTTCCAGTGTCGCTTGAATTGGTAACAATATCTAGCTTTTAAAAACCAGATAAATTAAACTTTGTAGCGTGTTGCTATTTGAATGACCTACTCCGTGGAATTACAGCAGCAGTCTAATCCTTTAGGAGAGATGGCTCTATCAATCTTTGGATTTTTCTAATGTGGAAGCTACTCAATTGCATCTCAGAAATCAGGGAGGTAATTACTCATGCAGACAGCACAAAATGAAAGAAAAAAAATGCAAGTTCTGCTGAGTATCCCTTTTAGAACAAGCCGTGGAACAAGGAAAACAGCCTCTATAATCAGTCAAATTCTTCCACTAATTTTCCAGGTGTTGAAGGCTGTAGTGAGAATACATGCTATGAAAGTTAACAAAGCAAAGTGGCTTTAAGAGTGGGTTTTAGAAGACAGCAAAAAGGAGGAGAGGTATTTCTTATTTTTAAGCAATAATTCTACTAGGAGTGAAGTTCAGTTCAACTTTATTACTTTAAGTAAATGTTCTAGGACTTAAGTCTGATGTTACCTTATGGATCATGTAGCAAAAGTCTGATCATTCTATTAATTATAAATATTTTCAAAAATATTCATCTGTGGGGTGAGTTAAATATTCAAATTTTTGACAGGGTTATTTGGGATTTCCAAAAGTTTAAGAGATCTTATTAACAAACAAACTATAGAAAAGAATTTGAGAAATGCTGCTTTGGTTTATTCTAGATTACTTCAGACTTTTGTGTGTTCTAAAAATCTAAAGAATTTATACCTCCAGCTGAAAGCTTCTCTTTGCCATAAAATTTTTGCCTCCAATCATTTAAGTAACTGAGGAAGCTTCTTTCACTAAAGTGAAGAGAGGTAGCACTGTTTTTATGAAGCATGCAGTCACTGGGTTTGACATTACTTAATTTTGTTTTTGATACTGTGTATACAAAAATTTAGTTATAAGTAATCTCTTCCTTCTACTCAATCTCCTCTTTCTTCCAGTCATACCTAAGTATTTTCAACTTAAGATATTTAATTTGAATATTTAACTAAGTTAACATACTTCTTTCTTCTTAGGAATAACAAAAGGTGGGGAATAAGGTCAAGAGAGCTGTTCAACATCATGACCATGGTCACATGAACTCCAAATGTGCTAATTTCTGGTTGAAGTTCTTTTAAAATATAAACCATCTTTCAGATTGCCAGCCATATGAGAACAATTTTGTACCATGAACAAACTAAAAAATGATGTAATTTTCTTGGGCTGCTAGCTTTTGGATGATGCTACATTTATAGGGCAAAATGAAAAATAGTGGTAAAGAATATTGATATTTTTAATCTGTATAAATGAGCTAGCTACACCCTTGATTTTAGCAGTACATTTTTTTTCTCTGAGAGTTGGGTAACTGTGACTTTTGCAGCCATTTAAAAAGTCATCGGTGACGGTAAGAAACAGGAAGAATGGAGGTGATTGTTCATCATTAGAGCTGGGCTTTTGTGTGGCCTTGAGGAATCACAGGTCGTTGAGATTTCATTCTGGACAGGTTCCAGATAATGCAAAAGTGAGCTGCTTTATTTCAGAAATTCAATGCAAAGTTCACAAAACTGTAATAGTACATGCAGATTGCATTCCATGTCTTCTCTCACTCTTTCTAGTAACATTTTTTTGTACCAAATTACCATTTTCTAGAAGGGTGTCAATCTTCCTTTATATCATACTTTTTGAGTAATTAAGAGAATTCAGTCTTAATGTCTAACTCAAGTGAATGAAGAATTCATAGAATGCTGTAAAACAGTTATCAAATTAATACTCTGAAAGTTCACGTAAACAAAGGATGCAAAATATAATATTGAGAGACCTAGATTCATTTTTGTGATACTGGTTTTTTGAAAAGTTCTGAATTTCCCTTTTTCTGTGTGCTTTGTCACAAAAATAGCTCTGGGGTAAGGCAACTGACATAAAACACACTCAATATTATGGGGTGTAAAAGAAGGAAGATATTATAAAGATATTACAGTGTGTATACAGAGGAAAAATGCCATGGAGGAAGTAGAATTTCAAATGGATCTTAAAGTGGAGATTGTGATTTCTTTAGGAGGAGTGGATCTCAGTAATACTTTCAGTAAACTAATCTGACCACAGTGTGTAGGATGGATAAATACAATTGGGGAAGGGCAAGACATGAGCAGTGATCCTGGCAGCCAACGTAGGGAGTAAAAAAGGTTCAAACTGGGTGGTGGGGATAAGAATGGAAAGAGGAATGTACAATGCAAAAAGCATTGAGATTTGGGAACTAGTTATAAAATTGAGGGTAAAAAAAGGATAAAAAATACGAATCTGACTTTTTGAGTTAAGAAACTGGAAAACAGTATAGATATAAAACAACACATAAATGTTGAGTTTGTTATTGCAACTAGGGAATTGGAATCAGGAATGAAGAGACAGATCTAGGAGTAAATTTCCTTAAGTGTGATAATTGAGCCAACAGGGATGATTGTGTTTTTTGAATAGAAGAGTGCAGAAAGGGAAGAGAAGAGTTTTAAGGGCAAAACTTTAGGAAATAGCTACATTTACAAGAAGGCAGGATAAAAAGAGGTCATCCCCAAGTAACTTTACTTAGGTCAGAGAATCAAAGAGAATGAATTTTCAAGGAAGTTTAGTTAAAGTAGTCCAATGTTAGGAGATGATAAAGACGATAAAGACAGAGGTAGAAAACTAATTAAGGTTGAGTTTTCTTCTTTAACTCTATTTATTCATATATAGGTTGATTTTCTTTGTAACATAATAAGCTTTTAGAAAGATTGGCATTGTTTGCCAATTTTAAATTATTTGCTTTATGATTTCTGCATGGCAGAAAAGATGGCTGTTAAGAACTGATGACCCAAGACACTTTCCTTCCTGTAATTTCCCATCTTCTTCCTTAATTAATTCTCTCTCTCTCTCAAACTTAGACCACAAGTTGACTGAAGATGCAGCAAACAATAAATACATTTTCGGTTAGAAGATAAACAACCTGGTCAGCATTAGAATTCTCTGAGGCCATGTCTTTCTCCTCTCAGAAAACATCACTTCGTGTTTATTAAAAATAAAATGGCATCCTTGGAAGGAAAAAAAAAATATGTGTGCCCTCAAGAGTGAACCCTCTGTCTAGTAGAAGAAAACAGTAAAAATGTGGTCCTATCAGTTCTCATTTTTGCTGCGGAAAACACAAACGCTTTTTGATGCCAAAATAAAAGAGGGCCGGAATTTGAATAGAATACATTTCTCCAGCCTAGAGATATTCCACCATAGAAGGACGCCAATACTAAGACACGTTGTCTTTTTTAAAACTTCAGGATTTTAATATTCCTTATTAAGAAGGTGAGAGAGGAAAAAGAAAACACTCTTAGGGAAGAAGTTAGGTAGACAAATTGTGCCATGAACTCTGACAGAATCCTATCTTGTTTCTCTTCATTGTCTTAAACAAAAACATACTTAGGAATTCTGGGTTCACTGACAAAAGGAAAGTAAGGTTATTAGTTATGAGCATCTTTATTTCCTAAATATGCATCACAGAAAAACTAATACCTCCTAATGGTCAACAAGTCATTCTCAAGAAGAAGACAATATTTTAAAAAGTTTTTATGTATATTAACCTTTAAACTTTGAGATGAAATTTAGAATAATTTTCTGAAGTTTAAAAAAAGAGAGACTAGGGTGTGGGTGAAACTGCCATTGCAAAATTATAACTGAGACAGTGAAAGGTATTCACTGACCTAACCAACTCCATCGTACTTCTAACCTCCACGCTGTCCTTGTTCATTCCTGAGCATAGGCTGAACTAACTTTGGGAGAAACTTAGCTTAAGTTTAAAACAAAGATGATAACAGCCCTTTCCCAAAACAAATCTCCTTCTCGCCTGGGGACTAACATGCTTTTGTAGGACTAACAAATTAGTCACAAGATTAGAAATTATGATTTAGGAATCATGCAGCTGGAGGCTACAAGATTCTGACCCTCCCTAAATTGCTCCTAAGATCAGTGCTTGACATATTTTGCAGATCCTGAACTTGATGGATCAACTGGCACCACCCAGATGGATTAACTGGCTCATCTGATCTTGTGGCCCTGCAATCCAGGAACTGACTCAGCGCAAGAGGACAGTTTCAACTCCCTATGATTTTATCTCTGACCCAACTGATCAGCACTCTTGACTCACTGGCCTTCCCCCAACTGCTGTGGGACTTTTCCTTAGTTCACCTAAAAATGTGGTCCTTTTCACAGAGCCATGAATATTTAGGCTCACAGACGATTTGAAGAGTGAGAAAAAATGGAATATATTGGGCAAAAAGGAAAACAAAAGGGGGGAAACATAGACTCAGCGAATTGAGAGAGTATGCTTCCTGCCCATGGGCTTAAGATTGAATCCTAGTTTCCACACAGGAAGAAGATGGGGCCAGGCTCCTCCCCACTGCAAATCTGGCAGACTTCTGTGGCTCCACCCGTGTGCATTTCTCCCAGTGCACAGGCCAGCTGGAGCCCTTCTCACCTGTCTGTCTTACCTCCACCAAATTTCCCTTAAAATGTCTGATCCCTGAATGGTTGGGGAGATTGATTTGAGTAATAGTAAAAGTCTGGTCTCCTGCACAGCTGGTTCTGTGTGAATTAGCCTTTCTCTATTGCAATTCCCTGGTCTTGATAAATTGGCTTTGTCTAGGGTGGGCAAGGTGAACTCATTGAGTAATTACATGTGGAGGGGGAAGAAAAAAGAAACCTATTGGTATTTTATGAGAATTACTTTAGAACTATGAATCTATTGTGGGTGATTGGCTATCTGGGCAATATTGTTTCCTTATTGAGAAACAGCCCAAGTTGGCTGTTTCCCTGAATCTTCCTCCATGTACCCTACACTTTTGTTGCTAGGATTATCTTAGTTAATATTTTTGTTATTGCAAGTGTGCAAGCGTGGTATTTTATTATAATTTTATGATTACTTTTTGATCTCATAAAATAAAAATATTGATTTTTAAAGTGCACTTATGTATTCCTATATGTATACTTGTAACTATTCAGCGTTATAATTATTTATAAAAATGTAATGCTTCTATTAAGTAAAAAGTAAGCTTAAGCATCAAACTAGCAAAAATACTATTAATAAAAATAATTAATTTGAGGTCTAATATGGGCCAAGCACTTTGGTAAATATTTTAAAATAATCACCTCATATAAGCTTCACAATAACCCATGAAATTGATTCTTCTATGGTTTATCTTCCATAGATGAGGAACTTGAAGCTTGAAGAGGAGACTGGCTTCCATAGATGAGGAACTTGAAGCTTGAAGAGGAGACTGGCTCTTTAGTGGCCAACACAGCTGATGAGGGAGTAGTTCTAGACAGGCCCAAAGCCATTTAATGGGTTTTTAACCTCTATGCAAAACTGTTTTATAAGTTGGTAGTATTGATAATATGCAGATTTAACTACGCACTGTAATGGGTAAACTGACTGCAGGAGACACAGGAATTCTCCTTAGGGAAGGGAATTGTTTGCTTGTTTGTTTAGAGAAGCAGAGTTAAGCTTTTTGGCTGTAAAAATTTAAAGGGGAAAGAAAGAGACTGTGGGAGAGCTGCCAAATGCTTTAACATCAGAAATGAACAGAGAATTGGGCTTGGGGAAAGCCAAATAAAGGGAAAAATAGGATAGTGGTAAGAGGAAAGAGAGAAGACCAAGGGACACAGAATGGGCAGACGTGACTAAATTACATCATTACCTTGGCATCTGCAGACATCCTGGAGAAAACATTGGATTTCCCCCAAATGAGGATGGAGTTTGTGTCAATTCTATGCAATTTAAGAGGAAAGAGTTGACATTTAGATTAAATTAATAAAATATATATAATTCCTAAAGAATCAAGTACATATTGGTATCTGTCATTTTATTGGTAATTTGAAAGCCATTTTTACACTAATGAAGTATAAATATTATGAAAGAGAAAAACTCTATTTTGATGTAAGTACATGATATAGTTTTGCTGTGTCCCCACCCAAATCTCATCTTAAGTTGTAACTCCCCAAATTCCCACACATTGAGAGGGACCAGTGGGAGGTAATTGAAATGTGGGACAGGTCTTTTCCTTACTGTTTTCATGATAGTGAATAAGTCTCATGAGATCTGATGGATTTATAAATGGGAGCTTCCCTGCACAAGCTCTCTTCTCTTGTCTGCTGCCATGTGAGATGTGCCTTTCACCTTCCACCATGATTGTGAGGCCTCCCCAGCCACATGGAACTCTTAAACCTTTCTTTTGTAAATTGCCCAGTCTCAGGTATGTCTTTATTGGCAGTGTGAAAATGGACTAATACAGTACAGTAGATGACAGCAGACATCAAACTGATGTAAAGCATAATAAGAATAGTTAACTTGTTCTTGTACAAGTAGCGTTTTACTTGAATAGTGAAACTGAGCATTAAGTCCATAGTTTACATAACCAAAAACTTGCAAAGATATACACAGAGGGTGATTGCATTTACTGGTGCAACTGACCACTTGCCTGTGTTGTTATTCATGTTAATTATTGTCAAAAAAGTATCTCGGGTTTTAAAAGAAGATAATCATACTATCTGCAAATAATGTTATCTCCTTTTTACTAATAAAAGCTTTGTCATATAGTGGAGATCTCAGTTTACTTAGATTTTATTTATATTTTAAATCAGGAATAGTTATTGCATTTTGATTAAGCTCCTTATTAATATGTATTGAAACAATCATCTGCTTTGTTGTTAAAAATTGATGTCATATATTAATCAATTTAATATTGAATAATAATTACACAAAATGCTATTTGGTTGTGAATTCTTTTAATGCTGTTGAAATTTTATTGTTATTATTTTATTATTTTATTCAGCAGTATTTGTCTGTGTTTATAAGTAAAAGCAGCTTAGTTTTCCTTTTTTTAACAAATTTTTGATACTTTGGGATGAAAGATTTGCTAAAGTAATAAAAGCAAGTGCATCTTATGTATGGGAGAGCAATGTAAAAATCAGTTTCTTAAAAATTTGAAAGAAAACAGTAAAATGAGGTTATTTTGCTGAAAGTAAAAGTGCAAAGAAAAAAACACAAGGAAAAAAATTACAAAAACAATGACAAAGAATTTCCTCATAACTCTTCAAACTAATATTTACATGCTTTATATTTTAATGGGTTTAATAAAAATAAAAGCGTTAGTAATTTTAAAAAACTTTTAAAATTATTTTCCAATTGGTGTATGTTCATTTTTTCCCAGTAAACTTAACATATCAAGCATTTAAAAAGATATTTTTCAATAACATCTATTTTACTAGAATCAGGAATAAAATATGTTTAATGATTAAATTATGTTTCTACTAATTCACTGATTTTTCTCTTTAATATTTATTTTCCTTTACTTTCTTTGGCTAAGTTGCCCCTTTTTCTAACTTCTAGAGCTGCATATTTTTTTTTTTTTATTTCTGTCTTTAGAAATAAAAAAAAAACAATAAATTTACTGCTGAGCATCATTTTGGTTGAATTCCCTAGGCCTGGTTTGGTGGATTTTCATTTTTGTTTTCTACACCAGTATATTAACTGTAATTTGAGTTTCTTCTTTGACTCTATAATGATTTAGGAGAATTATAATTTTATTTCCAATGTTTTGAGAATGTTATTGTTATCATTACTTTAAGTTGTATTATTTGTTTCTAGTTTATGGTACTGTGGTATCAGGGTTCAGAACACAACACCCCAAAATATGTTGTGTTTGTTTGCTGAATATTTTGAACTGAAGAAGATTGGAAGGGTCTCGGAAGTAAGGCTTTTCTTACCTTCTGCTGTCCTCTTGTCTCCCCCCAAATCAAGTCATAGACAACAGAATTATTTTTCCTCAATTCAAGTCATAAAACCTAGAAAGGTCGTCCTATGACTTTCTTCCTTTTTTGAAGACTTTCATATGATAGGTGCCCTGCCTTATGCCTGGGGAAAAAAAAAATGCCACACAGAGAGGCCATGAAATATCTGAACAGACAGGGCCTACAGGGTTTTCCCCCTCAGTCGGCTAGCGTTAGCTCATACTCTTTTACTCAATCACATTTCTACATGGCTGTCTATTCTTTATTGAACCTAAGAATAAACATAGACGGCTTTCCCTGGGTCTTTGGGTCTTCATTCCTGAAGGCTCTTGTGTCATATAAAACGTTGATTAAGTAAATTTTTGGCTGTTTTTCTTTTGTTAACCTGCCCTTTGTCATAAGAGTGTCTGTCATGACCCTTATGATGGGTGAAGAAAGTTATTGATGGCAGCGGCGGGCCATCCGGCTTGGCCACTGGCATCACATCCCGCAGCGTGGAGGGAATGGCGAGGAGGTGGACAACCCCCTGCAACCTGCTGCCCTGGGGGCAGCCATGATGGGGCTGCTCCGGGTCACCCACCGTTGGGGCAGCAGTACGGTGAGGCAGAGAGGGGCCCTAAGACAGAGCCGGACCTGGAGCAGTGCTGCACTTGCACATGGAGGGTGGGGACTGGGCTTGTGTGGGGAGCTGGGGCTACATTTTGGGGGGCCTGGAGCAGGAAGTGAGAGTGGCACCTACTTGGGGGACCCAGCCAGCAGTACAGCCATGGTGCCCACCCCACCGAGGGCTCTGGGTTTCTGTGCCTCTAGAGGTGGCTCTGAACGGGGCCACTCATGGTTGCATCCCCAGGTCCACCCTGCATCAGGGTGATCGCTGAACCTGACACTTCCAATGGCTGGGCCCGGGGCCCGCGATCCACTCCTAGAGGTACCCCCTGGGTAGGACCTTGAGCCAGGTGAGGGGGAGCCCCAGGATGGAGATCACAGTGATGTCACCCCTGCCCTGGATGCCAGCCTGGGTCCAGCGAGGACTTGGAGCCCTCCGCCCAGGCTGCGAGGGGTTGCGGCAGGGGTTGCATGCTCCGTGGAGCAGGCAGGAGCTGGTCGCAGGCAGCAGTCCAAGTTGGGGCTGTGGACCCAGGCCTACCTCTGCTCTTGGGGGTTGGGAGCAGATAGGAGCCCTGCTCACCCCCAGGCACAGCTGCAGCTGCTCAAGTCAGGGCTGTGGACCCAGGCATCTCTGTACTCTTTGGGACCTGGGAAGGGGCCCCACCCCGGCCCTTACAGGCTCAGAAGTGCCTGCTCCCACTGCCTGGTTTCTCCTCACTGTTAGTGCCTGCTCCTATCTTGGAGCAATGTGGGGCTGAGCCCAGGTGTTGTTGCAGCCCAGCCAGGGGTGCACATGCTTCAGACAGCACTGACATGCCAGCCCCCTACCGCCTTGATCCCCTCTGGACTTTGGGCACTAAGAAGCACAAGAGGGAGCCAAAGAGGGTGCTGAGGACAGCCTGGCACTGACCTGCAGGTGCCCCCTGGTGCAAGCAGCCTGGGTACCATGGACAGCTGCAGTAGACAGGCAGGCAGGCTTCTGGGTCGAAGTGGGCAGGTCCCTGGTGAGGGCCCGCCTTCAGGTCAGGGAGGGACTGAAGGCTGAGGGCTGGGCTTCCAGTCCCACAGATTGGAGTGGGAGCTTATGGTGCCTTTTCCAGGCCTACCCATGGCTGCCCATGGACCAATTGGCACACATTTCCTCCCTTTGAGACCCATAAAAGCCCCAGATCAACCAGAACAGAACAGAACAGACCATGGGACAACCAACTGCAGAGAGGAGGTACTCTCTCTGCTAGGAGCTGAACACATGATGGGACACCCTGGCTGCAGAAAGGAGCTGCCCCCTGCAGGAGACTGAACTGTTCTATGGCTCATAAAGCTTCTCTTCGCCTTGCTCACCCTTCACTTGTCTGCATATCACGTTCTTCCTTGTTGCAGTACAAGAACTTGGGGCCTGCCAAATGGCAGGCTAAAAGAACAGTAACACAAACAGGGCTGAAACATGCTCCTCGCTTGCCACATTGTGGGTGAAGAGAAAGAGAGAAGAGCTGTGGCCCTTTGAGGAGCCCAGACCTGGGAACTCCCCGAGCCAGAGCTGTGACTCCCTCTTTGGGGCCTTGCAGTTCCTGGTGTCTCCAAGCTCCTGGACACCAATGCATTCCCTGGTGCTAGCCGGGGAAGCTGCTTGTGATGCACCTGGTCCAGCCACACCCTTGCAGAAAGCTGGTGCCCATGCTGTACCTGAAGCTGCCCACCCCTCAGCAGCAGCCGCTGTGTCTGACTGCTCAGTGGCCAGGCCCCACACTTGCTCACACACCCTTCGCTGCTCCACGTCTGACTCACAGTCTCCCTTGGAGGCGTGGGATCCAGGTCGCTAGCATGAGCTGAGCACAGCCTGCCAGGCTGAGTGGGTGGAACAAGCCCAGTGGGCCCTAGCAAAACTTGGGGCAAAGGCATCACTGGCCACAAATTTCCAGCCAGAAAAGCGACTCCCCAAAGATCCTATAACATTATTACACCTTTTTGCCGCTACAATGGATAAACGACTATGTTCAAAATTTTCATCATGTTTTGAAATATATTGGTTCTCGTTTGTGCAGCTTATATACATTTATTTTTTATCTTTATAAGTGAAATAAACTCTATAGGAGACAATTTACTTAAAATAAGGATTTAAAAATTATTTACATTATTTATATGCTACATTTAAATTTAGCTATTGTACACTAACTTGATCAAAAATTAAGCATGATCTGGTAAAAACTTCTATTTTGTTCTTGTTCATTTCTATTTTTATTTTTAAAACTTTTGCTTCATATATTTTGATAGTATGGCCATATAATTTGACATTCAAACTAAGAAACTCAGGAGAGTGAAAGGGGGTGCTATTAATTAAGACAGGACAACAGGCTTAATTTTAAGACTATCCTATGAAAATATATTCTTATGGTTAACCTATATGCCTGTTTCCATTTTTTCTGTTTGCCTAATGAAGAGAAAAATTGCTATCCTTGCTAGTTGTTTAGCCTGTACTTTTTTTTTTTTTTTGGTGGTTATTGCCTTATCTGAAAAGAAAAAAATATTATTGATCTCTGTTTACCAAAGTGTTCTGATTCTTGTTAATTGTTCTGCTTAAGGGTTAGGGTGGATAAAGGAGCCTGGATTATGCAGATAGCTATGCCCTGTCTTCCCTCAGCTGCATGTTCTTCATTTGCCTCTGAAGACACACTCTCCTCTATTCTCCTCTCCACTCTCTTCTCTGTCCTGAGAGATTGACCTGGGATACATCAAAGCTCCTTCCCTTTTGGCTTCCAGTGGGATTTCACCAATGGAAACCCAGCAGGAGACTGAAGAAAGAAAGGAGTGAGGGCTGGCTTGCTGTTAACTAGTGTTGCAGGACTGCATGGGGGTTGCCCTATGCTCAGCCACACCATGGTAAGGATCCTTTATTGCACTCTCTCCTCCGTGATGTGCCATCTGTTTTTGGCTCACTCCATGACTAATATACTATGCACATATGTGTGGCTGTGTTTTCTCCTGTATGAAAATATATGTTTTACAATAATTAACATTTTTTTCATCTAAAGCTTCAATGCAATGCATCTGTAAAGAGAGCAAAAGAGTTCTTTTTCTTGTTTTAAAGACAAAATCAACAAAATATTTAGCTTGGCATTCTCTAATTTTTAAAATTGTGTTTAAACAAAACAAAACATCTGGTAAGTGGAAACAACTGCTTGCAGTCATCATTTATGTATTCATTAAACACTGAATTCTCGCCATGTACTAGGAAAGCAGTGCATGCTCTTTTAAAGTTTACAGTAATACCTGGGAAAGCAAATAATTAGAGATGTGATGAGGGCTACAAAAGAATTACCAGGACGGGTGCCGTGGATCATGCCTGTAATCCTAGCACTTTGGGAGGCCGGGGTGGGTGTATCTCTTGAGCTCCTGAGTTTGAGACTAGCTTGAGCAACATGGGGAAACCCCATCTCTACAAAAAAATAGAAAAATTAGCTGGCCTGGTGGTGTATGTTTACAGTCGTGGCTACTCAGGAAGCTGAGAGGGGAAGATCACTTGAGTCTGGGAGGGTGATGCTGCACTGAGCCATGATCACGCCACTACACTCCAATCGGGGTGACGGAAAAAAAAAATATTAGCAAAGATTCTGATAATAGATAACAAGAAGGCCTAACTTAGGGTCATGTGTGCCTATGATCAGGGGCGGGTGAGTGTTAAGGAAGCATTTTAAGGAAATTATTTAAATCAAAACCTGAATGATAAATTAGGTAAACAAAGAAAAGGGGTGAGAATCTGAGTTAAAATGGGTCAGGTGAGCACGTCCTATAGAGATTCTGAAGGAATTGGTCCTTAATGTATGGACATTTCTATCATGGGAGTTAATAAAATGTTGATGCAGAAAAGTAACAATAGATAATCACTTAAAAATATCCCTCTGATTTGTGAGGTCTGGATTAAAGGCAATTAGGACTAGAGGCAATTAGGTAATTATTGCAATAGTCTAAATATGTTGTATTGGGCCTTATTATGAAGGCAATGAACATGAAAAGGGGCACAGTCTTCAGACATAATAAGGGAAAAAATTATATCCCAGCATACAATTTTACCAACAAGACCTTGTAGTTGCTTAGATGGGCATAAGTTTAAGATAATACAAGTAAATAGTTGAATATAACTACCAGGTAGATGTGCAGAAAAGGCACAACTGTCATGGTGAAATTACTTTCTGTTTCAGGTCAGTCAGTGGCTTTTAGTTCTATTATAATCACATGTATATGTTTTTTAAATTATGGCTTTATCTTGTCTAAACTCTGGAGATTCTGATTAAGTAGATTCCTTGGATGGAGCTTGGGCATACGTGTTAAAACAAAGTAAAACCAACCAACCAACCAAACAACTACAAAATTCCTTTGGTGCTTCTAGCTTACCTTCTCAGTTGAGAATCTGTGAATCAAGTTTATTAGAATGAGGAAAAACTTTCCAGGTGAAGAAAACAAAGAAGCATGGAGACAAAAAATATATTTCATGCCTAGGTAAGGTTAGTGCATATATAAATTTGCATAAATTGCCTATAGATTAAATTCCCAAACTTTTAGCATGACATTCAAGATTACTGGCAGTCTAGACCCTCTTGACTTTTACAAGAGATAAGGCTGGAAAGTCAGGAGGGTCTAGATTTCCAACAACCTTGAATGCCAGCTAAGTTTGGGAATTTAATCCATAGACAATTTCCTAGAAACTAATCCATTAAGCCAGACTTTATGGAAACTCACAAGACTCAAGTTGAATTATGAAAATGGTAAACAGAATAAATACAAATAGGTGAAAAATCTGCACTGGGTTTGTAAATTGTCATGGTAATTTTATAGGCATTTTAAGCTATAGAACTGGGATCTTGGTTTTGGAAAAAATAGTTTGCTGAATCTTAATGTGTAATATATTTTACTTTGAAAATACTTTATATATATGCATATACATAAATTTTCTGATAAGAAAAATCAGATTTAATTTATTTCATCTTATTAAGAACATCAAAAATTTGAAAGAGAAAAAGAGATGTTATATTTTTAGAAATGACTTGAATTCATTCAGTGTTTGTGTATTCTGAGAGACTTCCAGAAAGCTTAAAATATTGCAGATTGATTTGCAAATAACCCGTTATTGTCTGTAATACTTCTGCATTGTTTGTAAGAGTAGAAATAAACCTTTATGTAAAAGTATACATTATTTGAATAAAAATTATAAAATGCACATATACAAAGGTGAAATTAAATATTCATAATTTTGCCATAGGTATTTATTTCAATAAATTTTTTCGATGTCAATTTGGTTTTCATTTATTTTTAAACAAAAAATTATGTAGTAAGAATTTATTATAAATAGATTTCTATGTAGTAAATAATGTCTATGATCACAGTTAATGGTTGTATGGTATTCTGTGTTATTGGATTGAATCAAATTATACTTAATCATTCCTCTTGTTATGCATTTATTTTATTAAAAAATTGTTCATTACAATTCTCCCTCTCTCCTCCCTCTTTTCCTTTCATTTCCCTTTCACTCCACTCCCTTTCCCTTTCCCTCTTCTCGTCTGTCCTTTTCTCCTTCAATTGTCCCATGTCTCTATATATTGACCTGTCAACCTTCCTATTCTTTAAAAACTGTTGCTTAGTATTCCACTCAATTGTGTATAGTTTATCATTTTCCTGCTGGTGAGCATTTAGTTTGTTTCTAGTTTTTTATGATTAAAAATAAAATACTTTAATGAAAATCTTTGTACCTTCCTCTTCTCTTAAAGGGAAAAAGTTTAATAAAAAAGATAAACACTTAAAATTTTTGGAACAATTGCCAAATTTTTCTTTAAAAAACTGTGTGTGTGTGACAAAATAATAAATATGCATTTTAGAAAATTCAAACAGCACAGAAATTCACAAAATAAAAAGTGATAGCTCCTATCCCCAGACTGTGATCATTTTAGTCAAATTGGAATATATTTGAGAATAAAAGTAAAAGTAATTAAAACTTATGTAATTACTTCAGGAAGATGAGTGAATTAAAACTGCCCCTCAGAACCAATTTTATGATCACCTCACCTATTCTCCTTCCTATTTTAAAATCTCATCTCTCAGAATTAACAGTTAAGTTTTAGTTGTATAAACTTCCAGGTAGTTTTCCATACAAACGTATATATATAAACATATTTTTACAAAAGCAGGATTAAGTGGAAACTATTGTGCAAATTGTATTCTTTTAATTCAACATTATATTATAAAATACTTCTACATCAATTCTTACTGAGATAGCTCTTTCTTTACTTTCATATTCCATAGTACTGTACTGTATTTTATGCAATAATTTTCTCATCATTATATATTTAGGTCATCTCTCTTTTTCAGTTTCAAATCATGCTACAGTAAACACCTTATACTAGTCACCTCAAGGAACTCTCTAAGAATACTTGCAGAAGGAGAATTATCAGGTCAAAGGACACGTGTTTACTTTAAATATATTTGGGTGTTAACAATTTGCCCTTCTAACATGTTTCCACAAATTTGTGAACATGTCAAGATTTCTTCATTCCATAACATGTTTTCAATCCTTTGACAATGTGAAAGAGTCCAACTGATGTTACTGTTTAATTTGCATTTTGACTACTTCTAAAGTTGATATGCTTTTTTGTATATTAAGTGGCTAATGATAGTCCTGTTGCTAAAAATCATGTTTTATCATATAGTATTATTTCTATTAGACAGTGTTCCATTTACTATTATTATACAGTGAATTAGCTAAAACATAGCAACTTAAAACAATAATTTTTTTGTGTTACTGTATTCTATGGGTCAGAAAATGTAGAAAGGCACAGCAGGGTGTCTCTACTCTGTGATGTCTGGAATCTCAGCTAGGGGTACCAGAAGCCTGGGAGTGATGTGATACCTCTGGGCTATTTCCAGAACCAGTTTGAAGAGTGAATGTGTGACCTGTACAACTGCACGTGGATCTGCACTTAGAAGGGCCCCATGTTTGGTTTTGTGCTCTGCTGTGGCTATCTTGGGATTCTGAACAATTGTTTAACATGGAGTCCTGCATTTCATTTTCCACTGGACTCTGCAAATTAAAAAGCCGGTTCTGGTTGTATCACCTTATGATAGGCAGAATGATGCCCCTAAAGTACCCACATCTTAAACCCCAGAACCAGTGACTGTGGTACACATGTGAAAGCAAACTTGCAAGTGTGATTAAAACAAATAGTTTGAGATAGGTATATTATTTTGGATTATCCAGCTGGGCCCAGTGTAATCGCAAGGGTCTTTATAAGAGAAAGAGGAAGATAAGAGAGAGAGTGTTAGAGTGATGTGACAGGAGAAAGACTCAATTCGCCATTGCTGGCTTTGCAGATGAAGCAGTTACAAGCGAAGGAATGAAAACAGCCTCTAGAATCCAGAGAAGCAAGAACAAATTTTCTCCCATAGAGCTTCTAGAAGGAACACAATCCTGCCAAGTCAATTCCCTTGACTTTAGCCCAGGGAAACCCACTTTGGAAGTCTAACCTCCAGATTCCAAGATAATATATTTGTGTTGTTTCAAGTCACTAATTGTAGCAACTTATTATAGCAGCATTTATTATAGCAGGAAACTGGGAGCTTGGGATGCTAAAAGAAAGTATCATAGACTGGGTGGCTTCTAAATAACAAAAACTTATTATGTACAGGCCTGGAGGCTAGAAGTAAGCATGGTGTGGTTCTGGTAAAGACCCTCTTCTAGGCTGCAGATTGCTGACCTCTTATATCCTCACAAAGTAAGAAAGGAGGTAACTCAATCTCTGGACTATTCCGTTTTTAAAAATTTCAACTTTTATTTCAGATTCATGGGGGTATACAAGTGCACATTTGTCATGTGGGCATATTGTGTGATGCTGAAGTTTGGGGTATGAGTGATCCTGTCAGACAGGTAGTGAGGATGACACCCAATAGGTAGTTTTCAACCATTGTTCTCTTCCTATCTTCCACCATCTCATAGTCCCAAGTGTCTATCATTCCTCTGTTTATGTCCATGTTTACCCAATGTTTAGCTCCCATTTATAAGTGAGAACATACAGTATTTGATTTTCTGTGTCTGAATTAATTCACTTAGGAAAATGACCTTCATTGGCATCCATCTTGCTGCAGAAGACATTATTTGATTCTTTGTTATGGTTGTGTGGTATTCCATGGTTTATATGTACCACTCTTTCTTTATTTGATTCACCACTGACGGCCACCTAAGTTGATTCCATGTCTTTGCTATTGTGAATAGTGCTATAATGAAAATACAAGTGCATGTGTCTTTTTGATAGAATACATTATTTTCCTTAGGGTATATATCCAGTAATGGGATTGCTGAATTGAATGATAGTTGTATTTTTAGTTCTTTGAGAAATCTCCAAACTGCTTTCCACAGTGGCTGAACTAATTTACATTCCCACCAACAGTGTATAAGTGTTCCCTTTTCTTTGCAGCCTCATCGACATCTGATTTTTTTTTTTTCCTCTTTAGTAATAGCCCTTTTGACTGGTGTGGGATGGTGTTTCATTGTGATTTTGATTTGCATTCCTCTAATGATTTGTGATATTGAGCATTTTTTCATGTTTGCTGGCCATCTGTATGTCTTCTTTTTTGAAGTGTCCGTTCATGTCCTTTGCTTACTTTTTCAGTGAAGTGATTTGTTTTTTGCTTGCTGATTTGTTTAAGTTCCTTTTAGAGTCCAAATATTAGGTCTTTGTCAGATGCATAGTTTGTGGATATTTTCTCCCATTCCATAGGTTATCTGTTTACTATGTTCACAGTTTCTTTTGCTGGGCAGAAGCTCTTTAGTTTAATCAGGTCCTACTTGTCTATTTTTGTTTTTGTTGCAGTTGCTTTTGAGAACTTAGTCATAAATTCTTTTCCAAAGCCAGTGTCGAGAAGGGTATTTCCTGGTTATTTTTTAATGAATTTTATTGTTTTAGGTCTTACATTTAAGTATTTAATCCATCTTGGGTTAATTTTTGTGTATTGTGACAAGTAGGTGTCCAGCATCATTCTTCTGCATATGGATAACCAGGTATCACAGCACCATTTATTGAATAGGGAATCCTTTCCCCATTGCTTATTTTTGCCATTTTTGTTGAAGATCTGTTGGTTGTAGGTATGCAGCTTTTATCTGGGTTTTCTATTCTGTTCCAATGTTTTATGTGTTTTATACCAGTGTCACACTATTTTGGTTACTGTAGCCTTGTAGTACAGTTTGAAGTCAAGTGGTGTGATGCCTCTGAATTTATTCTTTTTGCTTAGGATTGCTTTGGCTCTTCAGGCTCGTTTTTTGGTTCCATATGCATTTTAAAATAATTTTTTCTAATTCTGTGGAAAATGATGTTGGTTGTTTGATAGGAATGGATTTGAAACCATAGATTTCTTTGGGCAGTATTGGCCTATTCTTTTAAGGGTACTAATCCCATTCATGAGAGCTTCACTCCCATGAACTGATTACCTCCCAAATACCCCACCTCCAAATACCATCACATTGGAATTAGGATTTCACCACATGAATTGTGGGTGGAGGGGACCAGCGAATCAGTCCACTGCAGAAACTCATATACACCTGTATTAATACACACATAATACTAATACTTACACAAACTCATTTACTCATATGTCTGGCACCTGGGTCGGGATGACTCAAAGACAAAGAGTGCTGAGGAGAACACTTATTAAGTTCTCTCCATGTAGCTTGGCTTCCTCATAGCAGAGTATCTTCAGAATAGGTGAACGTTTTACAGAGATTGAGTGATCCAAGTGTGAGTGTTCTAGTGAAGCTGCATTGTCATGCATTCTTGGAAGTCACACAGCATTACTCTGCCATACTCTATTGGTTGAAACAGTCACAGGGCTGCACCCAGATCCTAGGGACTGTACATAGACCTAATTTCTCACTGGGAGAAGTAAAACATAATTTTAAATAAAGAGTTTAAACTAAGTGTTTTAAAACTATCACAGGTGGTTTGTCTTTTCCCTATTGATTTTTACTAACTCCTTGCTTATTGTGGCTGTGAACCATTTGCATCTATCTTATAATGATTACAAATTGTTTTGACCAGGCTTCAGATAGACAGATAGGATATCTGTCTTCATGACTTACTTTTGATATTGAAAATTTCGAATTTTAAGAAATAGGTAAGAGTTAATGAAGTAATTGAACTTCAGAGACTGTCTATGACCAGATTTAATTTATTCACAGGCAGAAACTCAATTTCGAAGGTAAAACAAGTAAAACATTATGGTTAGGTCCCAGCTCTAAGGTAACAGCTCTTAGAAAATTGAGAAAAACAAAGAGTTAAATTTTGTTTCATATGATTACATTTACAGTGACATCAATGTTTTATTCTGTTTCTGCGAAATCTTTTTTTTTTTTTTTTGAAGTATCTATGGGTTTTTGTAACTAAAGCTTTGGCCAAGTCTAATTTCGGATGTTTATTGATAATGGAAACTACATTTTTGATACTATAAGAGTATCATATTTCATAATCATCTTTCTCTTTTTAATTTTGAACATATTCTGTTTTATTTATTTATTCATTTATTTAGACCGATTCTCACTCTGTCACTCAGGCTGGAGTGCAGTGGCGTGATCTCGGCTCATTGCAACTTCCAACTCGTGGGTTGAAGTGATCTTCCTGCCTCAGCCTCCCAAGTGTCTGGTATTACATGCATCTGCCACCACACCAGACTAGTTTTTTGTTTGTTTGTTTGTTTGTTTTTTGCATTTTTAGTAGAGATGGGGTTTCATCATATTGGCCAAACTAGTCTTGAACTCCTGGCCTCAAGTGATCCACTCACCTCAGTGAATCTCCTAAAGTGCTGGCATTATAAGCATGAGACACCATGCCTGTCCCAGTTTCTATTTTATTTAACAATAGAACTTTAAAAAAAATTGTCAGGGCAAAACTTTAAGGTACTTATTAATAAAATATATATTTTGAAATAAATATAAAAATAATTTTGAATTATGAATCTGTCTATATTCAAGCTTGTGCCTTCAGGTAGTGTGGTTTCTCTTATATTTTGTGAATACATCTGTGTGTTAATAAATGTACTGTTTTACATAATAAAATATAAACAATTTTAATCATCTTACAGAAAGGCTATGAAAGAGACATTAATTAATACATATGGATCAATGTTCAAAACCTAATGTTCTTTCAAGAAATATCACCTATTTAGGACTCGTGTATTTAACACATATATGCTTCAATATATTTGATTGGGACATTAATAAAACCTTATTGCTTATATTAGCATCCACTTGTATAAAACAATTAGCAGGCAAGAGGAACCAGGCACAATACATTAATCACTGATACAAAAAGCAGAATAATTTAAAGAATTTGTTAAAGATAATCACTTTGAATAAAAATAAGAAAATCAAATGTAACGTTATTTTCTTAATTAGTCTATATACAGAAAAGTGTAGGAAGGTGATGTTTAAAGACCACAAGAAAAAGAGGGGGAAGGGCCCTGTCACAGACAATTCGTAAGCCAAAATGATTATGCTTTGTGTGTTAGTAAAAGACTCGGGCCTCCATTATAATGATCAATAGTGTGTTTAGGTAACTGGTCATGTCTAAAAAGTATTTGTTTATTTTCAAAGAACACATATATTTACCATTTTTTAATTTCTTTTAGATTGCTCACCGTTAATTTTGGATCACACAAAGGAAAGACAAATAGTACTGCTGTTGTGAAGATATCTTAGACTAAATAAACTTAAATTTGGCCTTATGATCTATCAGGCATATTTTTGTTTTCCAAAGAGGTGTTTAAGACTCATGCCATTGCAACTGCATTTTTATCAATGATATCAAGAACCTGGTAATGCAATTCCCAGAAAGTGTACTTAGAGTGATATGTTATTATAAAACTTTCCCTAACTGGTTTATTATCAGTTTCTGGAAGTGGGGTAATCTTTGTGGAAAGATTACATCAGAAAGGACAAATCCTCACTAACCTAATCACATCCTGAGAGATCCTTCATGAAAATGTGTCTCTAAAGTTAGGGCATTGAAGTGAACAAGAAACGAGTGAGAATGCCCTTAATAATGGTTTAACAGTTTAATTGATATAACTTTGGAAAACTTAGTAGGCATAGAGGGAAGAGAAGTAAATTCTGATAGTGGTGAGGGTATGTGAAATATTGCGGATCGTAAGTTATTATTTGAAGAGAAGTCTTGGGTCAGCCTTACATGTCCAAGTCCTAGCAGGCCAAAGAATAAGAGTACTTAATTAGTATTTATACAATAACTAAATTGAAAAGAAGTGTGAGAAGAGAGGAAAGTGTTCATTATTTTCTATTGGACATCTATTATCTTGAAAACTATATAAGATGCTGCAAATACATACCCATTTCTACCAAATTTCATTAGCCAAAGCTGTGATGTGTCCATAACTAACTGCGAGTGATGTTAGAAAATGCAGTTAAACTGTGTGATGAGGAGGAAAAGGAAAATTATTTGGTGAGCATGTAGGATACTCTTGCCAGAGTCTATCTTCTTATCACATCCATTAAATAATTCCTTTCAAATATGGATCACACATCCCCTCCTCAAGAGTCACAACTCTAAATCCAACCAGGATCTCTAGCTAATGGACAGTTCTGTGTTCAAGGGCAGCAAATTGTCTACCTTTCCTCTCCCCTACCCACCCAATATACAATTGTGGAGCAGCGATTAAAAATTCATAATTAATACCCCATTTGGAAAGGATAAGAGATGCACAATAGTTGCTGGTCCGTAGCAATTACAAAATCACTATGACAGTCATTATGAAAGGCCCCTCCCTAGGTGTAGAGGAAGTTCTTTGATTATCTTCATTTGACTCTGGGAGAAAAAGTCTTGTCCATTGATGTTTATGGTCCTTGACTCCACTCTTCGGTAAATCTCCCCTGTCCATTATTTAATTTGGCTATATCCAAGGTGGGTGGTGCACAATATGCACTTCTCAGAGCTGTACAGAGTTTACAAGCTGCCTGTACATATTGAAGAATTTGGCATTATTCTAATGATCAGTAAAAGGCTTTTTAAGTACAGGCTGGTGAATTTTTTTGGTAATACAATTCCCTCAAAAATGTAGTTGATTCATAAAACACGTGCTTAGAGACTTATGAAGAGACTTAAATAACTGCATCCCACTTCAATAATAAGTGAAAAATTTCAATATCCCACTGACCACGTTGGACAGATCATAAAAGCAGAAAACTAACACATTATATATTATATACACATATAATATGTAGTATATAATATAAATACATTAATACAGTCTCTCTCTGCTCCCCAAGCTGAAGTGCAGTGGTACGATCTTGGCTCACTGAAACCTCCACCTCTCAGGCTCAAGCTACTCTCCCACCTCAGCCTCCTGAGTAGCTGGGACTACAGGCACATGTCACCATGTCTGGCTAATTTTCGCATTTTTTCATAGAGATAGGGCTTTGCCACGTTCCCCAGGCTGGTCTCAAACTCATGAGCTCAAGTGATCTACCTGCCTCAGCCTCCCAAAGTGGAGGGATTATAGGCATGAGTCACTGCTGCACCCAGCCCTAACAAAGATATATGAGACCTAAAGTTGATACTTGGCCAAATGGACCTAACAGACGTCTACAGAACATTCCATCAAACAACAGAATATACATTAGTCACATCTGTACACGGCACATACTTTAAGATTGAATACATGCTCAGCCATAAAGCAATTCTCAACAAATTCAAAAAAACCAAAATCATACCAAGCATGCTCTTGGACCACAGTGCAATAAAAGTAAAAATTAATACCAAAACCATACAATCACATGGAAATTAAACAGCCTGCTCCTGAATGACCTTTGGGTAAAAAATGAAATTAATATGGAAATAATTTTTTTTTTTGTAATTAATGAAAACAAAGACACAACATGCCAGAATCTCTGGGATACAGCTAAAGCAATCTTCTAAGGAAAGTTTATAGCACTAAACATCAAGAAGTTAGAAAGATCTCAGATTAACAACCTAATATCACACCTTGAGGAACTAGAAAAATAGGAGGTAAGCAACTCCAAAGTTGGTAGGAGAAAAGAAATAACCAAAATCAGAGCAGATGTGAATGAAATTAATATGCAAAACCCCTACAAATGATAAATGAACCCAAAAGTTGGTGCTTTGAAAGAATAAACAAGATTGATAGACCACTAGCTAGATAAATAAAGAAGAAAAGAAAGATCAAACTAAACAGAATCAGAAATTACAAATGTGACATCAGCACACCAAACCCACAGAAATACAAACAACCCTCAGAGACTATTAGGAATACGTTTATTCAAACAAACTAGAAAACCTACAAGAAACAGATAAATTCCTAGAAACATAGAACCTGTCAAGATTGAACCAGGAAGATATAGAAATTCTGAACAGACCAATAATGAGTTCTGAAATTGAATCACTAATAACAAACCTACTAACCAGAAAAAGCCCAGGACCAGATCGACTCACAGGCTACTTCTACCAGACATAAAAAAAAAGAGCTGGTACCAATCCTACTAAAATTATTCCAAAAAAATTAAGGAGGAAGAGATACCTCCCTAACTCATTCTATGAAGCCAGCATCATTCTACTGCCAAAACCTGGCAGAGATACAACAAAAAACAAAACTTCAGGCCAATGTGCTTCAGGAGCATAGACCCAAAAGTCTTCAACAAAATACTAGAAAACCGAATCTAGCGGCACATCAAAAAGTGAATTTACCCAGATTGAGTACGCTTCATTCCCAGGATGCAGAGTTGGTTTAATATATAAAAATCAATAAATGTGATTCAACACATAAACAAAGCTAAAAACATAAACCACATGATCATCCCTATAGATGCAGATAAAGATTTGATAAAATTCAAACACCCCTTCATATTAAAAACCGCCAAGAAGGGAAGTGGGGGTGTGGTGGGAATAGTTAATGGGTACAAAAAAGTAGAATGAATGAATAAGGCCTAGTATTTGATAGCACAACATGGTGACTATAGTCAACAATAACTTACTTGTACATTTAAAAATAACTGAAAAAGCATAATTAGATTATTTGTAACACAAAAGATCAGTGCTTGAGGGGATCAATGTCCTACTTTCCATGATGTGATTATTACACATTACACGTTGTATCAAAACATCTCATGTACCCAATAAATACATACACTTATTACGTAACCACAAAAATTTAGAGAAAAGACCTTCACAAACTACGTATCAAAAGAACATACCTCAAAATAATAAGAGCCGTCTATGACAAACTCCCACAGCCAATATCATACTGAGTGGGGAAAAACTGGAAGCATTGCCATTGAGAATTGGAACAAGACAAGGATGTCCACTCTTACCAGTCCTATTCAACGCAGAACTGGAAGTCGTAGACAGAGAAATTAAGCAAGAAGGAGAAATAAAAGGCATCCACATAGGAAGAGAGAAAGTCAACCTATTTCTCTTTGAAGATGATACGATTCTATACCTATAAAACCCCATAGTCTCTGCCCAAAGGCTCCTAATACTGATAGACAACTTCAGTAAACTTTTAGGATTCAAAACCAATGTAAAAAATCAGTAGCATTTCTATACTGCAATGACTTCCAAGCTAAGAGCCAAGTCAATAATACAGTTTAATTCAGAATAAACACACTAAAAATAAAATACCTAGGAATACAGCTACAGAGGGAGGTGAAAAATCTCTACAATGAAAATTACAAAACTCTGCTGAAAGAATTCAGAGATGACATAAACAAATGGCAAAACATTCCATGCTCATGGATAGGAATAATTAGTATTGTTAAACTGGTCATACTGCCCAAAGTGATTTACAGATTTCAAGCTATTCCTATTAAACTACCAACATCATTTTTCACAGAATTAGAAAAACATATTCTCAAATTTATGTAGAATCAAAAAAGAGCCTGCATAGCCAAAGTATTCCTAAGCAGAAAGAACAAAGCGAGAGGCATATAGTACTGGACTTTATACTACAAGCTTACAGTAACCAAAACAGAATGGTACTGGTACAAAAATAGACACATACACCAATGGAACAAGTTAGAGAACTCAGAAATAAAGCTACACACCTACAACCATCTAATCTTCAACAAAGTTCACAATAACAAAAAATGGGGAAAGGATTCATTATTCAATAAATGGTTTTGGGATATCAGGCTTGCCATATACAGAAGATTGAAACTGGACCCCCTTCCTTTCACCATATACAAAAACCAACTCAAAATGGATTGAAGACTTACATGTAAGACCTAAAGCTATAAAAATCCTAGAAGAAAACCTAGGAAATACTCTTATGAACATCTGCCTTGGCAAATATTTCATGATGGAGTCTCCAAAAGCAATTGCAACAAAAATAAAAATTGACAAGTGAGATCTATTAAACTAAACAGCTTCTGCCAAGCAAAAGAAACCACCAACAGGGTAAGCAGACAACCTACAGAATGGGAGACAATATTTGCAAACTATGCATCCAACAAAGGTCTAATATTCAGAATCTATAAGGAATTTAAACATATCAATAAAAACCAATTGACCCCATTAAAAAGCAGGCAAAGGACATGAACAGACACTTCTCAAAAGAATACATACAGGTGGCCAACAAACATATGAAAAACTGCTCAACATTACTAATCAGCACTGAAATGCAAATAAAAACGACAATGAGGTATCATCTCACACAAGTCAGAATGGCTATTGTTAAAAGGTCCAAAAATAAAAACAAACAAATGTTGGCAAGACTGCAGAGAAAAGGAAATGCTTATACACTGTTAGTGGGAATGCAAATTAGTTCAGCCACTGTGGAAAGCAGTTTGGAGATTTCTCAAAGAATTCAAAACAGAACTACAATTCAATCCAACAATCCCATTACTGTATATATATCCAAAGGAATTGGAACAAGACAAGGATGCCCACTCAAAGGAAAATCAATTGTTCCGTCAAAGAGATACATGTATGCGTATGTTCATTGCAGCAAAGACATGGAATCAATCTAGATGTCCATCAATGGTAGATAGGACCTACAGAGGGGGAGAAAGGATGGGGAGCAAGGGTTGAAATACTACCTATCAGATAGTATGCTCACTACCTGGGTGGCAAATTGTTTGTACACCAAACCCCAGCAACACACAATTTACAGTGTAACAAACTTGCATATGCACCCTGTGAACCTAAAACGAAAGTTCAGAAAAAGAAACAAAAAGGAAAGGCCAAACTCTTTGTTGCCAAGGCTAGCAGCAACTACAAGCTGCCCCTATAGTCACACTCAGAAGCAGGACAACTACAATAAAGTGTCAGTGTCCACTTCCTTCTCTGGTGTTTAATTTTCCTCCATTTTCATTCCATGGGGATAGCTCTTTACTGCCTCATGAGCTCACCTATGCACATCAAAGGCTTTATGTTATATTTTAAGCAGTTTTCGTAGCAAGGGAGTTTTCATAATAACCAGTCATATTGCTGGAAATGCAAGTCCTGGAATGAATTTTAAAGTTGGACTATTCTAGAAATTTCAAGTTGGATAGGCCCTGTAACTATAGATTTAAAAAAAAAAAATTGCATCAATTAAAAACAGGTAAATTTTTATAAAAGTTTCAATGTTTAATACAACTGTTAAATTCTAACTTTTGCAATTTTAAAGTGTTGAGACAGGAGATGATTTTAATATAATCTTCTGATATTTTTTAACTTTGTTTTTTTTTCATATATGAATAAGCAGAGGCCAAAAGAAGCCACGGAGTTATTCAAAGATACAATACGACTTACTGGAAGAGACAAACTACATTTCCTGTCCCTCCTGACACTCTCTTATGGCTTTTTAAAAATTACCCTGTATTGATAGGATCTTTGAAGAATTTAATTTTAGGTTCAAACTATCTAAAATTACACTGATATGTTTAAAGCAATCTAAAACAATTTTTTTTCTATTAAAAGAAACCAAGACACAAAAACATTCTTAAGACTCAAAAATGCATTATAGCATTAGTCACAGTAAAATGTTTCTTATTACAAACTATCTTATTCCTAATGAAGAGAACAGGAAAAGTAAAGCGGGAGGAAGATTACGTTAAAGAGAATAAAATCGAAGATATTTTCCCCCAAGTCTAATTTAATAATGACAATTAGTTCTGTTTGATTTCACTTTAATCACAGGAAAGTTGCTCCTTCCACACCATGGTCCCAAATATCCCACTCTTTTCACTGAGAGTTTGTAAATGTTCAGAACTGTTGGCTGCAAGTTTATGCCTGTGTTAGGGTTGCAAGACTTAAAAAAACAACAACAGGAGGCAGCAACAAAACAGGGTACTCAATAAAGTTAGAATTAGATAAACAACATACAATTTTTAGTATGACTAGATCCCATGATCTTTTAAAAAAGTATTTATACTTTTTATTTATTATTATTATTATTTTGAAGAAGGGTCGCCCAGGCTGGAGTGCAGTAGCACGATCACAGCTCACTGGAGCCTGGAACTCCTGGGCTCAAGTACTGGAGCCTGGAACTCCTGGGCTCAAGTACTGGAGCCTGGAACTCCTGGGCTCAAGTACTGGAGCCTGGAACTCCTGGGCTCAAGTACTGGAGCCTGGAACTCCTGGGCTCAAGTACTGGAGCCTGGAACTCCTGGGCTCAAGTACTGGAGCCTGGAACTCCTGGGCTCAAGTACTGGAGCCTGGAACTCCTGGGCTCAAGTACTGGAGCCTGGAACTCCTGGGCTCAAGTACTGGAGCCTGGAACTCCTGGGCTCAAGTACTGGAGCCTGGAACTCCTGGGCTCAAGTGATCCTCCCCCATCTGTCTTCCAAAGCACTGGGAATACAGGCATGAGCCACCGTGCCCAGTGTATCCCATAAATATTGCATGGAACATACTTATACTACATATTTATTATTTGTTTATCTGACATTCAAATCTAACTAGGAATCCTGTATTTTATCTGACACACTCTGGGTGATGAGTCAGAAGGCAAAGGGGTCCCTAGCAACGATAGCTACATGCTGAGTTCATAATTTCCTGGTTCTCTTGAAAAAATATTCTTCTTTTCAATTTCATTTAATGGACACTCTACTTTCAATTCTTTGCCTTCTCTTTACAATTTGCTTACTTGCCCTTTTTAATAATAGTGTGGAGGTAAAAGATACCAAAAAACGTAGATTAGCATTTCAAACTGAAGGCCTATTAGCTTGAATCAATTTATAAAATATATATCCCATAATTTACTGTTGCTTTTTCCTGCAGAAAATAGAATTTTAATGTTATTCTCCATTTCTCTAACATGACAATATTTAAAAGACTAGATATTTTCCTTTCAGTTCGATTGCCAAATTCACCTTAACAGTTAATAAATAAGTGGGATCCTCGCAGTGATCCAATAATATATCTCCAGTTACCTTTTGTCACCATGAAAAGTTTTTATTTATGACCATACCCTCTTCTGCCCTTTAGCCAGCATTCAATCCATTTTATGTACATTTATGTCCATTCTGTTTTCCTCCTTTTTTAGACCTCAATCTCTCTACCAAGACCTTGATCTCTGATGTGGAACTTTGTCAAATGCTGTCTGCAAACGTAAGAGCATGCTCTTCCCTGCAGGAGGACAAAGCCATAGTCGTCTTCGAAAGGCAGAGGAGAGCTGAATGAATAAACATTGGCATTTCATGGTGGGGCTTGCTGTCAGACTCAAGCTACTTCAGACAGAACATTTTGATTAGAAATTTCAAGAAGTGTTGTTTGGAAGGGCATCATTCGTCCATTGTCTAGTAATTTTACAGAATAATACTTTTACAAACCGCTTGTCAATGGATCGAGGAAGAAGAAAGTTGCAATCAGGTGCTTTGGACAAAGCATTGTCCCAGACATCACTACGGAAATGAAGAAATGTTTTTCCTCCTTTCTTTTCAGAAAAAAAGTAGTTGTTATGAAGGTCTTAGGAGAAGATAAATTAGACTGCTTTTCCTGGGAGTGGCTTGATGGACTGTGAATGAATATTCAGTCTTTTTAGAGAAAATTGATTACATTTTAAGGGCTGTTATAGGTTTTATGAGCAAACATATGCATCCCATTCCAATTTGCTGTGGGATGAATGTAGTTCTTTAGAACAAAGTGCAATTAAAATATATATAGAAACAGGATGACAAGAGTTCTCTTTTAAGAGCTGAATAAAACTGGAAACCCATAGAATGTCAAGATTTTTATCCAGTTAAGTTTACAGCTATAAACTTCTTCAAACTCAGTTAAAATAGTAATTTGTTTAACTTTTCACTAGTCTTCATGTTAGGAATGGAGCATCAGAGGATGAGATGTACAAATAGTCACCCTGCCTTAGCTAGTAAAGAAACCCAAGGAAAAGTTTTGATGTAATCTCTTCTCCTTTTCCTCCTCCAATGAGCCTGAACTCTCAGAGTCAGGGATCAGATTTATGAGGAATGTTTAAAATCATTTCTTTTAGGTTTAATAAACCAAAATGTTCAACTGTCCTGCAAAATTTTCTAAATTTTATCTGTAACTGTTGACATTCATGTTTTTAAAAAGTGCACACCTAGAGTGACAGAATAAGAAACAAATGTATTTAAGTTAATGTAGAATTTTTATGAGTATCTTATAACTATAGAGTACCCATTTTTTTAAAAAACAAAACATTAAAAAGTTTCTAACTCTATAGAAGTATTATGCTATAGGTCTTTATAAAGATTAAGTGAGGTAATATATGACAAGCGCTTAAAACATACGCAGTATTACAGAAGAGCTAGTTTTATTATTAATAGTAACTCAAGCCTATGATGACCAAAACTGAGTTTTTGACTCCTGCAAGTTCAACATCTGCTCCTCCCCTTGTCTTTCCATTTAATAAGTCGTTACACCATCTACCCTAATTCCTGAATTCCAAAACCTTGGAGTCTTCTTTGATTTCTTTCTCATGTTCTCCACATTAGTAGGCCTTGCTGCTTTTCCTCCTCAGTGTATGCTGAACTCATTTAACTTTCTCCATTTTTACTCTCAATGCACACCACCATACTCTGTCATCTATACCACTGTAACACGTTCTTAAATGGTCCCTCTGTTTGACTGTTGCCCCTGCAATTCATTCTATATGTAGTGGTGAAAGTGAATACATGTAAGAAGAAATCAAGTTTTGTTACTTGATGGAAACCCTCCAATAATCATTTCACTATGAATAAAATCCAAACCTTTTGCTATGACTCTCAGGACCACATGTGATCTGGTCCCTGCCCACCTCTCTGGCCTTGGCTCTCACATTTCTCTCTGTACTGATATTCACCAGTCATATTGGTTTGTCTCCTTTTTCCTAAATTAAGCACTCTAAACTAATTTCTGCTTCAGTGACTGCAGATGCCAAGCTCTGTGCTGGAAGCTCTCTTTCCCCTTCTCTGGTTAGCTCCTTCTCATTATTCAGGTTTCAGTTCAAATGAGGCTTCTCTGAGGACTGATCTATTATTTGCCACAGCCCTTCTTTATTCTCTATGCTATTCTCCATATTATTTTCTTTATAATACTTCTTAATAAGTGAATAATTACTATGTGGATGGCTTCCTTACATAGTTATTTATTTGTTCATGTTCTTGTTTACATTTCATTGTCGCTTCTAGAAGAAAAGTTTTTTAAGAGCAGTGACCTTGTCTGTCTTGATCATGGAACAAAAACTGGTATATAGCAGATGTTCAATAAATATTTCCTGTATGAATACAAGAATATGTTTCATTTTCCTTTTCTTTCCTCCTTTTGCCCCTCATTTCTCTGTCTTTTTATGTGTCTCTCTCTTTCTCTGTCACTATCTTACACAAAAGGAATATAAATATGTATTTGTATATATGCAGATGACTTTGTGCCCCCAATGTTACAGAAATCATTATATGTCAGTATATTTCATTCTACCTTATACTTCTAAAACAGTTGCAAGGTATTTTATGAATGAATCATAATTTATTTAATCATTCTGTAGTGAAAGACATCAAGAAGACTTAAATTTTTTTTCTTAAGTAATCAATGCTGTAATGAATACCTTTGCATAGTCTTTTTTGATCACATGTGCTTGCATTTCTCTAAAATACATTTCTAGATGTGGAATAACTTTGTCATTAAAAAAATTCTCTTCTAGGCCGGGCGCGGTGGCTCAAGCCTGTAATCCCAGCACTTTGGGAGGCCGAGACGGGCAGATCACAAGGTCAGGAGATCAAGACCATCCTGGCTAACACTTGAAACCCCATCTCTACTAAAAAATACAAAAAACTAGCCGGGCAAGGTGGCGGACGCCTGTAGTCCCAGCTACTCAGGAGGCTGAGGCAGGAGAATGGCGTAAACCCGGGAGGTGGAGCTTGCAGTGAGCTGAGATCTGGCCACTGCACTCCAGCCTGGGCGACAGAGCAAGACTCCGTCTCAAAAAAAAAAAAAAAGAAAAAAGAAAAAAAAAATTCTCTTCTAAAAGGCTTAACTAAAAATATAGAAATTTGCTCATTTTTCCACCTTTACCAAAACTGGAGATTAATATTTTTTTAAAAATTATTTCTCCTTTTTTTGACAAAACATTGATATCTGGCTGGACATGGTGACTCACACCTGTAATCCCAGCACTTTGGGAGGCCGAGGTGGGCAGATTGCTTGAGTTCAGAAGTTCAAGACTAACCTGACCAACATGGTGAAAGCCTATCTCTACTAGAAATACAAAAATTAGCCAGGCGTAGTGGCATGTCTGTAGTTCCAGCTACTCGGGAGGCTGAGACAAGAATCGCTTGAACCTGAGAGGCAGAGGCTTTAGTCAGCCGAGAATGCGTCACTGCACTCCAGCCTGGGTGACAGACCCAGAACCTGCCTCAAAAACCAAAACAAAGTAAAACAAAACATTGAAATCTCATTTTTAGATTATCTTTGTCGGATCTTAGTGAGGTTGATGGTATTTCTGTGTATTTATTGGCTAATATTATTTCTTCTCTGAGTTGCTTTCTCTTATTCTTTTCTCATTTTCTGTTACATTGTTTATTCTTTTTGCTTTGTAGGAGGTAGATATATATTTTGATTGTAAAAATTTTGACTATTACATATGTTGAAAGTATCTTTTCTAGTTGGTGCCTTGCTTTTATCTTTGGCCATAAGATCTTTGAAAATACTAAAGTATAAAAATTAGCCAAATCTGTCAAATGTTTTCTTTATGGATTTCAGATTGTAATTTATTTAAAAAGGCTTTTTAATTTCAAGACTATTAAAAGTATTTCCATTTTTTCTCTAATGTGTTGTATCTTTGAATTTTTTGCATTTGTCTTTATACCTATCTGAAATACAGTTTTAGGTATGTTGCATGCATATATGGGATTAAACTTCATATTTTCCACATACTCAATTATTATATGGTCATTTATAAAATAGTCAATTGTTTCTAAATAATTCAAATTTTTAAATGCTGACATAGGCATTTATCTCCCCAGATTCTTTATTGTATTTCACTGATTTATGTGTGTATTTCTTCAACAAACGCACGCTGAGAATTTGTATAGCTTTATTCTATGTTAATTATAACATAATGCTGATGGTATACAGTATACCCCTATTTAATTATAAATTCTACTGCAGAGAGAATTGAAGCCCAAATGTTAAATGCCCTATCCAAGTTAAAGCTCAAAGACGGTGAAAATCAAAAAATGAGTCTGAAATTTTAAAAAAACTTGCTCTTGTGTGACCAAAAATAGGAGAGCTGAGGAGAAAGGATATGGAAAGCCATATCCAATGTATAGCCATCATTTATTTTTTAGAAAAGAAGAAAAATAGAAAATGCCTTGTGTGTTTTATATATGAGAAAACAGAAAACAATGATCATCAAAATATTTCTTGACAGCGTACTATGAGCTCGTCACACTTCTAACACTAATTAAAAATTCATTGAGACTTCAAAACAACTGTATGAGGTAGGAAAATATTATCCCTATATTATAGGTAAGGAACTGATGCACAAGAAGCTTAAATAAGTTGCCTAAGATCACCCTGCTAGCACGTCGATGAAGTTGGTATTGATTAAAACTCAAGATTGACAAGGTAGGGCAAAACACAACAAAACAAAACAAACAGAAAACACAGCAAAAAGCCTAGATCGCATCATTACATTCTAAAGATTGTTCTTTGAAAAGATCAAGTAAAGAAACCAAACCCATAGCAAGTCTGATAGTGCAGAAAAATAAATAAAATGCAAAAGTAAACATTAAGAATAGAAAGGGGTAAAATTTCAGAAATGAGTTAGAGTTTGAAATATTTATGGTAAAAAACACCCAATTTTACAGCCATAGATTTGATAGCCTGGATGAACTAGATAATGTAGCATATGGACAGATGAATATCAAAAATTGACTTAAGAAGTAAGATTTTAAAAAGTCTATAAATACCAATATTTGTAGAAAAAAAATCAAAGGTATTTAATGATCTACCTCTGAAAGTGGGTGGCCCAGGTTATTGGGTGGGTATACTCTTTTATTCAACATATATTGATGGATTCTTGTTCAGAGTAAGAAAGTTCTTTCACAGAATGGCTTGCCTCTATCAGCAAACATCAAGCAGTGGATTCTTCCCCAAAGTTTTTGTCCTTCAACTGACCTCCAGCTGTGACTTTTATAGATACTCCCTAAAGTCCAAAAATTTTTACCTTTATATGTGGCATGAACTGCTTTGTCAGTCTGATAAATTCCTTCTACTTCTTTCAGTAAAATGTTTTTAAATGCACACAAATATACACAAATGCATATGATCATACTACAAAGGAGTATTTACAAAATCAATTATAATGAAATGTTTTTAGCCACAGATCCCTTAGGGATAAATCCTAATACGGTTTGGGTTTGTGTCCCCACTCAAGTCTCATGTTGAATTGTAATTCCCAGTGTTGGGGGAGGGATCTGGTGGGAGGTGACTGGATCATGGGAGCGGATTTTCCCCTTGCTGTTCTAGTGATAGTGAGTGAGTTCTTACAAGATCTGGTTATTTAAAAGTGTGTAGCACTTCCCCCTTTGCTCTCTTCCTCCTTCTCCAGCCATGTGAAGACATGCCTTGCTTCCCCTTTGCGTTCTGCCAGGACTGTAAGTTTCCTGAGGCCTCCCCAGCCATGTGAAACTTTGAGTCTATTAAACTCTTTTCTCCATAAATTACCCAGTCTCAGGTCATTCTTGGTAGCAGTGTGAGAACAGACTAATACAGATCTCAAGTTAAGATCTCTGCCAATTCTTGTTATCACACTATTTTCACTTTTAATTCTATGACTACTATATCCTAGCAGATCTTTGGTTCTGCCCAAGAATTCTACATTTTGATAACCCTTTCACTCACTCACACTTCTGGGTGACTATTGCTACCTTCTCTTCTCACTTCAAATCTCTCATGCCTCCTGAGCATGGTGGATTATTATATTATGTAATATGATAATTATATTAATTTTTTTAAAAAATCATTTTAATATTTATTTAAAATGTCTCTGATAAATTTCTGAATTGTTTCTCTGTGTTTTCTTGACATTCACTGAGCATTTTTAACCAAGCTATTTCCAATTTCTTTTCTAGCAGACCACACATCTTCATGTCTTTAGAATCCATCTCTGGCACCTTGTTTTGTCTATAAGGTGAGGTCATAACTCCCTAATTGTTCTTGATGCTTATGGACATATGTCAATGTCTGCACATTAATAAGTTAGGTATTCATTCCAGTCTTTGCACTCTGGCTTGCTTTGTGCCTGTCTTTCTTCGGTGGTCCTATCCAGTCATCTAAGCATACTGTTGTCAGAGATTGTGATCACTGTAACCATTTCAGCACTAGCAGTTGCCCTAATCTCTGGTTCACAGTGAGGGCTCCAAGATTGGCTTGGCACCTCTGTCCATGTGGATCTGGGGAAAACCTAATGGGGTTACCCAGGCTGTATGGAAAAGCTGGCCAGAAACTTAAGTCTAGAAGTCATTCCTGATGGCCAAGATGGATGTATGTCTCCCAGAAGATTCCTATATAGGTGGGACAATGCCATGACTGCTGCAAAGGTACTGAAGCTGACTCTGGATTCCCTCTGAATCTGAGGTGAAAGGATGCTGGTGAGCCCATCTCAGTGGTATAGACACGTGTGCTTCCCAGCAGTTTCCTGCAGTAACAGAGGAGTTCCCTAGTTGTAGAAAGAAGGCCCAGAACTTCTTGCCAGGCCCCCTCAGGAACTATCGTAGGACAATGGGTCCATCACAAAGGTTCAGGCAAATGGGTAATTCCCAGGCTCTGAGATGTAAGTTAGTCTCCCTCTGTGTTGTTGTGTGAGCCGTAATAAGCTGAGATCGCAGGTGAGGGTGGCTAGAGCTGATTTACAGGGTAACTTTGAGATCCACTCCCAAGATCAACGCTAGTGGGCAGGTGAGCCTTTATGCTGAAAGACTAGTGTGCATGATTCCTTCCAGGGCCCTTGGTAAATGATTTTGGTTGCAGGTTCATGTCCAAATGGCATTGTAGCCATTCCCTTTGGGGAATTACACTGTTGCCAGGTTTGAATGTGGGAACACAATCAGAGGGTCTGCAACCTGGATGCTGGTCTGTACTCTCAAAACACCCTTTCTAGGTTTAGACTCCACCAGGATTTCATAATCTCCTACCTAAAATTCGAGGATCTCACAGAGAGACTTTGTGGATAGGTGCAAAATTCTTATAGTTGTCAGGGATGGTATGAGAAGCTTGCCTCATATTCTACCACCTTCCTGACCTCTCTGCTCTATTTCTTTTATAGCCCATTAGCAAGTGTTTCCATTCTACCTAAAATATTATTATCTTAATATAATTTTAGTATAAATATATTATCACTTACTTTATTATAAATATATCATTTAATCTAGTTACTCTGATATAGATTTTATTGATTTTTTTTGTCATCACCTCCATCATTATGGAATAACTAGGTCAACAAATGCTTCATAGAGAACCTGACATTAGAACTAGGCCTGTAGAAAAAAGTACAACTGGGGATGAAGTGATATTAAGATCAAAAATTTCAAGACTGATACTTAGTAATTATGAAGAGCCTACAGTACAGGTTCACAAAATATAGCTTATGGGACTCCTGGAGTTCTTTGAGACAAAAGTTCAAACTTTTATAATGATTCCAGGATGTTACCTGGCTTTCTTACTTTCATTCTCTCTTGACTGTCATGCAGTTTTCCATACGCTATTTAACTTACAATTACATAATCACTCTGAACACTAACAGAATGTATGCTGTATAGACTTATGTTTTAAGAAGTTTATGGTTTTAATTTCCAATATTGTATCAATCAATAGGCATAACCCATACAAACAAAAATTCTTTGGATTCTTTAATGCTAGTTAAAAGTATAAAGCAGTCCTGATACCAAAAAGTTTGAGAATCACTGGTTTAGGATGACGTTTAGTATTTGTGACTAGTGTAGAGTGGTTAAGTAGAGTGTATGTACACGTTTGTTGTAATGCAGCTGTCCCCAACCTTTTTGTCGCCAGGGACCATTTTTGTGGAAGACAATTTTTCCATGGACCGGGGAGGGGGGATGATTTCAGGATGATTCAAGTGCATTACATTTATTGTGCATTTTATTTCTATTATTATTACATTGTAGTATATAAAGGAATAATTATACAAGTAACCATAATGTAGAATTGGTGGGATCCCTGAATTTGTTTTCCTGCAACAAGACGATCCCATCTGTGAGTGATGGCAGACAGTAACAGATCACCAGGCATTAGATTCTTATAAGAAACGTGCAACCTAGATCCCTCACATAAGCCATTCACAAGCTGATCCCACTACTGGTCTGACAGGAGGTGGAGCTAAGGTGGTAATGCAAGTGATAGTGAGTGATTATAAATACAGATGAAGCTTCACTTGCTCACGCACTGCTCACCTACTGCTGTGTGCCCTGGTTCCTAACAGGCCATGAACTGGTACTGGTTAGGGACCCCTGTTGTAAAGCATAGTTAGCCTAAAAGGGTACACCATGGTTACTTTCTGGAATAAATATCAGAATAAAGACTGTGAAACTTATTCTGAACTTCAGTAATTTAGAACATGGGGTGACACTGCAGTTGGGCAAAAGAGGAGAATGCAGTTTGATTACCAGTACAGTTTTTTTTTTTTATTATTTTTATAAATGAAAGTTTATAGGTAGAGAAGAGAACTTCTTGGAAAAAATATGTTTTACAAAAGCATTTCTTGTGATTGTAATGTGACTAATTACTACCCCCACTCCCCAGCCACACCTCCTTATCCACCACACACACACACAGAGTACTACTACTTGGGTCACTAGGAATTCATTATTGTTTTATGAAGTTCACTGTATCTGTTTGGAAAAATCCAAGAAATTAGAAGCATTTAAAAGGACAGAAGAAAAAGTAGAATTGGAAATGCATTGGGAAGAAGAATTCAGTTGGACTTAACACTAATAAGGCAAGGAAGGAGTCAGACAATTTCTAACCTGGTTGAGAGAGTAGATGTTAATTTATCTGTTATGGACAGAATGTTTGTGTCCCCTGAAAAAAATTATATGTTGAAACCTCAATTTCCAATTGTATTTGGAGACAGGGTCTTTGAGGTAATTAAGGTTAAATGAGATCATAAGAATGAGGTCCTGATCTGATAGGATTCATGTGTTTATAAGAAGAGACACAAGAACTCTCTCTCTCATTTGCCATGTGAGGATACAGTGAGAAGGTGGAAGTTTGCAAGCCATAAAGAGTTCTCACCAGAAACCAAATTGACAGGAAGCTTGATCTTGCATGTCTAGTCCTCAAAACTGTGAGAAAATAAATTTCTGTTATTTAAACCACCCAGTCTATAGTATTTTTTAAATGGCAGCCTGAGCTAAGACATTATCATATAAGATACAAAAACCTGGGTGGGAAAGGGGAGTAGTGTAGACAGATTTAAGAAGCAAAATGATGAATTGCTGAAATGACTTTCCCTCTTAGACAAGCTAAATTGCCTGAAATTTCTCAACATTCTGTGACTTTAATGCTTCTGGATTTTTTTAAAGCATTATCTCAAAGATGGAACAAAGTAAAAATCAGTATTTATTGTTCTTTAATCCTTTAATGTTAAATTTGCTACTCAGATTAACAGTAATTAAATGGAACTGAGAAGAATTAATGTAGAATAGATAAGGAAAATTAGCAGTGGCCTACAACTGGTGCTTACTAGTTACTTATTCCTAGAATTTGAGAAGACCTTGCCAATCAGAAAGCCTTTATTTTACTGATGGGAAAGCTAAACTCCAGAGTTACAAAGTTCTTATTCATGAATCTAAAATAGTAACAAGGATGGCACTTGAACCCAAATTATCTTAACTCATAAAATTTTCCACTAAGGATCCTCAATATTTCTGATGGGTAGCTAATGACTTCCGAGTCATAGTTTAGATGAACATTTGTGGGTGGTGGGTATGTGTTTCCAAGGTATTATTAAATATTGGCTAGTTTTTTAACCTTTTTCTTTCATTTGAAACAGTTATTGCCTGGAATCATGCACAAATAAAAGAACATAAATAATCTCCACCAATGTTCTTTGAGTTCACAGTTTCACAATAAAGGTGTACATTTAATTACCACCCTAAATATTATATCTTCATAGGTAATGTCATCAATATCTATTGAGTAGAATAATTAAAAATTGGTATGAAAATTGCTATGAATCAAAACAAGATATATATTACCATACTTGATACAATATAAGCTTTCTCATAAAGTTTTATTTCTTTAAATTAACATGCATAATACATTTCCCTTGGGCAGGTACAATACAAGAATGCATCCTCTTTTGACTTGGGATGGCTTATTGATTCCTACATTTTCTTCACTGTTGGGCTTGTGCTTGCCAATATAGTCCCCTGTAGAGAGGATTTTTAAAATTCCCAAATGTTTTGAAGAGCGCTTTAGAATGTAACTTCTGCCAGAACCTAATTAGACAGGAAACTTGGATTTGGGGAGATATTCTTTATAACTGGCTTTTTTTTTTTTTTTACCCCTATTCTCAAAAAGACTCTTAAAAATATTGTCTTCATAATTATCCCTTCTCCTTATTTTTGGCCTTTTCCATAATGGCTTAAAAATTCTTCTAAACAATAAGAACAAATGTTATAAACAAACTCTTTCACAGGCTTTTTCTTCATCACACCCTCCTTCTCTTCCTACACTCTGAATACAACAAAGACGAAACCTCACAAAGCAGATCTTTATGAGGAAAATACATAAATCACAAATTTAAGAAAATAAGGCAGGGGTCAATTTGCCACAACTTATCAATACATTTAGTTTTTCAACATGAGTTTTCTATCATATCTAAAGGAAGTGGATCCCATTAGCAACAAGCCAGCCTAGTGGTGTAAAGGCTGTTGACCATTCTGGCATTGACTCTGCCCACAAAAATATGCAGCCTGTTACAAGTGGAATTTACCCTTTGGCCTTTAGCTCCCCCTCTTCTGAAACCAAGAAGTATTGTTTGCACTGTGAGACCAACTTTTCCACCAGCTAAAAGTGTTTGCAGCTTATTACTAAATGATCTTAAAACAGTTCCAGAAAATATGGAATTTCTTTTCTCATGAGCACAGGAAAAAAACAAAAAACAAAAAAAACAGGCTTAAAGTTGCCAGTTTTTAAGAAAATAAACTACAAACTTTCTCCTAGATTTTTGCTTTTTGTTTAAATTTTTGATATATTTTCATTTCAAAAGCATATTGGAAATTACAACACAGAATTATATGTATCTGAAAAGATATAGTAATTCCCAATATTTTGTTTTCTACTTATTACCTTCCTAAAGTTTACTTATTTTTACTTTTAAATTAAATAAATTAAAATACTTTGGAGATACTTGCAGAGTTTCCAAAAACAATGTTGATATGCACAAATAAAAAATGTCAGCAGTCCAAAGAGAGGATTTTGCCCTCTTTTCTTCTAAAACAACAGATAATATTGATTGGTTTATTATAAAAATAAGGTATGCCAAGAAAACAAAGAAATCAAAAACATACTTAAAAAATTGCCTAAAGACTCTTGTATGCACCCAAATTTAGAGGAAGATTGTTGTATTTTTAAATATACTGCTGGTGATTATCATATTTAAAAGACCTGTCCTTACCATGTGAACATTAGCTGTTATGGTTATTTTTAATATTTTTATATTTAAAAAATTAACGAGTAAAATAGAGAATTGTTTAAGTTAGTGCCTGAGGTATGAAGGGAATCAAAATATAACCTCTGTCTCTCAAACCTTTCTGTTGTTCCTGAACACTTAGTTTCTCATGGTAAGAATAATTTAAAAAATGGGAAGAAAATTTTGTGAAGAAAATGATTACAATACACAATGACAGTAGAAAAAGTAGAAGAAAGCTAGAAGGAGTTAATATACCAAATGTGATTTTCTTGGTTTAATCATCTCAGATTTCAGATTAAGATCTGAGATTTATTTAAGTCTCTTTTGTTGAGGCATAAGGATGGAGTTCTTGTCAGAAATTTGTTCACTTTTCTTGGCTGTAGTAAAATTATAAATGCTGTACAAATACTGTTTTTTTCATAGTCTGCCAAAAAAGTGGCAATAAAGAGTTAACTAAATATATCCACATCTCAAAAGCATTTTAATTTGAATTTTAGAATAAGACTGTAGTTAATTCACTTTTAAACACTGCAAACTTTCTTAATTGTAAGAAGTAAAAATGGAATTTATATATGAAAAACTGTGTGGTTTGTTAGAGAGAAAGAGAGAGAGAAAACACAGACTCAAAAACTATTAGTAACCTTTTCTAATCTATTCAAAGATTGAAAGTGATGTGAAGGATCAAGATCATTGCTAGTTCAACATTTTGCACTCTAGTTTAGGTAATAACAGGGGGCATAAGATGATACTGACCATATATTATTCTCTCTTGTCTAATTCCTTGGTCTGAATTCCCACAACATGTGGCATTTGTTGCCTCAAGAAACAAAATAGTACTTGCAATGTCAGTGCTTTTATCCGAAAAGAAATGTAATTCCTGGAACATATACTATTTTTCAGATAGTCAGAATTAGTGAAAAAAATTGAAACATTTTGCCAAGTGTTTACATTCCTCAAAATGGTCACAGCATCAAAGGATCATAGTCTAGGTGTTCTTTTTTTTTAGTTGAAGAGAATAAAGAAAGGAGTAAAGGGCTGCAGGAACAAGCAAAATACTTTTAAGTTTTATCAGGTTTATTGATATATAATTCACATTAAAAAATCACAATTCAATAAGTGTTGAAAATATATGTATCTGCAAATTTAAACCACAATCATAATATAGAATATTTCCATCACCCCAAAATGTCCCTTGTACTTCTTGTAGTCAATTCCTCCCTATTTCCCCCATCATCGCTTGGAAATAATTGACCTGATTTCCATCTTTGCCTTTCTCGGAATTTCATATAAACAGAATCATAAAGCATGTAGTCTTTGTTTCTGGCTTCCTTTTATTTAACATAACACTTTTGAAATGTTTCTATGTTGTTGTGTGTATCAGTAGTTATTTTGTTGCTGACTTATATTCATTATATTCAACAAATTATTTGTTTACTCACCAATTGATAAATACTCCAGTTTTTGTCTGTTGTTAATAAAGCTTTATAAATATTGGAGTTCACGCTTCTGTGAGAATATATACTTTCATTTCTGTTAGGGAAATACCTAGAAGTGATATCATTGGGTCTTAGAGTAAATGTATGCTTAACTGTATAAGATGTTGCCAAATTCTTTCCTAAAGTGGCTGTTATAATTTTGCATTGCATTTTCACAATCAGTGTATTAGAATTCCAATGGCATCACATTCTCAATAACACTTGGTATGGTCAGACTTTTAAATTTTAGTCATTCAAGTAGTATTATGAACTGAATGTTTCTTCCACCCCAAAATTCATTTGTTGAAGCCCTAATCCCAAGTATGATGGAATTGGCAGGTAGGGCCTTAGTGGGGTAATTAGGTTTAGGTATCGTCATGAGGGTAGGGCCTCCATGATGTATTAGTATCTCTTACAAGAAGAGGAAGAGACTCCAGAGCTTTCTTTCTCTGTCTTATGAGGCTACAGTGAGGTGGCCACTTGTAAGCCAGGAAGAGGACCCTCACCAAGAAACAAATCTGCTGTCATCTTAACCTAGGACTTCTCAACCTCTAGAACTGTGAGGAATAAATATGTATTGTTTAAACTACCCAGTTTATGGCATTTTGTTTTAGCATCTTGGATTGATTAGATAAATGAGCATGTAGTAGTATCTCATTGTTATCTGAATTTGCATTTTCCTAATAAACAATGGTGTTGACATTTTTTATGTGCTTTTTTGCAATTCATCAGGAAAGTATTTACTCAAGTCTTTTGCTTATTTTTGCTTAACTTTTCAATGAGATTAATTGTTTTCCAATTATTGAGTTGTAAGAAGATGATCCTTCACATATTCTCAAAGTTTTTCTTTCTTCTTCTTTTTTTTTTTTTTTAACAGAGTAAAAGTTTTTCATTTTGGGAGAAGTACAATGCATCTTTATTTTTTTCTTATATCAATCTAGGTTTTGGAATAATAGCAAAGAAATATTTAATGACCATAAATTCACAATGAATTTCTCCTGTTTTTTTTTCCCCCTAGAAGTTTTATAGGTTTAACTGTTACATTTAGATCTATGGCTGATTTTGAGTTAATTTTTGCAAATACTGTGTAGTAAGGGTCAAGGGTTTTTTTTTTTTTTTTTCCCTATATAAACATATCCAGCTGTTCCAGAACCATTGTTGAAAAGACTGTTTTCCTCCATTGGATTACCCTGACAATCTTGTCAAAAATCAGTTTATGATACATGTATTACTTTTATTTCTGAGTTATTTCCATTCCATTGATTTGAATGTCTATTCTTTGCCAGCATCACAATGTCTTGATTACTGTAGCTTTATTGTAATTCTTGAAATAGGACAGTGTAAGTTCTCCAGATTTGTTCTTCATTTTAAAGATTAAAATTTGGGTCATTGCATTTCACATAGAGTTTACAATTACCTTGCAATTTCTACAAAGGCCTACTTGGATTTTGATTGAGGCTACATTGAATCTATAAATCAGTTTTTCTAGGTCTTCTTTCTTTTCTTTCAGCAGTTTTATAGTTTTCAGGGTATAAATATTGCACATATCTCATTAATTTTATCCTCAATGTTTTATCTAGTGACATTAAAGAAATCCAGTTTTATGTTGTCATGATATAGGAATACTCCTAGTTGTTTGTATTGACCTTGTATTATATGACCTTCTTAAACTGACTTTATTTAGTGAAAAAGGAACAAAGATGTAGGAAGATCTGAAGATTCATTAATTTAGTATTATGTGAAATGACCAAGAATCTAGGCATTTTTCATAACTCAGTTCTGACATCCTCATTATACTGGCTTTGACCTCGAATTTATTTTGTCATAGTCATAAAATGGCAAAGCTCCAAGTATCATCTTTTCTCACACATACAATTTCAAGAACTAGATGGGAAAATGTTTCTTCTGATGTCTCTTTATAAGAGATTTATCAAGTACTATCTTTTTCTACAGCCCATCAATCAGAATTCCATTGCATGCCTGTTCTTGAACAACCATGGTCAAGGAGACAAGATTCCTGATGACTGACTCACACTAATCAAAACTCAGCCACTGGGCCTAGTGAACTTTGAGATGAGAGCTGAGAGTGCCCCATCTCATCTTAAGCATATGACTGCCCCATACCCAAATAAAATCAGGTTCTTTGCATAAGGAACAATAGAGGTGAATGACCAATGAGTAATCAAAAAGAGAGTTTTTCAGGTATCTGATAATTTTGTGGGTGCTTATATGCTTTTAATTACCTGGCAACAGAATAATAAAAAATAGTTATTTTAAACTTACGTATGTTAGTGTTATGGGACAGGGGTCTAGTATATTATCCACATCAGTCATAATAGTTCTAAATCAAATCTTAATAGACGAGTTAATGAAACATCAAATCAAGTACAGAACTATGATAATTATACACAGATTTTAAGGGGAAAAAAGAACCTTTGTTTCTCTTTGCGACACTATTCTAGTTAAGGCTTCCCACATTTAGAAACTTAAGTTTAATCTTATTTGAGTAAAACAATGGCAAAGGGAAAAGACCTTATTCATGTTATTTTTGGGTTTTATAAATAATGGCAAAATGACTAAGATTATATCTGTAATCTTAAAAAAAGAAAGACATTAAGGTAACCAAAAAGAAACTGGCCAACTAACACATATGAATAGAATATGAAATAACAAAGCATAATGTTGGAAAATTGTTTATTGATCTCTTAACATAGACATTCATATGTGAAAGGGGTTGAGATTCCAAAAAGACCTACAATTAAGTATTTAATTAAGTGCTTAATTAAAAACATAAATTCACAATAAGCATAGAAGTGAGAGTTTAGACAGTTCTTTCAGTTATTTTCTTACTAAAACAGCACAGTAATTTTGGTATATGTGATTTTAATCATTGAACCCCCTCCCTTCTAAAAATATCTTATGTCCAAAAATCTTTAATATATCTCTCGAGATTTAAAAGTTAAAACTTTAAATTTGGAAGTTAAGGGTATAATAGCATTATTAACAAATTAGGTCATTTAGTGTTCAACTGGCCAATCCTTACATTTCTGCATGATAGTAATTTTAGAAAATCATATTATCTGATATAATATATATAATATTTTGTTACATATAGCTACACATTATGAGTGTGTGTGGGTGTGTATGTGTGTGTGTGTTTGTATGTGGGTGTACTACCCCAGCAAGCATGCAGGGTATAAACTCTGGTACTAGGAAAAATAAACTGGAGTGTAAAAATTCTTTAATACTTTAGTTTCTTAGAATTTGGAGGTTAAGGAAGTCTATAGGAACATTCGGTCACGGGTAGCTAGGGCACAGTGACAGATGACAGCGTCACCAGCCCTTCCCAGTGTCTGCAAAGGGCAGAGACTGGGTGAGTTTGGGGGCAATGTTTGTTTAATGGAACGTATGTGCTGACAGACCCCTGAATCACCTATCTTTTAACTGAGGAAACATCACATATATATCCCAAGGTGAAGAAAGGGGAGTGTTGAGGCCTGGGTTTCTGCATCCAAATGGCATGACAGTGTCCAAGGGCCCTGAAGGGAGCCATTAAGACTGGGTTTAAATTGTAGGAACCAGACATTCTATTATCAGAAAAGGGAAGGTAAGAGGTGACGATAGTAACCAGAACATGTGTGGTTAGTGACTGTCTAGTCCTTTCTCAAATTCCCAGGTGTGTGTATAGATATATATATTTTTTTTTCCAGAGGAAAACATATCCACCACTAAATAAAAGTTCCAGAAAGTGAATTTCTTAGAAGGAGGAGAAATCATCCACTTGATATCAGATTCCGTGGAAGATGCTATGGGTATATACAATGGTTAACAGGTCAGATTTTATCCCCTGCAATCTCCGTACCCTCACCTTGATTCTTTTTCTGCAGTTTTTAAATATACTCAACTACTTTTTCTACTTAAAGTAAAACAAAACCATGTAAAATAATACAAATAAAATGACAGTGACCCTGAAATCCCTTGGCCTATCAACCTCTGTCCTTTATTAGCTAACTTATGAAAATGCCTTCTATCTTCATGATTTCTATTTACCTCTTCACTAATCTGGCAAAAAAAAATGTAGAATGATTTTCTAATTGCCACATCCAATATCCTCCTTTTAGCTTTCCTTTAATTTGCCTCTCTGAAGTGATGGGCATTTTTGACTACTCTTTTCTTTTAAGAACTTTCAACATCCTTGGCTTCTGTGATTTCTCTTTTTCTTGTTTGGCCTCAGCAAACAAGCTACTCTGGCTACTTCTTTTCAGTCTTTTCTTTCTAGTTTTCTCTACTTTGCATCTTACGTGACATCATCAAGCGACTGGTGTGTCTTCCTTTATCATACATGGCTTTAAGCACTATTTGTGTGCTGCTGCTCTCAGTTCTGTATATCCAGCCCAGACATTTCTGGTTTGCTATTGTGCCAGCTGAACATATGCAATTTGGAAGTTTTATAAGCATTTAAAGCACAAATGTCCTTTAAAATACAACTCAAGTAATTAAAAAGAATTCATGTAACTCCTACTCCAAATCTCCATCCCCTTCACACCCAATATCTGTTAATGATTATACCCACCCAAAATGAAACATGGGGGTCAACATAACTTTTATGTCACCTAAATCACTCATTCACTTATTTGGTCATAAAATCTAACAGAAGCAGCCTTTCAGTATAATGGTTTTGACGTAGGTGTTGGAAGTGGACTGCCTCTGTTTAAATCCTGGCTATATTACTTGGTTGGTCCGTATTTTTGCAAGTTACTTAATCTATCTGTGCTGGTTTCATCATCTCTAACATGGCTATAATATAACATGAAGGAAGTCAGGTAAAGGCAGATACCAATCTGATAATATTGATTAGTTCAAAAATAAAGGGGATAATGGAAAGGATTATTAACTTTTTCTTGATGTATATATTTTCAACATCTGAAAAGATAATAATTATTTTTATAATTTAAGTAATTAAAGAAGAACAACTTAAAAACAAATTATTTAACTAAAGGCCCTAAATCTAGCAGTCATCATTTAAACCCCCAAGGCCATTACTATAAGTGACAAATATCAGAGTATCACAATCTCTTAATTTCCTAATGATTACTGATAGCCCACTATCAATATAAGTGTCCTCTAAACTATTATTGATACATATTGCTCATACATCCTTTATTTTAGTTCATCTGTAGTTCGGATTAGTTTAACAACGTGGCAATATTTGAGGTCTGCCTGAATCATACTATTTGCTAAATATAGTGATAAATAAAATTATTTCACTAATTGCAGTTATAGAGAATTCTCTGAAATGCTGTGATTTGCAGAAATTTTTAGAAGAAAAAAGTTTCAATCATTTTGAATTTTGTCTTTAAACATATTCAGAATTTGTACAGCAGAAGTAATATAACTGTAACATTATCAAATGAGAAGACAGCAAAATAAATAAGGAAAGAGAAGTGAAACTATTAGTGACAATTATAACAGCTCAACTGAATGAAATAAATAATACAGTGTGCTATAGTGGATTTTTCTCTTTTAATAATGTATATCCTATTCAAATGAAGCTTTTTTCTTCTTTGACCCTGTTTATAGCTTTATTACAGACAGTGTTAGCCTATATTAACCACTTACTAGATAAATATAGGAAAACTGCCTGTCATTTATCAGTTTATCCATTGTCATCTCAAATAGGGCCGAGTGGTCTGATTTCAAAGTGACAGCTGGTGGTGTCTCTTCCTGATACATGCTAATCCAGTTTTTATTATGGAAAAACTGCCTGTGCTTTCAGACAGCGAAAGGGAGTTACTAAATGTAATCACTAAGGAGGAACCTTGGGATCGCAAACATAAAAGACTAAAATGAACAGTTTTCTCATTACAGAATGGTTTCCTGATTAAATACAGATTAAGGGCAGGGAAAAATCATTTAGAGATCTAAATAGCATTCTCCATTGTGTATATACACACAGAATCATGGATACACACATTTTTAAATGGATATAGATATAGAAGTTCCATGCACAGGGATATAGGTATAGACACAATCATGGCATGTACTCTCTCTTAATACGTTCATAAAATAGTTTGAGAGTATGTGAATCAATCCCCATTTTTAGACAATTTCTTTGGATGGCAGCATAAAATAAACAATAATCATTTAAACAAAGTGTGACTTTTACATATATCACTGCTATGGTTTTATTGTATCATTCTAGTGTAGACAGACTCTGTACAGCCTGCAGTGTAGTGTAGTCAGAGTAATGGAGGACTTTGTTATCTTTTCCCAACGTGAGAAATTAAAAGCTAAGAGAATACTATCAAAAATGACTTGGTAGCTAGTGCATTGTAATCGCATGAGAGTCACCAGAAATATGAGCATTTAGTGCATATAGACATGTACCTTTCCCGTACTCTACTTTGGGATCTTAATGCTATTTGTGCTATATAATAAACAGCTCTCTCGAATTTTAACTCCTAGCTGTCAAATGAAAAGGCCACCTAACTATTTCATTATGCCTTAATTAATAATACACTTCAATAATTTATTTACTACATAATTTATCAGCATGTTGAACATCTTGCCCAATACTTATTGCCAGAATAAAATAAGCATCCTGTCTGGGGGACTGTTTAATTGACAGAAGAAGAGATATGGAGTCAAATCTAGAAAGAGTATCCCACTTCCTCAGTCCATGTTGTGGCCTCATTATTTTGGACCTCAAATCACAAATGCAAATAACTGCGCTGGAGTTAGGTAGTTATGCCAGCAGATTACCATTTGCCAGCCCCATTAGCCATCTGACCCCATTTTCGAAGTACAGGCATTATGGATTTGGTTCCAGACCATCCTGATAATGCAAATATTAGAGTCAAGTAAGCGACACACATTTTTTTGTTGTTTTCCAGTGCATATAAAAGTTATGTTTATACTGTACTATAGTCTATTAAGTGTGCAATTAATGTACAGACCTTAATTATAAAAATACTTTATTGCTAAAAATGCTGTGATCTTCTGAACCTTCAGCGAGTTGTCCTGGTTTTGCTGGTAGAGGGTCTTGCCTCCATGTTGATGGCAACTGACTGATCATGGTGGTGGTTGCTGAAGGTTAGGGTGACTATGACAATTTGTTAAAATGAGACAATGAAGTTTGCTGCATTCATTGACCCTTCCTTTCAAGGAAAATTTCTCTGCAAGTGATGCTGCTTGACGGCATTTTACTCACAGTAGAACTTCTTTCAAAATTGGAGTTGATCCTCTCAAACCCTGCTGCTGCTTTATCAACAAGGTTTACATAATATAATCCTTTCTTGTCATCTCAACAATGTTCAAAGCCTCTTCCTTAACAGTAGATTCCATCTAAAGAAACCACTTTCTTTGCTCATCCAAGAAGTAACTCCTCATCTGCTCATGTTTAATCATGAGAGTGTAGCAATTCAGTCACATCTTCAGGTTTCACTTCTAATCGATTTCTCTTGATTGTTGCACCACATCTGCAGTTACTTTCCCCACTGCATTCTTGAACCTCACAAAGTCATCCACGAGGGTTGGAATTAACATCTTCCAAACTCCTGCTCATGTTAATATTTTGACCTCCTCCCATGAATCATGAATATCCTTAATGATATCTAGAATGGCAAATCCTTTCCAGAAGGTTTTCAATTCACTTTCTTGAGATCTATCAGGGTAATGATTATCTATGGTAACTGTAGCTTTACAAAGTGTATTTCTTACATAATAAGACTTAAAATTTGAAATTACTTGATCCATGGGCTGCCGAATGGACATTGTGTTAGCAGGCATGAAAACAATATTAATCTCCTTATATACTTTAAACAGAGCTCTTGGGTGACCAATGCATTGTCAGTGAGCAGTAACATTAACGGAATCTTTTTTTTTCTTTTCTGTGCAGTAGGTCTCAACAGGAGGCTTCAAATGTTCCCTAAAACATGTTGCAAACATGTATTGTCATCCAAATCTAAGCTTTGTTATTTCATTTATAGAGCACAGACAGAGTAGATTTAGAACAAATTTAGCACAAATTCTTAAGGGCCTAGGATTTTCAGAATAGTAAATGAGCATTGGTTTCAACTTAAAGTCACTAGCTACATTAGCCTGCAACAAAAGAATCAGACTGTTCTTTGGAGCTTTGAAGCCAGGACCTGACTTCTCCTCTCTAGCTATGAAAGTCCTAGATGGCATCTTCCAATATAAAGCTGTTTTGTTTACATTGAAATTTTATGAGATATTCTGGATAACTTGCTGCAGCTTCTACAACACCACCTGCTGTTTCACCTTGTACTTTTATGTTATAAAGATGGCTTATATTTTTTAACCTTATGAACCAATCTCTGCTAGCTTCAAACTTTTCCTCTGCAGCTTCCTTACTTCTCAAAGCCTTCATGGAGTTGGAGAGAGTTAAAGCCTTTCTCTGGATTAAACTTTGGCTTAAGAGAATGCTGTGGCTTGTTTGATCTTCTATCCAGACCACTCAAATTTTCTCCATATCAGCAATAGACTGTTCTGCATGCTTAACATTCACAAATTCACTGCAGTAGTACTTTTAATTTCTTTCAAGAACTTTTTCTTTGCACTCACAACTTGTCTAACTGTTCAGTGTAAGAGGCTTAGCTTTCAGACTATCTTGACTTTTGACATGCCTTCTTTACTAAGCTCTATCATTTCTAGTTTTTGATTTAAAGTGAGAGACATAGGACTCTTCCTTTCACCTGAACATTTAGAGGTCATTGTAGGGTTACTAATTGGCTTAATTTTAATATTGTTTTGTCTCAGGGAATAGAGAGGCCTGAAGGGGGAGAGACTGGAGATTGGCCATTGGTGAAGCCATCAGAATACACACAACTTTTATTAAGTTTGCTGTCTTATATGGATGTGGTTCATGGCACCCCAAAACAATTACAATAGTACACCAAAGATCACTGATCACAGATCACCATAACAGATATGATATGAAAAAGGTTGAAATACTGGGAGAATTGCCAAAATGTGACACAGAGACACAAAATGAGTACATGTTGTTGGAAAAATAGTCTCAATAGACTTGTTCCATGTAAGGTTGTCACATCTTTAAGTTGTAAAAAATGCATTATAAAAAATAAAATGAGTTATGCCTATATAAGTGCTCACAGTTTCTATATCCTTGGTTAGAGGCCTAGTAGAACCCTCTTTTCAAAATCTAGCTGCCAGTGTCAACAAATTCTTCCTTAGCTAGTCTGTGAGTTCAAAAATCACAAATATTCATTTCTAGTAACAAAAATTAATTTGAGAAGGCAGACCAAATGCTGCTTCCCTCTAAAGAGAGATAGAGGATTATTATTTAAAATTGAAAGAAGTCATATCTGTCAATGGTAGACAATGGACTCCACAAATGGGTGTTTATTTTATGTACTTAAATGCCTTTTCATCATCTATAATCAAGGAATCTTCAGAGACCACTATGGCAATAATATGATCAAAATCATTAGATGATTTCAAACATTGCCACCTTAACTGATCTGTTTATATAAGAAGAGCTGATAACAAGATAACTTGTTCATTGACATGCTGAGAGACTGTGTCGCCACTTATAAAATGGACTTTTAGCTTTATTTTTCCTGGAAATAATGGTGATTGGCATTCATTTTGTTTGCATTCAGCGGTATTATAAACAGGAATCAGGATTCTTCAATACTAAGCTCAGAAATGAATGAAAAGGCCCAGGCAGTGGCTCACGCCTGTAATCCCAGCACTTTCGGGAGCTGTGGCAGGTGCATCACCTGAGGTCAGGAGTTTGAGACCACCCTAGCCAACATGGCAAAATCCCGTCTCTACTAAAAGTACAAAAAAATTTAGCCAGGTCTGGTAGTGGGCGCCTGTAATCCCAGCTACTCGGGAGGCTAAGGCAGGAGAATTGCTTGAACCTGGGAGGCAGAGGTTGTGCAAAATTATGTACTTACTCCTCCACATTGATTCAGTTATGATATTGTGAAGTAGACTCCAATGAAAGTTAATAATTATATTTCAAGAATGTTGACACTATGCTCATGGCAATAATATATGAGGTAATAAAGCATAAAAATTATAAGATTTTTCCCTTCAAAATGCCCCATAGTGTTTTTCTACAGTTTGTAAACCATTTTCAGAATAACCGAATTAGCTAACAGAATAAAAAATTATGTAACATTTAAATTTACATTTTGAAATAGGAAAGAGAGAAATTAATGATGGAATTGGTAAAATAGAAAACTAATCTAAGAATAAAAATAATTATTTACAGAGGTTCAGATTTAAAATATACGGACATCTAGATATTGTCTAGAAAGTATCTAATATTATTTGCATACACTTGGCCTGAGTTAATACAAACTTCACTCAAAATTCTGTACAGAGAGTTGGAGACCTGAATTCTAGACCCTAGGGCAAAGTACTCAATGGCTTCACTGAACCTGGATTTCTTCATTGGTAAAATAGATTATATAACAGTTTTTTCTTTTTCGTAGTGTGAATGACATAATATGTAATAAATCAGTTTGTAACTTGCCAATTGTTTATTTCTGAATTTTTACTGTTGATTTGTTATTGCTGTCCTGGATTTAAGCTTGTAGAAGTAAAGTAGGGCCAGTTAATAAAAGGCCTTAAAATCCAAACAACAGCTCATTAACTCTCTTGGTGATTCTGTTTAAAAATTTATTCTTAACACTCCTAAAAAATTGCTGGACATTTCTACTTTGTGTCTTGTCATCAGTTTCAACTCAAATGTCTTTTTCCTTTCCTCTTAATTTCCCTGTTCCTATTAATAACTGCCATTTGGTCAAGCCAAACTTCAGAATTATCCTTTTTAAAATTTGTCTGTCAATATCCAAACAGTTGAAAAAACCTTTTCATAATGTCTTTTCCAATTCTACTGTTAATATCTAAGCTCATGGTTATAATAGTATTCCCTTTAAAGAGTATTTTTCCTTGATTTTTAAGAAATTACATACTCAATGTGAAACACATACAGATTCACATAAAATTCAAAAGTAACAAAATTCCATATTTTATCACCGGGGTATTCTACTGTTAGTATATTTGCACAAATTTGTTCTTTCTATGCATAATTTTTACATCATTGGCATCCTATTTGTATATGCAATAGCATTATTGCTATTATTAATTTTTCAGACAAAAATATTAAGCTGCACAAATTATTTACAGTCACTAAAATTTCATTTAATAATTGCATTTTGATTGTAAATTTTAATTATTTGAGTAAGTTAAATATGCATCTGGTTCCAAATGAAGGGAAAGTGTGCCATGCACATTAACTTTCCTCTTGCCTGTTTCCCAGCCACTAAGTATCCCACCTCAGAAGCAATCACTCCTGCCAGCATTTAGTGTATTCATCTAGGGATAATTGGTACATGTATAAAATGCATATAAATGCTGCTAGATGTACTGCTATATACATCAGCATACTTTAAAAAATATATATTTTTTGGCCAGGCACGGTGGCTCACTCCTGTAATCCCAGCACCTTTGGAGGCCGAGGTAGGTGGATCACCTGAGATCAGGAGTTCGAGACCAGCCTGGCCAACATGGTGAAACCCCGTCTCTACTAAAAATACAAAAATTAACCGGGCGTGGTGGTGTGTGCCTGTAATCCCAGGTGCTCGGGAAGCTGAGGCAGGAGAATCATTTGAGTCCAGGAGGCGGAGGTTGCAGTGAGCCGAGATTGCACTACTATACTCCAGCTTGGGTGACAGAGTGAGACACTGTCTCAAAAAAAAAAAAAAAGTTTATGTTTTTAAAATGTGTACATACATACACACACACACACATACTCAACAAAATAGTCATCTATAATGCTATTTTGTTCCCTGCTTTAAAGGAAGGAATTTTAATAATACATTTGATAGCATTAGATTGAGTCACAAAAATTTTATTACTTTATCCTTATTTTTAATATGCTACACCAAAATTAATGAAATATCCCCTTAAGGCAACTTCCAGTCTATATAGAGTTATCTGATCACCATACCAGGAACCGTTAGCTAAGCTTGGGACTACCAAATATTTTCAGAAAACATAAGAAAGTAGTGACTACGTAAAATGTACTGCAATTGATTCTTTTTTCTGACAGAGTAAACCATTGAGCTATATGATTCCTCGTCAAGAAATGTATGATATTTCCAGAATTTTTGTTGATCTTGGCATTATCCGCTATAATGATAAAGTAGTCATTCAAATATGCAAACTTTTAAAAATATTTTTTTTTCTGCTCAGTTTCGTTTCTGAAAATGGTAAGTTAAAATCTCCCACTATGATTGTATGCTTCAAATTCTTAATAACAGTTTTTTTCTTATGTAGGTTGAGACTATCTTTCTAAGTTCATGTAGGTTTAGCAATATTATACCTTCCTAATTGTTCTTTTTATGTAATTTAATGACCTTCATTTTCCCTAAATTGCATGTGCCTTAAAGACTAATTTGTCTGATACTAACATTGGCATAGCAGTTCATTTTGGTTATTATTTGCCTGGTTTTAGGTGTGTCTCTTACGAAGAACATATGGACAGATTTTCATAATCTACCTGATAAAATTAAAAATGTTATTGTTTTACATTTGTTAGGAGAACTAATATATTTGGCTTGTGGTTCTATCATTTTTTTTTGTGAGTTTTGATTATAATATTCTTTCTTATTTCTCCTCTGTTGCCCTTTACTAAATGTATTGACTTTTTACCACCCCCCAGCCCCACCAGCATTTTTTCTCTTTCTCTCTCTCTTTCTTTCTTCCTTTCTTTCTTCCTTCCTTTCCTTCCTTCCCTTCCTTCCCTTCCTTCCTTCCTTCCTTCCTTCCTTCCTTCCTTCCTTCCTTCCTTCCTTCCTTCCTTCCTTCCTTCCTTCCTTCCTTCCTTCCTTCCTTCCTTCCTTCCTTTCTTTCTTTCTTTCTTTCTTTCTTTCTTTCTTTCTTTCTTTCTTTCTTTCTTTCTTTCTCTCTCTCTCTCTCTCTCTCTTTCCTTCCTTCCTTCTTTCTTTCTTCCTTTCTTTCAGCAGCTACCCTTGGATTCTTAGCATGCATACTTTACCGAATAAGCCCGTCAGCATAACTATCCTCTCCATGCCGTACTGTTAGCATACTTTGACCGAAACTTCTTCCTTACAGTTTCATTTCCATGATACTATTGTTTCATATTTTAGGTTCACCTAACTTTAATCACACAAAATTCAAGTTACAGTTATTATAATTGTTTTATTTTACATTACTAACATTTGTTGAATGGATAAATGTTGGTAAAATTTTGAATTCACATCCATGTTGATTACAGGCTTGTGCTTTTGATTTCTCCTCATAAATAGCTTTTTATTTTTCTACCTGGATAAAGCCTAAATCTTTCTGAATCTAGTAGATTTTTAAAAAATTCCTTATGGAGTATTAAAGCTGCATTCTCTAGGTTATAGGTCTTAAATCTTGAAGCAATTTCAACTGTACTCCTGCAGCATTGACTTGTAATAGTAGCAATCTACTCTAAACTTCATTTTCTCTTCTGGCACTCAAGAATTTTTCTTTCTACTAAACTTTTATGTGTTGCCTATTAGTTAGCATTTCTATGTACTTATGTACTTGTAGTTAGAGAGAAATCTGTATAGGCTCAGCTCAAAATATTGCTAGTATTCTAAATTCAGCCTAAATTCATATCTATGTATATGCAATTTTATATGCTGTAGTCCAACTTAATGTTGCATTATAAGCACTTCTCCTATGACCACAAATTCTTTGTAAATCTCATTTTCCATTGATTTACAATATTCTGTATTTTAGAGCTGGGATGTCTGAGTTTGATTCTTGGCTCTGCCTCTTTCAAATATTACAAAATATGTAATATTTTGGAGAAGGTACTTAATCTTTCTATCACTTGTTTCTTCACTTGTAAAATAGGACAACTAATACCATAGGATTATTATGCAAAACAAATGAGATAATAGTTATGGAACACATAGAGTCATGCCAGGCGTCTTCTTAGTATTCAATAAACAAAGGTTAACTATTTGTATTACTATTTTATATTATCGTCATTGTCTACCACCCTCCCCACCATTATCATCATCATCACCACTATCATCAACATCATCATCATCCTCCTCATCAAACTCTTTGGTTAGAAATTGCCTCTAAATTCAGCAGTGTAAATCGTCCTTTCACAAGCATATCTTTGCACAATCCTTACATATATTTTATTTTCTAAGACTAGATGTTAAAAATGAAACTATAAGGCACAGAACACAGTTATTTTAAAGAGGGTTTTGATACAGATTTCCCAGTGCTTAATGTCCTGTTAAATGTGTTCTCTTCTACCAATTTCATTCTTTTCCAATGCATCTATTGGTGGTGTCTTGTTTCATTTCTACTTGGTCTTCTTGAATTTATCTTTACAGGCAGTAGACTGTTTAAGGTGTGCTCAAGTGCCTGTGGTTCTCTCCATCTCTGCCTAAGGGATTTCTGTAGCATCCCAGGAGCTTGTTTGACCATAGACAGGACAATGTAAAAATTCCAGGAAATTAACACTCTCAGGGCCAACCTCCAATCAATAAGGGGTAGAAGTGGATGGAAAATGACCCAGCCTGATCATCCTGGGCATGGATAGGCTGCAGCATTTGTAATGTAATTATGAGATGTGTTCATGGTTTCTCACAGGCTACCCAGTGATGCTGAACCCAAGTTGCTCACAATGATCATTCACTCACTAATGCACCTATAATGCCATTCTCCCTTCCTGTCCCACTTCCTCTCTCTATCGATTGTGTCCTGAGACTTCCACCAAATAAACTCAAGTTGTAGTCTCAACATTTGCTTTTAGAGAAGCTCAGCCTAAGAAAACACTATACAGCAGTTTCACCTTTCTAAACTTCTTTATCAGTTAGCTCAATAATCTTCCATGGCTCCCATGCCACAAGACAAAATGCAAACTCTCTGCTTCAAGAATTAAGATTCACTACAATCTGTCACTTCCTATTGCCACTACAAAACTATTTTGATAACCAAATGGTTTACTCATTGTTTTAAGAGTACAATAGGTAAACTTTAGGCCATTTCTTCACATCACTTTGTCTGCCTGAAATCTAAGCCTGCTTCTCTGTTTTAGTGAGATTTGAGACTCTTTCTCCCAAGATCCATCTTTGTGAACATTCCAAGCTGCTCCTGTCAGGGAGTTGTTTGAGCATCCTTCTGGAGTCTATAGTGTGACTGTTTTCCCTCACTCATTTGGTTCTTGGCATACCTAGCTTGGAATGTCCTATTCGATTGTCATGTCTTAAGCTCAGTCCCTCAGGGATAAGGCCTCTGTTATTAGGGTTCTATAATGAATATTCATTACAGAAACATTAGCATATAATGAAAAGGAAAACAAGTTTATATATCCATTCTTTTCTGATAAACGTTTGAACCTTTTCAAATTTTACTACTGTGGGCAATTCTATGAATATTCTTATACATGTCTTTATCATAATTTTGAATTTAATATTAAAACTTTATAACACAAGTATTTACGATCTTACAAAATTTTAAAATAGTAATTTTTTTTTTTTTTGAGACAGAGTCTCACTCTGTCACACAGGCTGGAGTGCAGTGGCACAGTCTTGGCTCACTGCAACCTCCACCTCCCAGGTTCAAGCAATTCTTATGCCTCAGCCTCCTGAGTAGTTGGGACCACAGGTGATGCCACCATGCCCGGCTAATTTTATATTTTTAGTAGAGGTGGGATTTCACCATATTGGCCAGACTGGCCTTGAACTCCTGACCTCAGTGATCCACCCACCTCAGTCTCCCAAAGTGTTGGGATTACAGGTATCAGCCACTGTGCCTGGCCTAAAATAGTAATTTTTATAATTAAATTCTTACCCAGTGATTTGTTGATTTCATAGAGCATATTTTACTTAGTAAGCTCACTGTTGTAATTTGTGGATAGTTCTAAATTTTTCCTATTGTAAATAATTATGTGTTGAACATCTTTGTACTTAGTTTTTCATGTGTGGGAGGATCCAATCATCATCCATATGAATTACTGGCTCAAGACGGAGATTACAAATAACATATAAATGCTAAGATTATGAGAATGTTGTATAAATTATTTTGTCTCAGCTGTACAATAAGAATATGCTCTGTTAACTGTTGCTCTATTGACTCTCTTATTCTAGAGACACTATGCTATTGTGATCATAAAGACATGTAACATAATGCACTATAGTTTTTTTCTTTCAATAAACAATAGATTAATTCAGTTCTGCAGTCAAAAAGGATCTTACTGACACACATTTGATGAAACTCAATTTGAAAAACTAAGTTTCCTCGTGTGAAAGAATATAATCTGTGAGTTGGAAATGGCTCAAAGCTCTCTAGAGTAGAACTAATTTAAATGTTTATTTGACTTGAGATCTGTGTATGCATGGTGTAAAAAGGAGGCATAATTAACTTGATTCAGATCAAATAAAATGAGATACATAGGGTAGTGAATAACTTTCTTTTTGCTAAATTTTAGAGTCCTGTTCTTCATCTCATTTCGTTGACTTGGCTTCTTCCCAGTAGCACCTTGTTGCAATTAATAAGCAGATCAGGGAAAACTAACCAGGTTCTCTACTTCCTTCTTCACACCTTGAGCCTTCTAACTATTGTTCTTTATCTAAGCCAGAAGTTGACAAGAACTACTCTAACATTTTTCGACTATTTTTTAATGACATAGTACTTGCCATAAAATGAACATTTATAATAGCTCTTCTTATAGATGCCCTCTATCTATGTCGTTATAGATGAGTCCACCCTTTTCAATTGCCGCTATTTAGAAGTTGAAGAGATGTTTATTTCCTAAACTGTCCTAGAGTTGGTGTGGAAACTATATGAAGAAGGAGAAAATGAAGATGTTGTTTTCTTAGGTTAGCATTAGTTCTGCTTTGCTCCATGCCTCCATTGTTCAAACGCCATATGTTGGATAAAAACCTGGATACTTTCTATTGACAGTGTTCATTCTTGGTTAACAGAATTAGGCCTGAAAGCATATAAAAACCATTCCTAAAATAAAAGACAGACATTAATTTTATATTATGAAAAAAATCAGTGATAAACTGCAAAGACATAATAAAATTGCACAGATTATACTCTATTTATTATCAGAATTCTTATTAGTCTGAAAATTGTCACTGAAGAGCAAAGTGTTTCAAATTTGTCAGTATGTAATAAGGCATGTAATTGAAAATGAATAAAAACATAAAGCATTGAACATGAATAAAAACCATAGAGCCATCGCAGCAATGTGTAGACCTTACAACCATCTTTCATTCTATTAAAATATGAAAGGGAGAAAAGAGCTTCAAGATGGCTGACTAGAGGCACCTGGTACTCCCCTCCACCACAAAGAAGAACCAAAATAGTGAGTCGATATTAATCACACTTCTAATAGATGATCTAAGGGAGAACACTGGAATTTAATAAAGAAGTGTCAGCAAACACCTACAGCAAGCAACGAGAGAGAAGGAAGCAGCCTGCTCTGCTGGGATCAACTGGGAACCTGGAGGGGCTCCCTAATGCAGGGAAAGGCTGAAGAAATCATACAGAGACCGCACCACTACACACACCTGGAATCAAAGCCAAAGTACCCTGCCAGACCAACACCACAGATACAACTTCAGGAAAAAGTACTCCCCTATGAAAGCAAATCCAAAACATTGGAAGAAGCAACTGTTACACCAGATGCACAGATATCAATGTAAGGACACAAGAAACATGAAAAAGCAAGGAAATATAACACCTCCAAGGGAGCAAATAATTCTCCAGCAGCAGATTTCAATGGAAAAAAAATAAGTATGAAATCCCCCCAAAAAGAATTTAAGATAATGATACTGAAGAATCTCATGAGATACAAGAGAACACAGAAAAACAATACAAAGAAACTAGAATTCAATTCAGTGTATGAATGAGAAATTTGAAAGAGATAGATTTCATTAAAATAATCAAATATAGATTTCTGTGTTAAAAAGGGATGTTCAAATTTTCTTAAAATGAATTTTGAAATAACATCATTTAGTGTTTTTCAGTATAGTAAATATTAGGTAGGTAGACAGTGAAAACTCCACAATAATAATATTTAATACTCTATGTAAACTATGTGAATAAAATAGTTATTAGTAATTCTTTTGAGTCTTGTATCTATTCATCAGCATAACACATCTCTGCATAATTTACGGTTTAACTGAAAAGCAGGAACTAAATTATACCACCTTAGTTTACAAAAATACAGAAAGAAAGTATTAACATAAATAAAACTAACAATAGCCTGTCATGTAATTAGAAGAGGAAAAGCTAAATATTTTTTCAGCATCTGAAGCAGTTTTATAAAAATGACAACAGTTATTCAAGTTATAAGCAATTTAATATAATCTGAATATAATCAGAGGTCCAAGATTAATTGCAAAGTTTTATAACCCGTATCTTTGTTTTTAAGATAAAAATATTCTTGATATTGCAAAGCAAAATTGAAATATTTTAAAGTGATTTCAAAATGAGGATACTAGAAAGTGAGAAATTAAGACAGAGAACCACTTCATTGTTCATACAACTCCACATACGCACACATGTTCACACTGTTGTGGCGAGAAATTATGCCATTTCAGCTATTCCTAATAATATTCTCATTTGGCGGATTTAAGTCAGCACCTTAATATCATTCTAGCATAATTTTTATGGTCTAATACAAAATGATTTTAGGTTAGATTTTGGTAGAAAACAGCCAAGGCCCATTTGGCTGCTACTTTTCTTGGAAGAGAAAAAAAATGAAAGCTTTATCTTAATTAAAGTTTAATTAAGGATCACGTTTGGCAGTACTTTTCACACCGATCTACACCAGCAGATTTTCTAGGGCTTAACTTTATCGTGCAGAAAATCCTCTTTTATTACTCCCAACCTGTTGTAAAAGCTGTTGGCACAGAGAGCTGGTTGCTTCATTCAGACGCCTTGTTTGCCACTGGAAATATCCCAAGTCTCTAGAGATAGCACCACAGTGGTTCAATTTAATATCTGTCCTATCACTACAAGACTCCAGCTCATTATTAATGATACTATTCATTAATTTCTTGTTGGGCTGATGTTGTTATTTATTAAAATATTAAAGAATGCCCCTGGGACACATGTATAATGAGGGACACCTCAGTTTCGTGAGCGGTACCAGCTGAAGGAATGAATGAACACACTACAGCTTTGCCCACCCTACGCTGCACCATTCCTCCCTCATTAGTCCTGCTACATCTCTGAGTGACACTGTAAATTCATTTTGTGCTCTGTCCAATCAGAGCTTAATACAAATGCAGGGCCCTTTTTTTTAATGAGCCATTCCTATGCAAAATGAATTGACTACTGTCTAACTCATCTAATCCGCCTGTATTTTGGGGAAGAACTAAATTGCCTGTATTTATATGGGAAATAAATAAAAGTTGACATATTTTTTCCTTTTCAGTCTTGCATTTGGAAAATTTCAACATAATAAATTCTCCATCTTAAGAACCTGCCACCTTAGTTAACTAAATCCCAGCATGACATTTAAACATGTGATCGTCGTATTTAAAAAAGCCTAAACAAGCAGTTTGTACACGGCAGTGGTCATTTGATGTGTGTTTGCACATGCATTCAGGTGCAGACTACAGAAATTCTGAGGATGCTTGATGTATTTGCTCACTCTTTTAATACATGGGTATTTAAAGACATCCTTTAAGTGTGCTAAAATGTATATGGTAGTATAAAAGCGAAAGTATGTGAAATGTTATAACATTTTCAACTATGTATGGAGTAAATAATATTAAAATATTTTTATTAGAGAAGAAAAATCTTATTTTTCGATTCCCTTGCTTGTCAATGAATGTACAGAGTGAAATCTGCATAATAATTGAGGTAGCATCTGAAGGTAAAGTTTTAATTTGTTCTATATGGTTGTTATTTTCTCTCCTGTGCAAATAATTACTCTGGTGAAGAAATACCACACTGTTTTGAAGGGATTAACTGGGCATAATTGCAGCCTGTTTTGATCCCTCTTTTAATAACGAATTCTTTCAATCTATATCTGGTAGAGCAGCTTTGTAGGGATAGTTTAAAAGCTTTTATAGATGCCTATGCAATCTTTATATTGTGAATTTCTACCTGTTTGTTTCTGAGCAGAAAAAGGCTTTGTATTTATATGGTAGCATCGAAGCTGTACATTGCAAATCTTAACCCACATTCGCCTAAAATAATAAATTATGGTTGTTTTAAACCCTTCCAATGGCTTTTGTTTTAGTATACATCCATTGTAGATTATATTCTGTTGAAAGTAGAGTTTATAGCATGTTTTATTTTGAAATATTAATTTTATAAAATATTTTTTCCTAACAAGTGTACAAGTGTTCAAAATCTTTCGCAAAAATAAAGTATGCTAAATAGGCTGCAAAATCTTTCAATTGTTTAAGTTTGCAAATCTTGAACTATTAGTGACCTGATTTTAATACTTCAGTGTATTGGCTTCACAATCATGTCTTACAAAGTTACTGGTTGTGAGGCCATATATTTTCCAAGTCCTGATTAAGATAGATTATAACATCCTGTTTTAATTTATTGGTATTAATCTTATTAAAGAAGGGAATGGGAGTTTATGTCTTTCAAAGCGACTGGAACCATAATGACCAAGAGATTTTCAAGGCAGCAGGTCAGAAGGATTTAATGAAATTTTAACACTGAAAAAAAGCAATTAAAGAATTTCCTTAAGCATATATGTGTGTATATGCTTAATATGTATATCAAATACATATATAAATATGTATATATAAAAATAGAGGCTGATATATATACATAGCATATATATAAATAGAGGCTGAAAAGATAAAAGTTGAGGGGAACATAATCAAATTTTAACAAAATCATGAGTGCAAAGAAGAGGTTATCATGTTTTTACACAATATCTGAAAAGTGAAACTTGACTGTTTTGGAAGGATGTTTTATGTCAAATCAAATGATAGTAAAATAGAAAAAAAAGTGTTACTATAATTCCTCCTAGAAAGTGAGCTGCATTCTTTATGGAAATAAATACTTTGATACTTTGAAACCTGCTCAAAACCCTTGGAATGGAAAGTAAGACAAAGAGGGCTCCAGGTCAGTGGAAAAACATTTAGTGTGATATCAGACTTGAGGATTGAGGATAGGTGGGGAGGGAGAAAAATGTGTTTATTTCTTTGGAGAGGGAGCTGGTAGAAAAATGTGATAGAAAGAGGATCTGCAGATGACTGAGCCATTTCCCTTCCTCTCAAGGTCAGTAAAATCCACTAATATCACCACATGATTGCTGTGAGAAGATCTTGGGGTGGAAATCAGTGAAAGGCTTATCTTCAGCAAAGGTATAACAGTTTATGCAGATATGGGAATGCTAAAATACAGAGAATCAGTGGAACTAGGAGTTGAAACCAAAATAATAAATTGTTTTATAGATGGGAAACTCCCAGCTACAGCAGGATGACACACAAATTCCTACAGGTAGTGCTAGAAGAACCCATTCTCATTGATACTTTTGAGTCCAACAAGCCCTCTAATTTACAGATAATGAAAAACACATTAAGAAATTAAATGGCACATCTAATTATGCACCAGTTACTGTAGTTAGTGTAATTTCTACTCTACCATGTTTTCACAGAGTGGTTATAGGCTCTTAATGCTGAGAAGTAGTGCAGAATTAAACTATATAGTCCAGAAGATCAGTGATAAAATCATGCATAAAATTATGTATGCATAATGGGCAACACAGTTTCAGGATTTATTTAAACAAGTATGACTAACATCATAGGAAGTAGTTAGATATTATGACAAGAATTTCCTTGAATCTCTCTACCAGAGACAAATGCTTTGCATGCATTGACCAGTGGTATGAAATTCTTGGATTCTTATGCCACTTTGATTACTTTATATGAGAAAATATTCATTAACTACACCATTTTGAAGGATTAAATAATAAAGACAAGTTTCTTCAGGAGTTATGAGGAAAAGAAACATAATAATTTATCACTGATATTACCTTTAAAATTCCAAGTTAAAGTATCTACTTAGTGGATATTACCATCATTAAATGAGTACAGTTAGATTTTGAGAGTCATATTTTCGGCTTTACAAATGTGCAATATCTTGAGATTTCTTTTGCAGTGTAATCTTAAGCCTTTGGATTAAGAAGCAGAAGTGGAATGTACTATTTGTTTAAGTAAATTAGTCAACATTTTTGCTAATTTTCATAGAATCAATTTAAATAGTTGGTCTTAAAAATATAATGCAAAGAGTAAACATTCTGCATGCAATTATTTAATATTATTTTTAATATAGCTTAAAGAGGAGAGATCAGATTTTCTTTTTTTTTTTTTTTGAGACAGAGTCTCGCTCTGTCCCCCAGGCTGGAGTGCAGTGGCCGGATCTCAGCTCACTGCAAGCTCCACCTCCTGGGTTCACGCCATTCTCCTGCCTCAGCCTCCCGAGTAGCTGGGACTACAGGCGCCCGCCACCGCTCTCGGCTAATTTTTGTATTTTTTTAGTAGAGACGGGGTTTCACGTGTTAGCCAGGATGGTCTCGATCTCCTGACCTCGTGATCCGCCCGTCTCGGCCTCCCAAAGTGCTGGGATTACAGGCTTGAGCCACCGCGCCGGGCCTGAGATCAGATTTTCAACTATCTCTTCACTGTCTTTTATCACATATATCTTAAACTGTTTTTGGCAACCAATCATTATTGTTTACCATCTTTCCAATACTAAGCTAATATTTGTATTCCCCAAAATGATTCATGAGGGATAGGGAGAGCTTAAACTAAAGTACATTGTTTAGAAGAATTATTTTTCTAAATTTATGTTTGGAATCAAGTATTTGATTTTTCAGTTCCTCAGAATATTAAACTAAGTAAAATAATCTTTTTTCCTAGCCATATCTTCATATGCATATTTAGAAATGAGTTATTTTTATACTATATTTTATTCAGATTTTCTATACAAACTGAGGAGTTTTTAAAACTTTAGTAAAAATGGCTATTTAAAAAGTGAATGAAAAAGGTAATTTATAATCTAGGATTCTCTCAAAAGAAACGGAATCTTAGACTGCGACTTTGTCTCTACTTTTCTAGAAACTGAATCTAACAATGACAATTCAAAGGAAAAGCTTACTTTAACATTAAAAGGATAAATTATGTCACAGACATGTAGAAAACTATTTTGTTCTTTGGTATAGAAGAGGGAGAATGAAATTTTATAATCCTGTGCTTACAAAACAAGTGCCCTGCCAGCTTTGTCGAACAGCAGATGGTTGTAGATGTGCAGCCTTATTTCTGGGCTCTCTATTCTGTTCCATTGGTTTACATGCCTGTTTTTGTACCAGTATAATGCTGTTTGGTTAGTGTAGCTTTGTAGTATAGTTTGAAGTCAGGTAACATGATGCCTCCAGTTTTGTTCTTTTTGCTTAGAATTGCCTTGACTAATTGCACTCTTTTTCAGTTCCATATGAATTTTAAAATAGTTTTTTCTAGTTCTGTGAAGAATGTCATTAGTGGCTTGATAGGAATGGCATTGAATCTGTAAATTGTTTTGGGCAATATGGCCATTTTGATGATAATTTATTCTTCCTATCCGTGACCATGGGAGGCTTTTTTATTTGTTTGTGTCTTCTCTGAGCTCTTTGAAGAGTGTTTAAAATTTTTCATTGTAGAGATCTTTCACCTCTCTGGTTAGCTGTATTTCTAGATATTTTATTATTTTTGTGACAGTTGTGAATGACACTGCCTTTCTGATTTGGCTTTTGATTTGGTGGTGGTGTTGTACAGGAATGCTAGTGATTTTTGTACATTGATTTTGTATCCTGCAACATTGCTGAAGTTATTTATTGGCTAGCAGAGATTTGGGGCCACGACTATGGGTTTTTTAAGATAAAGAATCATGTTGTCTACAAACAGGGATAGTTTGACTTCCTCTCTTCTTCATTGGGTGTCCTTTATTTCTTTCTTTTGCCTGGTTGCTCTGGCTAGGACGTCCAGCTTTTGCCCATTTAAAATGATGTTGGTTGTTGGTTTGTCATAGATGGTTCTTATTATTTTGAGGTATGTTCCTTTAATGCCTACTTTATTGAGAGTTTTAACCTGGAAGGGTGTTTAATTTTATCAAAGGCCTTTTATGCATCTATTGCAAAATCATGTGGTTTTTGTCTTTAGTTCTGCTTATGCAACGAATCACATTTATTGATTTGCATATATTGAACCAACCTTGCATCCCAGGGGAGAAGCCTACCCGATCATGGTGGATTTGCTTTTTGATGTGCTGCTGGATTAGGTTTGCATTTTGTTGAGGATATTTACATCAATGTTCATCAAGGATATTGGCCTAAAGTTCTTTTGGTTGTTGTGACTCTGTGAGGATTTGGTATCAAGATGATGTTGGTCTCATACAAAGAGTTGTGGAGGAGTCCTTTCTCCTTAATTTTTTGGAATAGTTTCTGTAGGAATGGTACCAGCTCTTCCTTGTACATCTGGTAGAATTTGGCTGTGAATCCATCAGGTCCTGGGCTTTCTTTGGTTGGTAGGCTATTTATTACTGATTTAATTTAGCAGCTCATTATCAGTCTGTTCAGGGAATGTGTTTCTTCTTGTCTCAGTTTTGGGAGGGTGTATGTGTCCAGCAAATTTTCCTTCTCTTCTAGGTTTTCTAGTTTTTGTGTGTAGAGGTGTTCATGGTATTCTCTGATGGTTGGTTGTTTTTCTGTGAGTTCAGTGGTAATATCTGCTAACATGGTTTTGCTCTGTGTTCCCACCCAAATCTTATGTCTAACTGTAATTCTCAGTGTTGGGGGAGGGTCCTGGTGTGAGGCAATTGGATCATGGAAACGGATTTCCCCCTTGTTGTTCTTGTGAGTGAGTTCTTATAAGACCTTGTTGTTTGAAAGTGTGTAGCACTTACCCCTTAGCCCTCTCTCTCCTGCTCTGCCATGGTAAGATGTGCTTGCTTCCCCTTCACCTTCTACCATGATTGTAAGTTTCCTGAGGCTTCCCAGCTATGCTTTCTGTACAGCCTACAGAACTGTGAGTGAATTAAAACTCTATTCTGCATACATTACCCAGTCACAGGTAGCTCTTTATAGCAGTGTGAGAATGAACTAATATCCTTCTTGTCACTTTTGATTACATTTATTAGAATCTTCTCTCTTTTTTATTAGTCTATTTTATTATTTTTTTAAAATACAGCTCCTAGATTCTTTATTTTTTGAATGTTTTATTACATGTTGATTTTCTTCAGTTCCACTCTGATTTTTATTGTTTCTTATCTTCTACTAGCTTTGGGGTTGATTTGTTCTTGCTTCTCCAATTCTTTCAGTTGTGAAGTTCATTAATTTGAGATCCTTCTAACTTTTTGATGTGGGCATTTTGTGTTGTGAATTTTCCTCTTAACACAGACATAGCTGTGTCCCAAAAATTCTGGTATGTTTTATTTTTGTTCTCACTATTTTCAAAAAGATTCTTGATTTCTCCCTTAATTTTGTTGTCTACCCCAAAGTCATTCAGGAGCATGTTGTTTAATTTCCATGTGATTGCATGACTTTTATAGTCTTGAGTGATTTTGAGTGCATTGGTTTTGAGTGATTTTCATAGTCTTGACTTTTTTTTTTTTTTTATTGTGCTGTGGTCCAAGAGTGTGTTTGGCATAATTTCAGTTATTTTACAATTGTTGAGAATCGTTTTATGTCCAACTTTTTCTTGTGCTGTGGTCTAAGAGTGTGTTTAGTATAATTTCAGTTCTTTAACAATTGTTGAGAATAGTTTTATGTCCAACTATGATGTGAGTTTTAGAGTATGTGCCATATGGAGATGAGAAGAATGTGTATTCTGTTGTGTTTTTTTGGGGTGGGGGGAGGCGGTGGAGAGTTATGTAAAGGTCTATCAGATCCATTTGGTCCAGTGCTGAGTTTAGGTTCCGAATATCCTTGTTAATTTTCGGTCTCAATGATCTCTTTAATACTGTCAGTGGAGCATTGAAATCTCTCATTATATTGTGTGGGAGTCTATGTCTGTTTGTAGATCTCTAAGATCTTGCTTTATGAATCTGGGTGCCCCTGTGTTGAGTGCATATATATTTAAGACAGTTAGGTCTTCTTGTTGAATTGAACTCTTTACTATTACATAATGCCCTTCTTCATCTTTTTTGATCTTATCTTTGACAAAGCTGATAGAACAAGCAATGCAGAAAAGACTCTCTAGTCAGTAAATGGTGCTGGGATAACTGGTTAGCCATATACAGATGATTGAAGCTGGATTATTTCTTTACATCATATAAAAAATCAACTCAAGATGGATTAAAGACTTAAATGTAAAACTAGTAACTGGATATAAAAATCCTGGTAGACAACCTAGGAAATGCCATCCTGGACATAGGAACAGGCAAAGATTTCTGGATAAAGACATCAAAAGCAATCGCAACAAAAGCAAAAATTGACACGTGGTATCTAATTAAACTTAAGAGCTTCTGCATTGCAAAAGAAACTCAACTGAGCAAATAGACAAACCTACAGAATGGGAGAAAATATTTGGAAACTGTGCATCTGACAAAAAGTCTAATATCCAGCATCTATAAGGAACTTAAGCAAATTTACAAGAGAAAAACAAACCCATTAAAAAGTGGGCAAAGGCCATGAACAGACACTTCTCAAAAGACGACAAACATGCAGCCAACAAGCATATGAAAAAAAGCTCAATGTCAGTGATCATTAGCGAAATGTAAATCAAAACCACAAAGCGATACCATCTCACACCAGTCAGAATGGCTATTAGTAAAAATAAAAAATATCACAGATAATGGTGAGGTTGCAGAGAAAAGGGAACACTTATAAGCTGTTGTTGGGAGTGTAAATTAGTTCAGCCATTGTGGAAAGCACTATGACGATTTGACCCAGCAGAACTTCCACTATACCCAGAAATCCCATTACTGGGTGTATACCCAGATGAATGTAAATCATCTACCATAAAGACACAATTTTCATTGCAATATTATTCACAAGAGCAAAGACATGGAATCAACCTAAATGCCCATTTATTTATCTGACAGACTGGATAAAGGAAATGATACATATACACCATGGAATACTATGTAGGAGCATGGATGGAGCTGCAGGCAATTATTCTGAGCAAGCTAACACAGAACAGAAAACCAAATACTGCATGTTTTCACTTTTAACTGGGAGCTAAAAGTTAAGAACTTATAAAAACAAAAAAGGAAACAACGGAAACTAAGTCTTATTTTGGGCGGTAGGACATGGGAGAAGGGAGTGTAGCAGAAAAGATAACCACTGGGTACTGGCCTTAATACTTCTGTGATGAAATAATATGTACCACATACCCCTATGACACATGTTTACCTATGTAACAAACCTTCACATGTACCCCCAAACCTAAAATAAAAGTTAAAAAAAAAAAAAAGGAATCACATGGAAGCACTATAATGAAAGTGATAATTTATCAATAACTTAATTATTTAAAGAAATGAAATTGTCTTCCCTATTTAATAAATGGTGCTGGGAAAATTGGCTAGCCATAAGTAGAAAGCTGAAACTCGGTCCTTTCCTTACTCCTTTTACGAAAATTAATTCAAGATGGATTAGAGACTTAAATGTTAGACCTAAAACCATAAAAACCCTAGAAAAAAACCTAGGTAATACTATTCAGGACATAGGCATGGGCAAGGACTTCATGTCTAAAACATCAAAAGCAATGGCAGCAAAAGCCGAAATGGACAAATGGGTTCTAATTAAACTAAAGAGCTTCTGCATAGCAAAAGAAACTACCATGAGAGTGAACAGGCAATCTACAGGATGGGAGAAAATTTTTGCAATCTACTCATCTGACAAAGGGCTAATATCCAGAACCTATAAAGAACACAATCAAATTTACAAGAAAAAAACAAACAACCCCATCAAAAAGTGGGCAAAGGATATGAACAGACACTTCGCAAAAGAAGACATTCATACAGCCAACAGACACATGAAAAAATGCTCATCATCACTTGCCATCAGAGAAATGCAAATCAAAACCACAATGAGATACCATCTCACACCAGTTAGAATGGCCATCATTAAAAAGTCAGGAAACAACAGGTGCTGGAGAGGATGTGGAGAAATAGGAACACTTTTACACTGTTGGTGGGACTGTAAACTAGTTCAACCATTATGGAAAACAGTGTGGCGATTTCTCAAGGATCTAGAACTAGAAATACCATATGACCCAGCCATCCCATTACTGGGAATATACCCAAAGGATTATAAGTCATGCTGCTATAAAGACACATGCACACGTATGTTTATTGTGGCACTAATCACAATAGCAAAGACTTGGAATCAACCCAAATGTCCATCAGTGACAGACTGGATTAAGAAAATGTGGCACATATACACCGTGGAACACTATGCAGCCATAAAAAAAAGATGAGTTCGTGTCCTTTGTAGGGACATGGATGCAGCTGGAAACCATCATTCTCAGCAAACTATTGCAAGGATAAAAAACCAAACATCATGTGTTCTCACTCATAGGTGGGAATTGAACAGTGAGATCACTTGGACACAGGAAGGGGAGCATCACACACTGGGTCCTATTGTGGGGAGGGGGTGGGGGGGGATAGCATTAGGAGACATACCTAATGTAAATGATGAGTTAATGGGTGCAGCACACCAACATGGCGCATGCATACATACGTAACAAACCTGCACGTTGTGCACATGTACCCTGGAACTTAAGGTATAATAAAGAAAAAAAGAAAAACAAAATGTACATATGTTTCATCTTAGAAAAGAAAGCAAATTTTCTTTTAGTTTTAATCTCCAGCTAGCATCTAAAGAAAACTTACTTCTAAGATTTGTAAATACAATACTATTTTACTAGTTTTCAAAGAAAAGCATGGTTACACGTCATAACAATTCTGAAGTTTGGTCTGTCAGTATCCCTAAGTCAATAGCTGTTCAAGTCTCCCTTACTGGAGTAAATTCAGCTATTTCTCTTTATCCTTTTGTGCATTTGATTACTCTTGACTTGAAATGACCTATTAAAAAAATCGTAAACTTTGAAGTTGTACAGTTGCTATTGTTTGCTTAAAAAAAAAAACTTTTAAAGAGGTATTTTTTTGTAGTTATAAAAATGCTGTCTCTAAGATGAGCTATTTTCTTTGCAAGCATCATCCAGAGGCAAATATGATCATTTCCGTTTTCCAAAAATGTACCTAGACTCATAAAAATACTATTTGTACCATAAGATGGAAAAGGAACATTGCCATGTTATGGTCAGATTCCAAGCTGGAGTTTGGCCCAGTGTCTTGGCTCTGACCATTGTAGCAAGTAGCCGTGTGTGGAAGGGCATGATCATTCATGGTCACAACTTCAAAAGTTACTCTTTTTGAAACTCTGTCATTTTTTATAGCTCATTAAGAGTTTGTCACTTTTTTTTTTGGTATTATTTATGGGGGTAGAAAAGGCAGAAGTAATGAACTTTTAAAACCAAGTAAAGAAATGCTTTCTAAATTTATATTTACCAATTTTAAGAATTTATCTAGGACTTTGTGAATAAACTTTTATTTGCAATAGCCATGCAGGTGGTGCCTATTTTTCTTTCTATTTCCTAAGAAACATTAATCTTTTAGGAATCTCTGAGATGTGTGGGCAGATTTGGGGAAATTATATATGTGTGTGTGTGTATATATATGTGTGTGTGTGTGTGTGTGTGCATGTGTGTATATATATATACACACACACATGCATTTATACATATTCATATGTTAACTCATTTTGAATTACTAACATTATATTTTGATTACAACTAAAACTAGATCCATTTCTGGTTAGAATATAGAAAGTTACAGCAGATCTGTACTTTAAAAACTAGGGAACTATACTGTCATATAAGTTAAAAGGCATAGAAATTTGTGGTTATAAGAAACCTAAAGGACCTCAATTCTATAAAGGAAGACAGATGGATAAATATATATTAGTAGCCACTGTTTTTTGATGGTTGCTTTAGTCACTTTGGGCCTGAGTGATACAAGTGAGCAGAACGTGGAGCTCCCTTTAGCTGAGGGATTGTATATGAGAAGAAGCCAGTGAAACTGTAATGAGCACGCTGACCAGTGTGACCTACTGGAATCTCAGGACCCCTTAACTCACTGATTGTGCCCCCACTCATCACCATCAGTTTTCCCTTAAAGATTTTGTTGGAGGCGAAAGACTAATGAGCTAGCCTGGAAAGGCAGAGAAAAAAACTCCCACAGACGAATGGTTAGGAGACAGTTCTTCTTGCAAAGGGGACCAGCAATAAAACACAAAAATGTTCAAGCCTTCAAAACATTTTCACATGAGGTAAATGATACTAAATAAAGCTGCAAACCAGCCTCAACACAGTTCAGTTCTCAAATACATCCAGGCGAACAGCCTCTTACCCTACCTGACTTATGAGAATGGGACATACCTTGCCTGGGGAAAAATATATATCAAATGACCTACCATTTTCAAAATAAAGAATCTGTGGCATGTAATCAAAACTGTGAAATATATGGAAAGATGCAAGAACATGTGAACCATGTAATGCGAGAAAAATTATTCCATAGAAGCAGAAATACAAATGATACAAGCATTGTAATCCCAGACACATACCTCAAAATAGCTACCATAGATGTGTAATAGAAAATAAGGAAAAAAATGGAAAATGGAAGAATGATTAAAAAATTCAACAACATATTAGAATCTTGAAGGAAAAATAACTTGTGGACATTCTAGAAACAAAAATAAAATACCTGAAATGAGTTAAGTGGATAAGTTTACAACAACTGAATGTGGCAGAAGAAATGCCCAGTGAACTCAAAGAAAGAGATTCAGTCTGAAGTAGAGAGAAAAAACAAAGAAAGAAAAAGCAGCAGAAAATAATGTCAGAGATGTGAAACCTTGCCATGTCATCTAATGTGTAATTGAAGACCCAAAAGGAAAGAAGAGAAAGAACAGGAATAATTTTGATAAAGTTATTACCAAAAATTTCTTTAAAACTGATAAAAAGAATTCAATCTCCATATTCAAGAAGTTTAGCAAACCCCGAGTAAGATCAATGCAAAGAAATTCATACCTAGGTACATCATAGTGTAATTGCTAAAAACCGAAGTTGCAGAGAAAACCTTACAAGCAGCCAGAGGAAAAAGATATAATATTTACAGGGGAGCAACAATGATTAAAGGCTTATTTCTAAATACAAACATTGGAAGTCAAAATTATAATGGAATACTAACTCTAAAGTTGTAAGGCAAATAATTGTCAGATTATAATGCTATATTCATTGAAAACCACTGAAAAATGGAATCAAATAAAGACATTTTTAGAACGATTAAGAGAATCCATTGCCAGAAGACTCACATTATAGGAAATACTACAGGAAAATTTTCAGGTTGAAAGGAAATGTTCTAGATAAGAATATGAGACTGCAGGAATACAGTAAATATTTGGGTAAATATTAAAGACACTTTTTAATCTTTTTAACCTTTTTAAAGAAATTTACTCTTTAATGCAACAAATTTACTCTTTAATGCAACAAAAAGGATGTTGGATTTTAGGACATGTAACCTGCATAGAGGTAAAATATAGCATCCAACACTACAGATTATAAGAGAAGAGAATCAATAGAAGTATGCTCTTGCTAGATTCTTACATTATTTATAAAGGAATAAAACACTAATGTGATGTAGACTCTAATTAGTTAAAAATGTATATTGTAATTGCTAGAGTAGCTAATTAAAAATGCAAAATGTTTAAAAAGCCAGTAGAGAATTTAAAACATAATTATAAAAAAGTTCTTTATTAACTTAAAAAAAGCAAGAAAGGACAGAATAAAGAAGCCAAATTGATGTGCAAACATGAAAACAAATAGCAGAACATATTTAAACCTAGCTGTACAAATTACAGTATAAAGTTTTAATAAAAGTTTCTGTTTAAAAAATTGTCAGGCAGTATAAAACAAAACCCAAATATAGTATACATGTATTGTAATTCCAAAGCAAAAGCATGGCAAAACCTATATTGCACTACGCTAATACTGGATCAAGTAGACTTTAAGTCAAAGAGAATTATGAAAGATAACAGAAGACATTTCAAAGTGGCAAATGGGTCAATTCAGCAGGGAGTCCCAAGTATTCTAAATGTATATGCAATTAACATCCTAATTTCAAAGTCTATGAAGATAAATCAGGAAAATAGACAAAAAAGATGTAGACAAATTCCCAATAATAGTTGAAGACCTATCTCTCAGTAATTTTTAAAACAAGTGGACAGCTAAAGAAGTTTATAGAACATCTGAATAATTTTAACAAAATTGAGCTAATTAACATTTTTATAGAACATTATGCACAACCACTACAGAATATATGGGCATATAGAATTTTCACCAAAATAGGCCACATACTAGGCCATAAAGCAAGTGTCAGATCATTTGTTGAGTAGTATCTACAGAGAATGACCTGCAAATGCTCCTTAAACACTGGAGTGGGAGGGCAGTTGGAGGAGGCCTCACAGGTCAGCTGTCTCCATCATCTCCATGGATCCCTCACATTTCATATTGGGCTAGGCTGTTTTGGATCGTTTCTTTTTAGCACCTCACCTAGACAGGAATACTTGCAGACTGAAGGAGTCATACTCCATCTTACTTCCAGGTGTTTGTACTCTACACAGCCTCAACTTCACTCTTGATTTTGCTTGGGGAATTTGTTCTTTCTTTTGAGGACATACCTTAATTCCTCTTCATTAGGAAGTTTCCTTGTCACCCGAAGCTCTAATGCCTTGCTGTGCATTTTCAAAACACCCTGTACTTATGTTTCTCATAGTTCTTATTAAATTAGGTTTTGTTTTTACCTTTCTGACACCCAGCTTTAAACACACCAATATATTTTCATGTCTTGAGAACAGAAACTATGTTCTTCATATTTTGTCTACAGTGCATGGTATGGTAAAGTTTTTACGTTACAGTGATTAAGAATAAATAAAAATGTTTATGAGTATCAATATAAAGAGTCAATATTACCAGAAAAGATAGTTTCTTTTTTCTACCTTTTTAGTTAGGTCTCTCTGTTCTCTTGAACAGCAATAACTTTTTGTTGAAATGGTAACAAAGAGACTTGTTTTATTTTAATGATTATGCAGAACATACATACTGTTCCAACTAATTTTTATTTGAACTGAGAACTGTCATCTTCCCTTCTCTATTTGTCAAATATTTATTGAGAATTCAACATGTGCTAAGCATGGTATGGCCTGAGGGAGGGAGAGAATTAAAACTAAATCAGAATATTTTGTCTCCTTAAATATATTATAATCAAGTAATGGATACAACACATGTATATAAGCAGTTCTATTATAACATAAAAAATGTTATTAGGTATAATATAGTTCTATAGAAATTCTAACAAAGAAGGAATCTGATTAATTACTCAAATGTTGGGTGGTCAAGGAAGGCTTCATAAGGGAATGTACATTTCACATGATCTTTTCAGAAGGAATGGGATTTGGGCACAGCGAGATAGGGAACAAGGACATTCAAGGTCAGTGAACTATTTGAGCAAAGGCACAAAGATGATAAATAAAGATGTGTGAAAGGGAAGTTTTTCAGTTGTCTGGATTACAAGGTGGAAATAATTCATTGAAACAAAGATTGGAATGGTGGAATTGATATCAGCGTGACAAGTCCAGATTTTATTATGCTTGTGGGTATTAGATGAGGATATCTTGCATTTTCTAAAACTAGATAATTTGCTGTAGTCTTTCCAAGTTATATGGAGTATATGTGGAGATTGACTGTTGCTTCTCCTTAGTATACAGGTTCCCAGAATAGCCTCCCAAAAGTTCAAACTTAAAATTTAAAAATGTAACCTTCCAACAAAAACAATTTGGGAAGCTGTTTTTAAAGAACAGTGCTAACCTTTTGGTTACGCATTTCTTCTATTGTTTCTATTATTTCTATATGAATTGTATATGGTAATCGAAGGATATTTCAGAATCACACATCTTCAAATTTGTGGTATGCCTTGTAAAACATTTCCTGAGGTTTGATGTGTACTCCACAGTGTCAATAAAACAGCAATTTCACATAAAGAACTCAGCAGTTCAAAACCGAATAAATTGTTAATGCTTTTTGACCCTAGATTGTTTTTCTATGCAAAATGAGGAGGAAATAATTTTAGAAGAGAAATAAAAAATGTGATTGTTATAATTGAATGTTTTTGAACTGCTACTGTTAAGGTTTCAGAGAATCTGTTGTGAGGGTTAATAACTCTTGGAAAGGGGAACATTTTTATATCCTCAGCAATGTGCAGAACTGTGAGATATTTCCAAGGATAATTTTCTTGAAGTTAAAATTGGAATTATTTAGGTTCACTTAGCAGACAAAGTTTGCTACAATTTTTTGGAACTCTATGATAAGATGACAAGATTTCTCATTTATAAAACCTGGACAGATTATTAGAAGGCCACAAACCACACTCTGGGGACATTTCCAGATTTCCCCATTTACATAGAGTCCAATTGAAAAATAATTGGAAAATGTTCAAGCTGAATATTACATAAGTAATCCTCTTGGATTCTTTGCTCATCTTTTTCTTTGTTCAAATAGTTAATTTTGATGAGCTCCATGAAACCTGTGAAACAGTGAAAATGCCATTATTAACTACATTCAGGCTTTAAGTACAATTTCTATTTATCAAAATTTAGTGCTAATTTGTATAGGAATACTTGGAATAAATACTACTTTTTGAAGTCTTCTAATGTAGACAGATTTGTCTCATAAAGAACAATACTTATTTTTTTAATTAAAAAGGATCATTTCAGTGGAAAATCATTTTAATGTGACAATGATTTTCAGATATTAGAATCAATTGGGTCACACTTTTAAAAATTACATATAACTAGAAAGATTTAGATTGCAGTACATTCATAATAATTGACTGAATTCCTAAAGTCTCACTAACTGGTCAACTAAACCAAGATTTGTTTAGAAGATTTCTCATTGATTTGTCGTAAGGAGGTGAAGCGCTTTCTCACAAATGGGATACTATGGCAAGTAGCATGTGATTTTTCTTCACGCTAGAGCATCAAAATAAGATTAATTAGACCACCACAATATTCTGATAAGAAAAATCACTTTATTAAGTAAATACACATTACTTTTTCCCATCTTTAAAATAAAGATATAATTTACATACAGTAACATTTACTCCTTTCAGTGTACAGTTGTGTGGGTTTTATAATTACATATAGTGTTGTAACATCAAGAAATAGAAGAGTTTTATCATGCTGCAAACTTCTTATATGTCTCTTTCAGTCAACTTTTTTCCTCAACCCAGCCCCTGGCAACTACTGATATGTTTTCTATCCCTGAGAATTTGGACAGTTTCAGAATATCATGTAGATGAAATCACAGTGCTAGACCTTTCGATTCTGGCTTTTCTCACTTAGCATAATACATTTGAGATTTATCCATGATGTTGTTGCTGTAACAGTAGTTTTTACCTTGTCACTGCTGACTAATATTCCATTGTATATTATTTATTCAGTACCCATTTGAGTTGTTTTTCTTTCTAGTTTTTGATAATTATAAGGAAAGTCATTTTCAATATTTGCATTCATGTTTTTGTGTGAACATGTTATTTCCCTGGGTTAATTGCTAGGAGTGGGATGGCAAAGTTACATGATAAGTATATGTTTAATGTAAGGAATTACTCGTTTCCCAAAGGTGTTGAACCATTTTGCATTTCCACCAGCAACACGTGAGTGTTCCAGTTGCTCCACATTCTCACCAACTCCACATTCTGATGACATTTTCATATTATTATTATTGTTGTTTAAATTTTAGCCATTATAAAATGTTTGGAATGCCATTTCCCTAAGGAATGATCATGATGAGCTTCTTTTATGTGCTTTATTGCTCTATGTGTTTCTTCTTTGGAAAGGTTCTGTTAAAATCTTTTCTCTATTTATTTTCTTTCAGTTTGTGTCTTATTGTTTTATGATTTTAGCACTGTTTTGAAACTCAGAAGTACTTAATTCTGAAGAAACTCAACTTATGGATTTCTTAATGAATTGGGAGCACACTACTTTTAACCACCTACGTTATAAAAGGCAAAGGATATTGCAGTTATTGTTTTCTGTTTTATATCTAAAGAAAATATTCAGTATCTTTGATGACCTTAAGTTTTGATATTCTCAAGTTAATTTATTTGGTTGTTAGTATGGGGAAATATATTTTTAAAAATTATAAAATTATGTTTATATTGAATATTATTTTATTATTGCTTATATAACTGACTTAATAACAATATTATTCCAAATTACATTTGAAAATTTAAAAACCTTTGGTTCAATTAATCATTTGTATTTTCTAGAAATTTTGGATTATTTAATCTTGATCTTTAAATTTTAAGTATTCTCAATGCAATGAAAAAAGCTGGAATACTATTTTGAATATTTCAGTTGGTAAAAACACTATTAGGTTTTTGGTTAAGTTAAAATGAAAAATATCTCTTAATAGTTCATCACCATATAATTCCCTTTGATAATTATTTATTTATTTGTTTGTTGCAAACAGTAGTTCTAAATACTTATATTTAATATTATGTCTTCCTGAAGCTTTCAATCCAAAAACTGCACTGGTATTTTTGAGACTTCCATAGCCCCTTTCAATATGGAAATAAAAAATTTAAACCATGATGATTCTATATTATCTGAAAATTCAACTTTATGAATTGAAGTTTGGTTTTATATTAATTTTCTGTCAGTATCCCAGATGTCAAGATTTCTGCCCCAGGAGCTTGTGGTTTTATTTGCATGGAAACTATCTGATGATGAAGAGTTTGGGATTTCCCTGCCAGAATGCCATAGTTTAGCATAACAGAGTGCAAAGTAGATACAAAAAGTTTGTATAATGCATGGTGTCCTCAAGGCAGTGTTCCTTCAATTGTATTAATACTTCTCCTATTAATATGTTGAAAAACAAACACAATTATGTGCTCAGATGAAGACTGCCCTGGTTAGATAGCTTTTGCTGTCAGAGTCATTTTTCAGCTACTAAGAGTTCACCACTATCTCTTTCCCTTTCCTCACTCCCCAACCCCCGCTTTTTTTTTCTTCCCCTGGAGAATTACCCTCTTTTTTTTAAAACAAGAGCTGTCTGACATAGGAGGTAGAATCCAGGTAACACCTAACCAATGACTGACTGACAAAGGGTCATGTAGAGGCTAGACACTTTGCCACAAAGCAGGACTAACCTTGTGGTGGAATTTGTGCTCTCTGAGGGGAGCTAAGTGAAAGCAGTCTCCAGTTGATACAGTATTTTGCTCCAGGAACATTGTCTCAATAAATCATTTGCACTAGAACGCCTATCTCCAACTCTGCTAATGGGGAATCAGACTTAAGATAAATATATATTGCTTATTACTACTAACTCTTGGAGTTTGTGAACTTTGCAAATTAAAGACTGTGATGGTCTGTAGTCATAAATATTATTAATTTGTTTAAATCATACTTTCCCAAATTTATTTAACAATGGAATCATTTCTATCTATAGTAACATTTTATATCTCCCAATTCTAGTGTTACTTTGAGAAAAACTGGCTTAGAATGTGTGATTCTTTATTTAGATCTAGAAACATAAATCATTTTGATTATTTACAAATAGTTTTGATATATCTATCTCCTCATGATATACCATGCCACATTTTGTCCAGGCTCTTAGTTGACTTGCAAGAATGAGTTGCAGAATATTTGAGATTTCAGTCAGATATCAACATAGAGCACTATCTTTCAAGGAACACTCTTTATTGCTATTGGGAGCTTTTCTTTAGTACTCTAAATTGGCAAGTTGCATTTCTGATTCCTCTGCATTGCATTCACATTTTCCTCTCTCTGATTGCCTATTGCTAAGAAGACTACACATAAAGTGGGCCCTGCACAGTAGAGTCAGACTACATTTATTGCCTACTCTCATTTTTAACAGTGTTTCTCTCTTAAAAATGTCCACGTTTAGATAATACATTGTGTTATTACCCTGACTACAATCACAGTGATTTTTCTTCCCTGACTCTGAGACTCTTCCTAGACCAGAAGAAATACACTGATGTGTGGTTTAGTTTGCCAACAGTGATGCCATTTTGTTATTCTACAAATCTACTCTGCCAAAGTCCTCTGCCTTCTTGATACACTGGATTTCATTACAGAACTAAATTGAGATTGTCATACTCAGGGAGAAGTTAATAACTTGCCTAAACTGATGGATTATTAAATACATGAACATATTTGTTCTCCCTATCCATAGTTTTACCATCTGCTTACCACACCACCAATTCTTTCTTACTTCTTTAGAGAAACAGGAAGTTTCTACTTATTTTTTCTTTTGTGAAATTCTAGTTCTAAGATAGAATGGTGTGAGAGCATCACTATGTATGCCAAGTTGGAGCTAAAATGGTGTGAAAATATCAGAAGTGTTGAATGTAAAACAAACTTCTGGAGAACAAATCGACAGTCGAAAAAATAGGTCACTTGCTGCTCATGACTATAGAAGTAAATAACCAAGATTTAAGAAATCTGGCTGAGTATGACAACTAGGAAAAAATATTTTAAAGGTTTTAAAACATTTTTTTCATTCTTGTAGAAGATTAAAAAGTAAATCTTTTTCATTTTTTCTTTATGCACCAAAAATCATTTTATATTATTTTCATCCAAACTTAAAATGTAGATCTAATTTATATATTTTAAATTTTACATTGAACTCCATAATATAGAACTACACATACTCCTTAAATGTGGCCCTTCTATCTTGCCAGTGGAACTCACGTTACATGGTACAGGAATTGGGTTAAGTATTAAGAAAATAGGAACCAATCCACTTATCAGTGCTCTGGGGTAAGTCTCATTTCCCTGGCAAGAAAAATAGCAATGTTCCTTATTATGTTATACTGTTCTCCTTCAATAAATTTTATGTCGAATTGTAACACAAAATCCCACAAAATAAGTGGTGAAGCTTTTTCTCAATATGTTGAATTTTCCAGGAATTTTCCGTTGCCTACTGTTTTTGGTTCTATAGGTATTCTAAAAGAAAATAAATTCTTTTAAAATGTTGATGTATGAGCAGATAGGTTAGTGACTAAATCGAAAGTTGACTTAAGTTTCTTGACTCTTGCAGGGTTTCATTCACCTGGCAACTCTGATTAGCACAATAACAAACAAACATATCAAAATTAAGAGGCTTTATAAAAATGATCAAAGATGTGTATCTAGTTTTTAAAAATCACAAATATGTCTTTATTTAGTTCATGTCAGAAAAAATGTTAATACTACCTGTGGAACACCATTGGTTTCCAAATAAAACTTTGTAAGCACAGAAAAGACCACTAGAAATTCTATATCTAGCCTGTGAACACTAAACAATAATTGCATCAGAGATTCAGCCATTGTTAAACAAATGGTGTAAAATGGTCCCATGAACTTTCAATATGTAAAAAATTATAAAAAGTGGAGAAAAATGTATATTTAAGCACACTAGAAAGTGTCCAATGACAGAACTGGGAGAGATTTTGCAGCTTTCTGGCTCATGTGCTGCCTAATCCCTGACTTATAGCAGAAAGAAACAGCATTGAGGAATCAGAAATTGCAGTAGGAAAACCACAGCTTTACTAATAAAATATGCCAGAAATTAGCACTTATATTTGAAAATCACATGGAAACTTAAAGGGAAATCTCTATAAGTGGAAATACCAATAAAGAGTAGACTCCTTTAGAACATAAATTATTTAAGACCTCGGGTGACAAAGTTTGCTTGTGCAAATGGAGAACATGGCGAATACTGAAAACAAAGGCAAAAACCAGAAGGAAAGGTACTCTTGAAACTTACAGCAATAGGGAACCAGAAATATGAACTTGATACTTTCCTTAAATAATTGTGTTCTCTGATTTTAAATATATGGGGCTGCAAAAAGACCGAAGTGTAAGATTATGGAGCCCAAACCCCACAGAGTAACTAGAAATTGAGAGTATCCTTAAAAACAAGGAAACCTGCCAAACTGTGTAGGTATAAAACAGCCCCATAGCAATCAGTTTAAATAAAAATGTAGCCATGGGAAAGCCTAAGAAGAGGGCAGAGATGTAAGTACCAGCAAAACTTAGAGTAGAAAAACTTACAAGTTGATTCTAGGCAACATAACTGTCTGCCAGAACAAAAATCTAATCATCCTCAGGAAAATCTATTGTCACTACAATGGATTATCCAGAATGTGCAAATACCAACCAAAAATTACTAGCCATGCAAAGAAACAGAAAAATATGGCCCATATGCAGGTAAAACTAAAAAATTTAAAAGAGGCGGTCAACACAATCCTATTAAGAGTTGGTCCAGATATTGAAATGATCAAAGAAAAATTTCAAAACAGCCACTTAAAATATGTTCTAAGAGTTACTTAAAAATACATTTAAATATTTTAAAGTAAATATAGCATCAATGATTAAACAGATGATGGCCAGGTGTGGTGGCTCACACCTATAATCCCAGCACTTTGTGAGGCAGAGGAGGGCAAATCACTTGCGGTAAGCGTTTGAGACTAGCCTGGCCAACATGGTGAAACCCTGCCTTTTCTAAAACTGCAAAAATTAGCTGTGTGTTGTGGTGCACATCTGTGGTCCCAGCTACTCAGGAGGCTGAGGCAGGAGAATGGTTTGAAACCGAGATGCAGAGGTTGCAGTGAACCAAGACCGCGCCACTGCTCTCCAGCCTGGGCAACAGTGTGAGCCTCCCTCTCAAAATAAAAACAAAAGCAGAAAGAAAAAAACAACAAACTGATGAGCAATCTCAACACAGAAATGCAAAATCTTAAAAAATGGAGGGTTTGGCTGGGCTTGATGGCTCATGCCTGTAATCCCAGCACTTTGAGAGACTGAGGTAGGTGGATTACCTGAAGTCAGGAGTTGGAGACCAACCTGGCCAACATGGTGAAACCCCGTCTCTACTAAAAATACAAAAATTAGTGAGGCATGGTGATGGGCGCCTGTAATCCCAGCTTCTTGGGAGGCTGAGGCAGGAGAATAGCCTGAACCTGGGAGGCGGATGTTGCAGTGAGCCAAGATTGCACCACTGCACTCCAGCCTGGGCAACAAGAGTGAAACTCTGTCTCAAAAAGAAAAAAAATTTCTGAAATAAGATGGGCACAACTACATGTTAAAGATGGGAGAAAAAAGTGACAGTTACTTGAAAAAGATGAATAAAAATTTCCCAGTCCAAAATCTAGGAGAAAAAAAGTTTGAAGAATAATGAGTAGAACCTCAGAGACTAGTAGCAATTCATGAAGTGGTCCAGCATACCAGCAACTGAAATTCCAGAAAGAAAGAAATAAGAGAAAGTGGCAAAAATATTTTTTAAAAGTGTCACAAACTTTCCAAATTTGGTACGACATATTAATTTACAGAATCAAATGCCCTCTGGACCTCAGACAGACTGAAAATAAATAAATATTGTTCTAGATAAATAATAGCCAATTTATACCTAGACAAAGTCAAACAAAAAAATTTGAAAGTAACGATGTGGGAGAATCACAGTAATTTTGATGACTTGCTTCTCACAAAAATCGTGGAAGCCAGGAGGCATTGGCTTGACATTTTCAAAATTCTGAAGAAACAAGGCAACTAAGATTTCTAAATCAAGTGACTTTATCATTTAAAAGTGAAGACAAATGTTTGATTCCACTTATAATAAAATTTCAAAACGCAAAGTCATCTGTAGTGATAGAAAGCAGATCAGTGGTTGGCTGAGGATTGGGGTGGAGAAAGAGCTGGACAGCAATGAGGTGCTAGAAAACCTTTGGAGTTAATGGACATGTTTGTAATATTGATTTTCATGATAATTTCATAAATTCACACAATCATATGTGCATGAAAACGATTTGTACATTCTAAGTATATGAAGTTTATCATATGTCTATTTTACCTCAAAAGTCTGTGAAAAATGAAGACAAAATAAAGACATTTTCAGGTAAGCTCATACTTAAAGAATTTGTTGCCAGCATAATGAACTACATTAAATGCTAAATAAAATCTTCAGTCTGAAGGGAAATGACACTTGTTAGGAAATAGACTGTATAAGAAGGAATGAAGAACAGCAGGCAAGTGGTTACAGAAACGTTATTTTCTTCCTCTTAGTAGTCTTAAAATAATGTATAACTAAATAAAAATTTTAGCATTTATTAAGTTTATAATGTGTATAGATATGATGTATATGACAACTAGGGCACTAAACTTAGGAGAACAAATAAAAATAAGCGATTGCGAACTTCTTATATTTTACTGGAAGTAACTTACTATTAATTCTACATGTATTAATATATTTAAAAATCACAATGTTCTTATTGCTACTGTAAAATCACAATAAAATGACATATAGCTAAAAATCAATAGAAGTCCTAAAATAAAATAATACAAAATATTTGATTAACACAAAGAAATGTAGAAATCAGAAATAGAACAACAAAAATGTGCAGTAAAATTATAAGTATAAATATATCAATTATTATAGGAAATGTAAATGCATTAAATACTCTGATTAAAAGACAGATTGTCAGTTCATATATATATGAACCATATATATATATGAACCATATATATATGAACCATATATATATATGAACCATATATATATGAACCATATATATATATATGAACCATATATATATGAACCATATATATAAGAACCAATTATATGTAGTCTACATGAGATACACTTTAATACAGAGACACAAATATACCAAAGGTAAAAGACTAGAAATAGATGCTCAATGTAAACAATAAGCACAAGTAAGTTGAACTGACCACACTAATATCAGAGAAAATGTGTTTCCAGAAAGAGAAACAAGAAAGTCTCAACTTAATAACCCAATGTTCCACCTAAGAAACTAGAGAAGGAAAAGTACACTTATCTCAAAGTAAGCAAAAGAAATATTATTATGAACACAACAGCAGAAATCAGTAAAATAGCAAATAGCAACAACAGAGAAAATCAATGAAATGAGAAGCTGATGTTTTGAAAAATAATTAATTTTGTATAATTGCAGTCATATTGATAAGAAAAAAAAGAAGAGAAACACATTACTTGTATCAACATTGAAAGAAAGAATAGTACCATAGGACTTATGAAATTAAAAGAAAAATAGAATCTGATGACCAAGTTCATGTCAATAAGTAAATGACTAAGATAAAATGAACATATTTTTTGAAAGATTCAAACTATCAAAATTCACTTAAAAATAAACTGAATTAATTAGAGAAATTGAATTCATACTTAAAACCTTTTATAGATGCTGTTATTGAATTGAGACATCTAAAATAAATAAATAAAAATAGCTACTAGAACTCATAAGTGAGTTTACCATGTTTGCAGGATTTCAGTCTAGTATACAAAAATCAATTGTTTTTCTATGTAGTAGCAATAAAAAGTTGAAAAATGAATTTTAAAAATCAACATGAAAAATATGGCATACTTATGGATAAATATCAGAAAATAAATGATCATTCTATATTTTGAAAATAAAAGCTAAAAATGTAAAGAATATATAAACAAATGGAAAGATTACCATATTCATAGACTCGGTATTTTTCAGATATCAATTATCTGCAAATTGATCTGTATATTTTTTGCATTTGCAATTAGAATCAAAATGCTTGTGAGATTTTCAAAGAAATTGCCAATCTTATTTTAAAATTTCTATGGAAATGCCAACCTCCTAAAAGAAGAAGACAAATTTTGAAAAATAACTAGAGGATGTTGACTCTTGATTTCAAGACTTAAAATGAAATAATTTTTAAAAGTGTAGAAATAGAGTACAGAAATAGGTTGATGAAACAGAATAGAGAGTTTAAAATTAGACCAACCCATCTATTGATTTTGACAAAAAATGTAAAGCCGATTCAGTGAGGCGAAGGATATCTTTTCAACGAATTGTGCAGTGACAATTTGATACCTATGAGTCAAAAAAAAAAAAAAGTGTATATTCCTGTCTTTTACCATCTGTAAAAATTAATGCAAAACGGATCACAGGTTGAAATGTAGAACATAAAACTCCAAACATCCTAAAAGAAACATAGAAAAAAAATCTTTGTGACTTTGATTTAGGCAAATATTTGTTTAAAAGAACTCTAAAACCATCAGCTATGAAGGGAAAAAGTGATAATTAAGAACTTAAAACTTCCTGTTCAAAAGATATTAAGAAAATGAAAATGCAACCAACTAAGTGGGAGAAAATACCTCTAAAACATATATCTGTTGAATGACTTGTATCCAGAACATACAAAGAACTTTTGCAACTCAATTGTATAATAAAAAACAGTTTAAAAATGTGATCAAAATATTTGAACCCACACTTCACAAAAGAAGAAACACAAATGACAGAGAAGCACAAGAAAATAAACTCAAAATCAGTATTCAGCAGGGAAATGCTAATTAAAACCAAAATGATATATCAATGTAAACTCACCAAAATGGTTAAAACTAAAAAGATTAACAATACTGTGGTGCTTAATACTGAGTGTCAACTTGATTGATTTGAAGGATGTGAAGTATTGCTCCTGGGTGTGAGTGTAAGAATGGTGCCAAAAGAGATTAACAATTGAGTCAGTGGGCTGAGAAGGGCAGAACCACTCTTAATCTGGGTGGACACCATCTAATCAGTTGCCAGCTCAGCCAAAATAAAGCAGGCAGAAAAAAAGGAAAAAGACTTGACTGGCCTAGCATCCTGGCATACATCTATACATCTTTCTCCCATGCTGGACTCTTCCTTCCCTCAAACATCTGACTCCAAGTTCTTCAGTTTTGAGACTCAAACTGGCTTTCCTTGCTCCTCAGCTTGCAGATGGCCAATTGTGGCACTTTATGATCATGTGAGTTAATACTTAATAAACTCCCCTTTATATATATATATCCTATTTAGCTCCGTCCCTCTAGAGAATTCTGACTAGTACAGATTTTGGTACCGGGAGGGGTTCTCTAGAGAAACAAAATATTAAGGATAGAGTTCTTTCATTGGTTTTGGGGTTTCTGGAGTGGGCTTCTTAATACGATTAGATCCCAAAATGCTAAGGACTCTACTTCTAATAGCATAGAGAACACTGATAGTCCTTGGTGTAACCTGTTTAGAGAGTTATGCAGAATAAATGCATTTGACACTCCTGATTCACTGCTCATGACAGGCAAGGAGTTTAGTGACTCTACACATAATACCTTTGACCATATGTGGAGAACCTAAGAGCATAATGAAGCTGGTTGGTTGCTCTTAAGTTCAGTGGACAAAGAGATGAAAGAAAATGATGAACTCAGGGATTCTGTCTCTTAGCTTCCAAAGTAGATACTGAGCCTCAAATCTGCTAAGATTGCCCTGAGTGACAGTCTTATCTCCTGTAGAGAGGGAGCTGAAATTGTGGAAGAACAGACACAAGCTCTTGTCACGTGAGTGGTTGACCTGCAATGAAAGGTGCATGCACAGCCTTGCCAGGTGTCTACGGTTAATATGAGGGCATTGATTGGAAAAGAATTGGACCTTGAAACTTGGAATGGGGATGTGTGGGAGGACCCTGATGAAGCCAGGGACACTGATTTTGTAAACTCTGATGAACCTTTTGTGTCAGAAGAAACAGCTTCCCCATCCCCAGTTGTGGCAACATCCCCTCCCCGACCCATGCTGCCATCAGTCTTTCTACCTTTGTCTAAGGAAATAAACCCTGTTCTGCCTGAGGCAACAGTGATGGATTCCCCTGAGGCAGCTGCCAGACAAGATAATGTTGATTCTCCTCAGGAGCCACCCCCAACACCCCTGTTTGCTTCTAGACCTATAACTAGACTTTAGTTCCTAGACTAAAGAGGTGAGATTGAGAGTGTGACCCATAAGGATGTGTGCTAAACTCAAAAATAAGTGCTTGAGTTTTCTAATTTATATAACAGAAATCTGGAGAACAGGCATGGGAATGGATATTAAGGGTGTGGGATAATGGTGGAAGAAACATAGAATTGGATCAGCCTGAATTTATTGATTTAGGCCCCCTAAATAGAGACTCTGTATTTAATGTTGCAGCTCAGGAGTTAAAAAGAGGTTTTAATAGTTGCTTGGTTAGCCGAAATATACATTAAAAGATGGCCCACTGGAAGCAAGCTGGAAATGCCTGATCTCCCTTGGTTTAAGTAGAGGTAGGGATCCAAAGGGTTAGGAAGATTGGGATGGTGGAGTGGATTAGTCACATTAGATCTACTCATCCCAGTTGGGAGGGTCCAGAATATATATCCTTGTGAAATAGATTTGTGAGGGCAGCACCTGCATCTTTGAAGAGCCCTGTAATTGATCTTCTCTGTATGCCAGATCTAACAGTGGGAACCACAGTCACTCAACTACAAAATTTAAATTACAAAATTTAAATACAATGGGAATAATTGGATCCCAAGGTGGCAGGGGACAAGTGGTGGTACTCAGCCATCAAAGGCAAGGTGGGTGTAGCTACTGTAATGGACAGCAGAGGCAAAGTGACAATCAGAATAGTCTGAGTCATGCAGAGCTCTGGCACTGGCTAATTAATCATGGTGATCACAGCAGTGAAATTTAGAGAAGGCCTACTCTACTGCATTCCTACTTTATTCAAGCAGAAAACTTCTAGGTTGAATGGACAAAAGACTAATTTGAATTATAAAAGCAGAGTCATGACCCCTCAATCAATTTCCAGAATTGAGCCAGTTTACAGACCCAGAACTCCTTGAATGAAGGGGAGGCTGGATCCCCTGGAGGAAGGACCCCATTACACTACCAACAATTTATGCAGAGAATCTTTCTGCCCTCCTTTCCCAAGGAGAAGTCCAGCCTTTTTCCAGGATAACTGTGCACTGGGGAAAGGTAAATGATCAGACATTTTGCAGACTACTAGACACTAACTCTGAGCTGACATTGATTCCAGGGAACCCAAAACATCATGTGATCCTCCAGTTAAAGTAGGGGCTTATGGAGGTCAGGTAATTAATGAAGTTGTAGCTCAGGTCTGACTTACAGTGGATCCAGTGGGTCCCTGGACTCATCCTGTGGTGATTTCCTCAGTGCCAGAATGCGTAATTGACATAGACATACTTAGCAGCTGGCAGAACCTCATATTTGCTCCCTGACTGGCAGGGTGAGGGCTATTATGGTAGGAAAGGGCAAATGGAAGCCATTAGAATTGCTTCTACCTAGAAAAATAATAAATCAAAAACAATATCACATCCCCGATTGTGGAGATTAGTGCCACCAGCAAGGACTTGAAAGATGAAGGGGTGGTGATTCCCACCACATCCCCATTCAACTCTCCCATTTGGCCTATGCAGAAGACATATGGATTTTGGAGAATGACAGTGTATTATCATAAGCTTAACCAAGTGGTTACTCCAATTGCAGCTGCTGTACCAGATATGGTTTCATTGCTTGAGCAAATTAACACATCTCCTGGTACCTGGTATGCAGACATTGACTTGGTAAATACATTTATGTCCATTCCTGTCCATAAGGTCCACCAGAAGCAATTTGCCTTCAGCTGGCAACGCCAGCAACATACCTTTACTGTCCTGCCACAGGGATATATCAACTCTCCAGCTTTGTGTCATAATCTTTTTTGGACACACCCTCATGTTTTCACTTCCACAAGATATCACACTGGTCCATTACATTGATGACATTATGCTGATTGGATCCAGTGAGCAAGGAGTAACAAACACACTGGACTTAATGGTGAGACATTTGCATGCCAGAAGATGGGAAATAACCCTGACTAAACTTCAGGGACTTTCTACCTCAGTAAAATTTCTAGGGGTCCAATGGTGTGGGGCCTATCAAGATATTCCTTCTGAGGTGAAAGACAAGTTGCTGCATCTGGCCCCTCCTACAATCAAGAAAGAGACACAATGCTTAGTGAGCCTATTTGGATTTTGGAGGCAATACATTCCTCATTTGGGTGTGTTACTCTGGCCCATTTATCGAGTGACCTAAATTTGTATTTTGGAGGCAATACATTTTTTATTTGGGTGTGTTACTCTGGCCCATTTATCAAGGGACCTGAAAGGCCACCAGTTTTGAGTAGGGTCCAGAACAGGAGAAGGCTCTGCAACAGGTCCGGGCTTCTGTGCAAGCTGCTCTGCCACTTGGACCATATGACCCAGCAGGTCCAATGGCGCTTGAGGTGTCAATGGCAGATAAGGATGCTGTTTGGTGAATCACAGAGGAGGCCTCTAAGATTTTGGAGCAAGACCTGTCATCTTCTGCAGATAACTATTCTTCTTTTGAGAGACAGCTCATGGACTGTTACTGGGCTTTGGTGGAAACTGAACATTTGACTATGGATCATCCAGTCATCATGTGACCTGAACTGCCTATCATGAACTGGGTGCTTTCTGACCCATCTAGCCATAAAGTGGGTTGTGCACAGCAACATTCCATCATCAAATGGAAGTGGTATATATATGATCAGGCGTGAGCAGGTCCTGAGGGCGCAAGTCAGTTACATAAGGAAGTGACTCAAATGCCCATGGTCTCTACTCCTGCCACCTTGCCTTCTCTCCCCTAGTCTGCACTGATGGCTTCATGGGGAGTTCCCTATGATCATTGACAGAGGAAGAGAAGACTAGGGCCTTGTTCATGGATAGCTCTGCATGATATGCAGGCACCACCCAAAAGTGGACAGCTGCAGAACTACAGCCCCTTACTAAGACACCCCTGAAGGACAGCAGTGAAGGGAAATCTTCCCAGTGTGCAGAACTTCAAGCAGTGCACCTGGTTGTGCACTTTCCATGGAAGGATAAATGGTCAGATGTGCGATTATATACTGATTCGTGGACTGTAGTCAGTGGTTTGGCTGGATGGTCAGGGACTTAGAAGAAGCATGATTGGAAAATTGGTAACAAGGAAATTTGGGGAAGAGGTATGTGGATAGACCTCTCTGAGTGGTCAAAAAACATGAAGATATTTGTATCCCATGTGAGTGCTCACCAACGGGTGACCTGAGCAGAGGAGGAGTTTAACAATCAAGTGGATAGGATGACCCATTCTGTGGACACCATTCAGCCTCTCTCCCCAGTCACCCCTGTCATCTCCTAATGGGCACATAAACAAAGTGGCCATGGTGGAATGGAGATTATGTATGGGCTTAGCAACATGGACTTGCACTCATCAAGGCTGACCAGGCTACGGCTACTGCTGAGTGACCAATTTGCCAGCAGCAGAGACCAACACTGAGAGTTCGATATGGCACCATTCCTTGGAGTGAAATCAGCCAGCTACCTGGTGGCAGTTTGATTATATTGGACTTCTTCCATCATGGAAAGGGCAGAGGTTTGTCTTCACTGAAATAGATACTTACTCCGTATATGGGTTTGCCTATCCTGCATGCAATGCTTAAAGAAGTGCAGCAGTGGGCTCATGCTTATGGAGTTCACTGGTTTTAAACCATGTTCCCCATCATCCTGAAGAAAATGGATTGATAGAATGGTGGAATGGCCTTTTGAAGTCATAATTACAATGTCAACTAGGTGACAATACTTTGCAGTTCCACCCTCTAAAAGGCCTCAGTGTGTGTTGTTCCCTTCTATGTGCCCATGTGTTCTCATCATTTAGCTCCCACTTATATGTGAGAACATGTATTTGGTTTTCTGTTCTTGTGTTAGTTTGCTAAGATAATGGCCTCCAGCTCCATCTATGTCCCTGCAAAGGATATGATCCTTTTTTTATGGCTGCATAGTATTCCATGGTGTATATGTACCACATTTTTAAATCCAGTATATCATTGATGAACATTTAGGTTGATTCCATGTCTCTGCTATTATAAATAGTGCAGCAGTTAACATACATGTATATGTTACTTTTTGTTTAATTTTATCAGTATAGAAAAGGTTGCAGTATATCATGAATGTCATGTCTATAGTCATAGGGGAAGGGAATCCTTGAAAGTGGGGACATGGGCAGGGTGCAGCAGCTCATTTCTGCAATCCCAACACTTGGGAGGCTGAGGCAGGTGGATCACAAGGTCAGGAGTTTGAGACGAGTCTGGCCAACATGGTGAGATTCCATCTCTACTAAAAATACAAAAATTAGCCAGGCCTGGTGGCCCACGTCTGTAATGCCAGCTACTTGGGAGGCTGAGGCAGGAGAATTGTTTGAACCCAGGAAGTGGAGGTTGCAATGAGTCAAGATCACGGCATTGCACTCCAGCCTGGGTGACAAGAGCAAGACTCCGTCTCAAAAAGGAAAAAAAAAAAAAGAAAGTCCTGACACAACAGTGGAAATATGAAGATTGTAATATTCACAATCAATTAAGGCTGCTTCATTATTTGGCATCGTAACTTGGTAGCAAACATGAACTCTGTCATATTTATTCAGTTAAAAATAGACCTTCAGCAAAAGTTTCTTAAAAATAAATGTAAACAATGAATGTAAGTGGTTGGTAGATGATAAAAGACACTGAGAAATATGTGATAGAGATTGGAACTGAGGGGAAACATGAATTATTATAATATTTTAGAGATAATAGCAGAAAACACATTCAACTTATCAACCAGGAGAAAAGAAAAAGCAATCTATTCTAAGACAAAGATAAATGAATGAGCTCAATGAGCAGTCTTGTTTTGTATGTAAGCGTATATGAGTCATTATATAATTGTAAAGCTGCCCAATACTAGAAAATTAAGGGTAAATAAATACCAGCCAAGAATGATTTCATAAAACCCCAATTCCTAAATTGAGTATGCAATACAACTTTCATATTTTTATTGACAAAACTTATGTAAAATTATTTTGAAACATTTCTAATAATTGTATATGAAATAACAACTTGGAAATAATAAGAATTGAATAATAATACAGACATTTCTTGGTATCTGTAGGAGTTGAGCTCCAGTACCTTTCATGAATACCAGAATCTGAGGATGCTCAAGTCTTTGATATAAAATCGTGTCCTATTTGCATGTAACCTGCGCACATCCTCCAGTATACTTTAAATAATCTCTAGACGTATAATACCTAATATAAGGTAAATGCTATGTAAAGAGTTGTTTTACTCTATTGTTGGGGAATCATAAAAAGAAAAAAAATCTGTATATGTTCAGTAAAGATGCAATTTTATTTCAAATATTTTTGATCTCTGGTTGCTTGAGTCCACAGATGCAGAACCCATGGATACAGAGGGCTGACTGTACACTGAAAATGTACATGTGTTGATATTAAATATATATATAATTGTTTTCTTTTTCTACATGCTTAGATTACTTCCCTATTAAATAGCTAACATTTATATACTGCTTTCAGAATGACAGGCATTTTTCTAAGCATTTTACATGTATTAATATTATCTTGATAAAAGTAATAATAACCTAAAAAGTAGGCACTATTATTATAATATGGACTTTACAGAAAGGAAACTGAAACACAGAGAGAGCAAGTAACTTGCTCAAGTCCACACAGTTGCAGATTAAAATAGTCAGATGTCTTCCTGTTACTATTACGATAATATCAAAACTCCTTGTTTTGGTAATTTTATATATTTGACATTTTATTATAACTCTACTTCTAAACATAAGGTAAGTCCATGGGCGTAAAGTCTCTATCATCTGGTTCACTGTTTGTGTTTTTAATAGTGCTTGGCACCTACTAGGAACAAAAATGTTTGTTGATAAAGAGAGTATTAATCAATTGTTTGCTCCTATATGTACATTACGTATATATAGCATCTGTGCATATAATTGCTAGAACTTTAAAGATCAGTTGATAGAGTTATTAACTTGAGTTACATGGACTCCCTAAAATGATTGAATGAAATATCAATATGATTGGCTTTCTTTTATTTATACATAGTTGATTTTGTACTTTAAAAAAATATTATTCTAAGAAAGGTCCATAGGATGTAAATGGACCTAGAAAAGATTAAGACTAAGCATCCCTACTTCCGGTTTAGTTTACAGTTTTGTCTAGCCCTATATTTTTCTTCTGAGGACATCAAGAGGAAAGGGAAGTTAAATAACCATATATATCAGTTTTCATCTATTTTTCATATTGTGATTCCATACAGTATTTACCTAAATAATAGATTCTGTTGTTAAAATATAATTTTGAAAACCGTGACTATAATCAAGTTATTTTATTTTGTATATATTAGGAAATGGGAATTCAGAGAGAATAAAAGAATAACCACTGGTAATTACTAAGGAAAAGCCATTGACAATAGAGTAGGGAACTTGAACTCAGGTTTCAGTTCAATTCAGCAAAACGAGAATTTACTGAAAACTTTTTACATGAAGAGTAGAATTCAAAGGGGACACGGGCATGGTTAAAATAATTCATAGTCCAATCGACAGATTATATGTACAAACAATCAAGAAAAAATACAGAATGGAATAAGCATTATAAGATATTGTGTGAAAGTAGACAGTTATGGGAGATAATATTGTGGGGTAATAACAAACTTATCTGGGGAAATCAAGCAGATCTAAATTTGAAGCCCAGTTCGAACACACAACTATTTGACTTCAGCCTTTTATTGAACCTCTCCAAGCCTTGATGTTGATGTTCTTACCTATAAAATGGGGATAATAATGCCGAATGCGTAGTGGCTTTGCTTTTCAGTGTTAGATGGTATATATAAAGCAGCTTAATACAATGCCTGACAAATACATTCTCAAAATCCGACAGACAATTATTTCTTTCATCATAGTTTTGTCAGTCGCTATGACTTTACCCAATGTTGTGGGATATCACCAAGAACTATTAAATTTACTGTCCTGGACTTTGATAACATAAAAGACAGAAAAAAATACTTTTATACTTAAATACTCAATGATAAAATAAATATTACCTAATAAATCAAACAGTTGACCTTCTCTACAAGCATTTACAATTCTATGAAGAAGATGTTATATCAATGTTAATTTGTTTTTGTGTTCCAAAATCCTTACTCAGATGTTTTCAGTGGCAATCATATTAAATATTTTCACAAACTTCAAACGCATTTGCCTAAATATGGGGTAGAAATTACCAATAAACTGGAGACTTAAATGTGAATAGGTTTTTATACTGTTTACATATATGGCAATTTAGCTAAATACTAACCAAGGAGTTACAAATATAACAGAAATCGACAGGATCTTGTATTCAGTCTTTAATTAGATAATAAAGTCATTAGTGTTTTGTTGTTGTTGTTTGTTTATCTGTCTGTTTTTTGAGACAGAGACATGCTGTGTCACCCAGGCTGGAGGGCAGTGGCATGATCTCAGCTCACTGCAACTTCTGCCTCCCAGATTCAGTGATTCTCCTGCCTCAGCTTCCCAAGGATTCTCCTGCCTCAGCCTCCCGAGTAGCTGGGACTACAGGCGCATGCCACCACACCAGGCTAATTGTTGTATTTTTAGTAGACACAGGTTTTTGCCATATTAGCCAGGTTGATTTTGAACTCCTGACCTCAGGTGACCTGCCTGCCTCGGCCTCCCAAAGTCCTGGGATTACAGGTTGTGAGCCACCGCGCCTGGCTGCCATCAGTGTTTCTTTAAAGTTTTAATTTTTCTTATCATTTTCTCTATTCTGCTCAGTCCTTTATGGCAGCTACTAGTCATACGTAGATATTGAACAATTAAAATGAAGCTAATGTGATTACGGAAATAAGTTTTTACTTGTATTTTATTTAAATTTAAATTTAAATCTGATGTTTGGTTTACTTATAGAAAAACTTCAAAATGTGTTTGGAAATTTGGCTGTGTAAATCTACTGCTTCATCTGTAAATTCTTTGAAATTCATATACAAATTATGTATTTTTGATGAAAATTTAGTGTACATATCAGGACGTGGTTAATTGTAAAATATACTGGTTTTCCAAGATTTGGCATAAAAATGTAAAGAATTTAATTAATAGCATTTTATGTGCATTATATAGTAAAGTGTTCATATTTGTAATGTACTGGGCTAAATAAAAATATTTGGGATTAATTTCACCCTTTTTTTTTTTTTTTTTTTGCTTTTTGAGTGTGAATGTGGCTACCAGAAAATTTAGAATTACACATGTGACTTTCATTGCATTTCAGTTGGACAGTGCTTCTCCATACAGTCTTGATTTGTTTTATTTTAATCTTATTAAGTTAATATCAGTAGTTTTTGGGAAATACATAAAATTCTAAAAAATAGATGAAAAGTATAGATATAAATTCTATAGAATTTTATAGAATCAGGATTCACATTTCAACTAACAGAACTAAAAAGTTTGCGGTGAGGAAAAGGGTTTTTTTTTTCTCAAATGTAGTATGATTTTCAGTAGAGAAATTCACTTTAGCATTAGCTACTTAACAGCCATTTGAAACTGAAAATAAAAACACTTTAGGGCCTGGTATCTAATGGATGATGGAGTGAGACTAGCACCATCTGAACTCTATGAACAACAAGAGCATGTATTAATTGGTTTTTATTATTTTCTCTCTCAGAACTCTTACATATTTTCCTCCCTTAAACTGGTAGAAGGAAATAAATGGAACCATTCACTGAACTCTACTCTTTCTTAGTTGTTCATGCCCCAGAGCACATTGTACTGCTTCTCAGAAGATAATAATTAAAGCCAAAATTATGTTCTCCAACCTTTCCTTATTTTATTTAGGGTCAGATTAAGATTTGGACTTCTGCTTGTGTTAGGTTTTTTGAATGTAATGGATGTCTACTTCAGATTTCGGAGGGATGCTGGTATATTTACATCTTGTCGAATTTGTTGTATTTACCAGATACCCAAGCTTTTTGCTTGTTAATATTAATAATGCAGAAAGGGAAAGGGAAATACTGTCAAACATGTATTTATTGTAGGCTTATTGAGTTAATTCTAATAGTTTGAGATTTTTAACTCAAATGAAAAGCTGTAAGTAAAAGAGATTTACATGCTACATCTTTCCTCACTTTTTTCCTTTGATGCTAAAATGAAGGAAATATACAGGTATATTTACAAGTTGCTATGTGAGCAGTTATGTGAAATTTATGCTGTGTAATGGATTATGGAAAGTAGCTTTGAACAAACTAAATGGCCATTTCATTTGATCAAAGCAGGTTTTTACAAATCCGATAATTATGCAATGCACAGGTTTTTTTTTTTTAAGTTTTTCAAAGTATGGTAAACAAGCAGTAGGTTTTTCTCATTTGCACAGTAAAATGGACTTATAGGATAAGGGTGATTAATGTACTGAAGTAATTTAAATTCCATACTTTCAAAGTCACAATGCATATGTTACATGCCTATAATTATGCTCCTCCGGCTGTGCATGCCAAGAAGGTGGCAGAGTCAGACACAGAAAAAGAAAGGAGATTGATGATATGGTATTTTGCTAATACAATGCAAAGGCACTAACTGATTATGAACCTCATTCTTGCCTTTCCTACTTCTACGTACCTTCTAAATTACATTTTCAAACTGATGTCTTCACTGATCTGTCATTGACAGAAAATGCCTTCATTATGAAGAAGCTCTCCTGAAAAAATTGGGGAAAAAACAATACTTCCAATATTATAATTGAAACTTCTTTGGTTTAAGGGTAAGGAAACTCCCCCAGCACTCCACCACCACCGTACACACACATTCATTTATTAGATTTGATATACATATACTTAAGTATCAATTTCCTCTTTTCCAAATTTGGGGCCATTTTAGGAACGAAAACTGTTTTATTGATATGGAGATAATGAACTGGTGTCCTATAAAAAGTCATGCCAAAGGAAGACAGAATTTTTAAGGAGAGTATTACAAATTTTACAACTTTAGAGTTACAATTTGTGTATACTGTCATTTAAGAAGAGTGATGTTATGGCTTTTCTTAGGATTCCCAACAAGTTGCTAGACATTTTCTTACTCTGAAGTGTTGGGTGACCTCAAACAGAGTGAACATTCATAGGGAATACAACTACAGTAAACAATTTTTTTAATTAAATCATGCATCCTAATTTCTTTATTATGTTAGTGCCATGATGTTTAATGACCGCCTACTTTGGGTCAACTCAACTATAAATTCTATGGATTCCATTTATCTCTAAATTATTAACGGAATTCTATTCAATTTCAAAGTTTTAAGTACATACGCCTGTGCTTTTTTCTCCTCTAAAAAATATGTTATCCCATTGACACAAAGATTTAGTGTCACAGTGTATGTAGTTAAAAAGAGAATAAATAAATGTTGCTTTAAATTTTTGAGGAGGGGGCTGGTGCTACCTTTTTATGCCATATAACATAACAGTTTGGTTTTCAGTTTTTTTTTTTTTTTTTTTTTTAGATGGAGTCTCGCTCTCTTGCCCAGGCTGGAGTACAGTACAACGACCTCGGCTCACTGCAACCTCCCTCTCCTGGGTTCAAGTGATCCTCCTGCCTCAGCCTCCTCAATAGCTGAGACTATGGGTGCACACCACCATGCCTGGGTAGTTTTTTCTATTTTAGGAGAGACCGGTTTCGCAACGTTGCCCAGGCTGGTCTTGAACTCCTGAGCTCTGGCAATCTGCCCGCCTGGGCCTCCCAAAGTTCTAGGATTACAAGCGTGAGCCACCATGCCCGGCCTGGTTTTCAGTTTTAATTACCAACCTTATTTGGCATTTCAGCTGAAGTTTTACATAAACATATATTGTACATTTGATGACATGATGACGAAATAGAAAGTTGCACACATAAAAAAGTGGACTGATGTTTGATATATCTGGAAGAGGGTAACAAATTAAGAATATCGAAACTTGATACCTCTTGTTAGAAAAAAAGGAGTATTTTGAATAGTTTTGTTAATGTTGTCTGTTTAGTTTGTTTGCTTTGCTTGGAATCCTGTGGTTATGGATATACATAGTTTGACCATGGAAATTTCAAAGCTCTGCTCTTTTTATTCTGAATAATCCAATAAACTCATCTAGCTACAACTTTTTAGGTAGCTTTTTTCTTTAGCAGATGTTCTTTTGGCCTAGAATTTTAAAAAGAAATTTTAAAAATTCAGATTATTAATTAGAAGTAATAAGTGATTATTTTTAGGATGAAATAGCCAGATCTGGCCACTTATAGGGAATAGTGACTACTCTTGTCTTTTATATGATGGCTTATATTAATATAAGTGAATGAGTGTGTGTGAGTGCTATTTATGATCTTTGTGCTGTGTTTGTACAGTGAAGTCAGTGAGACCCATAGAGCCCACTAGGGTGCTGTTAATATATGTGGTCTATTGCATACTATTGAGAGCTAAATAATGGGGCTCATTTTTGAGGCTAATTATTATAGGGAGCTTTTTATCATATCATGTATGCATTTGAAAACTTTAAAATAAGAATATTTCTCAACTGTACCATAATGGACAGCAATTATCATATTTTCAAATATTAATAATGAAGTTAAAATTAGGGAATTATTGCAAATATCAAAGTCACTTTTTTAGTGATTGTTCAATATTCATTATATCTAATACTCATTATTATGTAATACAATTATCAGAGAATTAGAAATATTAGTAACAATATATTAAGAATATTTTTAGTTAGCCCATAATTTTCTAGAAAGTATTAAGCAGTCTTTGTTCATTAAACACATTTTCATGAAGCTAAATACATTCATAAATTGGTTATCTTTTGCTAACAGCTTCCTTAAGAAAGGTTAGCTGAAAATTCTTCCAAAGTGAAAAATAACATAGGTTAATATGAATATAGAAAACCTTCCAGTCTGAAAATTTTCTTAAATTAAAAAATAATCATTTTAAGTTTTTGTTTTTCCTGAAGCCACCAAATCATGCAATATATATGTAAATAATTGTTTATTCTACTAAGCACTAATTATAAATTTTTCTACTAGTTAACAATTACTGAATCCACAAATATGTATCATATACATGACAAATTGTAGGTATTATAGATGTAAAAACAAAAATATAATACTTTTTACTTTAATGAAAAGATAGAAATAAAAAAGAAATGTAAACACACTTGTTAATTAAAATGATTTTTGGTTTAATGAGAGCATTTCAGAAAGCAGTAGGAGCATATAATTACTAAGTTAGAATAGAGAAATTCATTCAAGTTGTTATAGTTCTGTAAATAGTTGCATCAATTTTCTCAAAATCATTTTATATTTGTTGCTATGTTTATAGAAATATCTAAGCAACTAGTGACAAGTAACTATTGTATTTTTACAGAGATTAAAAATAAATACTGTTATAATATGGACTCCCATTGTATACTGAGGAACTCAGAACAATGAAGTAACATTTTCTGCAGAGTAGGGCACTGTGAAAGACTGAAATGGATGTTTAGGGTAGGGTGTAAAGGTTGCTGTTATGGACTGAATTGTATCTCTCAAAATTCATATGTTGAAATCCTGACTTCCTATACTTCAGAATATGACTGCATTTGGAAATAGGGACTTTAAAGAGGTGATTAAGCTACAATGAGGCCACTAGAGTAGACCATTATCCCTTCTGACTGATATCTTTAGAAGAAGAGTACATTGGTAAAAAGAGACACCAGAGATACACCAGAGATACATTGGTAAAAAGAGCACAGAGGAAGACCATGTGAGGATACAATGAGAAGATGGCCATCTGCAAGCCAAGGACAGAGGCCTCAGGAGAAACCAACCCTGATGACACCTTGATCTTGGACTTCACAGCCTCCAGAACTGCGAGAAATAAATTTCTGTTGTTTGAGCCACTCTGCCTATGGTACTTTGTTATGGCAGCCCTAGCAAAAGAATACCGATATTAACAGTCTTTCCAAGAGCAGTTTGTCACAAAAATGGACAGGCAGAGCAATCATGAAATATCATAGAATGGCTTTCCCAAGTGTTTTTCTGATCATTGTTGCACCAATGGCTCTAAGTTGTAGAAGGCTTGTTTTTATACATACATACATTGAAACAGATGAGATTACTAAAATTGGTCTCTGTTCCTCTAGCAACCAAGGTTGACTCTTAGTTCTTTTACTGTTTTTGTTTTGTTTTGTTTTAATAGCAGACATTTCTTTGCACCCAGCTAATCTTGCAGTAACTTGGGAGATATATTTTTGCCATGATTCAGAGTTGAGTGACTAGATTCTTGGTTTAGTAAATTCACAAGAAAAGCATGCACATGTTTGAGAGATTTTCCCTCTGATTTTATGGATTTCATGTGTATATCTTTGAAAAAAAGTGGAGTGTATTAATATACTTCCTGTTCACAAACTATATGGTTTTATTTGACAAGTATTGCCAATGGCATGAGAAAATTGTATTGTTCTTCATTGTGAGATCAGAAAATTCTCATTCCTGGATCTTTCATTATTAAAATATTTACCTTCAAGTTTACACCTAGATGTTATATACCTATTCTTACTCTATATCTCCACCACCATTGTGTTTTACAACTATTTTCTCTTAACATTTCTTGGTTTTCCAATTTCTCTGCAACTATGTTTCCTAGTGAATAAGCTTATTTCTGCTATTTTTGATCTAACAGAATTTACTCAAGTGTCTCAGCTCAACATTTGGAGATGAGCCATCTTCCTTTTACTGTAAAAAAAAGCTTGATGGAGTATTTTCACAGCGATAGAACTGGAAGTTAGGGCAACTTCTAACAGGTAAAATGGCAAATCACTGTTCTTTTCCTGAATCTGCATACAAGCAAAGCCTGTGTACTTGCAAAGCCATAATGTCACTAGAGATGATCATTAGTAAATTGTGTTTGCTTGCATCTCAATATGTGATTTTCCACATATTTAGTGGTTGTAGGGCCCTGTGAAACAGTATGCCATTTGACCTTCTTTGATGTTTAGATTCTTGAATTCTAAACATTTGATTTACAAAGTTCAATTTCTAATGCATGTTCATCATCCTGAATATGTTTCTTCTGGGATTAAAAATTCAGAGAAACAAGAATATCCAAGAGCACATTTCTGGCTACTAATGTTGCTGCTGATCTTATTCTTTTTTGTAATATACTATCATCAATGTTTTAGATGAACAACTATATAAAGCACAACAATTTCGATATGATGTAATTATTGTAAAAATTTGATTAGAAAACATGGGCCCTTCCTGGTCAATATTTATCTAAAATGCTGGAATTTAAAACACCAAAACATGTAAATGGTTTTTCAAAGTAAAAGATTACTGGAGATAGCAATACATCAGCTTTACTTTGGTTATTGATTTGGTTTTCTATTTTTTGCTTTGTGATTTAGGGGAGCAATGGAATCTCTCTGTACATTGTTTCATCAGAAATAAAATGAGGCTTTCCTTTTCATTAAATAATTATAAGGCAAACACTGAATATTTAAGTAGAAACAGTGTTGCTAATATGGAATTGTTAAATTTTAAATTATTGCACTAGAATAAATGCATAAAAGACATTTTTTTACTTCTTAGCATCAAGAAAAGAACAGATGTATTCACCACTTATGAAACAACATCTCTCTTCTCATCAATAGTTTTATTTACAAGCATACGTTTTGCTTTAGAAGTTTTTATTTTTTATAAATGTAATGTGTATTCTAAGGTGTAACACTAAGAACCTTGTTTTGTTGCTAGAGATTTTAGCAAAAGTAAAAATAATATTAAATCTTTCCAAACTCTTAGCTATTACAGACTTTAGATGAGAACAGAATTTAAAAACTGATGTTCTGATACTGTTTTCTACATTAAATAGGCAATTCTAGGGCTCTTCAAATGTAGTATTTGTGGAATGTCTTCTTTCGAGGAGTTCCAAATTCCTAACAGGTTTGATTTTACATACTGAGGAAGATTTTCCACATGAAGTTACATCTTTTTATTCCAAGCATATACTGCATATGGGGAAAATAGAAGAGGTGAAATATTACATGTTAAAATTGCATGGCAGAGTCATAGAAAGTTGCCAAACAACTACATTGCTTTGTCTTTTGAATATTTCAACTAAAACGTGTGCACCAACATTCTTGGAAGTGATATTAAAGAATTACAAACCAAATAAAACAAAAACCAAAACCAAAGCGTTTAATTGTTTCTTTTTTCACTCATCATTTTCATGCGTAAACTGGCACTGCATTTGTTATAATAAAATATGATAACCTTTTCTTTATTTTTTGATAAAAATGTAAAGCTACGCAACTTACTTGTAACTATACATCCATCATTAGTTATTATATTCCTATTGAAGAAAAAATGGTAAATATTTAGAGGAGTATTTAAAAAATTAAAAATAAAAAAAAATACCAAATACTTTGCTTACCAAAAAATGTCTGCACCTCAGAAATGTGATAAGAATGTGGAAAAAACCCCACAAAGTTGTTCTTTGTAAATGTCATGTAAGACTGTAAAATTTAGAATTTAGTTTTATGCAATTTCTTTAGTTTTACCTTTTAATTTTTAACTATAAAAGCAAATATCTCCTTACATTTTTTTAAAAAAATCAGAAAGCCCAGAAATACATGTAGCACATCATGAAATTATCCCTCTTGTTCCCTCCATTAGTACCCCTTGAGATACCAACTATTAAATATTTGATGTGTATTATGCTAGACATTCTTATCTTATATAACCAAATTAAAAAATTTAAAAACAGAATCATTCTTTACTTTTTCACTCCTTGCATTTGGAACATTTAACCACATATAATGCATATTTTTTCAGACCGTAATATGAAAAGTTATCTTTATTTGAGATGACCTAACAGCATTTTATATATGAGTGTATTTCATATATTGAACTAATTCCTGTTAGGTGGATGTTTAGGTTTTTTCCAATTTCATTTCATTTTCTAGAGGAATATTTGTAAACTTTACTTAAGCTAGAGTATTGGTTATTTAGACAAAACACGAATCTCCTAGGGAATTCTGACTGATCAGAATTTTTAAATATTGAGCTCTAAGTGTTATATTTTAAAATATCAGTTAGCAACTATATAGTAGATTGGAAAGAGCTATGGGTTTATAGCCAAGAGAATTGGGTCTTTTTGAACCCTGACACTTATTAATTATATAATATCGGACAAACTATGTAAATTCTCTGGGCCTTGTTTTCCCATCTGCAAAATGATGAGTATGAAGTAGATGATCTCTAAAGAGTCTAAAAACTCTAAATAAAAGACTCAATACTGCAACTACAAAAATAAAACAAAAAACTATGGACTCATCAATGGCTAGGAAAGATGAGTATTCCAGAGAAAAAGAAGCAGTCACCAGCTATTTTAGGTTGCTCACTATGTGGTAGAAAAAACTGATGGAAATCATGTTATTGGGTTTTGAAAAATTGAAAGGATTTATACCCCTTTGTGTGCCCGTATTTTAGCTACATCTTGCTCCATACTCTATTCTGTAGGTAAGCATGGGCAAACCCAGACTCGACATTCCTATCAAGGTTGCATTATACTCTGACACGGTAGTTTAATTCAATAACGGGTAGAGAAGTTTCTAATCCTTGTTCAGTCTTGATCAGGTTTACTTAGAGCCTTCCTTGTTTGGATAGATTCTTGATGTTAGAATTGAATTAAGACAGACTACCTAGAGTGTAGTGCACCAGAGAGCAGCTTCTAGAGATTCTGTCCCTTAGAGGATGCACTGAGTTGATGCTGCCTCTTAAATGGTTTGCTGTCAGTCCATGGCTGAGGTCAGATTCAGGGACCTAGTATTACTCCCGATTCTTCTCCTGGTTTGCTAGATGATTTGTTATTGGCTCTGAATAGTTAAATAATTGACAAACAAGATGATTTTCTAAAATGGTAACATGGGAATAAGTGATTCTGATCATTTTGTTCTTTTGTTTGATTAAAATTTAAATGATCTTCTTTTGAGGAGTCTTTTGGTCATACATATCAGACACAACTCTAGGCTCTCTTTGTCTCTGTAATAACAATACATATGGCAAATATAAAATTTCTCCTGTGAAAGTATGTAAAACATTTGGATACATGTTGCTACAAGGTATTACAGTTATGAATGTTATGTGGTTTCTTTTGTTTGTTTTTTCTCAAGTATTTGGAAGTGACTACCTGAAACCAAGATAAGAGGAGAATGGAAAGATGTTCTCTTGTAGTGACAGATAGGTCATCTACATTAATTGTAAGCACCCAGTGCCTGGGGCTATTCTTATTGACGTCCTGGATGATGTGCAGTTTTATTTGCCTTATGTTGCATTTTTCCACAAAATATATTGCAAAACCAATTTTCTTAATGGCAATTCATACACAGTATATTTAATAATGTCATTAATCGCTCTGTTACTAATTGTTTCATTACCTTTCTCATATTAGCAACTATGAACACCCAACATTATTTATCAGGTATGCGAGTGCCCTCTCTCTCCTGGGCGGTGATGCTTACCTAGGAAAAGCAATGAAACCCTTTAACAAGTTTCTTGCCTTTCACCACAAATCTTACTCTCACCTGGGGTGAAGGCCAGCCCTAATTTCTAAAGTAATTGCCATAAACATGGTTTATATATACAAGGAGCTCATGAAAACAGCTTCAGTGTTGATCTTCACATTAATCCCATTTTTCTACTCTCAGAGAAAAAAAAAAACTAGCATTCTCCTTATATAAATAATTTATACAAAGCCATTCAGCAGGGGAATGGGGTGGTGGTGGCTTATTTAAGAACTCTGATAGGCCAAATTACTTATTCTGGTAGAAACTAGAAGATTTTTAATGAGGTTCTTGCATTTGTTTTAATCATTTCTATACTGATTAAACAAATCATACCTTTTAAAATGTGTGAATTTGAATAAATAATTTTACACTTCAATACCAATAATTGTGTGAAAGCTTCACGGGAACTCACGCTCTGGGAAAAACTAAAATGACTAAAGAGTCATATGTGCTTTAAACGTTTTGCTATTCACCTCCACACAATGATACTTTTAGGCTACTTCTTTCTCCTTTTGGTGAGTTTCATATGAATCATCAAAGAAAAATTACAGTTGTTTATAAAATACATTCATCTCTTGTACTTGTATATTGGATTGGCTAGCAAGCATTGTTTAAGTTAAAAAAATAATAATTTTCCAGCATTGTCACATTGAATATTATCAGATACCTGCATCCGGTTATAACTAAATAGCTATATTTTAAATCTTTTGAGAATCTTGATTTTAACGCAGGCACCACTACCAATTCTGGGTCAGACGGAATGAATCCATTTTCTCAGCAAGATTCAAGCCTTCATGCCCCCTGTTAAGACTCATGCTATGAGCAAGGCTGGTACTGTTTATGACAGATGCAAATTACACTCAACATCTTTTGGATTTCACAATTTATAATCAGGCATGCATCCTCCAAACCCAATTCTTTTCTTTAAAGCCCAGAATTCTGGATACTTCATAAAGCAAAAATCTTGCTGCCACCTTCAAGGAACTCAAACTATCTGATTTTTTTTTATTTGCTGCTGCCATTAGATTGAAATGATTTTTCTTCAGTTTGCTCAAAGCCAGATTTAAAGTCAGGTCCCAGAGGTAACAGGAAAGTCGATCCCCTAAGCTACTCAGGCGTTGTTTGCTTTTTTTACATGTAATATCCTACTACTAAGCCAGAATATAATTTAAAATACAAAACACACTCTACATAAATATGTCCTTTAGTAATTTTGTAATCTGACATTTAACAGAAGTTAACTAAGTGCTTTATATCATGTTTGTCAAGGAAAATGGAGAAATTATAAATATCCTTCAAGACAATTATTTCTTAATAGCTTTCTACACATTTTTAATGCTACACGTTTTCTTACTACTTCAAATCAATAATAGTATGTGCTCCTTGAACATAGACGTGCCAGATTACTCACTTACAATGCACCTAAATAAGCCCAAAAACATCCTAAACACTTCACACATTATGAGCTTCTGAAAACCATTCGAAGAGCTCAGGCTTGCAGTCACTTTCTGTTTGCTAGGGAACAGCAAAGGGTTACTTTAGCCCAGGCGCTGCAAGTGCGAGCAACAGGAATCCATTGGCTTTAATTTGTCCATGTCTTTCATTTGATACTACCAGTATTAATAGCTTTGCAAGGAAATTCTGCAGTCATTAATCATAATAATTAATCAGATCCAATTATATTGCATATAAATGCGAACAAATTGCTGAAAAAATAATGATCTATCACCAACATGTCACAAGGAAAAAGAGACCAAAATAGTAATTAGATGCAGGGATTTAGTTGTGTATGAGTGCCCTGCAACTGATTTTAACTGTATGATGATCCGATGATGTAATTAGTCGAAAGTCTAGCAGGCCTTTTTAGCAGACCATCTAATGACTGTGCAATTGGAGGAAATAAGGTCCACTTTTCTAAGAGATCTTTTGGCATTTTCTTCTAACTTTGCAGTTCTGAATAAAGGAGATCCATTGCCCTTGGTGTTCTAATACTGGGAACTAAATTATTCCTGCATGGGTCTTCTGAATTTTTACTGCCTATTTTGAAAGTATTGCTGTTAACTGATGATTACTCAAGTTAGGAATCAAGATATTCTAAATCGCATTTTTTTTTCCCTTTTTACTCTTGTAATCGTACAAATGTGTAACATATAATTCAAAATGAAATGTTTTGGTTATAGTAAGTTAACACACTGCGGGTAGCATGCATGTTAGCTATTTTCACCTATCTTCTTTCCCTTGAACTGAACTGAAAACATTTCAGAAAATGGAATTACTCTGTTTTCACTTCAGTTAGCACTCTCTGGAGCACTGGCAGATTTTATCAGAAACCATTTAAAAATATATATATGTGTGTGTGTGTGTGTGTGTGTGTGTATATATATATATATATTCTTCTTTAACAGATTCTTAAATCTGACCAAAGTGAATTGTTTAATGCAAATTATTCTATGAAATAATTTTAGTGTCACTATTTTCTTTTAAATTTTCACTCTTGTCTCACAAGGTAGAGCTTCCACTATAGTGTTATCTATATGCATAATTAGCATTAGTTTATTGTGTGGTCAAATATGTATTTTTAAACCTTTCAAAATATTTTCTTGTTCCACTTACAGATTACACATGAAATGGTTAACTAAAGATTGATGAGCAGTTTTTATGATAGGTTTGCGACCTGAAAATAAATGTTAGGTTCATCATAGTTTTCAATACTAAGCACTGCACTTTACCGTCTTTGATCTCAGTGTTGTGACTACTACAAAGAAATAAAACCTTATCTTACCTTTTCCAGCATCTACTGCAGAAGACCTCAATAATGCATAAGAACATCTGGAAGTACGGTAATTTCAGCTATCAGAGATAAGAATTGACACAGAACAGGTAAACCCTACAAAGTCATCATGTTGAAATGAACTGATTAAGGTTTAGTAACATAAAACATCATGTATAGTGTTTCCATGCTTGCTACATCTTGCTATTTTATATTTAAAAAGGAATGTCAATTATATATATTTAATAGGTTGATTAGCTGGTAGCAATATTATATTTTACATAAAGAGACAGAAATGTCTGCAGATATTGCCATACTCATCTATTTAGAGTTAACTGTGAGTTCATAGAAAATACATGGGCATAGTAAACAGGGTTTTGAAATGACAATTTTTTACTGGTTGCAAGTGCTAATTGCTAGTTTCTCAAGGGTATAGAATTAATCACCTGCTAGATTTACAGTCTCTAGGTTGAGACCTGAGGATGGAGGCAATAAGAAAAGCTCTTGAGGGACATATCATATGGTGAGTCTAAATATCAGTCTCTATGCATATGTAAATTGGTAACAAAGTTTTTTCAAAGCTCAAGTATGCTAATTTCAAACAGGCAAGACTAAAGCTAGCTTTTAGCAGCTGTTTAACGTCTGCCTGTGGGTGGTAGAGAGAGCTTAAAATACAAGCAAACAGTGGTGCATAAGTAATTAAGCAACATTTTGCTGGGCATAAATAATTCTGTTTATATTGCTCTTTTGAAGAGTATAGAATACAAAATAACAGATCAAGTGCACCTTTGGTCACCAGAGGTTAACAGTTCTTCCTCTTTACCTCTCCTCTGGTTTTGTGATTTAAGAGAAATAAATAACAAAGTCTGATATACAATATTTTATAACTTTATAGAAAATAAAATTATTTCAGGTGATGAAAAAACCCTGTTATAGAATCACTGTACTATAAAATCAATATAGTGCAGCTAACAATTTATTCCTCTAACAATTTATCAGAAGAAAATGTAATATTTAATTGTGGATCTGCTTATTGCCTTTTTAACTTTTAGGATTATTGAAAATAGAGTTTGGGTTGTTGGCCAAAATAGAAAAATCAAACTATTTTCAAATTCCACAAAAGGAAAATATCCTCAATTTTTCAGGACAAATTTTAATTGTCCCATGCATTAAAAATAAAGAGATAAATAAATTAATGATTCACCTGGAGATTATTGTCTAAAAATTAGGACTGCTTAAATCAATGTACTGTATATAAAATAATCACCTAATGTGAACAGCTCTTGCTAAGCCAGTAGAAGTGTCTAAAAGCAAAAGAAAGGCTGGTATAAAAAAATTACATTTGATTCAATAAAAACCTTGAAATTGACCAGAAGGAAGATGAAAGATTTAACATGATTTAGAAATACCTAGTCTGGAAAAAAGGATTATAGATACTAACTGTGAAAAGAGTAAAGGGTTTAAACTTTGTTTGCTTTAAATATTCATGGTTTAAGGAGTTAATGGTGAAAGGAAGTACTCAGTTGGGTATCAGATCTTATAAAGGGCTTTATAACACAGAAGAATGCTAGGAAGGCAGGAGTGGCCATTTTTGCACAGGATTGCTATTTCCCTTTGCAATGAAGGAACAGGTAAATGAAATAGGATTTGGACAAACTTCCTTTTATTTACTCTCAAAATTCTAAGAAAATATGTAAAATTTGGTGGTGAAAAAACACCCTATTTTTTTTCCTGATATTTCTAATTTTTCTAAATTTGTATTTTTTTAAAAAACTTGCTATGGGGCTGGGTTTTAAAACCACGTGACCTGAGTAGAAACGTGGATAGGGCAGTAGATTATGTGCAGACATATACGGTCAGGGTTGACCTGTGTTCTTTCTTTGTCTGTTGTTCTTCCTCTTCCTCTTGTACAATATGTGGATATTAACACCTGTTCCAGTCTCCCTAACAAACCAAAAAGATGAAATTCAGTTAAGTGATTGAAGAATAATGATTTCTTTGAGACACTATTCTAAACTTTCTCAGGCTCTTGGGACATCTTATTATGGTTGACTTAGTCAAACAACTCATTCTCTATGTACTGTACCAATGAGAGTAGGCCTCATTACCCATTTCATGGAGGAAGGATAGAACAGGCAGACAAGCAATAGGCTCCCTATACCTATGTGAAAATATTCATACTTGTTTGAAAATTCTGACAAAAATGGATGACAAAGACTTACAACTACTCGAAGTAATATAATTGATACTCTTTCTCCTGAGTTGCCATTTCCTTGAAAATTGTAATTATTGCCTGTGCACATTCTGAAAAGTGATCTTTTGTGTTGGAGGGGCATTGTCCAAGCACAATTAGGTAGGAACTTGAATATTATACATTATTAGGTTAACATAAGTTTTGGTCATATGTGATCAGAGAAGAACTTTAAAATTGTTTTAGAAGATTTGAAGTATTCTGCTTTGTCATACCCCTGCCTTTTTTTTTTTTTTTTAATTCTGAATCTTCAGACTTCTGTGTGTTACTTAGTACCTGTCATTTGTCATCATTTTGAACAACAAACTCTTTGTCTCACCAAGAATGGATAGTTACTAAAAAAGTAACACTGGAAATGGAAATGCTTTAGTTTGAGTTCCCATGGATATACCGTGAAACCATTGTTCTGCATCTCCTCACTCATTTGTCAGCAGAGACTACCTGTTTAGGTACTTTACTGTAATTCATAAATAAAAATTTGTTTTTTCTGATTATCTGTGAAGACATGAAAGCAACCAAGTTTAGACTTTTGTTGATCAGATTAGTTTCTCCTTTGTATCTGCAAGACTATTAATGCTTATTCAGGTAGAAAATAGTATAATTTTTTGAGAATGGTGAGTCTAATTGATACAGACCTGAAAGACATGATAAACTATGATCAATTCATCTTTTTCTATTCACTAAATTAGGGTAACTATACAAGGTATGTGGAAACGGTTGATAGCCGACTAGGAGACATCCTAAGTAGGAATCCTTGCTGGACATGGTAGTGTCCACCTGTAGTCCCAGCTAAAACGGAGTCTGAGGCAAGAGAATCACTTGAGCCAAGGAATTCAAGACTAGCCTGGGCAACACAGCAAGACATCATCTCAAAAACAAACAAAGGAAAAAATAAGTAGGAGTCCAACTAGGAAAAAAATAATCTGACAGATACTCAAATACAGAGTTTTATCCTAGAGTTTGAATCAAATGCTAAATAGGAAGGACTTAACTGATATAATGTATATAGATAGTCAATGTCATATAATTACTATAAACATTATGGGGCCAGAAAAATCCAGAAAAGAATTCTAATCTTAGGAGAGAGGCTGATTTTTTTTCTGCTATTTATAGTGTATTCACAAATTTGTGTGTATACATACACATACACACACACACACACGTACACATAGTCAGAGGTTTGCAGAGTGTCTGCAGATATCTCTTCTCCAAAGGTGGGTGAAACAAAGGGTTCCCATATGTGAACCAAGGCACGGTCTCAGAAAAGTCTGTAATCCATCCCCGTTTGTGTTTAGTGTTTTATCACAAGGAAATGCTGAGATTCACTTATTCATTTATTCACTCAGTCATTGACTGTTTATTTAGGTACTACAATGTGTTGGTCACTGTGAAAGTTTCTACAGATGCAAAGATTTATAAGATACAACGAAACACTCGAATCAATAATTGTGAAGATTCTGTAAATTCAGATTTAGGGGAATACTCATTACTGGCAGATACTTCATTCCATCTCTGACTTTTTGAGCCAACATTATGATGGATATGAAGAGGTGGGATTACTTGCCAGTTATATATATAATCTAACAGTGAATATATGTTAGTGGATAGTGAATGATATGTTATAGTGTGTGCACACCTGTCAGACTGACACCAATGACTATGGAATACTGATGAGATAATTCCAGGTTCAAGGTATCCCACAAAGCCTGCAGGCCCCTGGGACTTCAGTGAGAAACATTATATATTTATGTGTTTGTGTGTGTATATATATATATATGATTATACATATAATTTATATGTATAATATACATATATATATATATGATTATACATATAATTTAATAGTGAATATATGTTAGTTTTTATAATCTAATAGTGAATATTAAACAACATATATATTTAACTATTAGATTATAAAAATTTTGAGTATGGAAATATACCCATTCTTTTTTTTTTTTTTTTTTTTGAAGTGGAGTTTTGCTTTTGTACTCAGGCTGGAGTGCAATGGTGTGATTTCAGCTGACTGCAACCTCCGCCTCCTGGGTTCAAGTGATTCTCCTGCCTCAGCCTCTCGAGTAGATGGAATTACAGGCATGTGCCGCCACGTCCACCTAATTTTTGTATTTTTAGTAGAGAAGGGGCATCACCATGTTGACCAGGCTGGTCTCGAACTCCTGACCTTAGGTGATCTGCCTGCCTCTGCCTTTCAAAGTGCTGGGATTACAGGCATGAGCCACAGTGCCCAGCTGGGAATATATCCATTCTTAAATGGTATCCTATATGCTCATACCCACTATTTCCAATGGCCATTCAGAAAACATTTGCAGCCTATTGATAAAACGTCCTATTTCAAAATAAAGCTTTGTCTTGTCCTTGTCTCAACACATAAACTAACTTACATTGTTCAAGTGAAATTAATTGAAATTCCGAACTTTCTCTGTTCCAAAACTGTTGATTTCAAATGAAGACTGCATAGCTTTCTGCATTCAGAAAGACAACTTCAATTTGTGAATGACTTAGTAACATTTCTCCCTTGTAAACTTGGAAGCAACACTCTACTGGTTTGCTCTAAAGATGTGCTACTATGAAAAATACAACAATTACGTATTGTGGAAGACTTTAGGGAAAATTGGTGGGTGATAAATTCTGGTGGCAGAGAATAGAGAAATAACCCCCAAATATGAGTGTCTAAAAGAGAAGTCCTATTTTCTTAAATGAATTAACTTCTTTTTCAGCTATTATTCAGACCTTCTTGACAAGCAAGGGAAATTTTTTTTATTAATTTCCTTTGAATGTATGTAAGCTTCTCTTTATTTTTCTATTTCTTATAGTAGTCAGCATATAGTCTTAATAGGCACTTGGACCAAACATGATGGTGACATTAGCAAATCATATACTAATGCTCTTATTATGAGAGAAAACATATTTTTTATGCAGTACATTTTTTATACACAATACTACTATGTATATATTATTGGAGGTAAAGAGACTTTTAAGAAAAAACAAATCTATCATCTTATCTTTCCAACCAACCCAAATCAACAGCTATATAAAGGGCAGGTTTAGAATGGGAGAAGGTGAAATTTTCTCACTGATGGCCCACGGGCCTGCAGGCTATATGTAGGATACCTTGAACCTGGAATCATTCCATCAGTATTCCATGCTCTTTGGCGTCAGCCTGATAGATGTACACACGTTATAAAATGATCACCCTTGTTTTGCTTTCCGAACTGAGATTCTTCTTAAAGGCATCTTCAGTCTGTCGACTATACCTCATGTTAAGGGAACATCTAGCTTGAACCATTTCAGTGTTTGTGGTTTTCACTTTATTTGTTTTTCTTCTTAACTTTTTCTGCAGATGATTATGTACAATGTTGAGATCAATTGTAGCTGAGAAACTTCTCTCATATTTACTAAGTTATATAGCAACCAAAAGGTAGAAGGGAAATAAAACAAAAACATATTTGGTAATTTCATGAATTTAAAAACTAGCCCTGGGGGAAAATGCATAACTTTATATTTTGTATCACTGCTGTGTTTAAGAAACCTAAAAATGGGAATTTCATATTCTCATATTTTGACAAGTACTTTACATTTGCTTGAATAAATATTTTACTACGAAAGGAATATGATTAAAAAGAAAAGAACCCCCACACTATTAACTTCTCAGGAACATTAAAGCAGTAAAAGTACACATTCCATAAGCCAAGGGATGCAGCAGCATTCACTTAGCTCCAACCAATCCTGGAAAGAGATTTTCTTTTTCTTTCTTATTTTTAAGGTGCAAGAAACCTTGCACTTACATAAAGGAGAGGGGTGCTTCAACTGTCATATTGATGTGGCAGAATTTAGCTCTTTTCTGAAGAGTTTTCACATCCCAAGAGCATAAAGACAATAGCACACTATATAGAGAACCAATAAATCAATTAGCTTTAACAGCCAGAGTTCAGGAAATGCATTTATTCCCTTCAATGAAAACACGGCTTCTCCTTGTAGCTATACTTCAAACTGTTAAGGTCAATTTTTCACATGGAAATTATATTTAGTGGCTGAAAAAAATCACTCATAAATTTCATAAAGCAAAAGAGAAGCACTTACTAATGTAGGAGAACAAGTTTGTTTTATTTGTAATTATCTATCTTTAGAGTAATTGAGATTCTAAACAGCAGCTAATAGCCTCACTGTCTCAAATTACTACTGCCTGTAACTTTACCTTGCCAAATATCAAAGAGCTTTTCAATTGCAACACTACTACTAAAACCTGGGTCATTTTCTAGCAATTAACTGGAAGAGGTGATTAATAGCTTAATAATGGGTTGCTCTGTGTTTAAAAAGTGCAGGGGACGTGCATAGGAAAAGAATATGTAATTTTGTATCCCTGAAACATAACCTAATTGAAAAATCAGCAGTTGGTCTTATTTACTTTAGGCTTGTATTTCCAAACCCTCTTTTGATCTACTCTGAGAAAATGTGTAAATCTGGAGAGTATTTTTTAATTAACTCCTTGAACATTGAACATGCTATGAATCTAAGGAGCACAAGCTATCCCATGGCACCTGCTGTGCCGCAGTCAACTTCACTGGAATTTGAGGGCAATATATGTCAAGTATCTATCTGGATGTGCAGATGGCAGTGCCCATTCAGCAAGTTACCCACTACAGGGCCACCGGTGGATTCATATGGCCATTCGCCGAGAGCATAGCCTTAGTAATGTGATTCCTGGGAGCCTATGTCCACTTCTGCAGTGGATTCTTGTTATATTCACCCCGGACTTAGTGACTGTAAAATCTACCCTCAACATTTCATAATATTCTTCCAGAAACTTCCATCAAGACAGTCAGTGCAATTTAGCAAGTTCACCACTCTCAGTGTTTAGCTAGTTTACAAGAAAATGGCAAGTTGACTAGTTACACAAGTCATTTAATAGAGAGGGAGGTCTCCTAATAAGGTAAGGGATGCAACTAGCATATAGAAAGCGACCAGGTTTCATTTGTCCAATGTATTACAATATTGGGTTGATCCATGGCAATATGTTTGGATATGGGACACATTGATTTTGTTTTAAATTGTCTATTGCAATTGCTATCAATATTCATGTGCTTCTCTTTTATGTTGCCAGAAGACAGCCAAGATTAAAGCTCTTGGTTTCCCATAATTTATTTCACATTGTGCATTCCTGCTTCTCATTTCAGTCCAATCGCATCCCAGTTGAACTTAGAAATACTGGACTATTTGTTCCCCATTGTATTTGCACAATGACTTAATGTTAGTGGAAGTCAGGATTTTAGTAACTTCCTAGCACTAATTCCGTGGAACCAAACATAAACTGAGAATGAAAGGACATATGAAATAAAGACAACTACCTGGAAGGGAGCTCCACATACCTAGCTCTCATACACCCAGGTATTCATTCTTGAAATCATTTATTCTACCAAAGGCAAGGCATCAAATTAAGTCTCAACTGGTCACAGAATTTTTCTTTCATTTCTTTTCACATTTTTTGGATAATATATAAAGATAAAGGGAAATTATGAAAATTAAAACAAAAAGGACTTGGTCTCCCATTGCTAAAAGGCACACAGTTTACCAACTTTAATAAACTGGAATGAAGATAGAACAGTTTGCTAGTGGTGGGGAAAGCCAGTCAACTGAAAACCAAGACAAGAGTGGCTTTATGAGATTATTATATGCCCCGAAACAGGAGCTCACTTATGCACAGAAGTTAAAGGCTAGAGAAGGCCTAGATAAATGGAAATTCATCACTTTGAAGGGGGCTGACCTCTGCAATTCCTGCTGGGCGGATAGCCCAAAGTTCTAATCATCCTCTAGCTCACAGCAAAAAGCTCTGATTCCAAGATGTGATGGAAGCAGACCAACTCAGCGGGAGTAGTTCTTTTCTTGCATTGCTTTTGATAACTTTCCTTAAAAAAAATTTCATTTTATTTTTTTGAGACATGGTCTTACCCTGCCACCCAGGCAGGAATACAGTGGTGTGATCACAGCTCATTGTAGCCTTGACCTCCCAAGCTCAAGCAATCCTCTGCCTCATTTTTCTTTTTTTTTTTCTTTTTAGAGACGAGGTCTCACTGTGTTGCCCAGGATGGTCTCAAATTCCTGGGCTCAAGCTATCCTCCCACCTCGACCTCCCAAAGTGTTGGGATTACAGGTATGCACCACTGGGCTCCACATATTGTTGTTTTTAATTTGCTTAATTTCTTTGTACTCACAGCTGAATCTCCCCATGACTCTCAAATATTTAGTACAATTTTGTATGCCTTCATATTTTTGAATTTGTCAACTTTATTTCTCAGTTCTTTCTCAGAAGGCCCCATTTAAAATCTCGTTTGATGGTTTTCAATCTAGGCCTGCTAATAGTTAATACTTGTCTTCTGGAATTACCTTTATTTCTCCCTTGTTTTACTGCTTTAGTTTTGTGGAGTAAATTTTCTAATACGCTTTCTGAGAAAGAGTTCTTGGAAAGTAAGTTGTTTAATGCTTTCTCCATCTGAAATATCTGTCCCCTAACTATACTTGTTCCATGGTTTGCTAGCCCCCGGTGTTTCCTCAAAGAAGTCACGTATCTCTCTGATTCTTGATCCCTTGTATATTAACTTTTTTAAAGGAGAGTGTTTTGTTTTTCTCTTGGGAAGCAGTTAGAATCTAATTTTAATATGTGACATTTTAAAATTTTATGATTTTGTACTTTGGCATGAATCTTTGTCATTCTTTATACTGGGTACATATCTGAAAATATATATTTTTTAATTCAGAAACCATCCCCTAACGTATTTTTTTAAAAAATAATTTCCCTCTCACTGTCTGTGTTTTCTACTAGTCAGATGTTAGATGTTAGAGCTTTGGATTTGATCCTCTAGTTGTCTTACCTTTTCTCATCCAACTTATCACGCGTTTTTTTCTTTTTAAGATATTTCCTTGAGCATATATTCTAACTCTAATATTGATTTTTAATTTTAAAAATATTCTTTTACATATATGGCCCATGTCTTATTCTCTAATTTTTTCAATGGCATTCTATCTTTATATTGTATGAATGCAATATTGTCTATTTTCCTAATGTACTGATGACATTATATTTTCCACAATTCTATTATCTTTACTTTTATTTCCTATTTATTTTGATGGTTCATTTTTTTCAAGATCTTTTTTTTTTTTTTTTTGAGACGGAGCCTTGTTCTGTGCCCCAGGCTGGAGTGCAGTGGCACGATCTTGGCTCACTGCAAGCTCCGCCCCCCCGGGTTCATGCCATTCTCCTGCCTCAGCCTCCTGAGTAGCTGGGACTACAGGCGCCCACCACCACGCCCAGCTAGTTTTTTGTATTTTTTTAGTAGAGACGGGGTTTTACGGTGTTAGCCAGGATGGTCTCGATCTCCTGACCTCGTGATCCGCCCGCCTCGGCCTCCCAAAGTGCTGGGATTACAGGCTTGAGCCACCACGCCCGGCCTCAAGATCTTTTGTTCAGATCTTCTTGCAAATATCTGATGGTTGTTGGTTATGCTAACTGAAAACTTCCTTTGCAAAGGAAGGACTGCCAATTGACCATTTTACTAGAGGGTGCACAGCCTACTGGCCAGCTTAGTTTTTTTCAGGGTATGTAGGGTATTATAAGCTTAGCTGTATAAACTGAAAGTGGGATGAGAAGATTGGTGGTCTTACCTTTATGTGTGGGAACTTTTATTTAGTCTGCTGTTTACATTGTGGTGGCATTTTCCCATCATCTCCTGTGCTTGAATCCCAGAATTTCTTTGTTTTGTTTTTGTTTCATTTTGCTTTTCCTCCAGAGATTAAAATTCCCAGAATGGGAAAGACGGAGAAAATACAGTGCTTTCTCTACAGGTGGGGTCTGGAATATTTTTTATTTAACTTGCTTATTTCCAGTCAGATATTTTGCCCTGTAAATTGCTCTAATTTTACATATATTTCTTTTCTTGTAATGTTGATACTTTTTTCTTTTCTTTTTTTTTTTTTTGAAAAGTGGCAAAGGGAAGTGTCTTTATTTTTTCACTGAAATCAGGGTAAACTAGGCACAATAGTAAGGTTATTTTCACATATCTTTATAACAGTGATATTAGTTAAGAATTATCATCTTTTACAGATTAAATAATTTAAAGCTTAGAGAATTTTGTTACATTGCACAAGGTTTTACAGCAAATCAATGGCAGAAACAGTGTTTGTGTCCACAGTTCAAAGACTCTGGAACACACTATTTTTAAAACACTCTACTGTGATGCCTCCACAACACAGGAATATTTTTAAATGGGTTCAAAGCTGATTCTAGCAGGTAAAGATTTCATGGGCTATTGAGTTAGCTAGACTAGAAATCAAAATAATTTTCTTTTGGCAAGATACTGTTTTTCCCTTCCTTTAGCTCAAAGCCTCCATTCTCCTTATTAAAACCTATTTTCAAAATTTTAACTTACACTAGGTTATAAATTGTTGACAAAAAGTTTAAAAACTTTCCCTCTCAGGGGTATTTGAAGGTTAATTTAAGAATATGTTTGATGAAGTTCCGACAATATTTCAGGAGGTAGAAGAAGACATATTTCAGACACAACTAAATTTCTGAAATAACTGTATAGACACTTATCTATTCTCTACCTATGAAGTACGTTATCAATGTTGAGGAAAAATTGAATTATCAGATAATAGCCCTTCACAGTAGTGGGAGAGGATGGAAGAGAAAGGTCTTCTTGGGATGCTGGCAGGATAGGCTAGTTTTTAAGATTTGGCTCCTTGAGGCTGGGCCTGGGATGGACAGAATATTTCATCTGAAGAGTCTAGGAGAGGAGAGAGTCAGAGTATGATGAAAAGCAAGTGGGGAGAACAGTGAATAGATTAGATAGGAGAGAGCATGATGTATTCAGAGGTTAAAATCAGATTAAGGAGATTCCTATAGTGAACTTCATTATATAACCAACGGAAAGTGAATGGTAATTTTTACATTTGGAATTTACATGTACAGACCTATGTTTCAAGGGATTTAATCTAATACAAATAGCTTCCTTATCCTTCTCTGCTATTAAAATAGTTTAATTTGACAAGAGTATAAATGGAATTGAAAGAACAATCAACTCTTGAGTCACTATAGATAGGATGACTATGATTCATTGTCTAACTTGTAAGAGTGAAAGGGAGGTAATGGGGCAAAAGGATAAACAGAGAATTCCCAAGGCTCATTGGAATGTATAGCTATCCTCCCTATGGACAAGTTGGGGGAAGGAGGTAGGACACAGAGTATGAAACCCTGTCTGAATAATTGCAGGAAGAGAAGGGGAAAAGGAAGAGTAATTAATCATTGTAATAAAATATATGGTTTGCCAATTCCATACTTACTTTTAATGGACCATGATATAACTTTTATTTTTATGTAGATCTTTCTAGTTTTTAAAGATCCTACCAAAAAAAAAAATCAGTGAGTGCTGTTGTGAACTCATATGTTCAGGGATATTAAATAGCAACACGTTTGATTATTTTAAAATTTTGTTTTAATTTAGTTAGAGAAATATATTCGGTTTAGGTCTTCTAGTAATCTGGGCAACCACAGTCCTGGTGTTTATTGTCTTATGTGTTCAAAGTGCTCTAAGTACATATTAAATGATTATTTAGTGATATGGAAAACTATAAAAACTCTGTGAGACACAAATATAGTGCTTGGTTTGAATAATGATTTAGCCATTTGAGAGACAAACTGCATTCAAAATATTTTCCTCTCATTTGAGCAGGGCCAACTTATCCATTAGGCACTGTAGGCACAGCAATTGGGCCTCCCTTCTTTTAGAGGCCTATGAAAAGGTTTTAATTTATTTTAAAATCTGAAGGGAAAGCAAGAAACTTTTAGGTAAAGAAAAAAATTTTAATATGTAATGACTTATTCATTTTATGTCAGTTAATATGGTCAGAAAATATATTTTTGATAATTTTTATTGAGAAAGGGGCCCACAAAAATAGAATTGCTTAGCACCTACAAAAGTCACTGGGTCCACATAAACTACAAAGAATCTATTTCTTAGTGTACTGCTGGAATAATCTTGTTATTATTGTTATTCATATATTAGGTTTCATTTTAATGTGAGCATCTAAAACAAGGTAACATGTTTTCTTTTTGAGTTGAAAAATCTCTAAAGATAATCATTCTCTTTCGTGAAGCAACCTTATGCGTTTTGTGGAGAGAGGCTTCTTTCATTTCCTTAAATCTTTTTGCCAATAGTGGTGAAGGCCCTACTGGGGACCACTGAGGGCTTTCCCTGGGGAAATGTTGAAAAGATGCCTGAGGTTGGAAGCATCAGACAAACCACTAAGCTGGAAGCATGGACAGAGAATGGGACATTTGGTGGTAGCAGGTCTGAAAATCAACTAGGTGGGATCCAGCTTCACATGGCTGACATGTATTCAATTTATGACCTGTCCCAGGTGGCTGTTACAGAACACTACATGCCCATGGCTGTGTGAAGTAATGGATGCTTTTCCTTCCCACATCCAAGCTTTCACTAGTAGTCAGTGAAAGCTAGCATTGCACATGTGGAATAAAGCTAAACACATGCCCCATTACATTAACATTTTAATGAGAACTATAGTCTTCCTAACACATACACATGTTGTACATACTATTTTACGTATAACCACTTATAACATTATTAATACAAATAGTAATACCAGTGAAAAAATAACTTAAAACAGTAATAGTTAACGTACATTGGGTCACACACTATTCACATACACTTTGCTGAATTTTCTTTTTTTTTTAATTTATTTTTTATTATTATTATACTTTAAGTTCTAGGGTACATGTGCATAACGTGCAGGTTTGTTACATATGTATACTTGTGCCATGTTGCTGTGCTGCACCCATCAACTCGTCATTTACATCAGGTATAACTCCCAGTGCAATCCCTCTCCCCTCCCCCCTCCCCATAATAGGCCCCGGTGTGTGATGTTCCCCTTCCCGAGTCCAAGTGATCTCATTATTCAGTTCCCATCTATGAGTGAGAACATGCGGTGTTTGGTTTTCTGTTCTTGTGATAGTTTGCTAAGAATGATGGTTTCCAGCTGCATCCATGTCCCTACAAAGGACACAAACTCATCCTTTTTTATAGCTGCATAGTATTCCATGGTGTATATGTGCCACATTTTCTTAATCCAGTCTGTCACTGATGGACATTTGGGTTGATTCCAAGTCTTTGCTATTGTGAATAGTGCCACAATAAACATACGTGTGCATGTGTCTTTATAGCAGCATGATTTATAATCCTTTGGGTATATACCTAGTAATGGGATGGCTGGGTCATATGGTACATCTAGTTCTAGATCCTTGAGGAATTGCCATACTGTTTTCCATAATGGTTGAACTAGTTTATAATCCCACCAACAGTGTAAAAGTGTTCCTATTTCTCCACATCCTCTCCAGCACCTGTTGTTTCCTGACTTTTTAATGATGGCCATGCTAACTGGTGTGAGATGGTATCTCATTGTGGTTTTGATTTGCATTTCTCTGATGGCAAGTGATGATGAGCATTTTTTCATGTGTCTGTTGGCTGTATGAATGTCTTCTTTTGAGAAATGTCTGTTCATATCCTTTGCCCACTTTTTGATGGGGTTGTTTGTTTTTTTCTTGTAAATTTGATTGTGTTCTTTGTAGGTTCTGGATATTAGCCCTTTGTCAGATGAGTAGATTGCAAAAATGTTCTCCCATTCTGTGGGTTGCCTGTTCACTCTGATGGTAGTTTCTTTTGCTGTGCAGAAGCTCTTTAGTTTAATGAGATCCCATTTGTCAATTTTGGCTTTTGCTGCCGTTGCTTTTGGTGTTTTAGACATGAAGTCTTTGCCCATGCCTATGTCCTGAATGGTACTACCTAGGTTTTCCTCTAGGGTTTTTATGGTATTAGGTCTAACATTTAAGTCTCTAATCCATCTTGAATTAATTTTCGTATAAGGAGTAAGGAAAGGATCCAGTTTCAGCTTTCTACTTATGGCTAGGCAATTTTCCCAGCACCATTTATTAAATAGGGAATCCTTTCCCCATTTCTTGTTTCTCTCAGGTTTGTCAAAGATCAGATGGCTGTAGATGTGTGGTATTATTTCTGAGGGCTCTGTTCTGTTCCATTGGTCTATATCTCTGTTTTGGTACCAGTACTATGCTGTTTTGGTTACTGTAGCCTTGTAGAATAGTTTGAAGTCAGGTAGCATGATGCCTCCAGCTTAGTTCTTTTGACTTAGGATTGTCTTGGAGATGCAGGCTCTTTTTTGGTTCCATATGAACTTTAAAGCAGTTTTTTCCAATTCCGTGAAGAAACTCATTGGTAGCTTGATGGGGATGGCATTGAATCTATAAATAACCTTGGGCAGTATGGCCATTTTCACGATATTGATTCTTCCTATCCATGAGCATGATATGTTCTTCCATTTGTTTGTGTCCTCTTTGATTTCACTGAGCAGTGGTTTGTAGTTCTCCTTGAAGAGGTCCTTTGCATCCCTTGTAAGTTGGATTCCTAGGTATTTTACTCTCTTTGAAGCAATTGTGAATGGAAGTTCATTCCTGATTTGGCTCTCTGTTTGTCTGTTACTGGTGTATAAGAATGCTTGTGATTTTTGCACATTAATTTTGTATCCTGAGACTTTGCTGAAGTTGCTTATCAGCTTAAGGAGATTTTGGGCTGAGACAATGGGGTTTTCTAAATATACAATCATGTCATCTGCAAACAGGGACAATTTGACTTCTTCTTTTCCTAACTGAATACCCTTGATTTCTTTCTCTTGCCTGATTGCCCTAGCCAGAACTTCCAACACTATGTTGAATAGGAGTGGTGAGAGAGGGCATCCCTGTCTTGTGCCAGTTTTCAAAGGGAATTTTTCCAGTTTTTGCCCATTCAGTATGATATTGGCTGTGGGTTTGTCATAAATAGCTCTTATTATTTTGAGGTACGTTCCATCAATACCGAATTTATTGAGCGTTTTTAGCATGAAGGGCTGTTGAATTTTGTCAAAAGCCTTTTCTGCATCTATTGAGATAATCATGTGGTTCTTGTCTTTGGTTCTGTTTATATGCTGGATTATGTTTATTGATTTGCAAATGATGAACCAGCCTTGCATCCCAGGGATGAAGCCCACTTGATCATGGTGGATAAGCTTTTTGATGTGCTGCTGAATCCGGTTTGCCAGTATTTTATTGAGGATTTTTGCATCGATGTTCATCAGGGATATTGGTCTAAAATTCTCTTTTTTGTGTGTGTCTCTGCCAGGCTTTGGTATCAGGATGATGTTGGCCTCATAAAATGAGTGAGGGAGGATTCCCTCTTTTTCTACTGATTGGAATAGTTTCAGAAGGAATGGTACCAGCTCCTCCTTGTACCTCTGGTAGAATTCAGCTGTGAATCCATCTGGTCCTGGACTTTTTTTGGTTGGTACGCTATTAATTATTGCCTCAATTTCAGAGCCTGCTATTGGTCTATTCAGGGATTCAACTTCTTCCTGGTTTAGTCTTGGAAGAGTGTAAGTGTCCAGGAAATTATCCATTTCTTCTAGATTTTCTAGTTTATTTGCGTAGAGGTGTTTATAGTATTCTCTGATGGTAGTTTGTATTTCTGTGGGGTCGGTGGTGATATCCCCTTTATCATTTTTTATTGCGTCTATTTGATTCTTCTCTCTTTTCTTCTTTATTAGTCTTGCTAGCAGTCTGTCAATTTTGTTGATCTTTTCAAAAAACCAACTCCTGGATTCATTGATTTTTTGGAGGGTTTTTTGTGTCTCTATCTCCTTCAGTTCTGCTCTGATCTTGGTTATTTCTTGCCTTCTGCTAGCTTTCGAATGTGTTTGCTCTTGCTTCTCTAGTTCTTTTAATTGCGATGTTAGAGTGTCAATTTTAGATCTTTCCTGCTTTCTCTTGTGGACATTTAGTGCTATAAATTTCCCTCTACACACTGCTTTAAATGTGTTCCAGAGATTCTGGTATGTTGTATCTTTGTTCTCATTGGTTTCAAAGAAAATCTTTATTTCTGCCTTCATTTTGTTATGTACCCAGTAGTCATTCAGGAGCAGGTTGTTCAGTTTCCATGTAGTTGAGCGGTTTTGATTGAGTTTCTTAGTCCTGAGTTCTAGTTTGATTGCACTGTCGTCTGAGAGACAGTTTGTTATAATTTCTGTTCTTGTACATTTGCTGAGGAGTGCTTTACTTCCAATTATGTGGTCAATTTTGGAATAAGTGTGATGTGGTGCTGAGTAGAATGTATATTCTGTTGATTTGGGGTGGAGAGTTCTATAGATGTCTATTAGGTCTGCTTGCTGCAGAGCTGAGTTCAATTCCTGGATATCCTTGTTAACTTTCTGTCTCGTTGATCTGTCTAATGTTGACAGTGGAGTGTTGAAGTCTCCCATTATTATTGTATGGGAGTCTAAGTCTCTTTGTAAGTCTCTAAGGACTTGCTTGATGAATCTGGGTGCTCCTGTATTGGGTGCATATATATTTAGGATAGTTAGCTCTTCCCGGTGAATTGATCCTTTTACCATTATGTAATGGCCTTCTTTGTCTCTTTTGATCTTTGATGGTTTAAAGTCTGTTTTATCAGAGACTAGTATTGCAACCCCTGCTTTTTTTTGTTCTCCATTTGCTTGGTAAATCTTCCTCCATCCCTTTATTTTGAGCCTATGTATGTCTCTGCGTGTGAGATGGGTCTCCTGAATACAGCAGACTGATGGGTCTTGACTCTTTATCCAGTTTGCCAGTCTGTGTCTTTTAATTGGAGCATTTAGTCCATTTACATTTAAGGTTAAGATTGTTATGTGTGAACTTGATCCTGCCATTATGATATCAACTGGTTATTTTGCTCGTTAGTTGATGCAGTTTCTTCCTAGCCTAAATGGTCTTTACATTTTGGCTTGTTTTTGCAATGGCTGGTACCGGTTGTTCCTTTCCATGTTTAGTGCTTCCTTCAGGGTCTCTTGTAAGGCAGGCCTAGTGGTGACAAAATCTCTAAGCATTTGCTTCTCTGTAAAGGAGTTTATTTCTCCTTCACTTATGAAACTTAGTTTGGCTGGATATGAAATTCTGGGTTGAAAATTCTTTTCTTTAAGAATGTTGAATATTGGCCCCCACTCTCTTCTGGCTTGTAGAGTTTCTGCCGAGAGATCTGCTGTTAGTCTGATGGGCTTCCCTTTGTGGGTAACCTGACCTTTCTCTCTGGCTGCCCTTAAGATTTTTTCCTTCATTTCAACTTTGGTGATCTGGCAATTATGTGTCTTGGAGTTGCTCTTCTCGAGGAGTATCTTTGTGGCGTTCTCTGTATTTCCTGGATTTGAATGTTGGCCTGCCCTACTAGGTTGGGGAAGTTCTCCTGGATGATATCCTGAAGAGTGTTTTCCAACTTGGTTCCATTTTCCCCCTCACTTTCAGGCACCTCAATCAGACGTAGATTTGGTCTTTTTACATAATCCCATACTTCTTGTGGGCTTTGTTCATTTTTTTCTTCTTTTTTCTTTTAGTTTCTCTTCTTGCTTCTTTTCGTTCATTTGATCCTCAATCGCTGATACTCTTTCTTCCAGTTGATCGAGTTGGTTACTGAAGCTTGTGCATTTGTCACGTATTTCTCGTGTCATGGTTTTCATCTCTTTCATTTCATTTATGACCTTCTCTGCATTAATTACTCTAGCCATCAATTCTTCCACTTTTTTTTCAAGATTTTTAGTTTCTTTGCGCTGAGTACGTAATTCCTCCTTTAGCTCTGAGAAGTTTGATGGACTGAAGCCTTCTTCTCTCATCTCGTCAAAGTCATTCTCCGTCAAGCTTTGATCCGTTGCTGGCGATGAGCTGTGCTCCTTTGCCGGGAGATGTGCGCTCTTATTTTTTGAATTTCCAGCTTTTCTGCCCTGCTTTTTCCCCATCTTTGTGGTTTTATCTGCCTCTGGTCTTTGATGATGATGGTAACGTACTGATGGGGTTTTGGTGTAGGTGTCCTTCCTGTTTGATAGTTTTCCTTCTAACAGTCAGGACCCTCAGCTGTAGGTCTGTTGGAGATTGCTTGAGGTCCACTCCAGACCCTGTTTGCCTGGGTATCAGCAGCAGAGGCTGCAGAAGATAGAATATTGCTGAACAGCAAGTGTACCTGTCTGATTCTTGCTTTGGAGGCTTCCTCTTAGGGGTGTACTCCACCCTGTGAGGTGTGGGGTGTCAGACTGCCCCTAGTGGGGGATGTCTTCCAGTTAGGCTACTCAGGGTTTAGGGACCCACTTGAGCAGGCAGTTTGTCCCTTCTCAGATCTCAACCTCCGTGTTGGGAGATTCACTGCTCTCTTCAAAGCTGTCAGACAGAGTCGTTTGCGTCTGCAGAGGTTTCTGCTGCTTTTGTTGTTGTTTACTGTGCCCTGTCCCCAGAGGTGGAGTCTACAGAGACAGGCAGGTTTCCTTGAGCTGCTGTGAGCTCCACCCAGTTCCAGCTTCCCAGCGGCTTTGTTTACCTACTTAAGCCTCAGCAATGGCGGGCACCCCTCCCCCAGCCTCGCTGCTGCCTTGCCGCGAGATCGCAGACTGCTGTGCTAGCAATAAGGGAGGCTCTGTGGGCGTGGGACCCTCCCGGCCAGGTGTGGGATATAATCTCCTGGTGTGCCTGTTTGCTTAAAGCGCAGTATTGGGGTGGGAGTTACCCGATTTTCCAGGTGTTGTGTGTCTTAGATCCCCTGGCTAGGAAAAGGGATTCCCTTTCCCCTTGCGCTTCCCAGGTGAGGCGATGCCTCGCCCTGCTTCAGCTCTTGCTGGTCGGGCTGCAGCAGCTGACCAGCACCAATTGTCCGGCACTCCCTAGTGAGATGATCCCAGTACCTCAGTTGAAAATGCAGAAATCACCGGTCTTCTGTGTCGCTCGTGCTGGGAGTTGGAGACTGCAGCTGTTCCTATTCAGCCATCTTGCTCCGCCCCCCTCCTGAATTTTCATCACAATTATTTGAAAGTTGTTGGAATGTCTACTATATACCAGACTGTTCAAAACTCTGCAAAGATAGTAGAGAATAGATAGGTGCAGTTTCTACTTTGATAGAGTTAGCATTCTACTGTGATAGTAAATGAAAAAACCAAGAAGATAAATATTAGATGGTGATAATATCTTTAATTTTCCATTTGAAATCATTGTATGAATTTTAATGACAACAAGTATGTTTTAATGGTAGCCATAAAATCAACATTACCACATATACAAGAGACAAGACACCAGTTTGGCATACAAAATTACTACATATTAAAATTGGGTTCATTGTCAAAAGTCAAGGCTAGACAAGATGATGATGCTTTTAATGAAGAAAATTATGAAAGAATCATGAGATAGAGAATTTTGGTGTATATATTCAATTGACTAGTCTAGCATTTAATTTAAAATATAATGTTAAAAAAATAGAAAATATCTGATGTGGCTACAGCATAGTAAAAAATGGAGGGGGGCAATAAAAGAGGACAATGGAAAGGTGCATAGGGTCAGACGGCATGGAACACTGTAAATAAATAAAGGTGACGAACATGATTTTACCTAATAGTTCTCTGGTTAACCTTGGACCAACCAAGTCCTCCCTCCTTTCTTACTTGTAGTTGTCAAAAACAAACAAATGAACAAACAAAAAAAAAATGAAAAAGCTAAAAACTTTAGAATTTGATGGGAATGCAAATTTCTGAGATAAAGGGGGATTGACTTTAAAAGCCTAGTCTCTGTTCCAGTCCTCTGTAACAACAGGATGTCCTGCAGTGCTTTAAAAGTGCAGTGAGTCTTGTGACTCCACAGTATAAAATCCAGGGCAGGCTGCTTTCCAGTCTGTCAGCTGTGATGCAAGTGGGGCACAAGCAGTTGAGATTCCACCCACCCTGGAGAAGCTTTCCTGAGACTTTGAGGACCATCCAGCAATGAATTCCATGGTGCTCTTGTCCCTTGCTGCCTATCTGTAAGTGAAAAACCCTCTTATATAACATATAACTTATGTGTATAAGTGTTATTTCTCAGCAAACTCAGACAAGTAACCAGTGCATGGTGAACATACTTCACCAACTCAGTTCTTGGAGTAATGGGAATTCATTAGAGAATTCTCATATTTAGCAAGAGAAGAACATGAACTTACATATTTGACTTGAAAAGCTGAAACGATGGTGGTCATCTTGCCAGAGTGAAGAAAGCTCAGGAAAGAGCAATTTGGACAAGAAAACATTAAAAATTGTGTTTTAGTTACTTACTATACAAAATTTCTTCTGCTGTTCAAGAATCAGAATAAAGGAAGCAGTTAGATATGACTTTTGAGTTTAGAAAGATACAGACTGAGCCTTGCAGTTGGAATTCAGAGCTGTGGGACTGGGTGAGGTCACCTAGGTGGACAATACAAAAGAGAAAGAGATATAAGACTGAGTTTGCAGGTCTTCAAAATTTAAAAGTTAATCGAAGTAGGAAAATCCAGCAAATGATACCACAAAATGGCCATCAGTGAAACAGAAAGAAGTCTAAGAATGTAGAAAGCCTGAGGCCAAGAAAAGAAAATATTTTCAGAAAGGTAGAGAGACTACCTATCAAGTACTGATAAGGGTTTAAATTAGATAAGAATAGAGACTGGACCATTGGATTTTAAAATGTGGTTACTTTAACAAGAGCAGTTTTATAGTATGGTGGGATTAGATTAGATTAGAGCAGACAGAGAGGATATGGAGAAAGTGAATATATATCATTATTTCAATAAATTTTGAGATGAAGGAGACAGTCCAAAGGGAAGTAGGCTAGAAAGAAACTTGTTTTCCTTCCTTTCTCCATCCTATCTCTCCTTTCCTCCCCTCCTCTTCTTTTCTTCCTTTCTTCTCTCCTTCCTTCCCTCCCTCTTCTTAAAAGATAGGATTTAGCAGGTTTGTATGCTGATTCAAATAGAATTCAAAGGAGGGAGAATCTATGATTTAGGAGCTATAACTGAGAAGCAAAGTTCTTATTAATGCAGTGGGTGGAAAGAAGGAAAAATCCACGGGGTAAGTTGAAGACTCTTCCATTGACAAGCAGTAGGATGCTTCACTCCTGCTGATAGGTGGGACAGTGGAGTCTGTGATGTCAACTGGTTGGACATTTTGGTGGCAAAACAATAAAGAAGTCCTGGTGCTGTAGACATTGGAGAAAGAAAATAACATTTGAAGATAATTACTAACTAGACAATTAGGAAAGACAGAAACAAGTATTAAAAACAAATCAAGTAAGAAAAATAGAATGTGCTCTTACTTGATCATTTTAAAATGGATTTTTGGAGTCTTTTAACTTGTAAGTTTCTAAAATGATAACTTGTTTATCTTATCTTAAGATAAGATTACCTTATCATATTTTGTGATTATGGATAAATCGCATTTTTTGTTACAAATGTCACATGTAAATGTGTTCTATTCAAAATATCTAAAACTTTGATATATATTTTGTCCATTTTTTTGTTTTAGGTTATTTAATGCAAATTAAGTTTCAACTTCAGGGAGTAGTACCTTCCTGCTAATTTCCCCCACACTCATACCCACCAAAAACTATCATGGAATTCAGTTATTTTTATATTATTTGGGAGAAACAACATACAAGAAAGGCCAATCACATTTCTTACTAATTATTGCACCGTCTAAAGGAGATTTCTCTGGTTATGAGAACCCCCATGTTGAGGGAAAACCTGAATTTAGTTTCTTAACCCATATCTTGCTCTGATGGCATCATGTTACCCTGTCTTTATGTCACAGCTGGTTCACTCGAGGAAGGACAATTGCCTCAATGCAGTTAGTCTATAGGTTGCCTGGTAGAACGGCCTGGCAGGTAATTTTGCCTGAATGTTCTGTTACTATATAGTCAAAACACAGATGAGGATCATTTAGGCCAACTCACATATTCTATTTGGAGACATTTTGCTGAATAGATATGGAGACAGGGGAGTTATTTTGTTAGCAACAGTAGAGTTGAGTAAGCTGAAGTAACAAGTAAGCAGAGGCTATGAGGGAGCAAATACATGTTAAGTGGAAGACAAAAGATATACAGCATTAGAATGTGAGATAGCTGGCTTGATGGTGGCTAGATCAGAAGAAGTGGAGGAATTGATAACAAAGAGAGATTGACATCGTTCTTCCGTTGAAGCAGGGATAGGCTAACTAGCTCCCAAACATGCTTTGAGTTCTTGAATTTTTGACCTGTTCCAAATTCCAGAAGTCCAACCTATGACTGTTTCTGGGTTTTCTCAAGATTAGGTCAATGTTCATGTTCACAATATAATCTTATTACTTGAGGTGATTTAAATAAAGCTTTTTCCCTTACCAGCTAAAGAGCTGAAAGAGCACCCCAGGTATTATATCCTTTCCTGTTGTCATGGAAAGAAAAAATAATGAACTGTAAGATCCCAGATGGGAGGAAATAAATTGCATTCACTATTACAAGTCAAAAATTTTGGATGAAGTATGTAATTATAGTAACTTTTTCCCAAAAATATTTTAATAAATAAATGGAAAACAGTCATGTTTTTTTCTTTTTTTCTGTACTAAGGCATATTTCTTATACAATAAAATGCACATATGTTAAGTGTTAAATGTGTTGAGTACTGGTTCAGTTTGTTAATGTGTATAAGCATTACTACAAGCAAGACATAAAATATTTCTGTCATTCCTAAAAGTTCCCTTATCCCCATTTCTAGTCATTCTTTCCCAGGCCTGAAGAAGTGATCACTATCTGTAGTTATCACCACAGATTACTTTTGCCTATTCTTGGACTTCAGGTAGAAAGAACCATATGATAGATTTTCTTATGCATCCTGTTTCATTTGCCCAACATGGTTTTGAGATGCATTCACATATACATAAATGTGTGTGTATACATGAATGTATACATACATACATAAATGGTTACATATGTACAATACATATACATATACATAGCAACATATATTCTATGTTCAGGAGTCATTAGTATGTATCGCTGAGTAGTAATCCAATGTATGAATACATCATAATTTGTTTATTCTTTCTTTTGTTGATGAGTCTTTGGATTGTTTCCCAGTTGTTGGCTGTTAATATTTCTGTGTAAGTCTTTTATGCATATATGTTTTAATCTCTCTTGGGTAAATACCTAGGACTGAAATTCTTGAATGACAGTGTGGATGTTTGTTTACCTTCATAAGAAACTGTTAATGCATTTCTTAAGGAGGTAGTACTATTTATACCCATATGAGTAAAGTAGGAGAGTTCCAGTTGCTCTACATCCTTGCCAACATTTTACATTGTCATTCTTTTTTGCTTTGATTGTTTTAGTGTGTTCAGAATATCTTATTGTGGTTTTCATTTATGTTTCCTAAATATTAACACTGAATGCTTTTTTTTCATTTTTATTGGCCATTTGTAAATATTTTTCTAGGAAGTGTTTAAGATTTTTGCTTAATTTTTATTAAGTTACTGTTCTACTGATATATAATATTTCACATACTTATAGGGAACACATGATATTTTATGCTTGTATGGAATGTGTAATGCTCAAGTCAGGGTCTTTGGGGTATTTATCACCTTGAGTATTTGTCATTTCTATTTCTTCTGTCTTCTAGCTACTTTTAGCTTATAATACATTGTTACTAATTATAATTACCCTGCTCTGCCATTGAATATTAGACCTTATACTTTATACTGAAATACATGTACCCACTGATCAACTTCTCTTCATTCCCCTTCCCACCCACACACTCTTCCTAGCCTCCAATATCTATCATTCTATTTTCTACCTCCATGCGATTTTTTTTTACCTCCCTCAAATAAGTGAGATCATGCAAAATTTGTCTTTCTGTATCTAGCTTATTTTTCTTAACATAATGACCTCTTGTTTCATCCATGTTGCTGCAAGTGATATGATTTCATTTTTTTAATGACTGAATAGCATTCCATTGTGTATATATGCCACATATTCTTTTTTTTTTTTTTTTTTTTTTGAGAGGGAGTCTCGCTTTGTGGCCCAGGCTGGAGTGCAGTGGCACCATCTCAGCTCACTGCAAGCTCCGCCTCCTGGGTTCACGCCATTCTCCTCCCTCAGCCTCCAAGTAGCTGGGACTACAGGCACGCACCACCATGCCCGGCTAATTTTTTGTATTTTTAGTAGAGACGGGGTTTCACTGTGTTAGCCAGGATGGTCTCAATCTCCTGACCTCATGGTCTGCCCGCCTTGGCCTCCCAAAGTGCTGGGATTACAGGTGTGAGCCACCGCGCCCGGCCTATGCCACATATTCTTTATCCATTTATCCATCGATGAATACTTAGGTTGATTATAAATCTTTGCTGTCGTAAATCAGGCTGCAATAATCATGTGAATGCTGGTATCCCTTTGATAGACTAATTTATTTTCCTTTGGATAAAGGAATATAGTGAGATTGCCAGATAATATAGTAGTTCTATTTTTAGTTTTTTGAGAAATTCCCATACTGTTTTCTATAGAGGCTGTACTAATTTACATTCCTACCCAAAATATATGAGTTGCCTTTTCTCCACATCCTTGCCAAGATCTTTTATTTTTTGTCTTTTTAATAATAGCAATTCTAACTGAGATAAGATGATATCAAATTGTTGTTTTGATTTGGACTAGCCTGATGATTAGTGATACTGAGCATTATCTCATATGCCTGCTGGCCATTTTATGCCTTCTTTTGAAAAATTCTTTTGAGAAATATTCATGTCTTTGCCCAATTTTGAATGTGATAATTTGGCTTTAGGCTATTGTTTAAATTCCTTATATATTCCAGATATTAAATCCTTACTGGATGAATAGTTTGCAAATATTCTCTCCTATTCAACAGGTTGTCTCTTCACTCTGTTTATTGTTTCCTTTGCTGTGCAGAAGCTTTTTAGGGTAATGTAATCCCATTTGTCTATTTTTGTTTTAGTTGTCCGTGCTGTATGAGGTCTTAGCTATAAAGTCTTTTCCTAGGTTAATGTCCTCAAATGTTTTCCCTATGTTTTCTTGTATTAATATCATAGTTCCAGGTTGTACACTTAAGTCTTTATTCCATCTTGAGTTGACTTTTGCATACAGTGAGAAATAGAGTCCTAGTTTCATTCTTCTGCATATGGATATCAAGCTTCTCTAGTATCATTTATTGAAGAGAATGTCTTTCCTCACTGTATATGCATGAATTGATTTTTGGATTCTCTGTTCTATTACATGGATCTATGTTTCTTTTATTTTTCTTAATAACTAAACCATGCTGTTTGGGTTACTATAGCCTTGTAATGTACTTTTGAAGTCAGGTAATGTGACACCTGTAGCTTTGTTCCTCTTTCTCAGCATTATTTTTGCTATTCAGGCTCTCTTTTATTTCCGTGCAAATTTTAGGGTTTAAAAATATGTCTGTGAAAAATGATATTGGTATTGTGATAAGATTTGTATTGAATCTGTAGATTGTTTCAGGCAGTATGGTCAATTTAACAATATAAAGTCTTCCAATCACAAACATAGAGTGTCTTTTTGTTTGTGTTATATTCCATTTCTTTCATCAATATTTTGTTGTTTTTCTTGTAGGTATGTTTCACCTCCTTGATTTAAGTTATTCCTACATATTTTAATTTTTGTAGCAATTATAAATGTGATTGTCTGATTGATTTCTTTCTCAGGTACTTCATTATTGGTGTATAGGAACATTAGTCATTTTTGTATGTTGATTTTCTATGTTGCAACTTTACTGGATGTATTTATCAGATCTAAGAGGATTCTTTTGTTGTTGTTTTTGCTGGTGACTTTA